>NC_059434.1:22734702-23381520 GCF_021028975.2 Sphaerodactylus townsendi
TGTTATTTGTAAAGAGAAGTAAACTGTTTTGTTTAAATTTGGTTCTTTGCAACTCCTTCCAAGTACTGCCCCACAGAACCCACAAGCTGAGGTTACATCTGCAGTAGATAGGGCCACATGCTGTACATAGTTTTTACAAAACTTACAGACATTCCTGGCTTTCTGGCAAGTTGCTTCTAGAGACTATACATGCTCATTTTGCTTGGGCTGCAGGAGGCAGGGCTTGTGATTTTAAATTTGCAAGATCCAGGTTAAAATGATCACAGCTTGTATCTGGGCAATATTTTGATTCCAGTATTTTAGTATACCAGTTACTTCAATCCTTGCAAATAAGCCCACAAAAGACTATTAGCACAAACTCACAAAAATATTAACTGCATGTTCCTCCTCCACATGTGAATTTCAAAATTATTTTTCAAAATCCAGAAAATCTTGTAATCTCAAAGCTTTTTTAAAAAAAACCACATTTCAAAAAAAATCAATACAGGATTTTAAAGAAAAACCAAAGTGGGGAGTCTGCCTAACTTTTAGGGAGAAACTTGCTTCTGGAATATGAAGGGATATAAGAAAACCCTGGTCATATCCACGTATCAGGCTGGAATTCCTCCAATGCACTAAGAAGCAAAGAGCAACAACCAAAAAGTATGTTCACCCAAACCCATCCTATTTAATACTTCTCAGAGCAAGGTTTTGCAGCTGAAGATGGTGATTCCTGATCACCCCTAACACAAGGTTTAATTTGAGCCATGGCTTGCTGAGGCTCTACTCCTCCAGAACTCAGTCAAAATATACATTAAGCAGCCCGGGACCTCAGAACATGGACACAGTAACATCCTTATAGGGGAATGAGACTACACACAGGAGTGAGGCTACAAACCCTTCTGCAAATCATATATTTGTAAGTGAAATAATTAAACAAATGCCACAAAGAGAAGCTGTGATTCTGGTGGTCACAGCAGAGCAGACAATGCTAAATTTGGCACATCAATGGTTTGACCCAGTATAGGGCAGCTTAATGTGTCCATACGCAGAATACATCTGGTTTGGGCCTGCAATAAAGTAGACAGTTCATCATTCCAATCTCCTTCCCTTTTATGTATGAACAGCTTCTTTGTTGATGAAGGTAATTATCTCAGGACCTTCACAGTTCTCGTCACAGTAACTGACTCGGACCTGATTTGCACATAACACTGATTGAGGTTAAAAAAAAAAAGAGAGCACTCATTCATGGGGACTTTACATTTGCATCGTGTCTATTTTTAAACTGGGCTCCTAAACTGGAGCACAGGGCAAGCAGGAGACATTGGACAAAGGGAGAGAAGAGAAGGTCACAGGCTTCTGCATTTAGTCAGGATAGAAAAGAAAAAGAAAACAGATCACAGATCGCCATTTGCAGAAAACTCCTGGTCAGAAATTATTGTGAACGGAAAGCTGATTCACCATATATGTTTATAATGTTATGTTTATTGATGCTATGTTTATTGATGTTTTGTTGCTTGATGTTACGATTACTGATGTTTGCTGTTATGCTGTTGTTGTTCACCGCCCTGAGCCCTTTGGGGGAGGGCAGTATACAAATCAAATAGTACAACAGAATACAATATTCTGACTACATTCTATGGATTTTTTTTAAAAAAAACCAAGCCATAGCATGGTGAGAAGCAAAAGAAACGCTCTGGATCAAGTGTGACAGATTGGGGATTATTTCTAGACCAGCGGTTCTCAAACTGTGGGCCCCAATTCCTTTGGGGGTCGAATGACCCTTTCACAGGGGTCACCTAATACTCTCTGCATCAGTGTTCTCCACCTGTAAAATGGATAAATGTTAGGGTTGGGAGGTCACCACAACATGAGGAACTGTATTAAAGGGTCGCGGCATTAGGAAAGTTGAGAACCGCTGTTCTAGATGGTTTCTAGGAAGTCCCCCAAACTCTATGGTTTCTGTCATCCATGTGAGAAGACAAGTGGTTAATTTCATGTCTGACTGATTCAGAAAAATGAACCTCCATAAGTGAAAGCTCTTTTACTCGCAATGCAGTAATGCCAGCCTTTGCACATAAATGAATGTTCCCCCCGCCAGAACTTTGAAATGGTGGCAAACATGAAAATGAAAATGAAATGGTGGCAAACATGAAAATAAATTCCTTATAAAATATTTTCTCTTTTTGGAATGAGTGAAATACTTTTAAAGATGAGGTTAACTTAGTGGAGGTTTTACTCACTAAACCTGTTTTCTTAGAATTATGTGGTACAAAGATTTGTATGTATGGCAAAGATAAGATTATCACAACTCCTGCAAATACACTCCAGGTTATTCTCAGAACTATACTAAAATCTAAATGGCATCTCTGCTCCTAGCGTAAGAGGAATTCCTGGAAAGCCACTTTTTCTGTTTTTTGGAATTCTGTGGTCTTCTTTGTAATCTGTAACTTCAGAGTAACTTTGACATGAGTAAGTAAGATGACTCTGTTCAGAATAAGTGTATCCTCCATGTATGGGTCAAAATAGGATCATAAAGAACCAGTCCTGTCATGTTTTGAGCCTGAAGTTAGAGCACAAAACCCTTAAGATGGACACATAACACTAGAATATAGGAATTAGCATGGTAGAGATGGTAGAAACCATTACTTTGGATCTGCTACTGAGTCAGCTTTTCATCCCTCTCCTTAAAAGAATGGAACATAGGGCCGAAAAATATGTTTTTAATAAGACAGGCCCATACAACACGTGCTGCTCCAATGTGACAAATAACTTCCTATCAGGGTAATTTCAGTTTAAGAAAACTGTATTGGGGGCGGGGGACACACGGTGTGTAACAGACTTCCCTCTGAAGATGCCATCCACAGATGCAGGCGAAACGTTAGGAACAAGATCCACCAGACCACAGCCACACAGCCCGGAAAACCCACCACAACCAATATAGGGCCCTCTCCACACACACAAGGCGACTCAGGTTTGACTCGTGTCTACGGAAATTGTTACCTGAGCTCGACTCCTACTTTTCTCCGCACAGCAGCTGACTCGAGTTTCCGGAGCCGCGTTCAGAGGGCGGGATTACCTCCTCGCATCTTCCGCTCCTCATTCCCAATTGGCTGCCGTTCTATGGCGGGAAACGTGAGTGCGCGTCCCTTTTTTCCGTTTACCGACGTAGGAGCTACGTAGGAGGATTTTTTTTAAAGGCGCGCTTCTCGCTGCCGCCACGAGTCTCCCGTTCTGCGCATGGCCGAAAATACTGCACTGTGATTGGCTGGCTGGCAGAGTCGAGGCAAGGGAGATTCCGCACTCCGCCGGCTTCGGCTTGAGTGCAACCAGAGTTCGCCAGGAAGTTGCACCTCCCAGTCGAGCTCAAAAATTTAACAGTGAGAGGGGGGGTGAGCCGAGACAGACACGAGTCCAATGCTACGGCTGTGCGGAGTACCCGGGTCGAACCTACGTCGAACTAAGGTCGAATCCTACAGTGCGGAGGGGCCCTAGATTTGGTTTGGATGTCATAATTTAAATTCTAATACTTGAGAAACACCCTTGTCCCACAGCCATTTATGTAGAATTACTAGCTGTCTGTCAAACAAAACACTAATTATCACATTTTGTGTAGGATATCCTTTTCTCAACAAGTTACACCACTAATGAAAAGCAGGTTTCAGTTTTCTGGTTCTTTGCTGCGTGCATCTAAAACCAGCAATCGCCTCAAACCCAAATTCTCACATTAGTTCTTACATCTGGTATTTCCATACTAACTATTTTCAGTTTGAAAACACATAAGGTAACTATATAAGCAAGCAGGATTCTGCTCCTATTGTCCACTCCAGCTGTCTCTACTACTCCATGGCATCTTACATACACTATTCACCTTCACAGTTCAAGACCTTCTAGGTAAGTGATATACTAACTGTATCAATGTTAAGGCTGCTAGCAAAGTTACCACAAAATGGCTGCCACAAGAGGCAGAGCCAACAACAAAATGTTAAGGGGTATGGTTATGCCTAAGGAAGTCTACCCTTGATCCAGGAGATCTCAGTAATTACTGACCAGTCTCACTTATTCCATTCTTGAGCACAGCAATTGAACTGGTGGTGGCTGGACAACTCTAAGCCTTCTTGGATGAGGCATATTGTTTAGATCCCTTCCAGCATGGTGTAGTGGTTAAGAGTTGTGGACTTCAAACTGGAGAACCGGGTTTGATTCCCCACTCCTCCACATCAAGCCTACTGGGTGACCTTGGGCCAGTCATAGTTCTGTCCAAACTCTCCCAGCCCCACCTACCTCACAAGGTGCCTATTGTAAGGGAAGGAAGGAATTTATAAGCCACTTTGAGACTCCTTAAAGTTGAAAAAAGCAGGGTATAAATCCAAACTTTTCACCAGCGTGGTATAGTGGTTAAGAGCGGTGGACTCTAGTCTGGAGTACCAGATTTTATTCCCTACTTCTCCACATAAGTAGCACCCTCTTATCCGGTAAACTGGTTTTGTTTCCATGCTCCAACACATGAAGTCTGCTGGGTGACTTTGGGTTACTCACAGTTCTTTGGAACTCTCAGATCCACTTAACTCACAAGGTGAAACCTACTTGGTGACCGTGGGCCATACAGTTCTCTCCAAATTCCCTTAGGCCCACCTCCCTCACAAGGTATCTGTTGTAGGGAGAGGAAGGGAAAGGAGTTTATAAGCCACCTTGAGTCTCCTTATAGGAGAGAAAGGTGGGGTGTAAATCCAAACTCTGCTTCTTTCTGCTTTTTCAGTCTGAATTTCAGACCTGGGTTATGGGACTGGAACAGTTTTGACTGCCCTGGCAGATGCCATGCATTGGGAGATGGATGTAGGGAGTGCAACAGTGTTGATTCTCCTGAACTTCTCAGCAGCTTTTGAGACCACTGATCATTGTATCCTTTTGTACTGCCTATCTGGACTGGGTTTGAGAGGCACCATTCTGTGGTAATTCTGGTCCTACTTGGAAGGTGGGTTTCAGGTGGTGGTGTTGGGGGATTGCTGTTGAGCCCCTTGGTTTTTGTGGTCCCCCGAGGCTCCATCTTATCCCCTATGTCTTTTAACATCTACATGAATCAGCTTGGTGGCCATCTGGCAATTTGGGCTGGGTTGACACCAATATGCCAATATGGGTTCGTTCTACCTCATACTTCCAGCTGATCCCAAGGAAGCTGTAGAAAACCTGAACCAGTTCTGGGAAGCAATTTTGGAGTAGATGTGGGCTGATAAACTGAGGCTTAATCCCAACAAGACAGAAGTGCTAGTGGTGGGTAGAAGGTCTGGCCTGGGATTTAAGGTGTTACCTGTTCTGGATGGGATCATATGCCCATTGAATTAACATGTTTGTAATCTGGGGGTTCTCATGGATCCATCCATTCTGCTTGGTAAGCAATTGGCAACTGTGACCAAGAGGCACTTTAGCTAGTTTTGACTGGTCAATGGCTGGAAGCTTTCTCTGAACAGGCGGGATAAAGCCACTGTGGTACCAGAAGTCGCCAGTTGAACAGAAATTATAAGGTTACTGCGGAATGCACTCTACTTGAGGCAGCCCCTGAAAAGTGTTCAGAAACTTCAGTTGGTACAGAATGCTGCATCTAGGATGTTGACTGGAGTGGGTAATATAGGGACCATATTACTCCAGTCTTGGTCCACCTACACTGGCTGACAGTTTGTTTTGGGGCACAATTCAAGGTGCTGGTCTTGATCTTCAACGCCCTATATGGCTTGGGACTGACATACTTGAAGGATTTCCTAAACCTGTTACAAATCTGCCCAATTGATACAATCATCTTTAGAGGCCCTGCTCCTCAGGGACATTTGTTTGTCCCCTTCTGCTGCCATCTTGCGCCAGCAGGTGACGACTTTTTGTTTTGTTTGGCATTCCCTCAACAATCCCTCATTCCTAACCAAGGTCTGTGTGTATTTTAACAGTTGTATATGTATTTTAACTCTCTTTTATTCTTTTTAGTGTTACTTGAATGAGGTATATTTGGGAGGGGGTTGTTTTAATAGTTCTGTGATGTAATGTTATCGTGTGTGTTTTTAATGGTTAGCCACCTTGGGAGCCCTTGTACGGGCCAAAGGGCAGGCTACAAATTTTGTAAATGAATAAATAAATAACCCCAATAGTAACTCTTTAACATTTTAGGCAGAATCTATGCTTAACAAATGTCCATTATTAAATGGACATATTGTTGAAAAACATTTCCTTGCTTACACGCAGCTGACCTTTAGTTATCCAGTGAAGATTCTATGCTGGGGTGGCAGCCAAATCAATTTTTTTTAAAAAAAAAATCTGTACAGCCAATCAGATCTCCAATGGCCAATCAGAAGCCCTGCTGGGCAAAAGCCCCACCAGGCCCCACCCACTTTCTAGAAACACTTTGTGGGCACCAGGAAAGTTGTCAGCAGGTACCATGATGCCCACTGGAGATCCCTGACCTAGTGGTTTCATCCCATATGGCCTTTATAGCCTGGTGCTGTTCTGGTATATTACCATATTTTTCTCGGGCTGCTTCCCTATGACCCATTAAGGTCCTCTGTTGACTTTGCTGCCGTGCCAACTTCAAGACAGGCCTGAAGCTGTGACCTGAGCACAGGCAACTCCCGTGGCTTGGGCTACATCCAGTGGTGGGATTCAGCAGGTTTACACCACTTCGGTAGAACTAGTTGTTAAAATGGTGCTTGTAAACAACCAGTTGTTAAATTATTTGAATCTCACTACCAGAACCAGTTGTTAAATTATTTGAATCTCACCACTGGCTACATCCTGTTTCCTGTGTGCTCCTGTGTAGTCAGTTGCTGTTCAGTCAAACCCTCTGACCAATAAGCATGGGCACCTTGTGCTATCTCTGTAGGGCTGCCATACTAGGTACATCCCTGGATATGATCAGCAGATATATTTTGGGAGTTCAGTGCTTGGGACTTGATTACTAGTCATACAACTGCTTCAGGCTGGGAAAATGGGGTGGGGATAGATACTGCATGGTCCTCATTCAATGCGGGCCCCCATGTACCTGGGAATCAAGTTCTAAGCACAGAACCCCAGACCACAATTGTGGAACAGACCCAAAGATGTACCAAAAAAAGTGTATCATGTAGTTAGGCTCTTTAACTAGTTGTCTTGGATAGGGGTGACACCTTTACCTACTTTAATGGAACCCAAATGAATGGTTTAATTTTTAATTTTTATTACAACATTCATATCCTACCTTTCCTTGTGGTTCAAGGCTGCTTACAATAATAATTAAAAACATTTTCAGTTTTAAAGCAAAAATGAAACAACAAGCCCCCAACTGTATAAAGCTGGAGTTGGTCAGGCCCAGCTGTTCAGTTTGATCCTGGCCTCAATGAGGCTTGAGTTGGGCCTTAAACTGTAGGCTCAAAGCTGGACCCAGGTGAGCTGAGGCCAGAATCAAACAGATCTGCACCACTCCCAAACTCCACATGGAGTTCAAAGACAGGGCGAGCCCCAGCTGGCCCTGCTCCAGGGCACCATGAGGAGTTTCGGGGTGGGGCAAGCCCCACCGGTCAGAATTCATCTGCGCCCCTGCCCTGAACTCCATGAGCAATTCAGGGGCAGGGTGCAGTTGAGAAAGGGGCGTGGCCCTGCAGTGCACCCTCTTCAGGAAGTGGTACCCAGGCCTCTAGCCCCCCTGTGCCCTCTCACTACACCACTGACTGAACTCACACTGGAAGCCTCTTTTTGTTTTTTTAAAAAAGTTTTTTATGTAGAACATTTTTATCCTGACTTTCCTCCAGGAAGATCAGGGTTCATGCTTCTCCCCATCTCCATTTTATCCTCACAACAATCCTGCAGGTTTGGCTGAGTATCTGTGGCTGGCCCAAGGTCACTCAGCAAGTTTTATGAACAATCACCTTCACAGTTCCTAGTCTAACATTCTAACCACTGTCCCACACTGGCTCTCGAGGAGCCCTTATCCCCATGCTCCTGAACTGTGATAGAGCTAACTTCAGTGTACCCCATTTCCACTTTTTCAATCTGAACCATTACTCTCTCTTGTCAAGTTTCATTCCTTCTGTTCCCTTTACCTCGAAGCTCCCAGGCTTTAAGGTTCCTCCCAGACTCCTAAGGTTCCTTCTCACCTTACATCTGAAGCGTGAACCTGTCCCAGCCCAGTTGCTTCCTGCACTGCTCAGGTTACGTCAGAACCCCTAAGCTTTATGGGAGAAACCCAGGTTGCAACTCCTTCCCACACCAGTCTTTCAACTCCCCAAACTGGATCAACACTGTCAAGGGTAGGAACCATAAAGTGGACTCCTCCTGTATGTGTGCCTCGGGGCTTTGCCTGAACAACATGAGAAAATGTTGAGCAACATAAACAGCTCTCGTGTTGTGAAGATAATGTGAAAAAGGGTGCCCTTACTGCTCACGCTCTGAGGCTCAACATCTGGAAATCTGAAAAATGTTATGATAGCCACAGTGCCAATTTGTTTGTAACCAGCCTGTCATGGCAACGTCTATAATATTCCACTTTGGAAAAACAGGTTATGTTTGAGTCCATTCGTGTAACTGCTTAAGAAAACATTAAGAAAATTTGCCATATTTTGGGGAATCAAACATAAATGTAATATAAAGTATATTTTATTTTTCTGCAAATCTGTTGCAACCCCATCACTATGAAGGCCATCTTGCATACTGTTGTTTCAATGTCATACTGAGGACAACATTATCAGTACAACCTAATTCATTTTAAGGAAGAGGTTTTAGGGAATTCATTTTAAGGAAGATCTGTGTTTCTACCATTCAGTTCCAACGACATACATTAGTTATGACATCTCCACCATCAGTAAAAAATAAAGGTCAATACCCAAAAATTGAATCAGCAGAACAAAAACAACTATAAAAGCAAGTATCTTCTCAAAGAACCACCAAAAGGGACACTGAAATAAAACTCAGCTTCCTACCTCTGGTCGACCTTCATAATATGCTAACATGGATTTTGTGAGCACAAAAAGTCTCTCTTTGTAATTTAAAGGAGATGTCCTCTTCTTCTGTTGTGATCTTTTAATCAGAATCTCTTCTAGAATAGTGTTCATACTCATTTCAGCCACTTGCTCAATCTTGCCCGAGCCATTGAAGATCCAAGTCTGCAAAGGGTAAAGGAATAAGTTATAGTTTGCTGACCCACTGATGCATGGTGCTAAAAGCAAGCTGCCAGTGAACTTCACGAATCACAGTGAAATCCAGGAAATTGCATTCCTGACACAGCAGCTCAGAAATTAACGGAAGTTAAACATTAGACAAAAAGGTCAACATTTTGCTCAGCTGAGGTCTGAGGTGGCCTGTCTCCTGTTGCTTGACTGGCATGAAAAATAGGACATTCTGCTGCTTTGCACCACTTTCCTATCCACAGTTCTGCTGTTCTACAATCCACTGAAGTCAATGGGCTCTCCGTTTTCTAGCACCTCATTCTACTATGTACATGAAGCCATAGTGAAGCTCCTTGTTAAAAAGAACCTGAGAAAGCAACACCTGTGTGAGACGGTGTCTCCTTCACACACGTTCTGCTTGGCTGATTAAACTTCTTTCCAGAACTATTTTCTTCACACACAGGAAGTCACCTATATCAGAACTAATATTTCCTGTTTCTTTTTACGACATCAGTTACACACTAGCTTATAAAAAATGTAGGGCAAAGATGAGAATTTGTGGAGAAAGGCATATATGTTTCATGGTATCAGAGGAGCTAACACAGAGGTGTCAAACCTATAGCCCAGGGACCAGATCCGGTTCCTTGAGAGGGCTTATCAGTCCAGCAAGCCAGCTGAGGCAGCCCCCCCCCTTTGCTCTCGATCTGGTCAGGTGAGCGCCAGGCCAGATCAAGAGAAAGGGGGCGGGGTTGCCTCAGCTGGCTCGCAGGACTGATAAGCCCTCTCAAGGCAGCCACCCAACCTGGTGCAGGCTCAACCGTCCAGGCACCGTTCCCCCCCACCCGTGCCATTCTTGAGCCAGCCAAGGTAGCCACCCAACCCAGACCTGACCAAGCCATATTTATGTCATATCCAGCCCTTGTTAACTAATGAATTTGACACCCCTGGGCTAACAGGTTTTAGTCCCTGGAATAGTTCACCTGGTTGGTTTCTACTATTGTGTCTGCCCACAAATTCACAGAGAATATTACTGTGGCTTAAGGAATACAGACTGTAGCACTCAGCAACAGCTGAAATTCTTGACATCATAGATCACTAAGATTATGGCCATCTGTGTAAAGTCCTGTTTTCACTATCATTCCTAATGCCACCTTTAGCATGCACAACAAGGTGAGAGGGGCAACGGGCTACTGACGAGCAGAAGAAACAGTATGAACCAGACTCAAAACAATGCCTGATCAAAGCACACTGTTATTATAGCCACATGTACTTCTAACAGAGTTGCTTGAAAATAGCATTGATGAACATATTGAATTTGCTACAAGGATGTTGTTGAAATCCCCCAAAGACCAAGGTGGGGAGCGGGAAGATATTAAATTTAGTGCTAATAGAAGACATACTGCAATGGTTCCTACAGTGTGGGTCAGGATGCAAAAGGGAATTGTGATGCACTTGAAGAAGCATACATTTAGAAATAAATGTCAGAAATAGTGAAGGTCCGACTCCTGGGCTGGAAGGGAAGGCTCCATACTCCTTTCTCAAGTGGTGGGGAAAGAAGAGAAGTCAGAGCTGCCAAATTCCTTTCTCCCCTCCTTCACTCTGAATCCTCATTCATTCCTAGGGTTTTTGCTCAAAACCAGCCACCAGCAGTACAGAAGGCAACCAGAAAACTCACATTGCTGGTCACTTGCAACATTGTGAGACATCCCAAAAGAAAGAACAAAGTTAGAAGTGGGTGCCATTTTAGAAAGCTTGAAAACTATTGGCACTGGAATAAAAATCCTAAATAATAAATGCACACATTGCTGAGCTCTGGCTGGCATAGCTCATCGGCAAAGCAAGATTTTGTCAAAGTGGCTTGCTGAAATAACAACAATAAAAAGTTGTAATATTATTTTTATGATGCACCCACAATATGCTTTTGCTGAGGGATAAGGTAAACTTGGTGAAGAGAAGGAGAAGATTGAAAAAGGTCAGATGAATAGATCAGGTGGAATGGATAACCTTTGTAATAAGGGTTTAAATAATACATGATTTTAGGAAAAAACAATAAGAGACAATTTCTAAACCATAAACTGGGGTAGAGAATGTAAAATATCAAACAACAGATTTAAGAGAAACAAAGGTAGCAATTCTTTATACCATATTTAAACGACAGAATTCTTTTTTACATGATGGAATGTCCACTAGCAGAGATAACTATCCAAAAAGTTGTATGTATAACTGGAGGACAGGTGTACTTATTTTCTGTGACAACCAAACACACAATCAACTTATTCAGACGTGGCAAACTATAGAAATTAACAAGAGGAATTGGAGACTACCCTCATGATTCACCTTAAGGCTCCCTAAGACATCAAACAGATATCCACTTCTGGTACGCAAAATATTGATCCAATGAACAACTGACCTGGCACAACATTGTGATTCTCATATCAAATCAGAGCTGCCCTTTATCTCCATTTCCAATCCATCTGTAAGGCACCAAAGCAGTTCATTCAAACTTTGCCACAAGGAAAAAAGCTCTTAGCAAATAATTCTGCACAGGCAAATTCACCCGTGAAAACAGAGTTCAGACTCAATACCTGCATTCCATTATAGCTCACTGCTGAAAAATCTCCTCCTCATATGGCCACGGTGCTCATTAAAAACATTCTTTGGAAACTGAGGACCCAATGAATGCCTTACCGCATCTGCAATAGCTGTGGGAGGTTTGAACTACCACCCCTCCCAAATTTCCATAACACCAATTGTAAAAGAGCTCTCTCAGCTCCACCAACCCTCACTCAGCCAGTCTGTCAAGCTAGGAGACGGAGGACACACAACCACCACTGAAATCAGAGTTTCGGGCACTCAGCTCACCTGTCTGTTAGGATATTTATGCTTCTTAACCCTTCTTGCAGCAGTCAGAGCAACATTATGTAACTAAATTCGTACCAACTGAAATTTCACAAAGCCAGCAATGTAATGTTTTAGCAAAGGAATAATGCACAAAAGAAGAACAATATTTCAGCTTCAATACGGGTACTAAAATTGTTAGGGTACTTCCACGATAGATAAAAAGGTAAAATCAGGATGGTACATCCTAAACAGAGTTACACCCTTCTAAATCCATTGAAGTAATTGCTTAAGATGGCACCGTCTCATATAAACATATTACACCTACTCCTGATTACTAGGAAAGCCTGAAAACTAATCATGCTTGTACCTCTCACAAAATTTGCAACACCAAGGTTACCTCAACAACATTCTAGTGAATAGCTAGATGCACCTCAACACATATGGATCTGGCACTTCACACTTCTTTACAACACTGGGGATGGAGTGGTAGAGGCAGACATGAAGAGAGTGGAAGAAGAGTTTTGGATTTATATCCCCCCTTTCTCTCCTGTAGGAGACTCAAAGGGGCTTACAATCTCCTTGCCCTCCCCCCCTCACAACAAACACCCTGTGAGGTAGGTGGGGCTGGGAGAGCTCCGGAAAGCTGTGACTAGCCCAAGGTCACCCAGCTGGCGTGTGTGGGAGTGCACGGGCTAATCTGAATTCCCCAGATAAGCCTCCACAGCTCAAGCGGCAGAGCGGGGAATCAAACCCGGTTCCTCCAGATTAGAGTGCACCTGCTCTTAACCACATATCGAACCATTTATACTGTAAGCAGCCTTGAGTACTGCAAGGGAGGAAGGGGGCAAATGAATGCCTTAAATAATAAACAACATGGGAGTCAACTAACAAACCTCAGACCGAGAGAAGGGAAAGCAAAGAATGTATATGACTGCTTGCTCACAGCAAGCTGGATTTTCAGGTCTGATTAGAAATAGGAAACAGAAGCAAATATACCCCTCTAACCCACCCACCCTGCCTTTCATTAACCTAAATACGCTATTTATGCCTGAGACTAACCATATTTATCTGTACATCTCAGAGCCTGTTTTAAACAAAGAGATCATATCAGGAGTCTCATTTTCCACATGGGGAAACTATAGCATCAAGAGGCTGAGTAACCTGTTACAGGATGAGTCAGTCGCCCTGTCAGTCTTGGTTCTCAAAATGTGGTGCTTTTGTCTCCCGCTCACAATATTTTATGAACTACAGTGGAAAAAAAATCTCTGTCATTCAGAGGACGAATGAATCTGTTTGTCAAGATACAGGGAAAATCCCTACTAGCGCCAAACAGAGAACTGCCTAGCTCAGTGTTAAATTCAGTGCCTTATGGCATTGCAGTTAATGAACACAAGATGCAGTTTTGTTCCAACAATGTCAACAGAGTTTAGACAACAGTTCAGCAACTACAGGCATGTGAACTAAATGTGATCTACCGAGGTGTGTCGCTGGTTTTCTCTTAGCTGCTGATACTGTGGCGATAATGGCATGGGAGTTTAATGCCTTTGCATTCAGAGTGACGATAGAAGGAATACAGGAAATTCTCACTGTCCCCATTCAGCCTGGATATGAACTTTGGTCCTTCTAGCTTAGTCAGGCAATGGCTTTCTAGCCCTCAGGCAGAGAAAGGGTTTTCCTGAGACCTTTTAATTGGAGATTGTCTGGAAGTGAACCTTGGACTTCCCGCATGTAAAATGTATAGCCGGTGCCATAAACCTTCCCACAGATTATAACCTAGAAATGATTGTGTTTATTGTATGATTCCAGGACGAAGGATCAGGCCAATTAGTATGGTTCAAATTGTTGTGAAAATAAACCTATCTTCTTGTAGGAATAAGGACACACAGACTCAGCTTGCACTGTTCTAAGATAGTTCTCTTTCCTCTGGAGGAAAATATTAAAATCCCCCCTTCCACCCCAAAAAGAGTGTACATTCAAAACATCTGCTTTCTGGGAGGCATGGAGTAATGTTTACATAACAAACACAAACTAGTTTAACTGCCATTGGTCCTACCCAAAGAATTTTAGGAAATATATTTATGTGTGTCCTGACCTGGACAGTCTAGGCTGGTCAGATCTCAACAGATCTTGGCAGCTAAGCAGGGTCAGCTCTGGTTAGCACTTGGATAGCAGACCACCACCACCAAGAAGAAGAAGAGTTTGGATTAATACCCGGCCTTTCTCTCCTGTAAGGAGACTGGGCAGCTTCCAAACTCCTTTCCCTTCCTCTCCCCACAACAGACACTTTGTGAGGAAGGTGGGGCTGAGATAATTCTGAGAGAACTGAGACTAGCCCAGGGGTAGGGAACCTGCGGCTCTCCAGATGTTCAGGAACTACAATTCCCATCAGCCCCTACCAGCATGGCCAATTGGCCATGCTGACAGAGACTGATGGGAATTGTAGTTCCTGAACATCTGGAGAGCTGCAGGTTCCCTACCCCTGGACTAGCCCAAGATCACCCAGCAGGCTTCATGTGTAGGAGCAGGGAAACAAAGCCGGATCACCAGATCACAGTTCGCCATTCATGTGGAGGAGTGGAGAATCAAACCCGTTTTTCAAGTTGAGTCCACCACTCTTAAGCACTGCACCACACTGGCTCTACGATCAGTTCCTTTGTCTTGAGACTAAGTAAAATCCAGTTCTACGTCTACATGCTTTCTGCACAAATGTGGTAGTGGGTAAATATCATCGATCTTTCCAGGGCACTTTTGACTTGTTTTCATAATAGTACTAGCAAAAAAAAGTTACTACAGAATGCTACAAGAACCTGAAATAACCGAAACGGTAGTTTTCTTGCTTTTTGAAATATGGCTGAACATATACACCTTCCCACTGCCCTAAAATAAACTTGGCAAAGAAGCCATTCATGCAAAAAAAAAGTCTTGTCACAGTTTACAGATCATTAAATTTGTGTGCATTAGAGGACGAGTCCAGACCAAAGACAGCAGAAGAGATAAACAAGCAGCTCTAACAGGTGTGTAAGTATTTCTAGAATATGGAAAAAATGCAAATCAGACACATCAAAATAGGCATGACTTTAGAGTACACAAAATACCATGACGTTGTCATTACCCCGAAGTTCACCAATGCTAACAACTTCTCACCTACAGCTATAGCCTTCTGAAGACAAACATGGAACTGAGACTAGGGCCTGCAACCAACCCAAGATGCCAACTCTGTCCCCATATCTTTTCTGACAACAAAATAACCAGACCTAACAACACCAGACACATCACTTCAGGTTCATTCATTTGTTTATCTTCCAATGTTATATATGCCATCAATGGCTCATTCCGCACATGCAGAATAATGCACTTTCAAACTGCTTTCAATGCTCTTTGAAGCTGTGCGGAATGGCAAAATCCACTTGCAAACAGTTGTGAAAGTGGTTTGAAAATGCATTATTTTGCGTGTGCGGAAGGGGCCAATGTCAGCAATGTCCTTCTACTCTCTACGCTGGACAAACAGGTCAGTCCCCATGCAAAAGAATAAACAGACATAAAACTGCAACACTTAAAAACCAGTTTAACCTTCCAGGTCATTCTATTGCTGTCATCAAACAAGAATTTTCAAGGGGAAATTTTGCTGAATTTGAGTTCATTCACAAGTTCAGAACAACTGACCCTCTAGGGCTGAATAGGGAAATCAATTCTTATCTTATTGCAGATGTTAATTTTCTACCCCAAGCATTTCCCTTCTGATCTAATCAAGCTGTTTGCAATATGCATTGCACCCTTGCATCCTTTACAAGCCTTCTTTACAACACCCATCTCACTGTCTAACTGGAATATAAAGACTCCGAGATCTCCATTCCTACTCAAGTCTGATGAAGGGACCTTAGACTATTGAAAGTGTATACCCTGAACATTTTGTTGGTCTCTGAAGTGCTACTGGACTTGAATCTGATTGTTCTATTGCAGACCGACACAGACAAACCCCTGAAATTAAATGTAAGTTGAAGTTAGATAAGGCATCAGAAAGCATAGCCTCACTGATTCTCAGTCACAGGTACAGATTCTTGCCTTGATATATGTCTGCAGTTCCTGAGATCCAACTAAAGAACGCTCTTGCAGTGCAGTACACTGTCCACTCACCCACCTTTCCAATGGCCCTTTTTTGTCTGCACCAGTCTTTGAACTAACATGTCATGAGAGCAGCACACATGGAATGGCAACTCTGTGCATGGGGCAAGAACCCACAACAAACAAGGTCACCCTCATCTAAATAAGTCTCTGGTGATGCTATTAGCAGAGTAGAACAGAAGAGACAGATTCTCAAATGCTTTTTTAATAAATTAGTTTACTAACTATAAGGGAGGGTTACATGGAGATAAAATAAATCCTTTCTTTCCTGTTACACATCTACAGTACTGTATGTTTGGTTACATCTTGCTCCCTATCTGCTGTCTCATATGGTGTCATCTACCTTATGTCTCCTCTTTGGGGTCGTGTTTGCTCAAAGAAACAGAGGGCGTTTTCCCACTTACCAGTAGCTGCGTGCTACTGTAGGCAAGTAGCGCAGGTTCCCCCGGCACTCCCCACTACAGGGGTGGTGACAATGCAGCCGCCCCGACACTGCCGCTGTCGCGCCCCCTCAGTGCGCGTCATTCCTGGCACTCTTCCAAATGGCACCTTTTGATGACCCCACGCAGAGCACAGTGTCATGGGGAAGCCCGGGTGTGCGCCAGAAATGACGCACGCTGAGAGCAGTGCGCGGCATAGGGGGGTCGTGGCAAGTGGGGAAACGCCCAGAGTAAACTTTATAACTTCGAATCTACATGCTCACTAACATGTAAGCAATGGTTATCTGATTGACCAATAGCGAATCAATAGACTATTAGGTCATAAACAGTGACTTTAGCAACTTTACATACAAACAATTAACCCTTTTATGACTGAGGCCGTTTCCGCACGGCCTTTTTATGGCGCCCTGGGAACGGTAAAAATGCCGTTCCCAGGGAGCCATTCGCACAGGCGGCGCTCCCCCTCCCCCAGGGCGGCGTCAAGCTGCCCTGAAAAACAACCCTTTAAAGGGTTGTTTTTCCCTCAACAGCGTGTTCCCGGCGGCGCGGTGCGAACAGCACCGCCGGGAACACGCTGTTTCCCGTCCGACTTCACCGTGTCCCGTCGTCGACCTGCTGGCCGTCGAAATACTGCCCACGCTGTCCTCCGACCCCTGGAGGTCGGAGGGCAGCGTGGGCGGGGCTTCGACAGCCAGCAGGCCGACGACGGGGACACGGTGAGTCGGACGGGGAAGGGGGCAGAGGCGGCTCCATGCGGAGCCGCCTGCCGTCTGCCGGCCTCTCCGGAGGCCGCCCGCACGCGTGCGTGCGAACGGCCTCCGCCTCCACGCCGGCAGAATTCTTGCCGGCGTGGAGGCGCCTGGGGGGCCGTGCAGAAACGGCCAGAGTTAGATCCTTGCAAAATTTCAACAGATGCTGCTCCAAAAAAGCCATCAGCAGGAACAGAGGGGGAAAAAATAGGACCATTTCTCTGCAAAACCGGGATAAAGGAAAAATACATAAAGGAAGAAAAGGAGGGGGAGACAAAACTGTAGAGAAGGGGGAAAACCGCTACTCTGTCCTGTGACTTAGAGAAGAGGAAGTGTGATGGAGAGAAGGGGAAACAGCATAATTCAAGACAGACCATCAGCAATCCCATATTTAACAATGAATATCTAAGAATGCTGTTATATATGACAGCTAAGTGTTAAGTTCTCTCTCTCAAAAAGATGAACTATAAAATATAAAATATGGACTATACCAAACACAATCTTCTGTATGCTGAGGGATTTGCCTGAAGTGGAATCTAGGAAGTCCATAATAAGGAAAGGAACGGCTGGCCTCCACATACGGTACAGCTGGCCTCCACCCGGGCCAGGACCTTTACAGCCCTGGCCCCAGCCTGGTGGAACACTCTCCCACCATCTGTCCGGGCCCTGCGGGATCTTGGAGAGTTCCGCAGGGCCTGTAAGACCGAATTGTTCCACCGGGCCTTTGGGGAGGCCAGCCGCTGATAGTGTGCGCCCCTCCTGCCCCTCCCTATTACCACTCTGGGAGCTACAACATCTATACCGCCCCCCTCTCCGGGAGGGGGTTCTTATTGATAGTTTAATGTTGGACGCCATATGGTTTATGGTTAATACGAAACGCTGTAATTTTATGTAATTTTATGTAATTTTATAGTTAATTAATGTTATTGCCTTATTGTTGATGATACTTGTTGTACACCGCCCAGAGCCCTTAGGGGATGGGGCGGTTTTATAAATACAATTATAAATAAATAAAATAAATAAATAAATAAATAAATTTATAGGCCGCCTCATCCCCGAAGGGCTCGTATCAAGTCTGTATATCTGGTAGGCATACAGGCGAAGAACTAGCCTTAAAATCTCTATGCGGAAATTAACTACCTTTTATTTTATAGTGCCAGTTTTCTTGTTATCTATACTGACTGCTGGAATTAGAAAATATGTACTTGGATTGGTAGATAGCATCCACCTTCCTATTTAATAGCCAGAATACTGGAGTTTTTTGTTCTAGCTAGATCTACATGACTCACTAGAAAAAAAAATGGGCAAATGTCATTTCCACATGATGCTTAAATCAGCTTTTATTAATCTGGAGTCAGCAAAATGGAAGATGATCATCACAGCTGGTTACAGCTGGTCTGAAAGGTGTCATTCAGTCCTCTAGCGTAGTGTTTAAAATGTGAAGAAAGTGGCTATGAAGACAGCAACCAAACACACCAGCAAAAAAAACACAGCACAGATGCATCAAAAGTTGCTTGGAATTGGCTTGCAACCAACCACCTGCATCTGAGAGATCACAATATGTTGTTTATTTTTTTCTCTTTTAGGCCCCGAATGATTGATGCTGTTCTAGTCATTTCTGTGTAATTATTTGTAGGACTCGTTTGCATTGCTTTGAGGAAAAGGTATCTTTTGAAGGAAAAGGTTTCCAAAAGCTTTCAGAAAGCGGTGCCCACATCAGCTTGTGAGGCCAAGAGATGTACAAACTACACTGTCCTGATGCTATCCTGACTGACAGCATGGGCCACATTAGCTATGGAGCTAAACTTGGATTTAGGATTATGGTTGCCAGGCTCAAAACCCAACACAGCTCCTGTGCCTTTAAGAATATTACAGAGCAGAGATGGTGCAGGTAACAACTTCTCCCTATGATGCAAATCAGTAGAATTTGCCAAAATTGTTGCTCCTTTGCATTTATTGATTGACTGACTGACTGACTGATTGATTGATTGCATTTTTAAACCGCCCTCCCCCAAAGGCATGGGGACCCCTGATCCTTCCCAAGTTTGGCAACTATTATGTGGGAGACCAAGGTTTAAATCCTAATGCACCAACACACACCCTCTCCAGCAAGACTCCTGTGACTTTATCCTGATAAACACATTTTCAGGTGGACAACCTGTTGATCTTCTGCACAGCTCTTTAAGAAGAAGAAGAGTTTGGATTTATATCCCCCTTTCTCTCCTGCAGGAGACTCAAAGGGGCTTACAATCTCCTTGCCCTTCCCCCCTCACAACAAACACCCTGTGAGGTAGGTGGGGCTGAGAGAGCTCCAAGAAGCTGTGACTAGCCCAAGGTCACCCAGCTGGCGTGTGTGGGAGTGCACAGGCTAATCTGAATTCCCCAGATAAGCCTCCACAGCTCAGGCGGCAGAGCTGGGAATCAAACCTGGTTCCTCCAGATTAGATACACGAGCTCTTAACCTCCTACGCCACTGCTGCTCCTTTTAACTTTCAAGAGCAGGAAGAAACCCTGCAAGGAAACCTTTGTGGGGCAGAGAAAACCTTTAAAACATGCACAGAAAAGACCTGATACAATCAAGGGGCAGTCCCTTCTTCTGGTATCTGTCTCTCGTAAACTACTGTCCCTATTCTGCCTTTGGGAACGCTTTTCAAAACTGCTATTATCTTTGACTCGTGTCCCTGCTGCTTGTAAGCTTAAATGAAAACACAAAGCAACAAAATGCTAGCGTACGTCTTCCCATTCTCACACAGTCCACTAATGAACCATTATCCAGACACAAAGGGACCTTCCGCACTTACTGTGTTGTACCGGTTTCTACTCAGGTTCAACTCAGTGTATCCGCACTACAACCCGAGGCTACGGCGTTTGTCTTGTCTCTCTGTTCCCCTTTCCGGGAACAGCGGCATCCCTGTCGCGGTTATGAACTTCTTGCGACTTCGCTGAGTGGAACAAGGTCGATGCTCGGCTTGGCTTTCCGAAATCTGCGGGCGCATCGAGAAGCGTACACGCATCCATTCAACCAATCAGGAGCAACCGTTCGCATCGCGCAGAATGGGAGAGTCGTGGCCGGGCAGAGAGTCACGGCTTTTATACAGTTTCCCTCGCGTTTGAAGCTACGATATCGAGATCGTTTCAAAGTGGCGAGGAGAAATCACTGACTGGAAGGAAAAATTTTGGCGTAAAGCTACGTAGCTCGACTTCGCTGGAAGTAGTTCAAGCGTGTCAGTGCTTTCACGTAGCTTTCGCGGCGATATGGAAACATGTAAAAAAAAAAACAAAGAACGTTCCCATTTCCCGCCGTAACACAAGCGCCAATCACGATCGAGGAGCGAAACAGGTACCCACCCACTTAGCTCGGTTCCAGGGGGCCAAGGAAGTTGCTGTGCGGACAGCCAGGAATCGCCCCCCGTTGAAGGGAACCAAGTCGACCTTCACTCCCTTTTGTAGTGCGGAAACACCCAAAGTGTTGTTGAATTTTGAATTTGTGCCATTTGACAATGAAAAGCACCGAGTCCGTTATGCGGTTGAACATCCGGGGAGGTCTCCCCCAGGAAAACTGTCAGTTTACTAAGCAACTCTGTTACAGGAACTGTGCTAAACAAGTTAGTGCAGAATAAATGCAGAAGTGGAGAAAAGCTTCGAGCGTTGTGAATGAAAGGAAACGGAATGACAAGGCTCCTTAGCAGAAGAAATATCTTGCTGGATCAGGCTCCCTTGCATCTCTCAACCCAGGGTGTCAAACATGAGGCTCGGGAGCTGCATCCGGCCTCTTGAGAGGGCTTATCAGGCCCATGAGCCAGCTGAGGCAAACCACCACCACCTCACTGCCTATCTGGCCTGCGAGGCCGCTGCAAGCTCCCCAGTCAAAGCAGCCCCTTCTGCTGCTTGGACTCCCAAGTCTGCCGTGGGCTCTCCAGCTAAGACAGCCACCCCACCATTTGCTGATCTGAGCAGGCAGGCAGCCACCTTTCCCCACTCCCGGCCCAGCCCAACCAAGTCAATATATGTCATAGCCGGCCCACTGAACTAATTAGTTTGATATCGCTGCTCACAACCACCCATCCTGTTTCCCAGGGCTATCAACCTGTGGCTCTGAAGGACCAGCAAGGAAGGCGCAGAGGCTAAAGGGCTCCCTCTGATGGAATTTCCTTGAACTGTATTCAGAGTCTTGTGTGTGTGTTTGTGTGTGATTTTGCTGTCAACTCACAGCTGATTTGTGGCGACCTCATAGGGCCGGGGTGTTGAACCAATTTGTTACAAGGACCAGATACAACATAAATGTGACTGTCGGGCTGGGTCCTGGGGAGGGGGGGTAGCCTTAACTGGTGAGCCCACATCAGGCTGCCCAGCCCAGACTGGCACTGCAGGGATTTGTTTCGTATTTTGTATTTATATTTCAATTTATTCCCTCAGGGCAGCTAACAACATAGCAAAACAATATACATTAAAACAGAGTAAATACGCATAGAATACATGAAACTAAAAAATGAGAAACAAATACAGATGGCAACTTAAACACATCAAGCCTAACAAATTGCCAGTAACAATAACAGCTGCACTACATTAATACATATCAATACTAAATCCATACAGCAATACAATATCAGCGTATCAACAAAACAAAACACCAATACATGGACAATATATCAATACATTCAAATATATCCATACATGAATAGCAATACATTAACAATGTATCAATGCCTTAAAACTGGATCAGTGTGTTAACAGTAGACTGAACAACTCCGAAAAGACAACCTAACAATGGCTACCTCAGCTTGAGAGGACTTACTACTGTGTTTCCCCGAATATAAGACAGTGTCTTATATTATTTTTTGTTCCCAAAGATGTGCTATGTCTTATTTACAGGGGATGTCTTATTTTTCCTGTGTTCTGTTTGTCGGGCATGCTTCCAAACAAAAACTTTGCTATGTCTTACTTTCGGGGGATGCCTTATATTTCGCACTTCAGCAAAACCTCTACTATGTCTTATTTTTCGGGGATGTCTTATATTAGGGGAAACAGGGTAGGACCACAAGCCAGCTGAGGCGACCGTCCCTCCTTGCTCCCACAGGTTCACCAGGCCAGACTAGGTGCAAGGGGGGCTTGCCTCAGCTGGCTCACGGGCCTAATAAGCCCTCTCAAGGGGCCGGATCCAATCCCCAGGCTGCATGTTTGACCCACCCCCACCTTAGGGTTTTCCTAGCAAGAGACCTACAGAGGTGGTTTGCCACTGCCTCCCTCCTCATGGGCTAAGAGAACTGCGACTGGCCCAAGGTCACTGTGCCATGGAGAGAAACACATCTCACTGAGTCATGCCTCTGAAGATGCCAGCCACAGATGTGGGTGAAACATGACGAGCAAAAACGACCAGAAGCTGCACGGCCAGTGGTGGGATTCAGCAGGTTTGCACCGCTTCGCCAGGACGGGTTGTTAAAAGGGTGGTTGTAAACAACCCGTTGTTACATTATTTGAACCCCACCGCTGTGCACAGCCCAGAAAACCCACAACAGTCACCCAGCAAGCTTCACCTGGAGCAGCGGGGGACCAAACCCAGTTCTCAGTGTTACAGTCCGCCACTCTTATCCATTACCCCCTGTGGCTCTCTATTCAGAGGCTTACTGCCTCTGAATGTGGAGGTTCTCTTTAGTCCAACACCCTACCCAAGCTACCCTTCACTCCATCCACTGGAGATATGTTCCACCATTTAACTGCCCACTGATTGAAGAAGACCCTCTTTTTGCCTATCCTGGATCCGTCGCTGTCCATCTCTTTCCACACACACACACACACACACACACACACGCATCATTTCGCAAACCTCTGTCGCCACACACACACACCTTCCAGCGTCTCCTCTTCAACCTGAAAAAAGCCCCAGAGCACCAGGCGCAACAGGTCCTTGCAAAATGAGGGCGGCAGGAGGAGATCCCGAATAAGTTGGGAGTTTCTTCCTCCCTCCAGAAAAATTTGGGGGGCGCAAGGGGGGGGGGGTGGAGATGCCGCCGATCTCCTGCACCAGCACCCCGCGCTGCCGCCTCGCCTTTCCAAACTGTCCCCAAGCTGCCCCAAAGGCAAAGCTACACGAGCAGCCGCTCCGTCTCGCCTTACCTGCAAAGTAGGGGAGCCGAGGGGCGCGAGGGCAGCGCGCAGGTCCTGTCCTGTCCCGGGCCGAGCGCCCCGCGAACCTGACCGAGGGTCTCCGGGTGGTGTCCGGGGGCTGCGCGCACCCAGCCAAGCCGCCTCCGTCCCCTTCGGCGCGCGGCCTGCCCCCTCCTGGCCGGACTGCCTGGCGTTGCGCGCGCTTGTTTTCCGCTCGAGGGCAGAGGGGAGGTTTCTTCAGAGGGCCAGAAAGGAAGCCGTAGCTGCAAGCTCTCGGTTGTTGCAAACTCTTGGTTTGCTCGGTTGCAAGTCCTCGGCTGCAGCGGGCAGTTACATGGTTGCTGCAAGCTCTCGGTTGCTGCGGTCTGGGCAAGCAGCAGGTGCTTGTTTGCTCTCTTGCCTCTCATAAAAGTCGGAGAAACCCCTACTTTCTTTCCTTTCTGTAGATCTCAGTGCCGGATTGACCTATAGGCTTGGCAGGCTGACCCCCAGGCTCTCAAAATCTAGGGGGTCTCCCACCAGCGTGTGTAATATTTCTGACACTGTCATGGGCCTTTCTTGCACACGCTGTCATAACGCGCTGTAGTCTCTAAACAACCCTTCAGGCATATCCCTTGCACTCCATTTCAGAATAATACTGTTTTAAGCCGCCAACTCGACACTAGCGTCAATTTCTGTGCTGATTTTGTGAACTGTGGGGTTTTAAACACCCATCATCATCCCCGGCTTTACTCAGTTTTAAACGACTCTTCCATCTTCCTCTGGTTGTGAGAGTGGGTGGGGGGATTGGGAGGAGCCTCACAAGTGGAACAGCCCTAGGGCCTCTCTTCAACTGCACCCACATCCCTCTTTTTCTGATTCATTCCCCCACAGGTCTCCCAGACAGGATTGCCAGGTTCCCTTGGCCACCTGCAGGAGACGGGGAGGGGTTAAGGTGGCCAGATTCATTCATTCATTCATTCATTCTTTCGACTTTTATACCGCCCCATCCCCGAAAGGCTCTGGGCGGTGTACAGTAAACCATCATATACAAAATAGAACAGCTAAAACCATTAAAAGCAGCGATAAGAGATAAAGGCTAAATATAATAACAAATTACCATAGACAGAATGGCGTCCGATAGCTCCATTTTCAAATCCTCTTTCAGGAGGGAGGAACAGTAAGTCCCAAGATGGCAAAAGGCACAGATGTAAAGGGCCGGGGGGGGGGGCACCATCAACGGCTGGTTTCTCCAAAGGCCCGGCGGAACAATTCCGTAAGGTCCTGCAGGGCCCGGACAGCTGGTGGAAGAGCGTTCCACCAGGCTGGGGCCAAGGCCGTAAAGGTCCTGGCCCGCATGGAAGCCAGCTGTATCATCAAGGGGCCAGGGACCACCAGCTAAGGGACCACCAGTAAGTTGGACCACCAACTTACTGATGGTTGGCCTCCGCTGAACAAATGTAACAAATAACAAATAAAATGTAACTGCATCCTACAGATGCAGGATGGGAAACTCCTGAAGATTTGGGCATGGTGCTTGAGGGCAGGGACCTCAGTGGGGCACAAGGCCATAGCAAGCACCCTCCAAAGCATCCGTTTTCTTCAGGAGAAATAATCTCTGTAGTCTGGAGATGAGCTGCAACTCTGGAGGTCCCTGGATCTAAATTGGAGGCTGGCATCTCTCCTCCCAGAGATCCATTACTATTACTTCCTTTTCCTCTCTGCACTCCATGGGGCTTTTTCTCTGCAACGCTGTCAAATACACGACTGCTGGGAGCTTCCCACTGGCTCTGCAGCACAGCGGGGCCCAAACTATGGCCAGGATGGAAATGCTGTGTTGCTACCAACACCAACATGTGCATAATGAGTTTGATAAGGCCCCTTTACCCCTTTCCCTATTTGGGGGCAATAAGAACATAAGAACAAGCCAGCTGGATCAGACCAGAGTCCATCTAGTCCAGCTCTCTGCTACTCGCAGTGGCCCACCAGGTGCCTTTGGGATCTCACATGCAGGATGTGAAAGCAATGGCCTTCTGCGGCTGTTGCTCCCAAGCACCTGGACTGTTAAGGCATTTGCAATCTCAGATCAAAGAGGATCAAGATTGGTAGCCATACATCGACTTTATGGAGGGGCGTAACTAAGGCAAAAATCACATGGCAAAATCACCAATTAGTAACCCCCTCTCAGCACACACAAATAATTAGTAACCTACTCTCGGGAACCTGTGAGAACCTGCTGGATCCCACCTCTGCCTGTGAGGTAGGTAGGGCTGAGAGAGCTCAGAAGAACTGTGACTAGCCGAAAGTCACCCAGCTGGCGTGTGTGGGAGTGCACAGGCTAATCTGAATTCCCCAGATAAGCCTCCACAGCTCAAGCAGCAGAGCGGGGAATCAAGCCCGGTTCCTCCAGATTAGAATGCACCTGTTCTTCACCACTACGCCACTGCTGACCAAATGCTACATAGCTAACCTGTTGCCTTTGTTCTCCCCTCTCACACACATGGGATGAGCACGTGTAGAATAATTGCCTTCCCTGTGTAACTGATAGAAAGCATTTATCTTTTTGTAACCCTTTTCTATTACCATAGCTAGTAAAGTTAATCTCTTTTGTAGGCAACTGTGAGTGACTCTGTCTTGTTTATTATAAGCTCTGCATTGTTTTTCTCCAATAATGTTTGAGAGAAGCATCCAACTTTCAAATGCTTTCTTTCGAGCTCCCAGCATGTCTACCTATTTAAGCATTCATTTCGGGGTGTGTGTTTTAAAGGACATTCTATTTCAAAACTGCTGTGGACAATGGGAGGAAGTGGTTTGGCGATTACCACAAGAGCTATCCAATCAACAGCCAGATGGGGAAGTAGCACAACAGTGACTGTACCTATCACAGGAGCTACATAGTCGCTCAGCACTCTGCACAACCGGCGTCTTCAGAAAACAGGAAGATTCCGGAGCTCAGCGCAATTCACAAATGTGTGCCTTTGTCTAAAAATGGGTGGCAATAGATCTACAGCGGATTCACCACTGTTAGCATACCACCCTGGCATATGGAGGGGGTGCTTCTCAGGTCCCCCTGCTCACTTGCCAACCTAGAAAGGTGATGTTGGCATTGCAGAGATGGGAAGCCCATTCTCTGGTAATAGCCAGCTCAGCTTAAATAATTGTTTTCTGGTTCTCGTTCTCTCAGCCTGCTTGTCATATCAGCATATTTTCAATTTTACAGCCAAGGAAGAATGTGTTCTCAATATGATACAGTAGCCCTGCTGAATGAATACTCATTTTCAGTCACAAGAAGACTCCTGGTGTTACGGCCTTCCCTGGTTATCTTAACCCCTCTGTAACTAACTTCTTTTGACCATTTTACAATGCACTCCATTGTTTCTGAACAATAACCACCCAGATACTTCCCAGACGCTGTCCAAACATTCCCTGAAGGCTGTCCTGACACTCCCAGAAATCCAGAGATCCTAACCCCCGCCCCCAGAAACATTTGTCTAGTCCATTGACACCTTTCTGTCTTTGTGACTGTGCCCAATGCGTTGCCCCCTGGAACTAGACGCTGGCCATTTGGCTCTGAACCCTGAATCTTTTTCACTTCATGATCAGGTCTTATTATCCATATACCCCAGACCCCATTTCTATTCCAAAATCTATTTTTCCAACCTATCTATATCTTAGGAACTCTGTGGCTCATTCCGCACATGCAGAATAATGCACTTTCAAACTGCTTTCAGTGCTCTTTGAAGCTGTGCGGAATGGCAAAATCCACTTGCAAACAGTTGTGAAAGTGGTTTGAAAACACATTATTTTGCGTGTGCAGAAGGGGCCTGTGTGTGCATGTTTGCTGAATTGAATCAGATGCTTCTGAACCCCTCACCCGTACAATAAAGACTGTCAAACTTATATCATATTCCTCTCTGTGGATTTTTTTCTGAGAGCTGATCTTTATATACACTGGCACTAAAGATTCCTTACACAAGCCTCTTGCAAATAAGCAGTTTGCTCTAAAGCTAATTTTCCCCACTATATTGAGAGACTATGTCTCCACCCTGGGGTAACACCACCACTTGGACAATGTCTCTCGGGTGGCAAAAGCTTATGCCCAAATCAAGGTGCCACAAGATTCCTGTTTATTTTTGCTGCATGACTACCCTTCTGGAATTGTCATTTTACACTTTTTCTGAAATTACAAAGCTGGCGAGATGTGACAGTTTTATAACATGCATACGTAAATTATTCAGCCAAAGTAAAAGCTGCTTGAGTCCGACCTGGGGAGAAAAGCGGGGAATAAACAAACAAATAAATAAATGCAGGCTATATAGAATCCAGGTGTGTTTTTCTTGCGGTATATCTGTCACTTGCAAAAAAATGTTAGAAAGAGAGAAAACTGCAGTTTGGTAGAACCAGGTTTTTCTGGCAAACTGGCAACTTAAACTTGTTCTTCCTTCCTGTATTATAAACAATCAGATCACATATATGTTTTGTTAGTAATTTGTTTAAGATTCTGATAATACAGCATGATACAGCAATTTGCAATTCCTATTTTGCTATCTCATATATGCTGAAATGTACTAGCATAAACATTCTGTGCACTAATCAAATATGCGTTGGATTTGGATCTAATAATGATTTTAATATTATCTAATATTATCTAATAGCAATTTCAATATTAACCAGACAGAACTGAAATGCACAAATGCAAACAATCAATTATACATTGAATTTCAATATAATTCTACTTCAATATAAGCCCACATGCTTTTAAATATCGTATATATTATGTAGTCAACAGTAATCCATCAGGAAGACTATAATGTGTTTTGTTATTGTCCATGAAAAAAATTGCATTTTGGTAAAATATTAAGCTTTGAATCACACTATTATCTTCCTTCATTGTTCACTGTTTATCAAAGGGCATCAGAAGCAGTGGTCGGATTCAACCTATTCACACCAGTTCAGTAGAACCGGTAGCTAATTTTTTGTCTAGTTCAGAGAACTGGTTGTAATTCCACCACTGAGTCCTTTCGGAACCGGCGGTTAAATTATTTGAATCCCACCACTGATCATAAGTAGCAAAACTGCTCAAAATCAATTCACTGGAATAATCATTTCTACTCTTAATTTCTCAGAATGCTAAATGGGAAGGACATAAAAACGCTTTGCTATAAATAAACTAAGAACTTCCCCAGAAAAGATTGCTTTTTGAAATTGTGTGGCGGTTTCTCAGTTCCAGGTGATTCTGGATGAGGCAGATTATTTAGATTCTTTCCATTTTTGGTTTTGCATTTGGTGGGCGGTATAAAAATCCCATAAATAAATAAATATATATATTAACAATCTCACATGTGAAGTCCTTGGTCAACCCATGGGTTGTTCATCCATTAGTTAAGAACATAAGAACAAGGCAGCTGGATCAGACCAGAGTCCATCTAGTCCAGCTCTCTACTACTCGCAGTGGCCCACCAGGTGCCTTTGGGATCTCACATGCAGGATGTGAAAGCAATGGCCTTCTGCGGCTGTTGCTCCCAAGCACCTGGACTGTTAAGGCATTTGCAATCTCAGATCAAAGAGGATCAAGATTGGTAGCCATACATCGACTTTATGGAGGGGCGTAACTAAGGCAAAAATCACATGGCAAAATCACCAATTAGTAACCCCCTCTCAGCACAGAGGGGTTGCTCCTGAGCACCTGGACTGTTAAGGCATTTGCAATCTAAATTTGCAATCTAAATTCTGCAACTGCAGTTTCTTTTGATACCATTGATCACAGTTTTCTTTTTGCCTAGCCATGGTTGGGGAGGGAATAGAAGACACTCTTTTATATCAGCTCTAGTCCTGCCTGATCAGCATGTCTGTGGGCTAGAAGACTGCTCAGTTCCATAGCTTGGCTTGTCAGGACCCTTTGGCTGCTTTCTGTTTGCCACTCCTTTCAACATCTGCTCAGAACTGTTGGGAAAGCTGAGTCAGAAATTTGGATCAGGGTGTTACCAGTATGCTGCTGATTCTCTAATCTGTCTCTCCTGGGTATCTTTTCCTGTGGAGGGCATGGAAAACCCTTAACTGTTGCCTGCAATCAAAGAAATGTTGGGTGTGACTAATTTAAAGGAGCTTAGTCCTGACAAGATGGAAGTGCTGTGTGACAAGAAACTGGCTTTGTCTGGAAGTTTCTTAGTTATTCAAACTTTGGTTTAGGCTTCAGACCTAAGTTACAGAAGGCCTCTCTCTGAGAAGTAAGTATCATGCGAACTTGTAAATTCAGTGAGAGGGGTGGGTGGGAGATGAGATGGACACAGATGCAAATGAAATCATGAGGTCTAAGAGCTTCAGGGGCAGAGAATCTAGAGGGAACTATGGGTAGGGGGAGGTGGGTTACTTAATTGTATTACACACAGCTGGAGAGTATGTGGTCACATGTCATAGCAACATACCTGATTGGTCAACTAGGACCATACCAACTGCAGGCAGTTGTGCCTAAAAACCCTCCGAAATATTGCTTTTACCCAGGGGAACAGGTCTCTGTACTCTGGAGATGAGCTGTAATTCTGGGCGGTCCCCAGGTCCCACGTAGAGGCTGGCATCCAGGGGAGTACCACCCAGGGGGACATATGGGGTCCCCAGGCTGCAGCCATTTAGTCATGTGGGGTGGGGGCAGAAAATTGCCCCCACACCACTCCTCCTTCCCCCTGGGTCCATACACTGGTCGTAGTGGGGGAGGGCGGCCACCCATACAGTGGGGGAGCAGAAAATTCAGATTTTGCACCGGGCTACATTTTCTCTAGATTCACCTCTGCTGGCATCCCTATCTTGAAAGCAGAAAGGAAGGCTAGAAGTATAATAATACATATATAATAAATGCCATGATGCTAAAATTAATGGGATAAACAAAGAAATTTGCTAAGCAGAGAAAAAAGTTCATTTTGATACACAGTCATGTTGTTGGTAGCAGATATCTGTAGCATGACAAGAAATGGGCCATTCCTTGTGCAGCTACCTTGTAAACAATAGTAGGAACTTAACCCAAAGGAAATACCTCATTCTTGCCAGCCTAACCACATTGTTTATGTTTGGAAAATGGCAAGATTCATCACTAAAAATAAGTGCAAGTTTTGCTTTTAATTCTTCCACAAACAGTTTGGAGAGGGGATATAATTCTGTCACATTATTTTAGGTCATGCACTAACTTTGGAATATAATGCTTTTATCTCCTTCATGATGTAAAACAACAAAAGATGTTTGCAGGTTCTAGTGAACAGAACATTACATTCTCTTTCCCACGTCAGCATTATTCCATTGTTTGTCAGAGGGACATATAAATTAAGGTGACAACATAATCATTTAAGGCACTCTGTCCTTTCCTGATAACATCACAGGGAAGTGATAGAGTTCACATGACATCCCATGGCTGCCTTGGCACTCTTTCTCTAGTTTGAGCATTTTGTATATGAAAACATGTTGCTCTCAAAAGAGGTAAAGATCTCCACCTCGGAAGGTAAACAGGGTCACTATGTGGACCTGGGAGACCACCAAGGAAGCCATTGAGGAGGAAGGCAATGTCAAAGCAACCCTGATTCTCACTTGCCTCAAAAGCCACTTGCCAGGGGTGCCATAAATTGGCTGTGACTTAATGGCATTTTATATCCACATGCACAACTTATTTTATCACTTTATCAGCTTTCCTATCTGAACTGTAGTTCCCTAATAAACATTTCACTTCACCACCCTACAGCTGGGGATATTCCAGCTTTTACAAGAACTTGTAGTTCAATTTTAAGAATATTTTCACCCTCAGGAAAACGGCTCCCTCAGCCCCTTCTCAGCCCCAACCCATTTCCGCCATCACTGTCTCCACGAAAGAGACTCCAATCGCATAGGGATGCCCGGGTTCCACAAGGCTCCAGCAGGAGACCACCAGTAAATTGGTGCCTGATCGCTGGCAGGGAGCTGAAATAAAGGCAGTGATAGGAACCCATGGGAAAGAGAAAACTGCCACTTTAAATTCAAACCTTCCTTCTCTGGGACTCCTCACTGCAAAGGTGGTAAAGCCAGCAGAACAAGAGGGTGAACCCAATAACAAGATTCCACAGGCTACTCAGACTCAATCCCCAACACAGGTCCTCCCAGATTCCCATGAGAGAAAATGGGAAAACTGGCAAAACAAAATTGAAAATTTGGAACTCTGCCTTAAGCAATAGGCTTCAGAAATTCAACAGCTTACCAGGAGCAATCTGGAGCTTGGAGACAAATTGGAAGCCTCTCTCAAAGACCAAATACAAACCCAGAGTGAACTTGGTAGAATTAAGTCAGAGTTACAAGCCTACCAGGCAGAAAATGCTCAAATAAAACTTGATTTGCAATATGCAGCAACTAAAATAACATTCCTACAAGAGAGCAACAGGAAAAATAATGGAGCCGGTAAGGCTGAGCCACTCTCAAGTCCCCCTCCGTCTCAAGGAGAGGAAAAAATGATTGATGCTTCGGTTTCCCCGCAGCAAAGACCAAAAGACGCAATAGCCTCTGAGAGTGTGCAGAGTTCTGAAGTCAGGACTCCAAATAGGGACCAACTGGCTGCAAATGCCCCTGCGAAAACGGACTTCAGTAATAAAACGAAATGGGAGCAGAATAGCTGCTCCACAGGACATGCCATCTTTGACAAAAATCTAGCACTCAAGAAAGCCATTGCAATTCTTTTTGTTGCCGCTGGCAGAAAGGAAGGAGATTTGGAAGCGTGTGTGAATCTTTTAAAATCTGACATCTCAGCCTTCAGCTCCAAAGTAGAGCCTCCACTTTCAGAAGCAGTCACTCTTGAAAAATCTCAGGAAAGCTCTCCGTTTCCAAGCTGTTTTGGGAGAGCAAACAAAGCCAATACTGAACCACGCCTTCAAGTGATAAGAGATTACAAGGCTCACCCTCCCCATTAACTGACCTTGCACACTTTTTTTGAGAAAAAGCCTCTCCCCTTCGGAACGATGATGGACGCTGCTTAATTCCACCTTTCATCCTAATGGTGACACCCTTACTCTGTTTGTCTCCACTGCCGCTGCACTGTCTATCTTCTCTGTTTCCCCCGCTGAGCCATTAGGTTTCCAAACTGGTACAAGTGATGTGTTACGTGAGAAAAGCCTCCACTTTCAGTGTTCTTCTTTTCTCAAGGGAGGGTGACAAGAAATTTAGATCTTGCATCTCCATTTTTATATTTTTATAGATATATTTTATATAGTTGTTTTTATAGTTTTGTTCTGATGTTTACTCTGACTTTTACAAACCAAATGCAGAAGGACCCAAGCGAGGATCCTCCCTATAACTATTTATACTTAAAAAACGCATGCACCAGACATATGTGCAGCTCCAACATGCATCAGGGCATTTTGAAATATGCAGCATATAGTTTTTGCAACCATCTACCTCCTTTCAAAGACCTTTTTTTTGATAGTGTGATTAAGATTATATATTGCTCCAAATATTTTTCATGGTGCCTTCATAAGATGCCTTCATGCTTTTTGTTATTTTTTTCGATCCGTCCATATCTTAATTTTAGACAATATTTTAATTTTTATTTAGCCCTCAAAATTAAATATGCATGCCCACAATTCTTACAAGCCTGCCCATGTTAGACGGTAGGCTCAGACTTATTGGTGCCCACTTACAACAAATTTCAGGCATGCCCTTAACGCCGTCTGCCCCTACTTTAACCATTTCTAGCCCTAAACTACAGGAATCCAGATGCCAATCAACGCCGTTAAAGAACAGAAGCAAGCAAGTTCCATCTTGAACCCTGACGTTATTGAATTTTACTAATGTTGCTTTATTGAACACGTCTTGGCACCCCCTCCACCAAAGTGTTTGCTGTTTTTACAATTGTTCCAGCCGATCGCTATTGCCTTGCTCAGCAGCCTCCATTGCCACTCTGGTTTCCATGACGACTGCCGCCGCTCGCAGTCTCATTCGTCTGAAAAGGGGGGTGCCCCACAAAGAACTTTTATTGCTATGTCTTTTAGTCTCCTACATCAGCAAAGGGAGACACCCACACGACATGGATTGTACAAAATTGGTGCCAAAAAAACTTTTCAGCAAACTCCCTTGCTATTTGCCAGAGTATTGCAGCGGATTTAAAAACCGCACCATGAACAATGCTCAAAATTTTCTTTTCCACAGCTTTGCCATCCAAGGACATTGGTTCCATTGGTTCCTGCTCAATAAAAATGTTGATTTGTTTGATGTATTACACTATTATTGCATTGTGCCATGTGTTGTATTTTTCCTGCAAGTTTATTGTTTACTTGAATTTATGTAACCAATCCAAGAGCTTTAATTGCATTTTGCAGTTTAAATGCTTTCTTCATCTTTTTTCCCTCACCCTTCCAAAAGTTTAATTCTTTCCCTTACAGTTTGACATGATATATGTTTATTAGGGATTTAGATAAGCTCCTCATTGTTATTTTAGGTAATTGTGCTATAATAGGAATATGTGCTTTTTGTTACTTCACACCCCAGAAGGCAAGGATTCATCCCCAGGTTCACCTAGGCTTCTGGGGTGTGTGGCTCCTGATAGTGTAGGGAAACCCACTGAGGCAACCCTAATCCTCCTTCCTTTTTATTTGTGGAAAATTCCTCGCTTTGCTCAGAAATTTCCAAGGGGGGGGGGTTGTTACCATGGCCGTCATCCCCTGCCTTATGAAATATTGGATTTCATGTTATTTCTTATACTGTATGCTACAAAATGCCAGTTTCTATGTGTAGGTAGCAGATTGTCCATCTAAAAGTAGGCCAAAGACAGAAGGTCTGTTTAGCAAGATTAAATCAATGAATGAGTTGCTCCAGTGAATGGAATCTGGAAGCCTCATTGACCATGGGTATATCTTGATTACCACACCCCACTAAGCTGTTGTGATACAATGGATCCCAGAGAACTCCCTGGTACTACATGTTATATCTGATGTGCTTTTGAGAAACCATTTCCTCAACAATTGCCTCTTCCCTGCATTTCCTCAACCTATTGATACAATCTCCCTAAACCAATCATTCCCTTCCTAATCACAAATTTCAGCCAAATTTGAATAACCTGAGTGGAGGCTCCAAAGAGTTACTCTGCATAAAGCCATTCTGTGCTTCCTGATTTAATCCAAGAGCAATTGACTCCATTGTCCCGGGTACTTAGAACAATAGATGAGCTTTTGATTAGCTCAAGCCAGCAAGCCCAGCATGGGAAATTCTAGGGGAGAGAAGGCAGGTAATAGCAGTCTGGGAAGAATATAGGTCTGGGAAATGGCACAGAGAAACAATACTTCTGCCTCAGCACTGCTGTTAATTTGACACAGGCTGGGATAGTGGCTAGAGTTTTGGATTAGGACTTGAGATGCTTCTCTACTGCTAAAGCTGAGTGGGCTAATCTACTTTGCAGGGTTGTTGCAGGGATAAAATAGGGAAAGAGAATATAAGCCACTCTGAGCTTCTTGGAGGAAGGCTTGTATAAAAAGGTAACACACAGATACACACGTGTGTGTGTGTGTGTGTGTATGTATGTATACACACACACACACACATACACACATATGCGTGTTCCTATTAGTAAAATGTCAGATGCAGTCTCCTTTGCTTTGAGCATACATTCCCTTTGGGTTTGATTCCCAGTTATGCACACATTTTCCTCTCTTTAACACTCGCCATACTGTCAGATCTGAAAATCCCTGTGGTTTCCAAATGCTCTGTAAATACAACTTTTTTCTCCCTTCCCATTGACACTTCTTCAGGTTTTCTTATTCCCGCCTTTCCCCACTCACACCACAGTAGTTCCTCTACTGGCCAATGTGGCCCCCATTTCAGGATGATTGATAAAGTTTTGGGAGGTGACCCCCCTGACCCTGGCTTTTTTAAAAAAAATCACAGTTACAGTCTATTGATGGAGTGTTGAACCAGGAGAAATTGACACGGTTGTTGCTGTTTCAGCAAACTATTGATAGGCAAAAGATGCCCCCCCCCAAAAAAAAGGTGGCTGACAACCTCCCAAAATAAAAATTACTTGGCAACAACAAAGAAACAGGTGGGCAAAATGGCAGATCAGCTTGGATATGGAAACAAAAAAAGGGGGGGAAGAATGGTGTAAATAGTAGACCTAACTGTGAAGCAAAGTTAGAGAATCAGTTGCTTCTCAGCCACGAGGTAAGTAGTGCATGCATAAATGGCCAAGTAAAATAGAAAGATCAATAGACAGAATTTGCAAAGCTTTATTGGTGCTTTTAAAAATCAGAACTGTTCTGGATATCCAGTAATATGTCTACAATAAAATTTGTAGTGTATGAACTTAAAAGCTACAAATGGCATTAAGGTATAAGAAAGTATTAAGTATTAAAACGAAGTATTAATATTAAGCATTCAACGCAATATCATAATATCATAGACTAGTGGCTCAAAATGGGGAGGGGCAAGGGATTTGTGGAGGTGGCAGGGCCCTACACAGGCAGATTTGTCCTCCCTGGGGCACTTACCTTGGCTTGCGGTCAAATTTGCAAGTAGGCACCTACTGCAGCCCTCCACAATGGTCAGACGTGTCAGCACTCCTGCACCCCCACCGGCTCTGCTGGTGTAGTGTGGTCATTCCAGAGGCATGGCCAAGAGGTGGAGATGATGTCAGCTTTGCCTCCTGGGACACTGGCACCCAGGTTTCAGACTTACTCCATTCTTTTGGATGGTGTTAGTCCTTGAGTCCAATGGAGGGTCTTTTTGTTTTTTTGTCTCTCTGTCCCACTGAAAATCCCTCTGGAGATGGCAGGATGGCACCACAGTGGTGCCGTCCTTTCCCACCTTATGCAAGCATCTGAAACTTACAATGCTGTGCAATGTGTTTATTTAATTTAGATACCAGTTCATAGCCTTTTTCGCATGCACACCTTACCATAGATTCTCAAAGGGGTCACACTTGTGTCTGTGAAATCATTCTTCACACCACCATTCCCCCCCCCCCCCCCAGCATTTTGGGACTGTCCCCCCTTGTGTCTTCTGTGGCATTCATTCCACATGCTACTGTTGAAAACATATCATTCCTGATAGTGGTGGGATGTCATCCATGACTCAGAAGAACAACCCTCCTTTTTCTCAGAAGAACAACCTTTTCTCAGAAGAACAACTTTTTTCTTTTTTGTGCAGGTGCTTCAGTGTTACTGCACAATTACATTTTGAAGCAACAATTCAAAAATGTTTCAGGCTTCATTTCTACTATTGAGAACTACCAACCCAAAGTGAAAGCCAAAACAATTCCTGGAGCAGGCGCCATTGCCTGAAGGAACAAAAATACATAACCCACCAAAACACATATATAAAGAACCACATTTTTTTTTGCAGGGTTTGATACTAGGTGTAAGGGAAACTCAAAGTCTATATTATTATTATTATTATTATTATTTTATTGGACTTATATACCGCCCCATCCCCGAAGGGCTCTGGGCGGTGCACAACATATAAAATACAGTATAAAATAAGTAGTAATTTAAGGCAGCTATAAAAAGTTTTCATTCCTATTTCAATTATAAAACTCAACAAATTAAAGTGGCGTCCAGCATTCCAGTAATAAAAATCCCTCCCCCCTCAGAGAGGGAGGCATGGCGAGTCTTGTTGGATGACAGGTGGCCCAGTTGTCAAGGGCCGAAGAAAGGGGGCACTATTAGCGGCTGGTTCCTCCAAAGGCCCGGCGGAACAGCTCCGTCTTACAGGCCCTGCGGAACTCCCCAAGGTCCCGCAGGGCCCGGACAGCTGGTGGAAGAGCGTTCCACCAGGTCGGGCCAGGGTCGTAAAGGTCCTGGCCCGTGTGGAGGCCAGCCGCACCACTGAAGGGCCAGGGACCACCAGTAAATTGGCCTCCGCGGATCGGAGAGGCCGTGTAGGGACATATGGGGTGATGCGGTCTCTAAGATACGATGGTCCCAGGCCGCGAATGGCCTTGAAGGTCAACACCAGTACCTTGAAGATGATCCAGAACTCTACTGGAAGCCAATGCAGCTGGCGCAGCACAGGCTGGATGTTCCCAGGCGGCGCTGCCTGTCAGCAAGCGCGCCGCTGCATGCTGAACCAGTTTCAATCTCCGGATCAAACGCAAGGGAAGGCCCGCGTAGAGCGAAGTTACAATAGTCTAATCTGGAGATGACCGATGCATGGATCACAGAGGCCAGATCCGCTTGGGAGAGGAAGGGGCCAGCCGGCGGGCCTGACGAAGGTGGAAAAGCAGCCGGGTTGTATGGGCCACCTGGGTCTCCATAGAGAGAGACAAATCCAGGTGGACCCCCAGGCTGCGGACGGAGGGGGTCGGCGCCAATGTGGCCCCCTCCCAAACCGGCGGCTGGAAGGTCCCGCCCTCCCCCTCGCGGCCGAGCCAGAGGATCTCCGTCTTCGATGGATTCAGTTTTAACCTTCTCTGTCGCAACCAACCAGCAACCGCCTCCAGACAGTGCTGTAGAGCCGCAGAGGTGGCTGCTGCTCCCCCCTCCATCAACAGAATGAGCTGCGTGTCATCAGCGTACTGATGGCAAATCAGCCCAAAACTCCGTACCAGCTGAGCAAGGGGTCGCATGTAGATATTAAATAGCAGCGGGGACAGTAACGCCCCCTCGGGTACACCGCATTGAAGCGGGCACTTCCGGGAGGCCTGGTCCCCGCACCTCACTTGCTGAGTCCGGCCCCGGAGGAACGAGGCTATCCATTGGAGGACAGTGCCCCGTACTCCGGAGGCGGCCAGGCGGTGGGCCAAAAGGTCGTGGTCGACCACGTCAAACGCTGCAGTGAGATCTAACAACACCAGCAGCGCCGATCCGCCTCGGTCAAGCTGAATACGGAGTGTATCTGTGACGCCGACGAGAACAGTCTCCGTCCCATGCCCAGCACGGAAGCCGGACTGGAAGGGGTCAAAAGCCGATGCGTCATCCAGAAAACCTTGAAGCTGCTCCAGCACCACTCTCTCAATTACCTTCCCCAGAAACGAAAGATTCGAGACGGGGCGGTAATTGGCCAGATCTCCAGGATCTAACGATGGTCTTTTTAAGAGTGGGTGGACCACTGCCTCCTTCCACCCATCCGGGAAGGTTCCTTGCTCAAGGGAACCATTGATTATGCTCAACAGATGAGTCAGAAGCTCCACTGGCAGGCTTTCACAAGCCAGGACGGGCACGGATCCAGGGGACAGGTAGTAGGTCTAACAGCAGCTAAGGCTCTGTCAACAGCGGCTTCAGAGAGCAGGGAAAACTGGGTCAGACAAGGACCCGAAGACGGCAAGGGAGTCTCCAGTTCGCTAATTGTAGTAAGCGTGGACGGAAGGTCATCGCGGAGCGACGTGATCTTATCCGCAAAAAAGCTCATAAATGCCTCACAGCTAATGCTCAATTGAAATAATATGAAATAAGTACTTTATAATTTGGTGAATTTCTGCCCTTGTGTATGTTTTTCATTTTGAAGAACAAATTAAAAAAACTGGACAAAAAAGAGAACCACTTTTCTGACTAAATTTGATTTGTAATAATGTGTGTTCGTTACTGCAGCAGTTCCCAATTGCATACAGCAATTATTCCTACTCTGCCTCCAGCTTTAAAATTATTATCTGCCCTGATGTTACATTGGTAGTTTGATACGAAACTGACAAAACTGATCTAATCGACCATGCTAGTTTGTATTTCTGCCTGAACATTAAGATCACAAGTTCTACGTGGAACTGACGGAGTTGATCCAATCAATCGTGCTAGTTTGTACCTGCACTTCAATGTTACATCGCTAGTTCAATATGATAAAAAGTTTTTTTTTATTTTTCCTTTTGATAATGGAGGAGGAGGGGGAGGAAAAAATGGCTGAGAGGGAGGTTGGGCAACTAAAAAGGACATGGATAAGGGCCGGGTGTTTGGTGGGGTGGAGAAGAAGACCATTTCAACATGATCGCACTCACAAGGGAAGCTGGCTCAGAAATGGATTTTTAAAAACAGCAGTAAAAGTGCTCAGGGAAACAACGGAGGAAAAATGAACGTAAAAACATTTCTGGAACCAAATGGAAGGGGAACATGTAGGATTAAAAGAAAAACAGCATTTGGCAGCAAGGTATGTTGTATACAACTTATTTGGGAAAGGCCTATAATTTGTTGGCATATAAAGTTCACATTTAAAAAATTAAAACTTTTTTCTTCTTTTGGTACATCATTCAAATTAATTTTTTATCTCACATAAAGCCCACTGTTGAAAATTACCATAATTTTTAGCTCCCATGAAAAGGTTATAGCTGGGACATGTTTCTTATAATACGTCTTACTTTCATCTCCAGATATCTTAAAAGGTTCCACGGTTTCAATTTTGTCTAGTCCAGGGGTCTGCAACCTGCGGCTCTGCAGATGTTCATGGACTACAATTCCCATCAGCCCCTGCCAGCACAACCAATTGGGATTTGTAGTCCATGAACATCTGGAGAGCCGCAGGTTGCAGACCCTTGGTCTCTAGTCAGTCAAGTATGTTGCACCAGTTAGCTTATTCTTCCTCAGTAATCATTTTTAAATAGCTAATCGTTTTAACGTGACACAAGAAGAACAAGCTTGGGAAGAAAATTATTCATCTGTAAGGGAAAGAACTACTAAAATGCTTCTTTTTTTAAAATCTCCTTTTTATATCACTTGCAGTCCAGCAAAATGCTTAGTCTGTGTGCATATAAGAAGAAAAACCTACATGCCACATCTATTTATAAAATTTAATAGTAAAGGTTACCATCTTTTAAGTAAGGGCAATCCTGCTATTCACTTATGCTGGAGGTGCAAAACAAGCATAACATCAAGGGGCTTTGTGGGATTGCTATGTAATCAGAGGTATCTGGTTACCTTCTAATTAGTTTAATTGGAAATACGAAATTGGAACACAGATCACTAGTAATGCCCAGTGGTCATTATAGCCCCTTACTAGCACACAGAGCAATTTCAGCTTTCAATAGTATGATGAACAGAATAACAGGATCCGCTGTAGATCTGCAAAACAATCTGACCATTGTTAAGCTATTTCTTTGATAGGAAGCAGGCTGTTTCTCTTTACAGTATCCAAGAGATCTTTCTGCTGAATTTTTATTTAGCCAGAAGGCAAATGGAGGTTTGCTGTTTGGATATACAATTCTGCCTTCCCAAAAACGTAGACAACCATTTTCCCCTATTGTGGTCAGAGCTCCTGTAATATAAACACCCTTGTCTTTAGGTTGCAGTGGCTGCCAAAGGAAAGATTTTTAAAATATGCATAGCCAATCAGAAGACCTACTGGGCAGAAGCCCCATTTTGCCCCGGCCATTCTCTAAAAACACTTGATAGGTACTAGCCATCAGGAAAGGTGTCAGTGGGCATCACGGCTCCTGTGGCTACCTCACTGGGGATCCCTGCCTTGATGTAAGTGTAACCCCCATGCTCAGAATGGGTTGACCCAGTAAGGGGTGGAGACTCAGAGCAGCACGAGGCAGCAGACCTCATGTAGTTGGAGGAGACAAGGCTACCAGACTCGGACCTTGATTTCTATAAGCCCTTAATACCTTGTTAAGGGTTTCTTTTTGTGGTTGTAATGGGTGAGAGTTCTCCTGGAAACCTTCATCATGTTGAAGCCTGTTCATCCAGCCCTTGGAGTCTTCAGGAGCCAACCCACCAGCAAAGAAGAAACGGACTTGGCAGTATCAGTAGACTGTAAATATAAGGACTTGAAATTGCAACCTGAACAGGACCTTGAAATGTGATGTTAAATGTTGATGTTATGTGTTAAGAAAGTAAACCATTTTGTTTTTAAAAATTGTTGTTGCAAACTCATTCCAGGTTCTGCTCCACAGAACCCACAAGCTGAGGTTACATAAGCAGCTTAGGGTGATCTCTTGAATGTATATAAAGTTTTATAGGCAAGCATAGTAACTTGTGTTGCCCATGCAGGTTTGTCATTCATTGACCATAGCATGAGGCGATTATCTGCGTAACGTGAATCTGTCAGTACAGATTGAAAAACCAAAAGAAGATTTAATACTTGATCTCAATTAAGTTTGAATAGAAATGATTCACACATTCAGCTCTGAGTCATTGAGTAACCAAGTTCAAATTATGTGCACATAGTATGTGTGAATTAGCCCTGACTTGGATAGCCCAGGCTAGTCTTGGAAGATAAGCAGGGTCTGCTGTGGTTAGTATTTGGATGGATCATAAAGGTTTGAATTTTGAAGATGGTAAAGATATGTGGCAGTATGGCCTACATTAAGTGGAATCCCCAATCTCAGAGGGGTGGTCCTTCAGTGGTAAATTGCCTAGTAAGGCCTACACTGTTTATTATCTTTTGTACAAAGAAGAGTTGTGTAAAGAAAAAGCAGTATTTCTATATCTGCTATAGGTGAAATCTCCAAAAAGTCTGATTCCAGGGCAAAAAGTCTGATTCCAGGGCAAAAAGAGATCCTAATTTTCACTGAAGAAACCCATTATCCCAATAAATTAAATGGAGTTGAGAACACAAGCAGTACCCAAGACAATATCAACATGTAGGACAAGGAAAACTTTTGGAATTTTTCATCTAATGTCAGCTCCCCTTTCTTCAGACCATAGACTTACAATACTTAGCATCAGCAAGTACAGTGGATCACATTAGCTTCTCTGCTCACTACACCTGGATCTCACATGGCTTTTATCCCTGGGAGTCCCATGATCCTTAGCATACCCTTCTGAGGGATCAAAGGAGCCCCTTATCCCTTTTCCCAGTGGAAAAACTGATAGGATCCAACCAGTGGTGGGATTCAAATAATTTAACAACCGGTTCTGGTGGTGGGATTCAAATAATGTAACAATTGGTTGTTTACAAGCACCATTTTAACAACTGGTTCTGTTGAAGGGGTACAAACCTGCTGAATCCCACCACTGGATCCAACCCATTGCCTTCAAGCACTTAAAGCACTTCACATTTTTACTATTACCCTTACAACAACCTGTTAAGCTTAATCAGCATTATTCTTTTCGTATTGCAGAAGAAGATAGGCAAATAGTTTAAGACAGCCATCCCACTCAGGTCAGTTCCATGGGGCTTACTCCCATGAAAGTGTTCTTAGGACTGTACTGTGTTTAGGCTACCATGTGGGTTCAGGCACAGGTGAGGCTTGAACTGCAAACCTCCTGATTAACAACCCAGTCTTTTAGCTTCAGCTTTAACCAGCTATTTATTTATTATGTATTTGTTTACAAGATTTCTGTCTTGATCAGGACCACCAAGGCAGCTTATACATAATAAAAATCACATCTTCAAAACTATTAAAACCAAATAAAAACAAATCATTAAAACACTTCCAAAGTGAAAATACACATACAGTAGAGTAAAACATGCATCTATAAAAGCAACAGTTAAAACATAAGGCGGTAAGGAGGGACCCCAGAGGGAACATCAGCTACTCATATATGATTGGATCGAGTCAGGTTTTTCACTGAATCTCAACTAATTTCCTTACTTACCGAAGTCCTCATTCCACGTCAGAGGCGTTCCTCCCATTGGGCAAAGTGGGCAGCTGCCCAGGGGGCCACCTTGTGGTGGGCGACAAAAATGCAGGTTCGTTTGTGAGGGATTTTGTATTTTCAGAGTTTTTTCTGTTTTTGGCCTGCAGGGGGTGCAGATTTTAGGCTAGTAGCACCAAAATTTCACGGAGTTTTTGGGAGACTCTCCTGATTATATGACCTGGGTTTGGTGAGATTTGGCTTACGGAGTCCAAAGTTATGGACTCCCAAAGGGAGTGCCCCATCCCCCATTGTTTCCAATGGGAGCTAATAGATGGGGGCTACACCTTTGAGGGTCCATAATTTTGGACCCCCTGAACCAAACTTCACCAAACGTGGGTGATATCATCAGTAGGGTCTCATGAAGATACTCTGAAATTTTGGTGCTGCTATCTTAATAATTGCACCCCTGACAACAGGCAAAAATGTTTTCCAAAAATTATTTCTGCTGTGTGGCATGGCCCATTGCTGTGTTCAGATTTGTGAGTTGGGGGATGTTCTATAATGTGATGGTGACTTTGAAATGATCTGGTGGAAAAAATCATTGTTTGGTCACGGTGGGGGAGGGTGGCCACCCATGGGGGGAGAATCAAACTCAGGTTTTGCCCAGGGCTCCAATTTGCCCAGGTATGCCTCTGTTCCACGTGGATTTTTTTTTTCACTTGGTCTTGTGATCTTCATCATAGCTTCTGGGGTAGTCTCCTTTTCAGCTGTGGAAAAGTACATAATATAATAACAGTTCCTTCTGCTAGGATATACCTGCTCATAAATGTATTTACTTTGCAATAACCATAAACTTAATGGACTAGGTTCCAATAAGAGTGGATGGGATAATCTCATTACATTTCATATTTAATAGTTGTGGGTGAACTTTAAACGCACGGTCTTATAAAAGCCGGAGACCTAAATTTTATTGGTGAAACACACAGAATAAGAATGATTTGATGTTTACATAGTTATTTACCTTTTACAACATCCCAAGGGTTTATAGGCATTCTTTGTAGGAAAAGGCGCCTCCCTTCCTTTTCGTTCACACTGATTACATTTCAAGCAAGGATTAGACCGACTCAGGATGTGGTTATGTTTGCGGCAACTTATTAACTGAACTTATACTCAGCAACCTCTATTTATTACTGTTGCCTCTGTATAATACTGTTTTCCTATATGGCATTTATCTTGGGGATCCTTATACACATTTTTTTGTCATGCTATGTTAGGGATGACCCAAACTGTGATATATGTTTGTATTGTACACATGTATGTCAAATTGACATACAGAATAATGCACTTTCAATCCACTTTCAGCGCATTTTGCAGCAGGATTTTACTGTGTGGAGTAGCAAAATCCACTTGCAAACATTTGTGAAAGTGGATTGAAAGTGCATTATTCTGCATGTGCGGAAGGAGCCAAATTGACAGAGCAATCCTAGTCACAATCCTGCAGGATTCTATTCAGTCGAGCATACTCCCAAGAAAGTGTCCTTAGGATTGCATTGTGAGTAGCCTAGGCTGGAATGGTCCCGTTCCCTATATAGAACTCCAATGGGGTTGTTTAGTATCATTTGGAAGAACTTTTCTTAGTTTGTATCTAGGCAACAAAACTTGTGCTAATTTGAAGAAAGCTGCGAGAGCCTTCCTGTTATGCCAGTAAGTGGTTTGTCTTTGTGTGCTATTCTAGATAAAAAGAAGTTGCTGCTGGTTTACCTGCTATAGCTAAGAACTGCCCAAAGTGGAGGAGCAAGTAGTACCCCATCCGAAAGGGAAAACATTGCACACACGTTATATTTTTTATCATGGAAATTAATCCCCATGTCTGAAAAAATATACTTTCAATGGGCTTAAAGTGGTGTAACCTTTCTGGCTCAGATATATTAATCAGTAAATATTGTATAATTGTGCTTGCCTCACCACTTTGAGCCAGGGGATGTTACAGGGATTGTCACTTCTCTAAGGTAGCTTCACATAGAGGAGTGAATATTGGAAACAAGCCCTTTTTTGTAGCATTTGCTTTATTTAGAAAAATATAGATGCAAAGACCTAGACACACCTACAGGGAAACAGATCTTCTACTCCACACAGGATCTCGTTTGCGTGTGTGTTATGGCAACCCAAGCAAAGAACTTTCAAGACCAGAGAGAAGCAGAAGTGATTTGCCATTGCCTTCCTCTGCAGAGTCTTCCTTAGAAGTCTCCCTTCCAAATACCGACCATGCTGATCTTCCACGATTTGATGGGATCAGGCTACAACATGCTGTCTTGCCTTCCATGGACAGCATTAGATTAAACTAAAACTAAAATGTATCAGGAAAGTCCACCTGCAAGCAAGTATATTTTCACAGTGCATATGAGATTCTTCAATTTGAGACAATACAGTCGTATTGTTGTAGTTGGAGCCTCTGTAGGTGAGAGGAGAGTCTATATCTCAGTGTGGGCCATACCCACTGTCTCAGAAACAGGTGGCATCCCCAAATCAGGGCCCCAAAACCTGAACTGTTGGGACCTTAAGGGGACAGAACGAAAGAACAGGACAAGCAGCAGAGAATACTGCTAGACAAGTTTTTCAGAGCTTTGCATAATTACAGCTTCTCCTGCTTTTTCCTCAAGCAGTGTTCTCTGGCGATGCATGTGGTGCACATAGATATAGAAAGATACTTTTTAAAATGTTAAATAAAAAACATTCCAGTCCTCATTAAGAAACAGGAAAATAGTTAAAGGGCTCCAAAACTATCTAGGCCAGTAAAACAACTTGGTTACCAATCCTAATTTATTAGTGTGGAAATTACTTCCTAGTAAATTAGGTACTAATCTTTATATTATCATATAGCTGAACATTTAGCAATACTTCTTAATTCAGCCACTTCTCTATTATCAAAACCATTTTTTCAATCCATCTTTATTCTGTACATTCCCAGATCTCCAACAGAACATTTAGATTACATTCATAATTTCTTTCTGCCATGGAATATCTAAGTCTTTGATGGTTATCTGGAATGTTATTACAGTTAATATAAAGAACTCATTGGTACCAGACTATATCATATTCAAACTGAAACCAGGAAATTTATGAGGGATTCAAAATAAACGACACTATGAACTCTTCCCACTAGGTGGTGCTCGATTGCTATGAGTGTCATATTTGTATAGGAAAATATGAAGATGAGGGCAAACTGGTACTTGCCAAGCCATCTCAAGCCAATTTACACCTAGGGAGACCAGGTCTTCCGCTCAAAGGGAGACAGCCCAGCTATCTTCCTTGCTGCCTGTTGCCACTTGGCAGGGGGGTAAATGTTGGGAAAGCGGCACTGCATCATTGCCTCCAATAAATACCCAGATGTGATGTCAGGTTGCCAACGTGATACTGACATGATGCTCCAGAATTTTCATCAGTTTTGACAGATCTCAAAGTGTCACACCAGCGACATGACATCGCTTCCAGGTATTCAGTGGGAGTGACGTTATACCAATCAGTGCACTGTCATTCCCCCTCATCTAATCCTTCTCTCCTTCCTGCTGGTTACCAGCCAATGGCTGGCAACCACAGTTACACCCTTGTAAGTCCAATGATTTCAAAGCTTTGGGAAGATATAACTCTACTTATGATGGTCCTATCAGTATATTAATTTGTTTTAAAGGATGTAAACAACATATAAAAAAAACATAAATTAGCATGATTGTATTAAATATGTATGAGGTGGATTATATTTTTGTATAAGTGGAATGCTATGTATTCACATGTACTCTGATTTTAAACTATTGGCTGGCCAAAAGGCCGTAATAATAAATAAATATCTATCTATCTATCTATCTATCTATCTATCTATCTATCTATCTATCTATCTATCTATCTATCTATCTATCTATCTATCTATCTATCTATCTATCTATCTATCTATCTATCTGTATGAGGTGGAGAAGAAGAAACATGTGAGGAAGAGTTTCAACAAAATCCAAAGGCCCTTTGTGGATACATTTTAAAAGCTGTATATTTTAATCACTTTTGTTATAGTTATTTTTATGCTTGATAATAACAATGGCCCCTTCCGCACACACAAAATAATGCGTTTTCAAACCACTTTCACAACTGTTTGCAAGTGGATTTTGCTATTCCGCACAGCTTCAAAGAGCACTGAAAGCAGTTTGAAAGTGCATTATTCTACATGTGCGGAATGAGCCAATGAAAATCATGGAAAAGCCATCCATAAAAGTCAGTAACCCCAGCTCTGCTCTTTGCAAAGGCTTTTTCTCGTGCATACTTCATACATAGCTCCACTTAATTGTAGCCATCCATTGTTGAGAACTATTGCTCACGAGATCCTCAGCCAAGGAGATCTCCTTTTTCTGTATGGTTTATGAGTCTGGGCCCAGGAAAAATAGGAGGAGGCTGAATTTAACTGTTATCAAGAAGCAGAGAGTCATATCAAAAAGGAAAGGAATGCAGGGCCACTTCGCTAACAGTCATGTGCATAAACTCACTTTAGGAGGGATTAAATGAAGAGTAATTTCCCCAAAGACCTTGGAGGATCCTCCCATCTAATCTAATGACCAACAACGTAGATTTCCTAAATTATAAGCAACAGACCAGCAATCTCTTTCCTATCTAAAAGACTGGAAAGGAAGATTCCAATCCCAGCCCCAATCATGAAAAATGCCCGGCTCATAGATGCGAATGTAACCTCCTTCTGTGGGTTCTGTGGGGCAGAACCTGGAATGAGTTGCAAAGAACCAAATTTAAACAACAAAATGGTTTACTTTTCTTTACAATTAACACTTTTAAAACATCAACATTTAACGTTACAATTCAAGGTCCTGTTCAGGTTGCATTTTCAAGTCCTTCTATTTACAGTCTACTGATATTGCCAAGTCCAAATCTTCTTTGCAAGTTGGCTGGCTCCTGAAGCCTCCACGCGCTTGATGAACAGGTTGCAACATTATGAAGGTCTCCAGGAGAACTCTCACCCATTACAACCACAAAAGAAACCCTGAAACAATAAACTCCAACATTTACAACATAGCAAAACAACAACTACCTTCCCAGTAGTTCCCAACAATATTGAAATTACCTTAACAAGGTGTTAAGGGCTTATAGAAATCAAGGTCCGAGTCTGGTAGCCTTGTTCTTCTGCAAAAGAGCTCTTTCAGCCTCTCTGCTGCTCCGAGTCTCCACCCCTTACTGGGTCAACCCATTCTGGGCCAACCCATTCTGGGCATGGGGGTTACACGAACACATCTGGCTTCCAGATCTCCCTACGGGAACATTTTTGACACTCCAAATGGGGACTCTCCTCCACAGTAGACACAAGGGTTTTGCATGCTTGCACCTAACCCCCAAGATTACATTTTTATTATTCTTACATTCCAGTGTCAAGGAGCCCCTTCCTCTCCCCATCCAGGCAAAAGGATATAAGAAGTTGGCTCTTAGCCCCAATTTTTGTAGCTGGCTCGGAAACATTGTTACCCCAACGTCTTAGTTGGTCCCCCACCTCTTCCAGTACCCCGACCTTCTGCTGTTACTTGGTCAGTTTCAATTCATGATGCTGCAGCCTGCCCCCGCCCCTTCTTCTCACCAGACCCGGCTCCTATGTTTTATTTCTTCTTATAAGTTTATTCCCATAGGTAAGCAGCCATTTTCTGGAAAGGTTTTTAACTGCTGTTTCACTATATTGCCTTTCTGTATTTTTCATCCATTGCTGTTTTCCACATTGCATTGATAACTCTGTGCTCTTTTGTTAGTTAAATAAAAGCGACTGCTTGTGACACATTGTCCATAACGCCTTTATAAATCAACGGGGGGGGGGGGGGGATACCTGGGCCTGTTCCTACCTATTTCAACAGTTCCAGAAGGTGACGCTTACAACTAATGTTTTGTGAATATATGTAATCTTACAGCTCAATTTTTAAAAGTTGCCTTGAAGACTTGGTATAAAAGGCAAAATATGGATATTTAAACGGATAAATGAGTTGTTTTTTCCAAAGAGCTGTTCATTTTGAGTTGTGTGTGTAAATACAGGGTTTCTTAATTATAAAAAAATGCAGCAAAACTGGTATTTTTCTTAATGAAGTTGCCAACGTTAGCAAAGGTGGAGTAGAATATTCTCAGAACACTGGAGGCCCACATGGGGTGGAATCTTTGATCAGAGAGTTGTTTCATAAGGGTGCGGCCTTATATAAGTTCCAGTGCTCACTAAAGGGTAAATGAGATCATTCAGCTGCATGAAAGCAGATATAAATCTTTCATAGTACAATCCTCTGCAGAATTACTCCACTCTAACCCTTACTAATTTGAATGGGCTTAGATCAGAAGAACTCCACACAGGATTGCCTTGTTATTACTCAACAATCCCAAAAACACCTTCCTGGGAGTAAACTCTGATGAATAGAACTGGAAAGACCAAGAAGAGACAATGACTACTAATGCAGGATAGTTCACATCATAATGTAGATTTGTCCAAAGCATCTGCTGAAGCTACCTTGTGAAAATCACCATCATATCATTTACTGGACAAGAAGATATAAGTCGACCACTGACAGAGAGCTTATAAAAAGCTACTCTAGAAAGTGTGTGAGTATGTATGATCATATGATATCAATATACCAAGTCAGACAATGGGTCCATCTGGCTCAGTACTGTTTACTCTGTGGTTCTCCAAGGTCTCAGACAGAAAGGCCTTCCCATACATTTGCTATCTCAGCTCCATTAGCTGGAAATGCTAGGAACTGATTCTAGGATATTCTGTATGAATAATATGTGCTCTACCGAGGAGCCTAAAATGTACGTAACTTTCCAAAATATATTTTTAAAAGGTGGAGGAGGGAGGATTGTCTCATATCAGAACTGGCTGCTCAAAATACAGAGGTACATTTTTTCAAGGGCTGTCTCTTTGAATAAAGATATTTGCATATCTGAAATTCTGAAAAGAATCCCCCCTTCTTATTAGTGCCAATGGAATAGGGACCGTATCAGTGTGAAAAATCAACGGCAAGTGTTTAAAGATGATTTGAATGTGTTATTTTATAACCGTATAATGTGTCAAATTCAGAAATTCATAACAGATTTTACTCATGGGTTCAGCTGAACACTTGTATGTGCAAAAGAGCAAGTACTGACATGTTGAAAACTTGTCTGGGGGGTTTGGAGGTTTTTGTAATGTAACAAGGCAGAGTTAAATCTACAGTATTTAACATAAATGCTGGTTAAATACTTTGATATCTGCCATAGTTCAGCAAATCATATTTCCACAGCCTTTTATGGCTGATTCCAATATGCATAGTTTTATATTGATGTGGTACAGTTCCTTCAATATAACTTCAGAACCCACATGAAATGGTTTGAATTACCTTGTTTGAAAATAGCACTCTGTGTGAAAACCTAGACATCAGACACGTTCTAACCCAGTCTTCATCCTGATATGCAGGGGTTTCTTTTAATTTGGCATGTGGTTTTGATGTGAAGGTGCTTGCAAATAAATAACACTCCTCCACAAACACATATACAGGACTTCTGAGACAGTCCTGGTAAGACGACTGAGTCAGCAGAAGTAAAATTGTAGCTTTTACATTGTTTTTGGTTTCTTGCCCAGAAAATTTGAGCTATGCTATGTAGCCAAAAACTTAGAACATGAGAATGTGGATGACTATATCATCTGGAAAATTATACGTGGGGTCATGGCTACAAACAGAATTATGTTTTTTTAATCCACATCATCTAAATAACATGCCCAGTCAACAACCATTCCTAATGTTATGCAAGTCAACTTGAATGTTTTGAAGTGTGGAAATGTCTTCCAAAACAGGTCATTCCATTCATGACCTAGCTGCATAATTGATAACTGGACCATTCTTACTTAAGACAATGATCATTTTAGGTTTCAACTATTTTTACTGCATTATCTTATACCTTGTAATCCACCATTTGTATTGTTCAAAGCATTCCTTGCTTCAGACAGTTTATGTCTTACATTGTTCCCTAATTCTGTAATCCTAGTCCTATTGCACTGTGCATTGGTTGTCTGACGCTGTCTGTCTACACTGTAATCCACCCGAAGACTCAATGAGCAAGGACTATAAACAAAGTAAAAGAAATAAAATAAACTGATCAAGGACGAGGAGTCTGGAGGTAGCAGCAGCAGGAACTGTTGAGTTACTTTAAAATAACATGTCTTAATACTTATTGAAGAAAGCTATGGCAACAATGCTTAAGGCCAATATGCAAAATAAAAACCTTTTACAATTCTTTTCATATAAAGCCCCTATATCAAACATGTTTATAGCTGGCGATGTTAAAAATAATTATACTTATTGTCGAAGGCTTTCACGGCCGGAATCACTGGGGTGTTGTGTGGTTTCCGGGCTACATGGTCGTTTTCTAGTAGCATTTTCTCCTGACATTTCACCAGGATCTGTGGCTGGCACCTTCAGAGGATCCTCTGAAGATGCCAGCCACAGATGCAGGCGAAACATCAGGAGAAACCAATCTGTAGGTAGAAGCAGATGTGGCAGGAGATGGAACAGAATGGAAAACAGAAGTTATGAGACAATAATAGAACCAAAAGGAATGTTTTCAAAGTGTTAAAAAATTACCTTATTGTGACTTTACAGCAAATGGTTGTATTCTGTGGGGCTTGACTTCAAGTGGCAGGTCTTAGGGAAGTTAGACCCTATTGTCAAATAATGACAAGGTACCTTAATGACTACAGGTATGTTCTTAATGGTCCTTTGGAAAACAACTCTGTCTCCCCATCAGGGCTTGGAAGAGGTGAGTTCTCCTCCTAGCTGAAGGGAAGGGGCAGAAGGGTGGTGTCTACATAAAAAGAAAGTGAGGCTTAGTCACAGATGCTGCTGAGTCAGCTGAAGCACCTTGGAAGTGTAAGACCTCTCTCTCTCATATACTCTGAAGGTCTGGTATGGGATAGCAGGTTAGCTGTCCTGGAAGAAAGTTTACTTCCACCTATGCCCTAGTTGTATATTTGTAAATAAAGCAAGTAATACTAACACTCCTCCAGTGATCTCTCCTTCAAATAAAATCTATCTATGTTAAGCACTATGTAAGCACTGATAGAAAATAAAATTTAAAGCTGCTGATGTAGAAAATACACTCCAAACTAAGGCCCCTTCCGCACACGCCAAATAATGCGTTTTCAAACCACTTTCACAACTGTTTGCAAGTGGATTTTGCCATTCCGCACAGCTTCAAAGCGTATTGAAAGCAGTTTGAAAGTGCATTATTCTGCATGTGCGGAATGAGCCTTTCATAGCAGGTTGTCTTATTGAGGAATTATGAAATCACTTGTCTAACATTCAACTTGCAATGAAAGCGCTCTGTTTGTGCCAGTATACCTGCAGGATTGGATCATGGCCCAAATAAACAGAGAATGTATATTTCATATTTTGCCAAAGGCATCAACTGGCTGTTGTAGGTTTTCTGGGCGGATAGTTTTTCCTCCTAACATTTCTTGACATGCTCTTTACTATGACATGCCTCTGAAGATACCAGCCATAGATGTGGGTGAAATGTTAGGAGTAAAACTACTATAGAAACCATGACCACACAGCCTGGAAAACCCACAACAGCCAGTGTATATTTAATAAACCAATCATGATTACTGGGTGAGAAACATTTTTGATGGTATTGTCGAAGGCTTTCACGGCCGGAATCACTTGGGTGCTGTGTGGTTTCCGGGCTGTATGGCCGTGTTCTAGCAGCATTCTCTCCTGACGTTTCGCCTGCATCTGTGGCTGGCATCTTCAGAGGAAAATTCCTCTGAAGATGCCAGCCACAGATGCAGGCGAAACGTCAGGAGAGAATGCTGCTAGAACACGGCCATACAGCCCGGAAACCACACAGCACCCAAATTTTTGATGGTGCTGCTTCTTTGAGTTTTAGAGTCTTGCAATGGTTCAACTGCTATTTTAAAACTGGTACAATGTTGGCTACCTCATAACGGGCAAGAAGACTGTCAGTAAATGGTTCTTTTGGCCAATATTTCGAGTCCTACAAAGGTCTTCCTACTAATAACTCAGTCCTTTGCATCCTAACTCCTTTTGAGTCTGAAGACACAGGAGGTGGATGGAACACGGGAGAAAGGCAGGACACACCTTCGGCCACACCCTCACCTCCACCAGGTATTCACCCCCCACTGCCCCCGCGCGGAAACAAGCCCGGTCGATGAGGTGCCTAAAAACATAACATTGAGGCTGCCACGGAAAGAGCCAGGTCCATTTCCCAAGCCGCAAAGACTGGAGAGGGGCGCTGTGTGCGCGCAGCTGCCATCAACGGCTGAAGCCACCAGGAGCCCTCACGGTCTGTGTGAAATCATCGCCCGCCTCCATTGTCGTGGCGCCACCTCACAGCCCCGGGCGAGACCGGCGCCTGCCCCCGGGGCTCCCCTCGCCGCTCGGGCTGAGGAGAAGCTCCCCACTCATCTAGGGAAGGACGAGAGAAGCCGGGAAGGAGCGGACATGGCGGCCCCCGCCGCCGCCGCCGCCGCCGCGCTGGAGCAGGCCGCGACCGGGCGGCGCGGCTGACTCGCCCGGGTCCAGCCCCTGAACGGGCGTCGTGGGAGCGGTGACAGAGAGCCGGAGCTGCGCTTCCCCGCCCGGCCATGTAGAGGGGGCCCGCCCGCTCCGGAGAGGCCCGCCCGCCCGCCCGCCTCAGCCGAAGGGGCGGGAAGGGAAGCGAGCGAAGGAGCGAGGAAGCGCCGCCCGATCGAGAGGGCCGCCGTGGGCTGAGAGCGGCGGCGGCGGCGGCGGCGGGTCCGGCCATGGAGGACATCAACTCCAACGTGAACGCCGACGCCGAAGTGCGGAAGCTGCAGGAGCTGGTGAAGAAGCTGGAGAAGCAGAACGAGCAGCTCCGCATCCGCAGCGCCGCCGGGGCGCCCGGCGGCAGCCCCAAGCGGCTCCTGGGCGGCGGCGGCGGCGGCGGAGGGTCCGGGGCTTGCACGCCGCCCCTGCCGCTCACGCCGGGAACCGCCGCCGCCGCCCCGCCGCTGTCATCGCCGCCGCCCTCGTCGTCCCCCGCCAGGAGCAGCCCGCTGCTTTTGGGGCTCGACCACGGCTGCCTCAGCCCCAGGGCCGGGCCCAGGCGGCCTCCGGCGAGCGAGGAGGACGGAGGCGAAGGGAGGTGGGGGGAAAACGCCGGCGGCCTCCTGGACGAAGTGGAGCCGCTGAGGCCCGACGAGCTGGAGCGGCTGGCCGGCTGCGAGGAGGACGAGACCGGCTGGTGAGGAGGGGGGCCGAAAAGGGCCGCGGAAAGGGGGTCGCCCCAAAGCCGGGCGGGGGCGGGGGCGGGGGCTGGCCTGCCAGTGATCTCGGCCTTCGGGAGTTGGGGAGGCGCCATCAATAACAAACGCCTTCCGCCGGAGAGATTGGGGTTCCCATAAGGAGTGATCCTTCTTCCTCCAGGGCCGGCGTGTGTGCTTATTTAGGGGTTCGCCTTCATCGGGGCAGATCCGCGCCTTCTACCTTCCCCTTCTCTGGGTAGAAGTGCTTGCTGGGATCTCCTTTTCTGGGGAAGTTGTGGGAAATGTACCCAAATCTCCCCCTGGGGGAAGGGAAGGGTTTATCGATGGAGAATCCCTTTGTCCTCTCCCCACTGATCACTTTTGTTGTAGCAATCCGGATTCACAGTGGCCGGGGAAGGAGACCCGTTCAGATTGGGCGGTGCTTTCTGAAGCATCCGGTTTTTTTCCCCCCTTAAATGTCATGAGATCTTGGGTGTGTTTGGAAAGCTTGTTGTGAGCAAAATGCTACATAGCTCACGTCTTGAGTGTTCAGATGTGCTTATTGGGGTGGTTTGATAACTCTAATGTGGTTTCGGCACTTTTCGGGGGGTGGGGGTGGGGGAGTTGAAATTGTGTGCTTCCTGGTGGTGTCCTTGGTACTTTGATTATTTATCCCAGCAATGAGTTTTATTGCTGCTCTCTCTAAGCCGGAACTACCTTGGTTTACAAACTTTCAGATATCTGACCCTTTTTCTCCTTGAAGTAACTGCTGAGCAAGTATTCTGTTATGATTTGAGTGATGGGCATGCATTTGAGGATTCAGAAAATGTCTGTTAGGGATCTTTAAGATATAATAATAAATTACATCAGTTTTCTGTAAGACTTCTTAACCCTCACACATAAAGAAATAGTGCGTATATTTCAGTGGTTCAGTGATTGTTACTGATGACTACAAATAGCATTAAAAATAAATATGTGAATGAAATCTTTATAGGTAGGCCATGCTGGTAGTGTGTGTTAGGATGGCTTTTAAATTTTGAACTGCAGTACAGATTTACCTGTTTACAGAACATTGTTGTGGTTATCGAGGGTGTGTGCATGAATAAAATTCATATGAGAGTTACTTTAAAATGCATATGAGAGTTGTTCCCCTCGTTTCCCCATTCCCTCTTGTGTGTGTGTTTTAAGGAGAATGCAACTTGTATGCATGTGACCCTTATAACTTGTTGGAGATACCCATGAATACCTGAATACAAATGTAAGTAGTGATTTTTAACAGCAGGAGACACAGTACAAGAAGTAATAGAAGAAGGCAAGTTAACTTCTTGAACAGAGTAAGGAATTGTATGGTTTAATCAGAAGGAGGGTAGTTTGAAAGACCAGCAAAAATATATATATGAAAATTTGGATCAAAACTACAATCCAAATTATGTAGCTCATGTATGTCCAATAACATCCACTTATTTAGCTGCTAAGGCAATAGAATTAATTGATCCATAGCTAAAAGGAATGAGGAATATCGCTAAATCAATGGATGTGAAAGGGACGTGAATATCTGGGGAGGCATAGGTGGTAGAAGTCCTTGCCTCTCACTGTCTAGCCTCCTTCTGTGTGAGCAGGCAGAAGCTTAAGGGTATAATCCTGTACAGAGAAACTCCAGTCAAACCCCATTTCAGTGCATTTCAGGCTGGAGTAACTCTCCATAAGAGCACTGCCAGTCTTTTGAGTGTGACTGTCAGACAACCGACTCTTATTCTTCCCCAACCCTACTCTGGTGAATCTTCCTTCCCCCTCACCATTCTGTTCCTCCCCTTCCACTTGACCTAGATTACCCCGGGCCCTGGATGAGGAGGGGGAACAGTCATATGAACTCTTGGTAGGGTTGGTCTCTGCTTCCTGGAGAGGCTTAATTGTTTTTAGTATTTCTAAATGGCTGTGATGATAATGCAAACCAAGAGCTTCCTGAGGTCTTTCAGATTTGCTTCAGTGATTATTGTTCAGCCTGTACTGAACCTGCAAGTGCATTTGGCCCAAATCCTGTATAAACTGTGTGGTTGGGTGGCCTGCCAATGACAAGCCTCTCTGTGTGAAATCCCTGTTGAGATACTTATTATGACATGTTTTGAAAGTCCCTGGTGTAGATTAGCTGCTCTCTACTACAAATACTTATAACTATTTTTGTATGCGTATAACATAGTCCAGTCTTCTTTGTGTAAGATAAAAGCATAGTTTTAGTGGATGGGTAAGTTTAAACAGCATTCATAAGTTCTTAAACTAATTTAAGAGCAGTGGAGTCTGCTTAAATGCAAATTGCATTTTGTTTATCTCAGCCTCATTCCTAAATAAAATGAAATAACTGTTCAAGCAAAAGCTGCCCTCTTAAAAATTGCATATTAATTTTAAAATTGTGTGGTCTTCTAATTAGACAAGTTTACTGTTTGGATATGGGAGTTACTGTCTTGTCCTGATCAGTAACCTGTAAGGTGACTCACTCAGCTAATTTAGGAGTTGTGAAATATATGAGGATAAGTTTAAACAACAATACTTGAATGCTCCATGATGGTTTTTGTGTGCCATGAACCAGGTAAAAAAAAAATATTTTAATGCCCTGCTAGATAGGCAGCCCAATTGTGTGTGGGGGTGGGGGGTGGGGGGAGGAAGATGAAGAAGGAGTTTGGATTTATACCCCCCTTTCTCTCCTGTAAGGAGACTCAAAGGGGCTTACAATCTCCTTGCCCTTCCCCCCACAACAAACACCCTGTGAGGTGGGTGGGGCTGAGAGAGCTCCAAAAAGTTGTGACTAGCTAAGGTCACCCATCTCGTGTGTGTCGGAGTGCACAGGCTAATCTGATTTCCCAGATAAGCTTCCACAGCTCAAGCAGCAGAGCAGGGAATCAAACCCAGTTCTCCAGATTAGTGTGCATCTGCTCCTACGCCACTGCTGCTCCTTTCATGGCAACACTTTCAGGACACTTTCATGGCAACTGGGAACAGCCGCCTACAATCGGAAGGGGAGGAAAAAATGTGAAAACTCCGCAGAAGCCCAAAACGCACCATTTGTTTCCAGTGGGTTGTTCATAGCTGAAGGGGGCATTCCTGAGCCAAAAGCCCTTAAGAAGCTCCGTTTCCAGAACATCCCCATCAGCACTGGTGCAGGCTCCTTTGGTGGAGGAGTGTTGGTGAAGAGCAGCTTCCACATTCAGGTTCTGGCAGAGTCATTTGGTGCCCCGCCACCAGCATTAGTGCTCCTCCCACTGGTGTATTTGCCCCTTGATTTAGTGTACGGGGCACTTTCCCCAGCGCCCTTTCATGCCACTTCCAGATTTTGGTTAAGAATACTATTTGCTTTCCACTTAAAACTACCTCTGTGTGTGGTTAGTAATGTTACATTATCAGAATTGGCTTTAGAGCTCAGAGCCTAGGGAATACACCCTATCAAGTTTCGTCACACACACTCACATGCTGGTAGGGGCTGATGGGAATTGTAGTTCCTGAACATCTGGAGAGCCGCAGGTTCCCTATCCCTGCTTTAGGGGAAACAAACCTGTATTTTAAAAAAAGAATCAAATTTCTAACTCTTGGGGCCGAAAGAGTAACTTGAAATTGAGCAGACAGTACCTGATGACATCTCACAAGCCAGCATGATTTCCAGTACTTCAAAAGAAGAATGTCAATGCTCTGCATAACATCTTAGTCTTCTGTAAGACTAAGAGGGACAGGCTAGGAATGTAATTTACACAGATCAAAGATACAGAGTTTCCTTGCCTTGACATTGCAGGTCTATTTAAAGTGTCTAAGAATGTAAAATGTCTAAGAATACAATTATATTTCTGAAAAGTTAATTTGAAGTGCAGCGTAATTACAAGAATTCTTCCTTTTCCTCACCCAACACAAGAGAAATGCATCTTACCATTGCATGCCTCTGAAGATGCCAACCATAGGTGCTGGCAAAATATTAGGAGCAAAAACTACTAGTCCATGGCCACACAGGCTGAAAAACCCACAACAGCCAGAATGGTTTCCAGTTGGCAAAGGGGTCAGACAAGGATGCATTTTATGTCCCTGTATGTTCAGTCTGTAAGCAGAACATATCATAAAGAAAGCTGGCTTAGATTTAGATAATAGTGGAGTGAGACTTGTTCTTGTTGCTTAGGCTCTCCTGCCATTTCTCTGTGTTCCTTTCTGCTGCTGGCTTCCTGGAGGTCCCTGCTCCATTTGTAAGGTCCAGGGCTGGGTCTGTCAGTTGTGGGGTGCTCCAGGGTCCCAGGGCGGGTCTTTGTGACAAGGAGAGGGTGGAACAGGGTGCTGGGAGGCAGCCCTGTCCCTGGACATATAACAATTAAAACAACAATAAAATACCATTAAAATAACCCCACACCAGAACAGCAGCTGTAGAGGGAGTTCCCAGGGAGGTTAGTCAAATGCCAGGGCAAATAGGAAGGTTATTGCCATGTGCCTAGGCACATGGTAAATCTCTGAGGGGAGACTGTTCCAGAGCCCGGGGGCAATCATGCCTGAAACCAAATTGACATGGGTCTAGAAAATCAGTTTCTTCCAAGTAAACCTGCAGCTGAGTCACCACCACTGTTTCCAGGACCTTGCCCTAAATTTGGGATGTTGGCTGTTAGGCAATAATTGCTCAACCTCGTAAGGTCCAAAGAGGGCCTCTTCAAAAGGGGTGGACTACCCCCTGGCACTATCCCCTCCTTCAAAGAGCCCTTTAGCACCTCCTGAACCCACTGGGCCAGCCCCATTCCCAGCTAGGTTTTATTAGCCAGGATGAACAAGGGTCCAGGGGACTAATAGTAGGCTGCATCCCTGCAAACAACTTGTCCATGTCTTTAGACATCAAAAACTGAAATTGATCCGATAAAACCAGACCAGACAAAATGATCACAGCAGATACCGGGGGCGGGGGGGCACCCAGGCTGCCATCCTTCAAGTAGAGGACAGTAAGCTGTTAACCACCCTGAATAACTCTGCTGGACGGCTACTTGCAGATGTAGTGTGGGCTGAGAAATACACCTTCTTTGCTGCTGCCACTTGGTAGGCCTGATAATGGGCTCTCATAAGTGTCCGGTCAGATCCGCAACACAATTTCTGCCTCCTGCGCTCAAGCCATCATCCCTCTTGTTTCATCTCTCTCAGATCCCCAGTATACTGTGGGGCCTGAAGGGCTCTGCCAGCAGAGTGAGGGCACTCAGGAACAATCATGTCAATGGCCCTCCTGATCTCACCATTCCAAAGCGAGACCAAGGTCTTAACAGGCCATGTCACTAGTGGCCATGTCACTAGGAAAATTTGCCAGAGCTCTCAAGAATCCTTGGGATTCCATCTTCCTCAAGGTCCGCCCACTCTGCAGTTGGGAGTGACCTCTGAAGATGCTGTGTGGAAGAATCCAGACAGTAGCTTTATGATGAGTAGTTTACCTCTTGTTTCTTTGTCCAGCAGTTTTCAGTCCAGCAAAGGGTAATGAAGCATATGTGGGGAAATCTCACACAGATGCTTCTATTTCATACTCTTAATTATGTGACAGCAACAGCATTACTGTTTCATAATTTTAACGTGGCACCCTACTTTGTTTTGGTTGCTCCAGAAAGGCTGAGTTTGCCTGGTTTGTGTTTATGTTTGGATCTGATGACAAAGATTAGTGAATTTTTTGAAAAAAAAAGAGTAGTCTAAACCTGCAATGCTTATCTACCCAGAGCTCAAAGGCAGGACTTTCATTTTGAAGTAAAAAGAATAACTTGTGTGAGGATATCTGACTTGGAAATCTCACTCTGTCAGCTTTTATATGGTTTATTTGGTTTAATCTTCATCAGTTTCAAGTAAAAAAAAAATCTGAGCTCCATTCATTTCAGCATTTGATCCATGAAGGGTTTAGTGCTACAATATTGGATGGTTTGGGATCTTGTTATGAACTCGTAGGTGGAGTTAAGATTTACAGTATGTGTAGTTATAGAATCTTTGGAACATGCTTTTGTGTGACTCAAGAATTTATGTTTGTGAATGGGTTTGTAAAACCTTATTTTTGAATACTGAAATTAACACTGGATCTGATTTTTTTCCAGAAGTACTACAACCATCAATTATAATATGCAGCAGTTCAGAGATACTCCTCTATTTCTTCAGATTGAAATTGTAGAGAGCTTCTTAGAATGTTGATTGGTCTGATCAGAATTCTTCTAATTAGCAAACGTTGATTTTTCAATGTTATGAACATAATCACTGAGACTCAAAATGTTTTGGGTATATTCAGATCCATTTGTATCTGGGCATTCCTCTGGAAATGGAAATTTCATGTTGTTATCTGCTCTGTGCCCGCAGTCTGAAATGTCATCTCTTGCTCATGTTTGAGCTATGACCTGGTTAAACATGCCCTTGTGTACTTTACAGTTAACTTGATTCAGCAAAGCACATTTTAAAAGTAGCAAGCTTAGCCTTTGAGCCTTTTTATGGGATTACAGAAAGCCATAATTTAAACTTATTAGGATATCAGAGCGTATGTACCTTTATTTAATATTGTATTCCTTTTTCTTCCATAGGTTATATACCTCACCAAAGAAAAAAGTGACCCCAGTTCAGAAATCAGTTAGTCCACTTGTTTGGTGTAGGCAGATACTGGATTACCCAACTCCAGATATCGAAAGTGCTAAAAAGTCATTGATCCATAGACTTGAACAAACAATGTCTGGTGAGTTTCTGCATCAGTGATTGTGTTTAAGTATACAGAGATGTGGAATCTGTTTTTAACAACCATGTTTTCTAAAACCTAGCCCAGGGCATTTTTAAGTCTAGTTGATGTTTATGGCAGTGGGATTCTTGAATTGCTTCTATTGAATTTCTTTCATCAAAATCAAAGCAATTGAAATGTTTAACTTTGGCTATATCATATTTGTTGCATCTAAATTCTAACACGCACTTGGGAATAGCAGTTATCTTGTGACTGCCTCATACATTACCATTTTCTGCTATGTGAATTTTTGTTTCAGGGAGCTTATATGTATGGTTCTGTAACATGTGATATTCAATGTCTGTGTGGGGTTTTTTTTCAGTTCCAGTTACTCAGATTAGGAAACTGCCCATTTAGGTTAATCTCCAAACACAAAATTGTATTGTGTTAAAGAAACCTCAGTTGTAACCCTTTTCTTTTAAAGAAAAGTGTATAACTACAATAGTAGAGGTAATGAATGAAATTTTGAGACAATTCATGAAATTTTGCTGCCCAGTAATAATTTAAATCCATAATTTTGAACTCAAAGAAGAAAATGTTGTTGACTTTGGATACTTCTTCACTTAATTCATTCCAACAATATTTTGGGTGTCCAACTCAAAGAAGGAATTGCCTGTGTCTATGCTTGACAGATGTAAATTCACAGTTCCTGCTTTACATTTATCCTGCCTCACGTTCTGTGAACGAAAACATGTAACTGGCCGGGGGAGGGGGGGTCCCACAAACAGGGAGCTGTGGTCTTGTGTTCTTAGTTCCTGCCTCATATTGCTTGTGTGAGTAGATCACTTCTCCTATTGAGCTGGAGGATATCTTGTGAGTAATTCCCACCATCCAATCAGGGAGGCAGGAAACAATACTTTCCCTTCCTATTAACCATAGGATTGTCCCTTCTTCCTAAATTCAAAAATCTCTGAATAGAAGCTAACTAACTCCCTTAAACATAATTTGTGCAACTTAACTGAACAAACTAACTCTCTTAAACATAATTTTAACAACTTAACTGAACAGTATACATACAAAGAGCGAGAGAGCATAATCAGGAAGGAATTAATAAGAATTGTCAGAGAAAAGCAGGTTGTCTAATAGGTAAGTTAAGGTAAGTGTAGTGAAAATTAAATAGGTTAAGATGGTGACATGGGAAGCCAAAATGTACTTCTTCTGCTCAGAGGAGAAGGACCTTTCATGGGTAAGTAATCTTTCTTCCTCTGAGCTGGAGGACATCTTGTGGGACCTCTCAGAATAGTGTCCCGCTGACGTGGGTGGATCATTGTCTCAAAAGGTTTCAACATCCTGTAAGATTCTTTGGCCACAGGCCATACTGTAGGTGTTAATTTTAGAATGTCTAATGAAGGTTGATATTGTGGACAACCTAATAGCCTTGTGAACTTCCTCCACTGATGCATTTTTGGTCAATGCTGCATTGGCCGACTGAGTGGGCTGCTATTCCAGGAGAGGTTTCAGTTTTCGGGCACAGTATGCCTCAATGATGCAAGATTTGAGACATCTGCTGATTGCTTAACAAGATACTGCTTACTAGGTTTGGTGGAGTGACAGATGTAAACATGGACTCAGTTTTCAGAAGGGTTAAGTTCTAAGAATGTACACTTTTAACCCCTTCTCACATCTGGGGGGGGGCGGGGGCACAGAAATTCCCTGAAATGTTTGGGATTTGGACAGACTGAGGGTAGACAGATTTCCTGTAGACAGTGGAATCTGGAATCAGCTCTGGATTGAAAGGCCGGATCCGATCTCAAGACAACCTTGTCTTTATGAAATCTGCATAAATTTGGGTTGATTGCTAAAACTGATAGTTCAGATACACAATATGCTGAGGTTACTGCAACCAGGAAGATTGTTTTCGTTCAGAGAAACTGAACGAATGGTGGCTTGGCAAGCATGCTTAGGACAGTGTTGAGCTTCCAGGTTGGAAGAAGATGAATCTGGGGCTTGTCCTTGACTTTAGCACCTTTTAAAAAAACCATGTGAGGATGTTTTGCCATCTGCCAACCATCTACTTGCTGAATAACTGAAGACAACGCAGCCACCTTTTTCCTTATCATCACGGAACGTAGTCTCAATTCCATGCTGTTTTGCAAAAAACTCAGAATAGATGATGTACTTAGGTTTAAGGGATATAGGTTCTTTCTTTCTCCTAGTCCAACACACAGCCTTCGAAGACTTGTTGTATGTGTGGTTTGTGGACTGTCTAGAATCTAGACCAGGGGTAGGGAACCTGCGGCTCTCCAGATGTTCAGGAACTACAATTCCCATCAGCCCCTACCAGCATTGCCATGCTGACAGAGGCTGATGGGAATTGTAGTTCCTGAACATCTGGAGAGCCGCAGGTTCCCTACCCCTGATCTAGACTCTAGATACAAAGATTGTCTGGGTGAGTTTTTTTGTAAGTCCTGAGTTTAAAAGGGATTTCCTTTCAATTTCCATTTGTCTGGGTCTGAGTGATAGATGGGATCCTTTTGCAGCATGGCCCAGTGTGGGGGAATTTCCAATGGCTGTCTGATTGGCACCTCTGCTTGAAGATCTGTTGAGTGAATTTGTTGCTTTTTAAACTCTGAATGCCTTAGCTTTTAGTACTCACAAAAAGCCATATAGAATCATAAAACAACAAAAATGCTTAATGTTTCACTGAGGTTTTGAACCTTAATTTGTCTGTAAAGAGTAGTCTTTTTTAAATGGGTGGAAAAATCATTTCCACTTGCGACTACATAGCATTTAAAGTAAACAGCTCGTTTCTAACTTCTTGCATACTGTTCTTGCCTTTTTTGTACAGCCCTCAAGAGACACAGTCTGTATAGTAATCCGTTCAGTGCTGTCAATTACGCAAACTCTTATAGTCCAAACACTGGCAGTCCTTACAACAGTAGCTACAACTCCCCTTCATCCACACCAGTGAAACCTCCTTTGATAAAACAGCTCATTCTTCCTGGAAACTCAGGTAAGGGCCTCTCTAAACATAATGGCCCCATTTTAAGTTTCAGGAGACCTCAATCAGCATTCTAACCATTTGTCTCATTAAACATGTCACGTTGGATGAAAGTTGCCTCCGTTTGACCACCTGATCATTGTGACAAGCTGCCGGGCTTCTCATCAGACTTAGGTTCCTTGATATGACTGAGTCTACCAGACACTAGTTGGTGCCACAGCCAGGTCAAAAAGGGCTGAATTGTGGGTTTCCCTGTGAGTGGCTCGCGGCTGTTGTAAAGAGCAAATTTTTCAGCTTCTTACATTATGTAGAGTGTTGGGCTATTTCCTGGGTTATTCCATTCAAAATATTCATGCCACGCATTCGATGTGGCAGAAAAAAAGCCTTAAAGTAACTGTGAGCTTTCTGCAAATGTGGGCATGTCCAAATTCATCATTGTCCAACCACATGGGTGCTTCTGCAGATAGCACAAAGTTGCTCAGTGTGATGGAATACGAGAGGATGGGGTGGGGAGATTTGGCCCTTACATATTCATTGTTTGTCCTGTTGGCACTTTAACTGGCGGGGATGGGGGGACATTCCAACGATGTAATTCCTCAGTGGGAAGGAATGTCGTGTGGGCCAGTGGAACTTGAACACACTTAGTTTATTCACAAGAATAGAGGGAGTCTTAGAAACCTGAACCAAAACCCAGTAATTTATGACTCTGTAAAAGCTGTTCAGTTTAAAATGTTTCCTAAGAACAAATTCACTGATCAAATGAGCAGTGCTGACACCAGTGGGTTTTGAAGGGTATTTGGGATTGCACTGCTAGTGTTTCAGCCTGCTTCCTTTTATTTCTTCAGACAGTTCTGTTTATCAGTCCTCAGCGAGGTTAATGTTATCTGTTGGACTGTAAATTTATCTGTGCTCAACCAAGGAAAAGTGTGAGGGTTGCGTGTCAGCTAGCTTGAAGTGCTTCTTGCACCACAGTTCACTTCCCCCGTCTATGTTAAATTTTTCATACAGGTAAGATGACTCCTGGATTCCTCCCTCATTTTTTTCCTTTTCGTTTAGGTCATTTCAAAAGTTCATCAGATAGAAATCCTCCACTGAGCCCACAATCCTCTATAGACAGTGAATTAAGTGCTTCAGAAATGGATGAAGACTCTGTTGGCTCAAATTACAAACTAAATGACTTAACAGATGTGCAGATATTAGCACGGATGCAAGAGGAAAGTAAGTAGTTTCACAGTAAAGAGTTGAGACATTTTTTTCAGGTTCCAGTCTTGATTTCTTTCGAAGAACTGATTCTTCTTGGTAAGCTATGGAAATTTAACTTGAAAAGTATCCGTGTTCTTAACAGAAAAGTGGCACATTTGATACTTGTAGACGCCTCAAATATTGTGTAAACAGAATTAAGCCTTTCAGTAACTCTAATTCCCGTGTTTTCTTTAATGTCCAGATCAGCATTGGGCATTAGGGTATCATTTAATCCCTGGTGTACTAATTTATGGCACTGCTTTGTCCTTTATACTCAGCAACTTGTAGTATGTGATAATATCCCAGTGTGCTCATTTGGAACTACAGCTCCAGCTGCCTTGCGAGAGAACTTTACAGAAGAGACTTGTACAGCACTCACATGGGCCTTAGTGCATGCAGTTCCTGGGCATTATAAGATAATATTATTTACCTCAACTTGAGGCTGCCTTTGGGTGAGGCATAGCCAAGCATCTTATAGGTTGATTGATGCCATGAGATGAGTGGCTTTGAAAGAGATGCGCTTCTAGGGATGTATTACATTATAACATGCCTTCTGTCCTTTCAACCTCAAAGGGAGAAAGGAAAGCTCTGGAGTTACATGTGAATTTCTTCCCTTTTGAATGTGGCTGAATGGGATGAGCATTTCTTCTAATCACAGGAATGAAGAACTATTAGTGTTCAGCCCCATTCTTCTTGTCTTCATGGCCAATTGGCCATGCCAGCAGGGACTGATGGGAATTGTAGTCCATGAATGTCTGAAGCTCCAGAATTGGACACCTTTGGTGGAGAGTATCAAATGTGATCATATGTGCAGACATGTTCTGTTCACTTACATTAGCTGTATATTTAAACCGAACCAAACATTGGACGTTTCTGCTTTTTGCCAGGTCTCCGGCAAGAATATGCAGCTACTGCTTCTCGACGTAGTTCTGGTTCTTCGTGCAGTTCTATCAGGAGAGGCACATTTAGCGATCAAGAACTCGATGCCCAGAGCTTAGGAATGGCAGAGGCGGGCTGCCATCACGCAGTGCTTGACTGTCAATCGATTCTCTCCATCACCACGCAACTCACCACGGCCTTCCCCAAAGCAGTCTCCGAGGAATTCTCCCAGGTCTCGTTCACCCGCTAGAGGAATCGAGTATAATCGGGTGTCTCCCCAGCCAATGATTAGCCGCTTGCAACAGCCTCGCCTTTCTCTTCAAGGTCATCCTGCTGATATACAGACTAGTAATGTCAAAAATGAAGGTAAAGGGCTTTGTCTCAAATGTTGTGCACAAAGCATTGAAGTGATGATGATGGTGGCTCCCAGCAAGCAGGCTGCTCAGTAGGTAGTATTTAAAACCAGCTGCCTGGTGTGGCGTTACTGCTGAATTGTTGAGAAAGGTTCAAGGAAAAACAAAAGCAAGTGTCTTGACCATTCGTTTCACTAGGCTAGCCGGAAATCAATAAGCTGAGTAAGTAATATGAACCTTACTGGGTTTCAGAGAAATGTAGACCGTCATCATTCTGGGCTGGCATAATTTTAAATTTGTGCTAGTGCAGAAAAGTCCCTCTGAAAGGCAGGATATCCAGACAAGAGTTTCAGGGCTATGAAAATGGATATTTGCTTCAGGGCAGTTAGTGCTCCTGTTCATAAGTTTTGTCCACTTAGTGTTTCAGTGGGAACAAAACTAGCAATGTCAACTGTTGCTGTGCTGAGGTGGTGCCTACTAAAAATGTGCTATGTGATTACTTGGAAAAGTAAAAGAAAAATATCCAAACTGCTTAGCTATTATAGTTGGGTTGATTATCATCTTCTAAAACACAGGTGTCAAACTCGCGGTCCTCCAGATGTTGTGGACTACAGTTCCCATCATCCCCTGCCAGCAGCATGCTGGCAGGGGATGATGGGAACTGTAGTCCATAACATCTGGAAGGCTGCGAGTTTGACACCCATGTTCTAAAACATACATGCAGGAGAGGTCCTTTTAGATATTTTGTTGGCTTGCAACGTTCGCAGATTTAACAAATTGTTTTTATTTGTAAAAAACAGAAAGCTAGTCAGATATGCTATAGGCATGACAGCTTCAGTACTCTTTATTTAGTTGTGTGACTTTTCTTTGGCAGTAACTCAATATCTTTAAAGGCAAGCCAATGTAATGTATAGTGAGTGGCAGAGCTGTATTTTAAGGTAAAAACCTCAGTCTTTCGTTCCCTCTGAGAAACATTACTGAAGATTTGAATTATAAACTGCCCTCAGTAAATTTCAGCCTCTTTTAAAATGGGGAAATGTAGAGGTTATTTAAATATACTTGAAGAAGAAACACTGACTGATGAACTCTTTTTAATAAGATTATCTCTAAAATGTTACTGTAGCTTCCTAAATAAGGTTCTCAAATAGATTTCTCCAAGGAAAGAGCAGTAGTAATGTTTGTGTTAGTTAGAACTAGTTGGGTGATTCCAAAAATGGAAGCTCATTAACAACAAAGCGGAATATTTTTTGTGACAACATTTTAATTTACTGGATATTACAGTTTTATATGGTGTTTAATGAAGTCCATAAGACTAGCATTTGCTTTGTGTCCATTGAAGTTGGCTGTATACCCGTTGTGGAGGATTCAAAATTAACAGTGCAATCTAGCTTGTGGGGGTGATGGGGAGCACTGTGGCGGCCAGAGGAGGCCTGGGAAAGGCAGCACTGAAGAACCTCCAGAGGTGTTTCAAGTGGTGCAGAAGGGAGGGAATTGCTCCATAGGAAATATAGGCTCGTACGTCTGTAGGTCCAGGGGTCCAGGGGAAAGTGTTGCCTGGCTGGAAATGTCCTCCATCTGCCCCCATCCGGCAACCAAGCGGACACCACTGCTGCTGTGTGTGAGCCCCAACTTCCAGGTATCACCACCATGGAGCTGAGGGGGAGCTGGCCGCCAGCACCTTTGCTGGCAGGGGTAGCCCTTACACTGGTGGTGGGGGCAGAGGCATTGGCATTCAGCCTCCCCCCTTCAACTGGATTGAGCTGCTGGACAGGGAGATTGCCCAAACATTATTTGGCACTGTTGTTTTTCTGTTGTTGTTGTTGGATGTCCCTTCTTGGCTCTTCACCTGCTTTACATATCTTGAGGCATGTCTGCAGATACCTTGCATTGCTAACTCTGCCTTGTGGAAGGGATGGGGGGAACAGATCAGACCAATGTGTTGTTGAGGAAGGGCGGCTGAAGAGTGGCTGTAAGTGCTTCCATTCACTTGACTCTTTAAAGCATTCATGTTCCTGTTCACTCCCATTCCTTGTTCCTAATGCTTTTCCTGACTTCTGTACATCCTGCGCACCAAAAGATCGCACCAAACTCTGCATGTTCCTAAAGGATCATTTGGGCAGGGGGCGGCCTTGGGAGTGTTGAGACCTTGTGAAGGCAGATTCAGTAGCCTTTTTCTTTCCCGCCCTTGTGCTCATATAAGCTACTGATTAGCTGTTCATAATTTTTGTAATAGATCAGGTGCATAGCATATACCTTTTCACAGCCATGATGGTATGACAGAACTGTTTTTCGTAATACATGCTTTTTTTTTGTTTTCTTTCTGCACTCTAGCTAAGGTTTTATATCTTTTCTAGAGCTTCAAAAACCATAGTTTTCCTAAGAAGTAAAACTGGCTGTTTTCTGAATACAGCCTCAGCATTGGGATCTGTCAGCCTAGAATGGAAAGACTTCATAGCAGAGACATATCTAGGGAAAATGTAGCCCGGTGCAAAATCTGAGATTTATGCATTCCCCCCACCCCCCACGTATGGGCAGCCGTCCTCCCCCACCACGACCAAACAACCACGAGGAAGAAGGAGGTGTGGGCAGGGAGCCAATTCACCCCCCCCCCAGGACTAAATGGCTGCAGCCCGGGGACATTTGAACTCACGCCCCTGCTTCATAGTAACAGACACCTCTCTTGTAGAAGTCCAACAGAAAAGGTTTTATAGACATCTCAGGGAAGGGTGTCTTTATTTATGGACTGTGCTTGCTCTTTTCATGGATCTTGTGGACTCATTTATAGGAGCTATCAATTAACCATTTCCAGACTTTAGAGAAGATCAGGAAAGGGACAAGAGTTCATGTTCTGAAAAAACCATGTCACAGACATCCCTGGGAGGCTAATCATACTAGGATCTAGGAAGCCACCGAGCTGCCCAGCTAAGTGGCTTGCCAGACTTTAGTCTACTAGAACAGAGTGAGAATTCATTAATAGGATTGTTCTCCTACAGAATAAAAAAGAAGATCTGAAGGATTGCATCCTTTTTATTACAAAAAGCATGTTTTCATTATAAAAACCTGAAAAATAGGTGCCAGGCTTTAAGAAACAAGCATGCATAGAAAATACAGCAGATTCCTCAGTATTATTTGAAGCTCTCTGCCTTCCTCCAAAAAGTAGTCTTTTTTCAAGCAAAAGCTCAGTTGTTGTGGCTTCTGAACTGACAGAAACAAGTTCAAGCAACTTGGCCATTTTCACAAAAAGGCATCCTGGCCTGACACCCTACACAGATACATGCTTCTCAGAAATGCAGGCATAGTTCGCCAAGGTGAATCAAGCGGAAGTCTGACATGCTGTCAGAGTTCAACCTGTAAATCTTTTGATGCCCAGCAAGCCTGTATCTGTCAAAGCCATCAAAGGAGGTGGCCAATACACATCTTGCTTGCTGCATTTGAAGGCTCTCAACAGCTCTGTCATTGCAAAAGTAATAATGTGGCCAAAGAGCAAAGCTTTGTCACTATTCCATAAGTTTGGCTAACGTCGCTCTTGCTGTCTTGCATGCCATGATTAAGCAGCCAGTTAAAAAGGAAGAGAGGAAGTAGGGGAGACGTTGGTTGATGAGATGCTCAAGCTTGAGAATCCCCGAAGGTGACAAGGAAATTTGCTACCTTCTCACCTGACAGGTTGCTGCAGTATTGTTTAGCCCAGGGGTAGGGAACCTGCGGCTCTCCAGATGTTCAGGAACTACAATTCCCATCAGCCCCTACCAGCATGGCCAATTGGCCATGCTGACGAAGAGCTGATGGGGAATTATGGACCTGAACATCTGAAAACACATGAGTTCAATTGCTATCACTCATGGAATACCCAGCATGCAGCATGCTGGAGTAAGAGGTAGTTTCTGATCTGGGGAAGATGGGATCCACTGACCTGAGGCCAATTCCTTACCAGTCACAAAAACAGAATGGCTAGCAGTGGAAATAGTGGCTGATGCTTTTTGACCACAAAGGTGCCAATATTCTCTCCTTTGTGACAAGAGCCTGTTTCCCAGACACTTCTTTCATAAACAGCAGTGATTTTTTTTGACTCTGGGTCTTGTCCTCCTTCATGGTAATGGCATAATTGCATGGGGCGGGGGGGGGGGGGGGACCAGATGAGCCGATTATGCTTATGTGCATGCTTACTTAATTTTTTTTGTTCACCTTCTAAAGTAAAGTCCTAGCACATGTTCCTCACCGGGATGAACAGAGCTGTTTTCTTGCCCTTGCTTGCAGTCTTTCCCCTTCATTTCTCTTTTGCTAACCTCAAAAGCATGGAAATGCCAACAACCAACAAGAAATGTCTGCGAAGGACCAAACCAGACTGAGTGCAGCGTGTCTGTGATTGGATTTCCCAACAATTTAGTTTTAATTTAAAAGCAGGCAAAGATGATTTGGTGGGTGAATAGAATTGGAATAGGGGTACTGTAGAGGGTTTAAAAAAAAAGTCAATTCCTACGGTACTGTTTCCCCAGTTTATACTATGCACTCCCTGCCCCTCCACTCAGGTGCTATTAGCCCTGGCATGCAAAAAAGTATTTTTTTCCTCCAGAGGAACAAACAGCAGCTTCAGGGAAGAGTTAGATCAGGAAAATGTTGCATAAAGAGAGTTAAATTGTCCTTCTCTAGTATCGGTATCCCTCAATCCAGTTAGTGCACCCCCCCACCCCCCCGAGCTGCATCACATCTGGTTTGGTCCAAATTTAAACCACACAGTAAATGGACCACTGGTGTGTTGTAAAGCATGGAAAAATTTGTTCCACCTAATCTATTTGAAGAAAATAAATCCTCTTTAGCCTTAGAGCTACATCAGAAGCTGCCAAGGAAGCTCTCAGCTCCTTTACGACAAGCCTGTTGAAAGGGAGATTATCTGCTCTCGTATTCCTTAATTGGGACGACTGATTTGGCGGCAGCCACCTATCCTGGTCAAGCAAGATTCATCCACTGCTATTCTTGGTGCCAGTTGAACTGATGGAGGCTTGAGATGCTGTATTCCTCAGAAGGGTGTCTTTTTAACGTTAGACCCTCCTGCAGCCTCAAGATCAGGTCATGCAATTTGTCATTTAGTTGGTCAACAGAATTTGCTAATTAATCTCATACATGATTTAATACCCAGTTATTCCTTGGCATTTACCTGGTGTAATCAGCTTTCTAAGAATTGAATGTGGTAAATAAACCCACTGAAAAATCCCCTCTGTTGATTTGGATGTGATGTTCATTGGACTTTCCATGGCAAGAACACTTTTAAGTTTGTGCTAGATTGAATAGTTAATATATAATACCCTCCCTGATGCTAATTTGGCTAAGCAACTGCTGTGCTGTGTCTTGGAGGGGAATGCTAGTTAATTATGTCAGATTATATTAGGTTAAAAAATATTACATCCTACGTACCCTTTAGCTGATCAAAGTTCTTCATTTTTGAAAGTAGGAATGGCAGGCATTTCTGTCCCTGTTTCTCTGTATTATGCTCTCACTGGCTAACAGTCAGATTTCCATACCTTAAATCCCAACTCCCATGCCAGAAAGCAAAATTTCAGCATTATTTTTTCTGTCTCCTGCCAATTCATTAAGGCAACTTCCAATATTTGTTTTAAGTTAAATGACAGAAATAATCAGAATAAAGTTATTAAATAATCAAACCAGGAAATGACAAAACATAATCATAAACATAATACAGGAACAAAAATATCACATTTAAATGTTTAGTTAAATATAATTTTGGTAATGTGGTAATATTACCACAAGTCAGTAGCGACTTTAACGCACATACAGTACATTGCCGGGCAATCATTTTCATGCTGTACATGTTTGTAGGAAATTTGGGTTTTCTCAGGACGCTTGAACTTTGGATCACCAAGGTTGGTAAAATGGTTGAGACTTCTGCATCAGATGGTATGTTGTGGTGTTCTTATCTTTCCTCAATACAGAAAAACTAAGGCGTAGTCTTCCAAACCTGTCCAGGACATCTAACAACCACGTTGAGTCAGTGAAAAACAGTAGAAGTGACTCAAACTTTCAAGTGCCAAATGGAGGAATACCTCGGGTCCAAACTCAACCCTCAGCCAGTAAGTATCTTTACAGTGATGCTGTAAACACAGCTTCTGGAGGTTGGCTGCAAAACCGGTAGCTATGTGTTTACAGTTTCATGGTAAAGGAATTAGACATTTCATTCTAATGATGATCACTTGGCCAAATCTGATATGTCTTAAGCAAATGAGGTGTTTTCCAAGTGCAGCTCTTAATAATGAAGCATGTGTGGTGTTATTCCCAAGTAACTTCTCGTTATTGGTATTATTCCTTATAGTCTGGTTTTCTACATGGAAACCATCACTCCATAAGAACTGGATTTTAAGCATATGACTTGGTCTCATTTTTATGTAAATGACATCTGACTTTCATTATCAAACAATATCCCTAAGCAAGAACTCATACAGTATACTGAATAGCCTCCTGCTGTGTTTCAGTTTGCAGCAACACACTATTTCATTCCTTTATTTAAAAGAAAATATGTTGATGTAGAGATTTTCGCATTTCCATCTTACAAGTGCTTGATTTCAAGGTTGTGCACTCTCTGTTGAGTTAGGCTAATATAAATAGAAAGCCAGGATTTTATTAGCTGTAATCATTCCCTTCAACAGATGGAAGGTTGAAAATACTAATGTCAAACTTAAATTTAGCTACTTTGTATGTCAGTCAGACCAAAAGGTGAAATCCAGGTTTTAAAATAGTTGGGATTTCATGTTATTGTTTATGTTCAAGAAATGACTGGAGCAGCTCATTGTATAAAGGTATAAAATGTTATACTTTTATAACTGTAAGCTTCAATCACCGGAATGTGAGTTATGATTTCATTTCAATCTTTAGTCTCTGTGAGAAAGGTGAAATGAAGTAAATGTATTTTAAACGTGGTATTTTAATGTAGATCCCCCCCCCTCAAACAAATTTTAAATTACTGTATGTAATCCTTTGAGCTGAGCATAGTAACATGACAGTGGGATCAAAGGCAAATAGCAAGCCCTTGTTCAAACATGCTGCTTTGCTTAATAGCCAAATTGGTCCAGAATAAGGAGTTGTGCATAAGCTTGTACAGATACTCACTGTCAAAGAATCGGGCTATTCTTAAAGGGATTTGGTTTGAGGGGATGTTCCCAGAAATATCAGTCTGATTTTTTAGTTCCTTTTTCATAATTTCTTGTGTTAAAAAAGAGATACAAGTTTTGCCCGTGTCACATAAAAATGCCTGTATGTTTTAAGACTTAGTTTTTACTTTTGAAGGAACATACAAATGGAACAAATATGTCTTCTGGCAATTTTATGCACATATAAGCCTTAATTTTTCTTATGTTTGTGCCTTGGTTTTCTGGGTCTTGACTGGATTTTCTTCTGCAAACACTGCACACGTAGCTCTCTTTTTCATTCTTTCCTTATCTGCCGTTGTGCATGAGCTTAACTTGGCAAGGTTGCTTTTGTTTCTCCCTAGGACCAATTTTGCTTTACTTGTTAACACCTAATTTATACTTTAGGAAGCTGCAGTTATTAATATTAGTGACCAGAAGTGTATCAGTGAGTCTGTCATGATGGCTTAAGCACAAACATATTTCATTTAAGCACAATTACAATCAAGTTTCTGGAGCTGTCCATTTATAATGGCTTTTGAACAATTTCAGTGCTTTCCATACTGTTCAGGCGTTGTTTACCTTTCAATTATGGATGAATTATAAATATTGCTACTTTCTGTAGCTTTTGTCAGCTCCCCTCTCTCTGGCCCCTTCCGCATATGCAGAATAATGCACTTTCAATCCACTTCCAGTGCACTTTGCAGCTGGATTTTACGGCGCGGAATAGCAAAATCCGCTCGCAAACAATTGTGAAAGTGGGTTGAAAGTGCATTATTCTACATGTGCGGAAGGGGCCTCTGAGTGAATGTTGCCAATCTGATGGTAGCAATTAATTCCATGTTACTTCATACTTCCCTAGATTTCTAAGGCAGGGAGAGACAGATATCCATCTTGCTTTTGGACCAGATTAGCGCTCAGAGAATAAAGTTTGGGAAGACAGGGTCTTGATGAATAGTGTGTATTATTGTAATCTTGCCCTGCATTCCACTGGTAGTCCCAAACTTACATGGAAGTTAATGCAAGTGTTGTCACTTTCGCCCAGAGGTAGATAAAGCTGTTTAAGTGGTTGTGATCTAACCACTTTTTCAGCCAATGAATAAGGAAGGCAGGAGTCTCCTTTAACCACCCCAAAAGACTATGCTGGGGACCATGGAATCTGTCATGTGGGCTTGGGGGGGGCGGGCTGTGGTAAGGAGGAAAGTTGGGCAAGATTGAATTGAAGCTTTCTGGATTCAACCCAGTGATTGGAAACTTTCTGACATGGAGGCAGAGGTAAAGTGAGAAGGGAAAATCAGATAAATGAGAGGTGCTCAGACTATAGATTATTTTGGACTTTCAAAAACATAGCAGCAGCTGAACTTCATTTTCAGTGTTACGCTTTACTGAAGTATTCCTCTTTTAGCTGTCTATGCACTATTGCTCAATGTAGGCATAAATCTAAAGGACAGGCTTGGGCTCTGAGGCCTGGTTCAGACTGAACCCAGGCTAAGGGATCAGGATCAGGCCATGCAACTTTGCTCAGTCCCTCCCTTGCACGCTGTTCCCTTCTCCTCCCTCAATTCAAGTTGGGTGTTGCTTGAGCAGTACTAACCTGTGTGAAACAGAAGCTGTACATACTCCCAAAATCATGTTAAAAACCTGGCTTTGGTCAGGCTTTTCAAGGTCTAGGATTGCCCCTAGTTTCACTTTGAAGCAGGCCATGACCACAGGGTCTCCGTCATATCTAAATGCTCTTCAAGTTTTGATATGCCTGTATAATTCTGCCTTTAGAAGAGAAGAGTTTGAATTCATACTTTTCTCAACAATATGGCATCTTACAGTGGCTTACAAACTCCTTTCCTTCCTCTCCCCACAACAGACACCTTGTGAGGTAGGTGGAGCTGAGAGAGTTCTGAGAGAACTGTGACTAGCCCAAAGTCACCCACCAGGCTTCATGTGTAGGAGAGGAGAAACACACCTGATTCTACCAGATCAGAGTTTGCTGCTCATGTGGAGTGGGGAATCAAACCGAGTTCTTCACTCTTAACCAGCACGCCCTGTTGGCTTTACACTTAGACAGGTTGTTAGTTGTCTGGTATCTTAATATACTGCCAGTGCCATCCTAAGAAAACTGTCCTTTGAGTAAGCCTCATTAAATAGCTGTGAAGAAGATCCTGAGTAGATCCACTCCGGATTGCTCTCTGCTTCTTGTCTCAGAGTGTTTTACTTCTGAGGCTTTCTACCTTTTTCTCTTATATAGAGCAGTCCATAATTATTGTTCCGTCTCTGTTTAATAAACTGCAGCGCTAAATTATTTGCCACAAACTTTTAGGAAGAGAACATCAGGTCAGGAAAGCCTATCTGAAAAGCTAGCAACCCACTGTGATTTTTATTGTTATTTTTAAAGGCAGACTGTTCAGGGGTGAGGACTTTGTGGAAAAAGAAAGACCTTTTAAAGATGACTATTTGAAATGAAACTCTGAGTTGTCTCTTAGGTTGGAAATTAAATCTGGCAGCTCACTGCATTGAGTGTCTCAGTGTAACCTTTCCCAGATTGAATGGCGCATGTTTGGCTGGTGGTTTGTTCTTCTTTCGGGTGCGCGGACTATCCTCGGTTTTGGCCTGCAAGAAGCTTTTAGGCTGCTCAGATAAATAACACATTTTGTCATGCAAAGTGGCCGACACCTCTTCCCTTTGCAATCCTTTATAGTGTAGTGAGAATCATTTCTTCAAAACAAAATTTATTTTTCAGCTGCTGCCGCCAGAGCTATAACTGCTTTTCATCTGTTTTTTGCTTCTTTGTGCTTCATAGGTAGATACAGTCCTAAAATCTTTGGTGAATTTTGAGTTGTATCTCAAAGGCCTTCTTTTCTCTCTTTAGACAAATATAACATGTCTTTGTTTCAACAGCTCTGCAAAGGCAGAAAAAATTGCCCCGTGTTGCCTTCAAAACCAAACAGCAACTTCATACTCCAGCTACCAAAGGAGGTAATTAGCTTATAGCCTCTTACTGAGCTGCAGCAAAACTCAGAAAAAATCCCAAACCCTTGGCTTAAACTTCTGCACTTCAAATAATGCATGTGGAGACTAACAATTCAGCACATTTGTTGGTGAATGTAATGTCATAAGTTTCGTATTGAGATTGTTGCGTTCTTCAGCCATTAGCTGGAGGGAGCGCTTTGATTCTTATGAAAATAAACTCTAAAGTCCCAAATCTTATATAAGTTTAAAATTAATGAGAGCCATTGCTTTACGTCCGCACAAGACTTTTCTTAATAGGTGAATGTAATCACAATTGTGTCAGGATTTGATTGCTTTCTGCTTTCGAGGCAAAGTTTAGCGATGCATATTAGTTTGGAGCACAACCGTCAGTTTCTTGCAATGGCTTATATTTTTGGAGTTTATTGCCTAGCTGAAGGTGTCTTAATTTCAAGGCTTAGAACTGGAAAAATTGACTGCTAAATTAAAACAACTATTGACTGTATTGTCAAAGGCTTTCACGGCCGGATTCAACTGGTTGTGGTGGGTTTTCCAGGCTGTGTTGCCGTGGTCTGGGGGATCTTGTTCCTAACCTTTCGCCTGCATCAGAGGGCAACAGGCACAGTGTGTAACAGACTTCCCTCTGTGATACATCTCTGAAGATGCCAGCCACAGATGCAGGCGAAATGTTAGGAACAAGAGCCACCAGACCATGGCCACACTACCCGAAAAACCCACCACAACCAACTATTGACTGGATCTTTTATCTAGAATTAAGTCCACCCTCTGTTGGCATAACCCTCAAGAATTTCAGCCATCAGAATAGTTCATAAGGAGTGTAATTCATTTGGCTAATTCTAAAGAGTCCAATTAAATTAATTCAGATAGTTCTTGTTTTGAAGGGCTAAGTATTTGAAGTAGTCCTACCATTGTAAAACGCACATCCATTTTTAAGCCACATCTTTCATTGTTGTCTTTTTTATAATGGTGGCACTTTCTGTACATTTTTTTTCTTTGCAAGTTCTTTTGGAACAGCTAGATGAAATTCTTCAGATCTGGAGATTTTGCATTCTTTCCAGAAATCAAGAGTTTCTCTTGGTCAGGGCTGTTGGCTTGGGCAAAAGTCAAATCCATTAAATTGTATTAAACTTCAACTTGTGAAGACTTTGAATAAAATACACCCACATGATTTAAATAAGCCCTTGTTATAAACATATGGTATTGCCTGGTATCAGTTCAATGCACTGATAGCTCCTGATAGGTTCTGCAGAGAGAAGTATTTCTTAGAATCTGCTATCCGATACCTTTTTGTCTAAGGCCCTTTCCGCACAGGCTAACAAAAGTGGGATAAAGTCAACGCGTTGGCTGGGGCATGTGCCTTCGCATGAAGGCGCATTTTTTTTCTTTCCCCGCCTTCGAAGCGCAGGACTGACCCCCTGAGCCATGATGCGGCCTGTTTTCCCTGCATGGCTCAGCAGATGGGAGCCGGGGAAGGGTTTTTCAAGAATCTCGATTTTCGGGATTCTCTTGCTCAAACATGCCTCACAGCTGCAGTCGTTTACTCGGTCATAGCTGCAAGGTGCATTAAAACAAAAGAATCACAAAAATTGCGATTCTTGAATAACCCGGGTTGGGGGAGGGGGAAATTCAAAGTGGATCCACATTAGGAGTGGGATCCATGCAAAGCTCCCCCCCAACCCAGATTTTTTTACTGGTGTTACCCTGGTGTAATTGGCCCATGCAGAAAGGGCCTGAATGAATTCAGAATTGAACCTGAACCTTATGTGTGCAGAGCATGTTCTGTACCCACTGAGCTACAACCCATCCTTATGGGTGGAAGCTCCCTACCTAGCAGGTGGAAGACCATTAATGTATCAGTTTCTAGATATAGGCCAAGTCCAATCCTGCTGGATAATTCTGCTGTTACTGTTGCTTGTTTATATGTTAGATCCAGACATCCACATATGCCATGGAAAGGAGTTGTGGTGCCTTAACTTTCTTTCTGGCACTCCGCTCACTCAACCAAAAGCCATTTCTGAGTATTGGGAACTTTGAGAACAGCATAAGGCGTGGTATGGGTGGCTACAGTGGGAAAGAGGCATTGAGATTGAATAATTTCACAACTCTTGTTCCACAAGCAAAAGCTCACCGAATAATGGCAGGCAGAATTTCTGCCAGTTTCACCCTCCCACTGCATCTACCCATGATGCATGTAACAGTATTCCTAAGAGTCCCCAAATTTCTACATGCGAATTTTCAGTGGGTAAGAAAGAAGGAGTTCTGGAAAAGATCCCTTCCATAAGCTTCATTCAGATCACCTCTGGTGATCTGGATCTTGCCCAATAGGCGCAATTTCTCAGTGTAACTTGTATTTTTCTCGCATTTTGAAACAAGGTGTATTAAAGAGCACTTTGTTCCGTAATCATTTGCAAAAGCCCTTGCAGAATATGCACATAGAGCCTTTCAAGTATCTTAGTATAGTTTGAAGTTTCTCTGGTTTCATAAGTTAGTTATATATTTGCGGTTAGTGAACTGGCTTGTCCAAGAGCTGTACATAAACTAGAGACTGGTTCTTGTTTCAAACTATGGCCCTTTCTGCACGGCAACGGTGCAGGAGTGTGTCGGCATACATAATGCCGACCCCCCCCCCCCCGGGACCGTTCGCACAGATGGTAGCAGGCGGCGGCACAGCCTTTGCACAGGCTGCGCCGTCGCTGAATGCCTACCTCGTCTCCTGGCCTCCGGTGCATTGCAGAAGCCAGGGGACACCACCCCCCACCCCCCGCAGGCTGGAGCGACGGCTCTGGAGTCGCAGGCCAGGGGCGTGTGTCCCCTGGCCTCTGCGACGAGCCGGAAGCCAAGAGATGAGGTAGGCGTGCAGGGACGGTGGGGGGGGGGGATGGTGCCTTCCAGCTGCTGCCGTTCGCACCGCAGCAGTTGGAAGATGCTGCTTCCGAAAAACCTTGCTCCCTGAGGGGGTTGCGAGGCCGGCGGTGCTGCGATGCAGCGGTGGTGGCTGTGCAAATTCCTCCCCAGGGATGCTGTTTTTAGCGTCCCTGGGGCGCTCTTTCCCGCCCGTGCGGAAAGGGCCTATGCTTCTTTCTTTTAAAGCAGCCATGTTACCTGCCATATAGATTTCATTTGTGATTTTTGGGTCTTCAAAGGCCATGTGCATTATGAGTTACTGGTATTATCTTGAACTTGATCTTTTCAGGATATTTCTAGGTACCTGAAGGGTGGTAGATAAGCATCATCTCTTGTCGGCCTCCTACATAGATTTTTAGCTTCAGGTCATGAGAAGGTATTCATACATTTCCCACACGGTTAGAAGAAACCATTGATAGAGGAAAATTATTACGCAAGAAGATAATAACGTTTCCTATGTTAGTTGCGTACTTGATGCAAATGTATGGTGAAACTGACATCTGTGTCAATTCATGTAGCTTATGAAATAGCCATTTTTATTCCAGTATTCATGCAGGAATATGAGAAAAATTTTAAGTCCTGGGTTTTAATTTTGATAAGGTATCGCCTAACCTTTTCTTGGAAGGTTTATTGTAACTCTTCCTGAGTTCTTGATGATTTAATAACTGTTACAGCTAAGAAATGTAAGTACTGTACCTCATTAATATACTTTCCAGGCTCTTATTATCATATGGCTACATGGAAGGTAACAAAACTAAATTCACAAGGAATGAGAATCTGATTATCATTATATTTTTGCCCAAGGCTTGCATACAGAATATTCTAGTTCATCATTAATATTTTGACCTACTTAAGTGGAGTTGTTTGTAAAATATCTAGCATGAGACTAGGACTGATATGAGTTAGATGTTTTGTAGTTTACTGGCAAGTAACTGAAAGTTTCCTTTACGCTCAACACTACATACATTTTCATAAAAAGGTAAATGTGTATAAATTCATACAGCCCTGGGTTTGCATAGTAGATCCAAAGAGTAGGGGAATTTTTTCTCACACTTAAGGATTAGTGGAGCTGAATCAAATATGTAATTGTTTGCTGACCAAGGATAAAAAATGTATTTATCAGATATATCCAGACTAGAGATATGAAGGCCCAGGGAAAAAAAACCTGGGATTTTTTTTCAGATTTTCTGATGGAAATTTTGGGGAGCACTAAAAAAACAACCCATACTAAATATTTTTCTATTTTAGAATTAGTGAAATTCTCTTAAAGATAAAGTGGGCATGCTGTTGATGTACATAACTCTAAAATCCAAGATGCATTTCAGCACCCAGAAGGGTACCTACTCTTCATGAGAGGAGAATTTACCCACAGATTAGGTAGCAAGTATCTTACTGCCGTACCTTTCTGGAGGGCAAAAAAGTTGGTGGAGGTGGGGCAGAAACTGTATTAGGGCCCCCGTGGAAGACTAAAAGTTTGATTGAGGACTGAGCTTTCTAACCAGGCAGTAAAAATTAAGATAGATGTGCTAATATAGCATAGCTTGCAGTTTTCTCTCGTGTATGAAGTATATTTGCAGTTTTGCTTGTATAAATTCCATAAATATCAAAATTGCATTTTTATTGTTATGTAAGTTATAAATGATGTACTGTATGCTGATAAAGCAGCAAAGTAGCCCAGGTTTCATATGATTGTAAATATTGCATATATTTAAAATTTTCTTAAATATTCCATTCTTCCCTCAAACCTTAAGGTTTTTTCATTGCTTCAAAAGTTCTGAAAATTGTATCTCTCTAAATCAGACTTTTTTCTGTAAATTCTAACTTTAAGGGTTTTTTTTTCCTGTTATTTGCCCTTATCTTTATTCCTTTTGTTCTGACTAGGATTATTTTAGGAATTTGGCAAAATGACCTCTCTTCATTGGGATCGTTTACAATTTAAGATGTTGGTTCTTAAGCTGGTCTCTCTCGCTGTGATTGTAAATCTTGCCAGAGCACAGTCGTGTGTCTTCCAGGTCAATGAAACAAATCTAGTGACTGTTGTTAAGACAAATAGCAAAGCTGAAATCCCAGGTATTGTTTACCAGACTGTTTAAAATCATGGTTTAATGAACAGAATTAGAAATCACATGGCAGTCATACCGTTTTGGGCCATATTGTTTGTTAAACATCATGGGCCTACCCTCCACAGATCTGCAGTTCTCAACAATCCTACTTACTAACTGCAAAACAAGGCAAATACATTCAGCTTTTTTTATCCCTAACCTCTGGCACGTGGTTTTGGTCCAGTGTCTAATGGGCAGTCCAGTTAAGTAAACTTGGGGAACGCTTCTTAATTCCTTCTAACAGAATCTTTCAATCCAATCTGAAACTTGGAAGTTCAGACTATAAGTGGCTGGGTGTTATACCTTCCAGAACAAAAACTGCCTGAATATGCTAGGTTTTGAAACCCTAAGCAAAGTGTTGAGGACCACCAGCTCAGTGGGCCAGACTACTAATCCCCCCCCCACCACCTTTTTCCTTGAGATTGTAACTTATATTTAACTTTTTGAGGTTCTGCGGACGAAGCAGTCCTGCTTGGTCATTTCACGAAGCATCGTCACTGGGTTATCATTTTCTTTCCCATAGTAGAATTTTGTTTGGGTCTTTGCACTGCCACAGCTTCTGAAGCTTTCTTGCTTTCCTCTAAAGAATGGATAACACGTATTAACGCTGCTAAGGTCTATTAATAAAAGTTGTCCTAGATTAACAACATCTTTTCCTTCTTTGGGCCTGTTCCATACTGAGAAGTTTAGATGGCTGGGTTTTGAATACTATAAATTCTTTGGTTTCTCAAGAGAAGAGGTACAGTTCACATTGCATGGTGCACTTTAGTTTGCTTTCCCTTTAATAGAGCTAACCATACCCTTCATGCATTAGGAAGCTGCTTACTGCTCAGTAGTGCTGTATATATTCGTAGTATGGACACCATTTTCCTGTTGGTTTAGGATTATTCAAAGTGCTCTCTGCATGCTGCCATTATGGGGTTCCTTTGGAAAAGTCCTGCCTTGAGCAAAGAGCCAACGTCTGTCTGCCACGTGATTCTCGCTTTAAAATGAGCTGTGCTGAAAAGGAGCAGTGTGAATATGCAGATGTTCTCTTTGCAGATGTGGGTCTGGATCGATGTTCTCTGGCAAAGACCTTCTATGAGCTAGGGAGTCTATTAATAACGGCGTCATGCTGGTCATAGCTTGGATCTCAAACAAAGAGATTCTTCTTCGAGCCACGTGCTTCTGCTTGCAAAGGATCTTTTTGTCACAGTAAAGTTCACAGCTGTATGCAATATGTTGGCAGTGTGGTTTGGTGATAACTGAAGTATTATACAGAGTCAGCTTGAATGTAAAGGACTATTGATAGACTAGCCTGGCTCATGTGGAAAGAAAGGGGAACAGAAATTAATTATTTTTCATTTTAGAGGCTACATTAACCTAGAGAGATCTCACAGATTTTTTTATCTTGCTATTTATTCATGCAGCCCATCTGTAAACATTGCTGTATTGTTCAGTGAGCTGTGTGCTTTATCTTTTTGTGAGAAATCTCGCCATGTATTGTGCTGAAAGTATATGACAATTCATTACAGGTTCAGGAGCTTTATAAACCTGCACTTACATTTGAGAGCAGTCAGACAGCCCACTCCCTTCATTTAGGAGTTCTTGTATGTAGTTCATGGAATTGTCTTTTCTTAAAGCAACTCACTATGATTGCCCGTTTCTACCTCATTTCCACTATCAGTTCATCAGTATCTCATTTCATAACGTTCCTATGAAATAATTCCTCCAGAAACGTTCAAGGAAGAGTTACCATCTCCATTTGTGTCTTTCTTCAAGATTCTTTTCTACTTTGACTGGTGTTTTAAAGTAGTAAATGCAGACTTCCTTGTGTGCTAACCTTGTATAAGGAGCTCCTGGAGCTTAGATCCCAAGAAGTTTCTGTGTAGGAGTTTGCAGAAGGTAGCTCATTTCCTTGGAATATTGGCCTAATAAAACATAGCCCTTCTCAGTGGGTGTAGCTGTACTTCCTGGATCTCTTAAAGGGGTGGTCTACATAGATATGTGATTAGTCTGCTTCATTTTGAGTTTAACTCTCAAATATCATTTTAAATTTAGATTGTAAGTGTCCTAACATCCCTGCTCCCCCCAGTCACAGGATATTTACAATCTAAATTTAAAGGAATCTTTGACAATTAAATCCACTGTAGGGAAACTGATTGAAATTTTCAAAGCTCCCCTCCATTATGTAAATTTATGCACGTAAACAAAATTTCTGGAGTACATTACAAACAAATTTACTGCATTACTTCATGAATAGATATAAGTTTTTCTGTCATTCTAATACCATCTTAAAAGGTAATAAAAATAGCCAGAAGTATCCAGTCTCGGGAATGTTGTGGAAATGCTTGAATTCATAACTTCTAAGACATTGGCCACATTTTCTTAAATTATGCAAAGGACAGTTCCAAAGGTATGTTTGGTGTATGAGGGAAATGTCTGTCTTCAGAGCATGTATAAAAGGAACAAATTAACTGCAGAACTGAGTACTATACAAAATAGATAAAGCAGCAACTGAAATAGCAATGTAAGATCATGATGTGGTACTAGAGGGATCAATGTAAGATCATGATATGGTAGGAACTAGAGGGGCAATTTGTAACAGTCTGCTGTGTTCTTTTTTGCAAGTAAAAACCGGTTAAGAGCTTCATGGTGTCTGTTTTGGCATTCTGTTTGGACTCTACCATATGCAGAGCACAGTTCAGACACTCTAACACCAAGCCAAAAGAAATCAAAAGGCCAGGTCAAGGAAGCTATGCCAAAGGGCATGCTTGAATGGCAGAGCCGTGACCTTTCTGCTCAGTTCTTCTTAGACCACTTTGGCAGCAGCATTTTTGAGATTTTTTTCTATTGTGAATGGAGCTATTTCTTTCTTCTGTTTTCTTGATAGTCTCTTTTCACTCATGAGATGGATAGCTTGTGCAGCAGATCCCCTGTAGAGGTGCCTCTAGAGCTAGAACGATGAAAATACATCTTTCATCGTAGCCAGTATTAGCCGGCCTTGGAATTCATAACCCGGGACAACCTGGTCCTTCCCAAGTGCTGTTCAGACTGTACCACTGAGTTCGTTTTGCTTATGCTCCCTCACGTGCCACTAAAAATGACCTACCAAAAACTCTGTGGGCCTCTTAGACAACTTGCACTTTTCTAGAAATATATACCATTCTCTTTTCAAGACCATGTCTCCTAGTACCACTCAAAAGAGAAGTTGGAGTCAGTGCTCTGACCTGTATTTCAGGTGACATTCTGGGAAATTGTGCATAATTATACTTGCTGCCATTCTGCCCAAGTATTTGGTTCACCTTAGTCAATCTCAAGGGTGCATACTTCTCTGTATCAACTTGACTGCAACATCACCAATTCTTCCATTTTACTGTAAGATTTCTGTTACTAACATCGTATACTTCCTTTTGGGTATTCCACAGCCGCTCTAGTTTTCTTGAGATGTGTATGGATTACATCCATGTACCTCCAACACCTGGGGACATCAGTCTTCCCTTGCATAGACGGTTGGCTTGTTATGGCAAACTCCCATCCTCTGTCAGTGCGTGCTCATCATTCTGTGTTTGTATGCAAATTTCAGTAATATCTGCAAGGAAGAAGATACCTGTTTCTGTACTTAAACTTGAACAAAACTGTTCTGTACTCTGCTATGATTTTCCTGCCTGAGATCGCTAGGTTTCATTTTAACCCATAACTAGTTTTGCATTCTTTAGACATTTGCAGAGCATTGGACTTCATATACAAACATTATGTCCTTCAGAAAGGACCTCTAACTTTGTTCTTCCTGTGGTGGGATACAGAAACTCCTGCCTGAGTTTCACTGGATAATGTACCTTATTAGGCTTTATGATAACCTGGTATGTCATCTACTCCCCACTTCCATTGGGACTCACTCTACAAGGGTAGTTGCTACTTTCACAGCCTTTGACATCTTGTTGCCTGATGTGCGTATTTACCAGCTTGGTACTTTGTCAAGGGCTGTTAAGCTCTTTGGCAGGAGAGTGTTCACCTGTGTTTTTCTAGTCGCCCCAATTCCAACTACCAAGTATGTCAAAATTATTTTCCCAGAGAACATGAGCAACGCCAAGACTACTTAAGTGTAACTAATAATCTGTAGATAATCATCTGTGCAGACACATACCCCACCCTCCTTCCACACTGTAGGGCCGGCTACATCGCTGTAGGGTAGAACTGAGCATGCTTTTTTGTTTCCCCATTGCTCAACTTGGGCCTCCCGGTTTCTTTTAGCTTAGCTGTAAAATGTTCTGGCTTAGCACAGAGTTCCAGAGGTGTGTTTGCACAGAGGACTGCTCAGAGAACACAATTTACAGGTAAGGAGCCTGCTCTTGCTGAAGCTGTTGAGATGGATGCCAGACTGCTTCTGAGACTGACGGAAATTCATTTTTCATACTGCTAACATCAGTGTAATAATCCCTCCAAGTTGAGCTCTGTAAGCATGAAACAGACTAAATGCTTCTTTCTCAAAAGATGGCTAAAACTCTTTATGTTGCATTCTGTGCGAGTAAATAGCACATTGTGGGTGCCTTTTAGGTTCTGCTGGTTTTTGAAATGTATTTTGCAACACTGCCTACAAAATGACTTTTCTATTTCATGATCTTCCAGTTCCTTCTCCCAGCAAGTTTCGGTCTCCAGCAGCACCATCTCCTCTGGCGCTGAGACAGCCGGTGAAAGCATTTAGCAACCATGGACCTAGTTCTGCTGCTCCAGAAGCCACCCAGCTAACACACAGCAGCTCTTCACCAGGGCCTTTAGCAGTTCCAAGTACAGCCTCTCCAAGCACAGGCAACAACATCAATAGTGCTACGCTTACAAGACCTGCAGGGACAACAGGGATGAGGAGTGGTTTGCCAAGACCTAGTGCCCCCTCCACTGGGAGCATACCAGTGCCTCGCAGCAAACTCGCACAGCCTGTTCGCAGGTTAGTCTGTTATGCTCAGCCATCTTTGCATATAACAGAAGAGTTTGGATGATAAGTTTATTGTTGAAATGACATGGTCATCACCGGCATGAAATAAAAAACATAAGCATAAAATGCCAATAAACTCTGCAATCATAAAATGCCAAGAGTGGTTAATTAAATTGTCCTGGAGCCATTAGTTGAGCACCTTGTGGGGGGTGTGTGTGTGTGTGTGGGTGTGTGTGTGTGGGGGGGTGTGTGTGGGTGTGGGTGTGGGTGTGGGTGTGGGTGGGTTGTAGGCAGTCCCCTTTGATCACTCAAGAAGCTTATGCTGGAGCCCATGGGGCTTAGAGTGACAGAAGCCACGTGGGAAGGGGGCTGTCGTAAGGAGGAGAATTAGGCAAGATTGAGCAAAACAAAAACAAAAAACCACCCGGCTGGATCAAACACCATATACCATGTTTGGATCGAGGATAGAAATCCCAACGTTTTAAATTTGCCCTCCAAACTGAGAACTAATCAAATAAACCAATGCAGCTCATGGATAGATGTCTTGGAGTTTTGGCCCTTCCTAACATACTCCAGATTATTTAACTACTTACTGTTCGTTGTCATTGTGCTCAAGTACAAAGTCTGAACTAATTTTGCCAGATGAAAAAAGTAGCTCACAGATTTGGTTTATGTAAAGACCGATTTCAGAGGAGCAACTGTTCGTCTGCTGCAGCCGAGACAATAGTCTTGTGATACCAAAAAGGCTAACAACTTCTTTGTGGTGTAGGCTTCCACGAGGTGGAGTTTAGTTTGCATGCGTTTGATAAAGTGGTTTTAGCTTATGAAAGCTTTTATCACACAACTTTTGTTAGTCTTTAAGGTGCCACAAATCTGTCTCAGATGTCTTAGCAAGGGTTTTCTTGTTTATGCATATAGATGACCAACTTCTTAGCTAATACCCAGGTATATTAATATTATCCACACTGCCACCTGACTTTTGTGAGACGGAAGAGCCCAGACCAGCTCAGCACCAAGAGTGGGGGTAGTAACTCTGCTTACTCCATGCAAAGCTCTTGTTAACCAGTGTACATTTCAGTGTGATTTGTTTATGTTGTTTGCTTTAAAAGTCTTGCTTTTCTACAGGGCAGGTTATCCTGGGCAGTAGCTGATCACACAGAGACAGCCTTCTTGTGCACTGCTTTAAAATGGCCACCTTGCAAAGGAACTTAGGATATGTTTACACAGCACAGAACAGAGCAAACTTGCTGAAGCAGGACTCTGTCTGCACAGTATCTGAATGAGGAGACCTCCTGAGAATCCAGTGAAAGCTTTCTGGATTTGCTTGCAGGAAGAAGAGTAGGAAGTCGTGTTTAATTGTGAGGATTAATTTTAGTGCTTGGCTAAGGGGAAAAGAGGAGCAGTCTTTTTTTTTCCAGCAAGGATCTGCCTGCTTGTTCGCCTCCCTATCGGATGAGAAAAATTATCAGGCAAGATTGATAAGGATTATTTTGCTGGGCCTTTGTGGCCGGCATTCTATTCCCCACCCTAGCCATGGTTCTAAATATTAACACTGATTAAATCTTAAATATTGCCCTTAACAGTGCATGTTTGCAGGTACCCAGACTAGGCATAAACTCTGAAATGAAAAAGCAGTTGGTACTGATGTGTTAAATAAAATAACCATAGCTGCTAAGAAGCCTGAGCACTTATGTGTTTTTATCGTTATGCTTTCACATGAATACATTTTGTGTTTCAGAACATTACCAGCACCCAAAACCTATAGCAACATGAAAGACGAGAGCTGGAAGGACGGCTGCTACTGAACTGCAAATAGCTCAGCGGGTGCTCCCTCCTTCACCTGGCTAAATGACAGATCGATATGCAGACCGATCAGATAAGACTTTGCGGGGTTTGTAAATCCCTAGACCTCTCTGTCCTTAATTAGCACAAACTGGCAGAGATTATAAAACAGCACTTTAATGACATTAACAACATCAGATACTTTGTGATCACTCAAATCACGTATTTTTTTTCACCTCTGGAGAGCCCTCACCCCTTCTTGCTTCTTAAAAATTATTATAAATGCTCACATGGGTAGAATGGCCAACATCTGGGTGTATATATAACCTAACCAAATGCCAAAGAAATGTCCATCCAGAGAAAAAGCAGCATGTAAAACAGTAAACTAAAATGTTCTAAACAAAACATGTGATTTGGTTTGGCTTAATTGCAGCAAAGTGCATTGTGTGAAGAAATAATATGTACATGTTAACATATTAATCAATGCACAAAAATTGGATTGTTACATGTTACTATGATAACGAGGTGGTTTAAAACAATTGTGGACAGTTTGGATGGAGAAAATGTAGCCACAATAAAGCAGTTGCTTCTGAAGTCCCAATATAAGAATGGCAGGGACATCATGCTGTTGTTTTACCTTTTCCAAAACAATTTTGACGCATTCAGTCTCTCCCTATCCTGAGTGGGATATATTGCATCCTTTTACATTGATGTATCTGGATCTGTGCTATGTATTTGGATTGCCAAAAGGGCTTCGTATCAGTTGTAAAATCTTTCTAAACCTTACAGTTTCTGGCTCAGGAAAGATGGCCTTTGTTATCACAGCCACGTTTTTTTAAAAAAATACATGGCTCATGTTGTTTCGAGTAGTCCTTGTTTTAACAGGAAGTTTCCTTGCAAAAGAAAAAGTATCCATTCAGAAATCACACCACAGTGCTTGTTGCCTGAAACTCAGCTGGACTTGCCTATAGATTAACATGAAGCAAAACCAACTATGCACCTGTAAGCTAGAAGCTCTAAGGAAATAAGTTGTACTGTTGATATCAAATGACATATTCATGTAGGTATTGTTTCACGGTATAAGGGAGTTTTCTGTACCCTTCTAAAATTTTGATTTCCTAAATTTATTTTTTAATTGTAAATACTTTTACAAAGTTATTGCCTATGTTAGTATTTTTAACTATGTACTTTGCCTTACACACCTGTATTTTTCATTGCTGGTAAACCTGCCACATGTTTACAAGGTATTCAGTTCTTCTAGTGGCTTTTCAGACTTACCAACACTTACCACTGTTTTTGCATATCCTTGTTGGAAGGATACCTATGCAGCAGAAATACTGCTATTAATACCCAAAGTGCCCCCACCCCCATTTGGGGTCCCCGGGCCATATGTGGTGGGATGACAGCTGGTTGGGTGCTAGTCACTTTCAAAGAGGAAATGCCTCTGATTTAGGGGCTCTCACTCTGTACAATGGGAAGTATGCAGAAGTCACAAAGTACATAATGAAACAAGTAGTTCGTCAGCTAAACTTGTATGTATTAACTGAAGAATCCCATTGGTATATTAGGTAGGTCACACTTAAATTTCATAAATGCTTGCCTCTTAAAACAGACTTTAAAATCTCTTTATGAAGAGGGTACTTGATATTGGAATTTCACAGCACTCGGATTTTTATCTAGTCTGTATATATTAGTGGATTAAAAGCCATGCAATTTTACTTGAATTGGAAAAGTGAGCAAGATCTCTTAATAATGGATTGCAACTCCAGCAGTCTGATCCCTTTATTGATCAAAGAGAGGCCTCTTCCCATGTTTTCGTTCTGAAAAAATTCTAGGATTCCTGCCACTTTCTAAAGGCACTATCTAAGAACAGTTTGAGCGCATGTCACCTGCCAAGAACAACTCAGCTGGGGCTGCTATACAGCCTTCTGGTTTTCTGCATAAACCAGACTTGAAGGTAGACGGAAATCTCTACCCCACATTTTTATACAAGGTGATTCACAGAAGCATTTGCGTGGATCACAAGCAGGAAGTTAATGATAATAGTTTCTTTTCATCTCCACACCCGGTTAAACAAACATCTAGTGTTAAGGGGTGTCTTCCAAAATTTACGTATCCAGTAACTTATAAGAGAACTGAAAGGGATGACACTGGAGACATGTGCTATATTAGTCCAATCATATTTAAAGTGCTGAGCAGAAAACAATATGTGGTACCCAGCTATTTTAGACAACTCTATCTAGCCTCGTTAACAACTGCTCTAATCCGATATCGCATTCTTCAGAAATGAAGAAATGCTAATTGGTTCTTTTATTAGGAAATTATTTAACTGATTTGTTTTATTCAGAAAACTCAGATGTTGCCTTCTTAACCAATCCACACGACCATATTTTATACACTTTTTATAAAGCTCAGCCATTGTGATCATTTCAAAGGCATATTACACTCTGCTACTGCATCGTAACAGACATTCAACAAATACAAATTCCTGAAAGAAGAAAACTGCCAGTTTACTAGGGGAGACTTTTTGTTACCAGTTGATTACTGGGACATCCTAGGGCTTTCTGTGTTTAGAGGTTTGGGTATATTGAAGAAGCGTGGAAACATGAATTTGATAAACTAGTGCCTATGATTTACTTAATTTATGTTTGATAATAGTAGTAAGGGTTTTATGAATGTGGATTATTATTATTTTTGTGCCAACAGCTGAGAATTGTTGTATGTATGTAGGCAGAAAAGAAAGAGTTCTGCTTCCAAAGTTATTTAATTTTTTTTCCTCAGTGTTTGAATGTTTTTCTAAGTGTTAATAAAAGTTAAAAAGGAAAAATATAAATATTATTACTGCAACACTCTGACTCCTTTTTTAAAGAAAAAATAAAATTTGTATGCAAAATGAACTTTCTGAAGTTTCTTCGGGTAAATTAAACTTTCTTCAGCTGTGCTAATTAAGAATGGGACCCTTTCTCTCTCTTTGTGGCATCATTTTAAGACATTTTAGGGGGGATACAGCCAAATTAGACACAGTAGCAACAACCTATTTTTAAAATGTGGATCTGTCCTCTTCATGTATAAAGTATGGCTGTGGGATCCACAGTCTGTCCCCCAGGCTCATTCCGCACATGCAGAATAATGCACTTTCAAACTGCTTTCAGTGCTCTTTGAAGCTGTGCGGAATAGCAAAATCCACTTGCAAACAGTTGTGAAAGTGGTTTGAAAACGCATTATTTTGCGTGTGTGGAAGGGGCCCCAGTTTCCCTTCTTTCTTAGCTGAACTCCAGTACCAAGCTACCAAGTGAGTCTTGCTAGGAAGAAATATGCCTATAGTGAGATTGTGAGGGAAGTGTTCACTGTCGTACATCCTGCACCCCTCTGCTCTTACTCAACTGTGCAACCTGTTACAAAATGTCTCACATGCAGCAGAGTATGGCAGTACTTCAATTGCTAGCATGTACACTCTGCATAATTGAACCAAAATTAATGCAGTTGGAAAATGGTTGGATCCAACCCACCATTTCTACAAACAAGAATAGATGGAATGGGAAGCAAAGGCTTATCTGATATGTTACTACTTTATGGTAAGTTGAAATGGGCTTGTTTCCAAGTCGGTGCTCTTCCAGCAAGGTGGAATTGTGCACAGAGGAAGACCACAGACAACATTGGAGCTGGGCTGCTAGGAATGCTGATATCAGAGAATGCTCGTTTTTAAAGTGTAACAATGGCTGACTTAATGTAAACTGAGCTGAAAGTTTGGCTGTGCTTTGGGTAACAATAAATACTAATAGGCAATGTGTTCAAAGTGGTCAATGTGCTCATATTTCCTGGAACCATTGAAAAACACAGCTGAGCTCCTAATGGAAGTCAAAACTGCTCATCTGTGGATGTAAGTGGACACTGTCCAAATAGTCAAAGTTGATTATTCCCACAAAAAAAGCATCCAGCACTATGTTAAAGACTGTCATAGTTACTCTGAACTGAAGCCATTTTTGATAAATACCTGAAGTGTACTCACATGGAGCTTGTGTATAAAATATTCAGACATAACACTTTATTTGCTGCACCTATGGATTAATTGTCTAGACGTTTTGGACTTTTGAGTACAATTCAAGAGGAAACTATTTTAATTTAGGGACACTTCTTTTGTTGTACTGCAAGGTTTGAAAGTATTTCATTCAGCATGGACAGCGACTTAATCCAAACAGTTAGTTCCCTGCACTTATTGCAGGGATGGAAAAGATACCTGCCTTTCTCGAGGAATGCTTTTTGTTGGGTGGGGTAGGATTTAATGCTTTGCACATTTCCATGAGTATTTAAAGAGAAAAAATACCATTGTTCTAGAGTGACACCTGCTGGTGACATTTGTCTTTGGATCTGATAAGACTCAAAAGATGTGTCTCGTTATTTGCATTCAGTTTGTTAACAGTGAAGTAAACAATTCTGGTGTCTCCATTTAGATGACATGGGGAAGATTGGTTGCAGAAGATGACAGCTTCTCTTGATTCTTAATTATTTGGAAAGCCTGGAAACATTTTGTGAATCATGATATATATCGGAAGTTTAATCAGAACAAAGCATCTGATTTTGCAGGGTGACTCAGCAGTGAAAATCTGTATAGTCCCCTGCCAACTGACGCTTGCGATCATTTTGTACTCCTTATTTTCATTCCAGTGTTGTATAACAAAAGGAAAAATTCTTCTGTAAGGATGAACAGTTTAAGCAAGGAACAACAGTCTGTCTTCTAACAGAAGATATGCCAGTCTGCCTAAATGAAGGTTTTTGACCCAGGGGCCACTGCCAAAACTTGGCAGCAGAATGCCTCTGCCATTTAAAACAATTTTCAGCTGATGATGCTGTGGTCACATATGCCTTCTTTAAAAGAGGGTTCTTTATTGAATTGGATCATACTGAGGCTAAATTCTGACTCAAAATAAGATTAAAATCTCTGCATTGAGACAGCATGCATGAGGCAATTAGCGTACTTAATGCTTTTGTACTATAGCAGCTATCCATTCAGCCACATGCTGCCTTAGTATACTTCAGCTTGCAAAATGCGGAATTTCCCGTTGAAAAACCCAGGCCCCGTTACCCACTTATTTGCAGTCTCTTTGCAGTGCCTTTTCCTCTGGGGGTAGCCTGTCCCGCCCCATTCTGGCCCACACTGGTCCTTGAGGAATTGCCTCAGATTTAAACACCTTGAAGGCAGTGGTGGGATTCAGCAGGTTCACACCACTTCGGCAGAACCAGTTATTAAAACGATGCTTGTAAACAATGAGTTGTTAAATTATAAGAATCCCACCAATGCTTGAAGGTCATATTGGTTCTTACGTACGTATGCTTCTGGATTTATCAATCTATGGTTGATGAAATTGGTGTCTAGAACACTCAAGTTAAACTCACAGGATGTGTTCTGTGCTGCCACCTTTTCATGCTAGGCCTGTAGTGGCGAACCTATGGCACTCCAGATGTTCATGGACTACAATTCCCATCAGCCCCTGCCAGCATGACCAATTGGCCACATGCTGTATAGGTGAAGCTTTGCCTACGTAGTATCTGCCTGAGCATATCTGCTAAATATGCAGAAGATCTGTCAGAATAAACAGGCGGCAATGAATGAATGAATGAATGAATGAATGAATGAATGAATGAATGAATGAATGAATGAATGAATGAATGAATGAATGAATGAATGAATGAATGAGCGAGCCTTTATTGGCATAAATTTAAAACAGGATAAAAACAGGATAAAATACACTTTACATCAGGCGGCACTGTTCTCTGTTCTCACACTGTTGGTGCTCTATAAACTTGCACATTTGTATATTCTTAGTTATGTTGCTAAGCTCACATCAAGGCAAATCCAGGTTGCCGTGTGCAAAGCATGAGAACCCGTAGCTGCTCCCTAATAGTCTGCAAAAAAGATTGCAAAAGACCAATGCATATAATGAATCTTTGAATTAGGGTGTTGTGGGTTTTTTCGGGTTGTATGGCCAGAATGCAGGTGAAATGCCACAGATGCAGGTGAAATGTCAGGAGAAAATGCTACTGGACCACAGTCATACAACCTGGAAAACCCACAACACCCTAGTGATTCCGACCGTGAAAACCTTCGACAACCTTTGACTCTTTTTTTATGGAGGGATTTTCCATGTTGCTTTTGTTGTTGCTGCAGAGCATCCACAAAGCAGTTTTTCCTGCGCTTTCCTTGCCTGAGCCCCCCAGCATTTCCTTCCCTTCCATTAGAAGACTATATTTTGAAGAGAATTGCTAAACTGCTGTAAACATCACAACATTAGAAGAGCTTTTTTGTTGAGAAGTTATGGCAATGTGCAGCCTGCATGCTGTGCCTTATAACTAAGCAAGGAATAGGGCTAGAAACTTTTTAGAAAAATGAAAGCTGAGAACTAGTACAATGTTGTAATCAATGGTTGTGGTGTAGCAATTGCCAGTTTTAAAAAACTGAAAAATTATTGAGTTGGTGGTGGGCCTAAGTGAGGTGAAATTGTGACGATTTGGGCAGGATTCACAAAATGTGCACCTTCCCATCCCTACAGGATTCAGAAGAACCTTGACTGATTTTCCCCAAAAGCCTGTACCAAACCAGGTTTACAAAAGATCACAGCAAAGGTGCAGGGGGCACAAAAGGAAAATATATAGAATATGTTACTGGAGTTCTCCTGAAAACAGCACTGTTGATCTGGGAGGAAGATGTATTGAACACATTCAGTATAAATACTAGCAGGCCCGGCCATGCGTTGCTGTGGCAATTGTCCTTCTCATCACAGTCCGCAACCCACACAGATGTCCATGCAGGTCCAATGATCTCCAACATAGCCTTTTGAGGTGGTCAAATGGAATTCCTCTTTCCCTTTTCAATGCACATCGTTATATGGTGCTGTCTTGTTTTTTTAGTATAAGGTAACCCTTCCCATTCCACAACGGAACTGTCCAGAGTGTGAATCCCGCTGTCTATGAGTCTGGTTGACATGCACAGTCCTGGCTTGGGTAAGGCAGAACTGGGGCAAGCAGGCTATCCCAGTCAGGCAGCAGAGAAAGGGTGGTGAGGTGCTCAGATCGAGGCCAGCTCCCTGGGTTCTTAAAGGACCATGTGCAAAAGAAGCGGAGCTGGTAGTGTTGGTTTGCCCCTACCCCGTGGATTTTCTTAGAAGAAAAAGGCAAACTCCAGCTCGCTTTTAGTAAAAGAGAGCTGTGGCGAATATGGGTGAGGAAGTGGGTAAGTGGTGGTTGGATGTGAGGGAGGGCAGAGTGAGGTGTGTGAGGATGAGCTGGATGTGTATGAGAGTGTGTGTGTTGTATGGTAGCAGTGGATGAGGCACAGAGAGTGAAGGTTACCAGCGTGCGAGGGGGGAACCCCACCTGACGTCTCACATGGCAAAGTGTGCATGTGTTTCACTTCCACTCGTATTACCTAACAGTATTACCTATTTACTGTTTTCACTGCTCATCTCTGCCCATCTGAGCGGGCATTCTAAGGGCATACCAAGCCCTCAGGCCACAGACATGCTGCATGAACATTCTAAGGGTGACAGTTAAACACAGCCAGCTTCATGGCCTGGTGCACCAGGAAAAAGACGTTTTACCTGGCTCAGGTATGGACTTTCGGCGATTTGAAGGTCCGATTACCTGCCCGCAACAGGGAGGAATGTCCTGTGAAAATTTGGGGGTGATCCATCCAGCAGCTTCTGAGGGAGACCATCAGGGACAAACACACGTTTAGATTTATATATATATAGATACAAGAATAAAACTGCCATCCTAAACAGAGTTAATGGGCGTGGAAGAGAGTAACTCCACTTAGATTGCTCTGAAAGCCTGCTGTATAAAATCTACAGTTTTCTTTGTAAGTGAGGATTCCCATGAAATAGTTTAAAGATCAACACTTTAACATACCGAAAGATCCATGTCATAGTAATACAACGTGACAGCCCTTCCCTTTTTAATCTAGCATGTTCGGTAGCAGCATTTTAATAATGGAATAATGGAAGCAAAAGAGTTAACAGTCAGTTTGGCTGGGTTTGAATGCCTGGAGGAGCTCTTGGTGACATCATCATTGTGTTATGCCTCCCAGCTACCCCAATGTCCACTGGGAGTATTACTGTTATTTATTAGTGGCAACACAGGAGCAATTAAGGGCAGAGTGATGTATTTCCAAGGGAACAAAGGAGCGGGAAAGGTTAGTCATAGCTCTCAGGCATGAGGTCAGAAGGCAGCTGTCTGAGATGCGGTGCTGTGCTGAGCCAATGGGCAATGTTCTGAAAACAGCCGTAACTAGGGTGACCACAGCTCCTCCTATGCCCTTAGCGATGGCACAGAAGAAGAAAATCTTGGCAGGTTCCGTTTGGCAGGCACCTGGTGAAATGTCCTCTTCTATGCAATAACGAAAGGCCTTCCTTTGCACCTGGCCTGCCAGCAATAACTTGGCGAGGACTTCGTGCTGCATCCAAGTTGTACAAAGCGGAAGTGAGTCAAAGAAGACCTCACCTTAGGCTCTTGAGATGACCTTGCTGATTTGTTCTACGCATAGTTTGTAGAAAACGGTTGCGGTGCCAGCACAGGGACAGCAAGAGAGTCCAGACAAGGAGACATTTCTTCCTTGTTCAGCATCACTTGTACAAACAGCCCAGATGCTCACTGGCTCAATTCTTTGGTTTTAAGACCTTGATTGATTAGGACTGTTTGGCATAGAGGTTCCTTCTCCCTGGGGAGAGTTCAGGGTGACAGTTTGCTATGTGCCCATGCTGACCAATATGCTTTTATAGCATTTGTGTAATGTTTTGTTGCAGTCTGAGCTCAAGTGACAGGGAAAATGCCTTTTAGAACCTTCATCTTTATATATAATAGCCATATGTTGGCCCTTAATACAGATGAAGAATGTCTGCGCAGGGTTTTCAGATTCTTGGTTTGCAGAAAAGCCAGTTTTTTAAAAACAAAACAAATTGGAAGATCCTCCGGCAGTCTATGCCTGCCTGCACAGTCACGGGCGCAGGGTGGTCAGATGCATTTGGGGTTGCCATAGTAACAGACATTGCATGGTGGGTGGATATAAGAAGGGGGGGGGGCATGCTGGAAGGAATATCAGAGCTGAAGGCTGAGATAGAGGATGGAAGCCAGGAACTAGAAAAGTGGGGAACCCAAGATGGAACCAGTGAAGAGAAGCAGGGCAAAGGAAGGGGTGCAAAAAGCAGGAATTGAGAAGAGCATAAGCATAAGCATTTTATTGTCATTGTGCACGCACAACGAAATTTACAGCAGCATTCCTCGATGCACACAATTTCAGACTCATACCCCATCCTCACTTTCCCCTTCCTCCACCCATCCCTACACAGCCCCAAACACATCACACGAAGCCACAGAGTTCAGCATAGCCACAGCTCTAGAGTAGAAGCTGTCTCTAAGCCTCTTTGTCCTAGTTTTGATAGACCTGTATCGTCTGCCGGATGGTAACAGTTCAAAAAGAGAGTGGCCTGGATGAGATGGGTCTCTCAGAATATTTTGGGCTTTTTTTAGGCTTCGGGAATTATAGAGTTCTTCCAAGGAGGGGAGAGGGCAGCCGATAATCCTCTGTGCAGTAGTGATCACCCTTTGGAGCGCCTTCCTATCTGCCACTGTGCAACTGGAGAACCATACACAGATGCAGTAGGTTAAGACACTCTCTATAGCACAGCAGTAAAAGGACACCAGGAGTTTTCCATTCAGTTGTTGTTTCCTTAAAAGTCTCAGATAGTACAGTCTTAGTACAGATAGTACAGATGGTACAGAAGAGGACACAAGAGTGAGTGACGTCAGAGTTCACCTCCTTAAATCTTTGTGGGTTCCCCTCCAGTACCTTTCTATTATTGCCATCTTCCATCGTAGGTTTAAATTAGAACAGTAGCTGACAATGGGAGTAGAGACAAGCCCTCTCAGGAGGGACGGCTTCATATGTGTATAGGTGATCTTGCTGTCCAGCCACAGCTGACTGATGATGACCCCCGTAGGGTTTTCAAGGCAACAGATATTCTGAGGCGGTTTGCCACCGCCTGCCTCTGCAATGGGCTGAGAGAGTTCACAGAGAACCGTGACTGGCCCAAGGTCACCCAGCAGGCTTCCCGAGGAGTTGTGGGGAATCAAACCTGGTTCTTCACATTAGAATCCACCACTCATAACCACTATACCACGCTGGCTCTCCACTTTGTATGTACCGTACACAAACTATCACAGACCTCCCTACAAAAATGTTTCCTTCAGAAGAGCTGTGTGACATGCAGTGTACGGAGTTGCCAACAGCCCTAGAAAAAATATATCCTGCCCTTTGATTCAGGTTTAAAGAGGTGCTATTTACTAGGCTGGTGGTGCTTTACTTCAATGCCATCAAAAGCTTCAACTGCCCTTTTCCACACATCAAGCCTATATCAAAAGACAGGACGTTTCCCTCCAGGCCTGTTGGCCACCTTAACCGTGTGTTTTTCACAACATAACTGCTTTATCATCTTAGGGCATAAAGATGCTAAAACATCACCTGACGGTAACATCTTATTTTCCTACAGGGAGCTTGTCTCCTTATAGGAAAACAGCAATGTGCTCAGCAATAGTTAATATTGAAGCAATCCCCTATAATGCAACCTCAGTCAGTTTCCACTGCCCAACCAGCCCCCCTGCACAAACCAAGGCAGCCTCAGAGATATGTCAAATTTTTCGTGGCATATCTCTCTTATCCCCTATGGGGCGGGCCAGGGAGAGGGCAGGGCAGCACCAGGGCGGACCCATCCCACCCACCTGCCCTATCTGGATTTGGCTATATAAGAAGCAGAGGAAGGAGAAGATCAAGAGAATTCATGGACACTCTCATGTGCAATACAGAATTTATGTATTTAGTTATTTATAGTCCACTTTTCTCACTGGGACCACGGTGGATTACACAAAGGAAGTCAATTACAGTCAACAGGATGGAACATTCAGTACACAGTGCAGTAGGGTTAGGGTTGTAGAACCAACCAGAAATCTAAACGAAGAACCTAAGCATCAGCAGAAATATAACATTAAATGATGCAAAGTTACATAGTAGAATCCTGTTTACAATAAGCCATGCACAGTAGCATAGATCAGAGTTCCTCATCATTTATTAGAGCTATTTTGTGAATAATTTTTGCACAGTGCATCCCTAGCCCCCATACTTTTCAGTTTCGACATAAAGCCCTCAAGACAATCATTTGTTGCTTGGGAGTTTGTTGTAATCCATATGCAAATGATATTTGCAGCTCTATATATCCTTATCCAAATTTTCTGGTGATATGATAGGGGTCCTGAATAACTGCCTGATTGCTGTGCTGCCCGCATGGTGTAATGGTTAAGAGCAGGTGGACTCTAATCTGGAGAACTGGGTTTGATTCCCCACTCCTCCACATAAGTGGCGGAGTCTTATCTGGTGAACCAGCCCACCCCTACATACCTGCTGAGTGAGCTTGGGCTAGTCAGTTTTTTGGAACTCTCTTGGCCCCTCCTACCTCACAAGGTGTTGTTTGGAGAAGTTAGGAAAGGAGTTTGTAAGCCCCTTTAAGTCTCGTTACAGGAGATAATGGTGGGGTATAAATCCAAACTACTACTCCTCTTCTTACTTGGCTAATATTGAACAAATTGAAACTAAATTCTAAAAAGGCAGAAGTGATGCTGGTCGGGAAGGCAGAGATCATCCTATCATGTCATTGTGATGCTACGTTACTTGTCACATGTTCACCCTCAGTGGATCTCATCCCCCCACCTGGGAGTTGAAGATGGATCCCAGGCCTACAGAGATTAAATACCTCTTCAAATGGATCATCACTATTTGTACATTCTATACCTATATCCATGTACTCCTCCTCCAACCACAAATAAGGTTTAATTCAGATGTTTTATGTTCCATTTAAAATCACTCTCTATATTCTTGCTGAGTTATCTTTCAAATGATTTTCATTTCTTATTACTGGTGTTCTGTAATTTCACATGGGAGAGATATATGTGCATATTCAGAAAGGAAACGGCAGGGGGAACTATTGCTTTCCGCTCAGTCTCTTTCCAGAGGTCTAGTTGAGTTACTCTGTGAATAGAAGCTCCCAGTGTTTTTTTATCTTAGGTGAGCTTCCAACGGAGGCCATGACGTGCGGGAAAGGGAAATAAGGTTAAGCCATCTCCATCTGCTACTTTTTGGAATGCGTAAGGCTTTTTTTCTATTAATTGCCTTGTTGGGGAAGGCATGCAAATATTGAGCCAGGATTTAATATGGTTCTTCATTTTATTCTTTCAGAGGTTAAGCACAATCTTATTTCATTTGACGGGTTGCAGATTTTTCATTTGACACAATACTGTGGCTATTTTGCAGCCGTGGCAAAACTGTTTCCCTCCTAGAAATTTATTCTGAATCGAATGCACAGCTGCAAATGGTTACACCTACTTTATATAAATTGCTAGTGCAAGAAAGTGCTTGTGGGGAGGGGGGTGGGATAATGACGGTCATAAGGCCTACAAGAAACTCACTGAAAAGATTTTTTTAAAAAAAACTGAACAAATCACAGGTATTTATGTTGTCTTGGCTTTACTCCTAGCCTTGATTAGGTTCTACCTTCTTTATCCCTTGCTGCCTTAAAAGATCCACTAGTGATATAGCTGGAGCCAGCATGGTATATTGGTCAGATCAGAGAATCAGGTCTAGAACTGGTAAGAACCAGGTTCAAATCCTCCGTTTGCTACAGAAGCTTGCTAGGTAGCTTTGGACCTGACACCCCCCCCCCCCTAAACTGTTCCATAGAACTGTTGTGAGGATAAAATGGAGAAAGGGAGAATGTGATAAACCACTCTGGGCCACTACTGGGGAGACGACTGGGGTATCAGTGGAGTGAAATAAATTGACTAAGTGTCCCCAGATGACTCCTGCACTCCCCCCTGCCAAATGTCTTGTTACGCGCACTGCTATGTAGCAACAATTCTCAAAGAAAATCCTTTGTGCGTTCCCCTGAGTATTGTAAAGGAGTCTTACCCTCTTTAATGCTTAGGCATTACAAAGAAATAACGCTGTCTACTTAGAATTTTTTATTACATGGTCTCCAAGAACAATCTGTTCATATTTACCACTGAGATCTCTCTCTGTTGCCTGTTCCTATGATAATTAACCTGCTCACTCAAATTAAACACAGGTTGGTTTTACTTTTCCCAGTGGACATTTAAAATGTTAGCTGATGGAAATTGTCTATTCTTTTAAAAGACAATAAATTGTGGGACCCCTCAAAGCCCCCTTCAAAGCAACACTGCTAGATGACTTTTCCCTAATACCACCAAGCCATGCTGTCTTTCAGTTGCTCTGAGATATAAAGGGGGGGGGGGGGGGTTTGTCAAAAACACACAAACAACAGTAAGAGCAAAACAATTAATTGCCCACCAAGTTTACAAGTATCTTTTGCATGGCTAGGATCATCTTACATCTTACCCTATGGGCCTTTCCCCACTTTTCCCTCTACCACTGTGGCTGTGCACTACTCACTGCACGCGTCATTTCTGGCGCGCGCCCTGGCTTCCCCACGACCCTGCACTCTGCGCGGGGTCGTCAAAAGGTGCTGTTTTCTCCAGCGCCAGGAATGACGCGCGCTGAAGGGGCGCGACAGCGGCAGCGTCGGGGCGGCTGCATTGTCGCCGCCCCTGTAGTGGGGAGTGCCCTGGGACCCCACGCTACTTGGCCCGAGTAGTGCACAGCAGAGGGTAAGTGGGGAAAGGCCCATAATCTACAACTTGATTTATTTACAAATTCCATGTTGCCCGGTTAGTATTGTTCACGAAAGCAAGAATGTCTGCATTTGTCTGTTCTGGCTAAATCATTTTCAGGAAGAGATCACGGAGGGTCAAAGCAAGCAGGCACAAACAATTTTAAAAGATGGGGAACAAATGAAAGAACTGAAGCAAGGATGATGTTTCAAAAATGGAAACTCACAACAAAGATCAAAGGACTGTTGTCAGATTAAGCTGGGCTGGTTCTCTGGTCATACCTCCCAAACTACTCCTTAAGGGTTCTCACCGAGGAGGGTGTTTTGACTTGCTACCACCCATTTGGAGGTAGGGGTTAAAACAATGCACACATGGAGTATTCTCACCTTTCTGTGTCCAGTTCATCACCTTCATTGTCATTGCCAAACTAAATATATCATACATTGTCCAAGGCTTTCACAGCCAGAATCAACTGGCTATTATGGGTTTTCTGAGCTGTGTGGCCATGGTCTGGTACTTAGTTTCACCTGCATCTATGGCTGGCGTCACTGTGAATAACTAATTCACTATAAATATATATAATGGCAGCACTTTGGTGTGTTTAAACAATGAATCACTCAAATGGTGTTAAAAAGGGTAGTGCAGTCAGATTTTCAGAGCAAAAAGGAGGATCAGGAAATACAGAAATTGCAGCCTGCCTCCCAGGTGAACTCTGTTCTGGTATCTGCAACTGCCTGATGAGAAAAGACCTTTGGAAGATGAGGCAGGGAGCAGAGAGGTAAACTATGAGTGGGTGGGTGAGGGTACTGCATTCCTTTCCCTCAGCATATATTTATTTAAATTGTTTTCACTACTCCCTTTTACAGACCCAAGACTCTTTTGGAGTAGTTATGTTTGGCATTCACACACTATCAGCAGAGTGTCACTGAAGTCCAAGAAGGACGGCTTAGAAATTTCTGGCCCACGTAACTGAATGCAGCTCACCAGTCAGGTCTGATGACGAAACAGACAAGCTTAATTTTTAATGCCTGCACTAAGGCTGCAAAACCAGAGGAATTATCAACCCCCTGGTACAAGACGAGGAAGAGTTTTGATTTCACTCCTGTAAGGAGATTCAAGGCTGCTTACTCACTCCTTCCCTTCCTCTCCCCACAGCAGACACCTTGGGGCTTTCCCCACTTACCTTCTGCTGCGCGCTACTCCGGGAAAGTAGCGCGGGGTCCAGCAGCGCTCCCCACTTGCAAGGGCAGCAACCACGCAGCTGCCCCAACACTGCCGCTCTTGAACCACCTCAGCGCACATCATTCCTGGAGCCGAAGGAACGGCACCTTTTGATGACCCCGCACGGAGCGCGGGGTCGTGGGGAACCCCGAGAGCGCGCCAGGAATGACACGCGCTGAGGGGGCGCGAGAGCGGCGCGCAGCAGAAGGTGAGTGGGGAAAGCCCCCTTGTGCAGTAAGTGGGGCTGAGACAGTTCAGAAAGAACTGTGACTGGCCCAAGGTCACCCCAGCAGGCTTCATGTGTAGGAGCAGGTAAACAAATCCAGTTCACCAGATAAGAGTCCGCCACTCATGCAGAGGAATGGGGAATCAAACCCGGATTAGAGTCCACCACTTTTAACCACCATGCCATGCTCATAACCATTGCACTGCACACGTGACACTGGACTGTGCTTGGTTTGATCGGACATAAGTTATCCACACCTCTTTTTATACTGCTTCCCCAGCTAGGGATTAAACCTTGAATCCACAGGAGGATCTTTGTGAATGAATCAGGAATCATCCACTGTGAGTCTTAAATGAATTAATCACAGGTTTGTGCAATTTGTGAACCCCTGAGATGACAGCAGGCTGCCGTTGAGATGCTCCCCAAATCCTCTGCATTCCCAGGAAACTAGCAAAACAAATTGCTCAAGCCGGTTGTGAGCAACCATGCAGAGCTAGGCACTGTACTCCATTTGGAAGTTCACATGCTTTAATGTAAATGCTAGGAGACTACTGATGAATAACAGCTGAAGCTGACAGACCAGAAGTGGCTAGCTGCCTTCTACTGAAGATCTTCTGGATTAAAAAAAAAACAACTGAAAATCACAGTGTTATTGTGATTTCACTTTTAAAATCTTTGTTTCAAAAAAAATATATAGACGAACAAGAAGGGAGGAAAAACTCAAAATCCAGCAACCAATTTTAAAAGGGGGGAAAGTAGGCTACTATTAAAAGCAGTGCATTAAATACATGATGCTCTTAAAGGTCTGACAAAGACCTAAGGGGGAACACAGTGGGTATGCGGCCATGGATACAAATGGGAAGCACAGTGCTATCAATTCAAACTGATGATATAGTTTGTGGAACATTGGGTCCTTAGTCACTGTGTTCTCATTTGCTGATTAATGGTACCATTACAATAATAATAATTTTAAAAAACCACAGGAAACACTTGAGTATGTGAAAGCAATTTTTATCAACTGCATATTGGTAGAGAGCTGAACATTATGCTGGGGACTGTGTAATGAGATATGATCGGAATTCCTCCCTTGAATAATTTTTGTAATGATCCTTCACACACAAAGGAGGAGTCTTTAGGACTACCGCATCATATATTATAATGACAAACACTACAGCACTATACTAACAAACATACACTTTCTCTGAGGCTCATTCCGCACATGCAGAATAATGCACTTTCAAACTGCTTTCAGTGCTCTTTGAAGCTGTGCGGAATAGCAAAATCCACTTGCAAACAGTTGTGAAAGTGGTTTGAAAACGCATTATTTTGCGTGTGCGGAAGGGGCCTGAGTTTTTTTCCCCATAGACTGAGGGCCAAACTACACATTACACAGTAGACATGTGCTACACTCTCAGACTGTATTCTATCCACCGGTAAATTCGGCTAATGGCAGGGAGAGTGAATTTCACTGATATTTCCCTTCCACTGCAGACCCCAATTCAGCCCTCCATTTGTTTCTTAGGATCCTCAGGCCTACAGGAACAACCTTCTGGGAAGCATTTTAGGCTGCAACAGGACGAGGTGATGAAAAAATGCCCTCCACCAATTGCAAATTACCACTGGCTCCAATCAGGTTTTTATGAGAGACCCAGTGGGTTTCATTAGAGGAGAAATTATTAGATCATTTTACTGGGCCAAAATCTTCCCCAACTGTTTTTCTAAACCCAAGAGAAAAGACACAGCTACCAAAATCATGGGGGAGGGGGCCAGGGGAGAGAAAGGAGAATAGTCAGAGAATCAAATGTTGAGGAAATCCCTCCGATTCCCAATCCTTGCTGCCCCCCCTCCCCCCCCCACCGGATATTTTATTATTAGAAAGTCAGCAAACTGTTACACAAATCTGTCTAGCCTGTATCTAGATCAGGGGTAGGGAACCTGCGGCTCTCCAGATGTTCAGGAACTACAATTCCCATCAGCCCCTCTGGAGAGCCGCAGGTTCCCTACCCCTGATCTAGATCTAAAGTTAGTGATGATTAATTTCAAAACATGCATGCATGGATGAGATTGCGGTGCAGATGCAAAAGTCCCGGGCTCATGCAGAACCAACAGGAGCATTACCTCACTGTCCTAACTTGAGTCCTGGGAAGAAGTGGGGAGCCACGCAGAGGCAGAAACTGGGATAAGATAGTCCTAGTAATATGGCCCCTTCTGCACATGCAGAATAATGCGCTTTGAATACACTTTCACAATTGTTTGCAAGTGGATTTTGCTATTTCCCACAGTAAAATCCAGCTGCAAAGTGGATTGAAAGGGATTGAAAATGCACTATTCTGCATGTGCGGAAGGGGCCTATGTAAGATCCCGGTTCTACCCTGGTATAATTGTACAGTGCGGAAATGGCCAAAGACTACTCATTACAAATGTTATATAGCAGTAACAATGAAATCTAGAACTGCCTTCTTGAAAGAAAGCTCTAATCAGTCAATTAAATGCTCTTCAGCCCCTGCTTTCTGGCTTGGGCTAGAAAACAGAGCAAAAGGAATGAAGTGAGTCACATATGATTAGTAGGTCTTGTTGGAGTGTGATTATGGGGAAAAAACTATTACGATCCTGCTTGTTCAGCAAAAATCTGTATGGAAATAGAGGGGGAGATTAGTTTTTCATGTTATAGCATTCATTGGGAAGTTTATCGCGTCAACGCACACAAATCAAAAGCAGTACCAGAAAAAAACAACCCTAAAAGATATGTTCTCAAGACATTTGGGCAGTATTCAAGCACAGGGAGTTTGGGAGCGGGGGTGTAGTTTGATGGTGGGTGGGCAGTGCCTCTGGGGTAAGAGACTCTGCACTGCCTGGTGCCCCCCCCCCCCCAAGCAGTCCCTGGAGTACAATCCATGATTTGCCCGATCCTAGATATGCCTTTGACCAAATGGAAATAGATTTTCTAAGACCAGATTGCCTTCTAGGTTAGGCTACAGCAGTGGCGCAGTGGTTAAGGTTTGATTCACTGCTCTACCACTTGAGCTGGGAAGGCTTATCTGGGGAGGCTTATCTGGGGAACTAGATTAGCTTGTGCACTCCAACACACACCAGCTGAGTCACCTTGGGCTAGTCACAGCTTCTCGGAGCTCTCTCAGCCCCACCAACTTCACAGGATGTTTGTTGTGAGGGGGGGGAGGGAAAGGAGTTTGTAAGCCCCTTTGAGTCTCCTACAGGAGAGAAAGGGGGGATATATATCCAACTCATCTTTTTCTTCTATAGGCTCAAAATGAGGTTTTGATTCCCTTTGTGAGATCCATGCATCCAGGATGCCTGGCAGCATTGCTAGACTGAGATGTTGAAGGGTGTGCATTACAGAAGTGTTTGTGATTCTGGATTCCAGGGAGAACAGGCTTTTCATTGTTCCAAAATTTACAGACCCCCATTACCATTTTGAGATTTTTATCAGGTGTGTGTGTGTGTGGGGGGGGGGTGTTCTGAATATTTGGGACCATTTTTCTCAACTCCCCCTGCCATTCCCTCCTCCGTAGACAGCATAAGCAGAGAGTAATAGAAACAGGTTCCTGTGCTGGAGAACTGCTAGCACCGCAGCGATGCTGGCATCTGAGCTTTGCACTGTTGGGCAGCTCTCAAACACTAGCATAAGTGCCTCAGTGCTAGCATAAATGCCCCCTATACTGGCACAAATGGCATTTACACTGGGGTCAGGGCACACCGCTTCTTGAGGGGTTCCCCACCTCCCACCTCAGGATCGAACTGTTAGGCAATGAGCGGTTTTATGCTCACCCGAGGAGTGATCCATTGGTTTCATTGTGGATCCATTGGTTTCCAATTTGCTCTGTGGGATCCAATGCCTCCTGGCGCCTCATTAGATGAGCTGGGGGGAAGACTGGCATAGTTGTGTCTCTGAAGCCATCAAGGAGATTTCCCCCTGGTGACCTCTCCATGCCCATTGAAACCCAGCTCTTTGGTACACCACAGAGTTGAGGAAAACTAAATGGGAGCTGAGACATCTAGAGTGAGTTTGGCAGTGAGTTGCCAGCTGGTCTTCCAGGACAAAGAGGTCTGACCATGGCACTTTAAAGACACCAGATCCACATCAACCCCTGTTGATGTGGAAATAAAATCCAGTATGTTGCCTGCTTGATGCACGGGACCTGTTCAAACCAAGGAGAGTCCTAGGGCTACCTTGGATGTCACCAGGTCCAAAGCCTGTGCTAAGGAGGCCGAATCTACATTGGTGTTGAAATCCCCCAACACCATCAGTTTGGGAGTCTCAAGCTGAAAAGGGGAAGTATATACCGAAACCTTTTTTCAAGTAATCTGCCACAGAGAACTGATGTTGCTCTGTCATGTATCCACCACATCTGTGAAAAATCTGTGTTAGGTAATTTACAGTTCTTATACATATCATGTGGAGCTCTATAAATTTTAGATAATTTATGCAGTGACAAGTGCCATTGGTATAACATTTTTATCAAATTTTCTCTAAATCTAAGGAAACTGAAAAAGTTAAGCCGTGCGTAAAGATATGTCTCCACTTTCCTTCAGGAATTTCATAACCCAGATCTTTCCCACTTGGATTGAAACAGATATTTAGAAATATTTACCGTTCAACATAAAATTGCTTGAATTTTGGGAAGTAACTTCTGACTTTTCTTTACAGTTTTTTTTTAATTTTGTAAGTTATCCCCGAAGCTGTATTCAAATACTTAATTTAAAAAACTCATGATCTGGAAATACTCAGACCAATTAATGTTACCATAATAAGTTTGATGGACTTCTTTGAAATCAATAATAGTATTACCTACATCAATTGATTCTACCTGTCTAAATTATACAACTCATATTTAACCAAATATTTAAAATTTATTTATTTATTGCCAAAAATTTAGGTGTCTTACTAGTGGTACCAAAGGTGAAATATCAGGTGATATTTGCAGGAGATCTTTTGTTATCCAGTTTCCTTTACTGCTATCCAGTTTCTTAAAATGGTTATTCAACCATAGAAAAATCTGCAAAGGAATCTTAACATAATATTGTTCTACTGCTGTTTCAGAAAGGTCTTAACTATCAGCCAGCCATTTTGTAATCAATGCTAAGCAAGAGGCATTGTGGATTAATGTAATATTGGGGATGCCAAATAATGCAATCCTGAGGGGAGGGGCAAATGCTGAACAAACAGTGTGCCCTGGCTGGTGCCAACATAAATGCCATTTGTGCCAGTGCATTTGTGCCAGGGCATTTACACTAGCACAGAGGTACTTAGGCTAGTCTTCGGGAGGTGCATGGCAGCACAACATTTAGCAGGACAGCCAGCATTATAGCATATCTGTCACTATAGCATATCTGTCACTGTGGCAACAAGGCCTTGATTATGTCACAATCAATGATGTCACAATCAACCCAACACATAAAAAGTGAGAAAACTGTGCCTACTCTGCAGTCTGCTAAGGTCTGCTGTATAGTATGAACCTTGCTATATATTTCTGCCTCGGGATCCTATTGGTGCCCTTTAAGGGCGTGGATGGAGCTCAGTGGCCTTTCAGGATCATAGCCAATCCAACCACAGCAAATTCAAGGAAACTGGAGAAGCCTTCGAACAAGACAGCAAGCCAGGGAACACCAGCAGATGACTGTGGAGAAAAGCTGAATTTTGCTTGATTAGTGACTGAGATCATCTTTATCATTATTACTGTTATCTAGCTGATTGAGAGGAGCTTGCAGTGTTGTTCCGGCAAAGATGTGACCTTTCCAGGCAAAAGGAAGAAATCCTTACTGGATCTAGAGGCTTCCAGAACAAATTCTCAGTTCAAGGAACCTCTTTTGCTCAAAGACGCATATGTTGAGGATGAAACACAGAAAGACAGCATGGTACGCAAACTGCGTGTCAAACAGTCCTCAACCGAAATGGATATTGTCAGCTGAGGTGATGCAAGGCCACCCTTCCCTGAACCCTTTCTGAAGAAAATCAGTTCAAAGGTAATGTGACCAGACGTCCCACTTTTGGCGGGACAGTCCCAATTTTCAACAATTCGTCCCGTGTCCCGTGGCGTTTTTAAAAAGTCCCGATTTTTGGAAAGAATGCACGACAAGCTAGGAACAGCGGGAGAATGGGAAGGAAATATACCTGTGATGGCGAACCTATGGGGTGCTCCCCTGTTTCCTGTCCTGTGCTCTTTCGCCGGCTCTCCTCGGCTGTCTTGTGCTGGTGACGGTCGCTGCAGAACCTCGCTTCCTGTTCCAACACCCCGTCACCAGCACGAGACAGCCGTGGAGAGCCGGCGAAAGAGCACAGGGTGGGAAACTTGTTTTCTGCTCTGTGCTCTTTCGCCGGCTCTCCTTGGCTGTCTTGTGCTGGAGACAGTCACTGCAGAACCTCGCTTCGCCTTGCCGGGTTGTCTTCTGCTGTTGCTGCAGCTGGGCTGCAGTGCCTCCCGGGGACCCTGAGAGCCTGGGGAGGTCTGGCGGCAGGACGCAAAGTTGGAGGGGGGACCGATGGGCGGGTGGCTTTGGAAGGGAACTAAAAAGGTTCGCCATCACTGGAATATACGGTTTTCGGCAGCCATGTGGCTATTTCGCCAGGATATTTTATATTATTTTTGTTAATTTTATAATGTTAAACTTTAATAATAACAAATAATTGTTGAGAACTGATTATCAAGAACTGATTATCAAAGTTCGCATTGTTGATCAGTTGTTAGAATTCGACCACCATTGTTTGGACTTAATGAACAATGGCATTTTTTGGCATTGGCAACGACGAAAACATTTTGTAACTGTCTCTCAGACAATACACCGTACTGCGTGCTAGTGCTAGTTAAACAAGTGATGTCAACAAATCAGCTATTCAGATAATTTAGGTAAGTAATTTATTCATTTATTTAATAAATACATAAATTTTCTTGATTTTAGCTGACAGTATTCGTATTATTTATATTTTATAGTGGCGGCAAAAAGTCTAGCGCCGGCCTTGAAAGTGACACAACTTACGTTAGAGCAAATTCAGGGGAAAAATAATACAAGTTAGTATTGTTATTATTTAGAAAGAAATATAGGATTAAAATTAAAATAATTTTAAATATATAGTTACTTTATAACAATCAAATTAATTTAATTCATAAACTAACAATAAAATATGTTCATGTAATTATGTACCTACTTGCTGTGTTTTAGCAATATGTACATAATAATTTATAGTATAATTTTAATTTTTTAAAGATTTTTAACATAATGAGTAAGAAAAGAGGATGCAAATTCAACAACGATCTAAGAAGTGAATTTCCTTTTATTAAAAAAACCAAAAGCGATTACATGGTAAAATGTGAGAAATGTAATGGTGAATTTTCTATTTCGCACGGCGGGAAGAATGATATTTCAAAGCACTTGAGACACAGAAACATAAAAGATATTTAAATACTGCTGCATCTTCCTCCAAAATACAGGATTTTTTTCAGCAAACAACTTATGGAGATGAAGAAAAGAAATTAGCATTAGCAGAAGGACTTATGTCTTTTCATGCTATTAATCACAATCATTCCTTCAGATCTATGGACTGCACATCACAAGTTGTCAAAAAGTTATTCAACCAAAAAATTGCCTGTGCTAGAACAAAATCCAAGGCAATTATGTGCTTTCCCCATATGCATTTTCAGAATTAAACAAAAATCTAGAAAAAAAATTAATTTTATATCCATATATTCTGACGCATCTAATCATAAGGATATAAAGTTATTTCCAACCATTATTAGATTTTTTGATTCGGAAACTGGAATAAAAATTAGAATTTTAGATTTCGTTTCTTTGCCAGCAAAACTTCTGAAATAATTTTCAGTTCCATTATTCATATTTTGGGAAAAAACAATTTAAAACATAAAATGATTGCATATTGTGCAGACAACATGAACGCAAATTTTGGAGGAAAAGCGAGAAGAGGTACAAAAAATATTTTTTATAAATTAAACAAAAACCTTAATCAAAACATTATTAGTGTTGGTTGTGCAGCGCACATAATACATAATGCCTTTCAAACCGCTGCTGACTTGTTGCCCGTAGATGTGGAAAATATTGTTATTAAAATGTATTCTTATTTCTATAGATACACTGTGAGCATTAAAATGCTTAAAGAATTTTGTGAAACTGCGGAAGCCGAATATCAGAAAATACTTGGATACAGTAAAACGTGCTGGTTAGCTCTTTTGCCAGCTGTCGAAAGAATTTTGAAAATATGCGATCCTTTGAAATCCTACTTTCTATTACAGGATAAATGTCCTAGAAGAGTTTTTTGAAAAAGAATCTTCAGAAATTCAGTTAGAGTTCGTACACAATCAAGCAGCTCTTTTTCAAAATGCTATAAAACTTATTGAAGGTGACAAAATTTTGGTAATTGAAGTAGCAAATGAAGTTAATAATTTAAAATTTCAGTATCAAGAGCAGTTAGAAAATAATTTTCTTCCATTAACTATCCGCAATAGTATAAGCCAGCTAGAAGAACAAGGTGCAATAAATCGTGCAGATATCATGAATCACGATAAAAAGTTCTATAGTAACTGCATAGATTATTTAGAAGAGTGGACGGTACATTACAATGATATTGAACATTTTCATTGGGTTACATTAAAACAAGAACTTAATTGGAATGATATGCAAAAATCATTCGATCATATTACTCAAAATTTCCCATCATTATTTATATCATTATCATTATTTATATATATATATATTGATAAGGAAAAGGTTAAATCTTGGGCATCAGCAAAAATCACAATAAAGAACAAATGGTTAGAAATATTTCATCATTTTGAAACAAACCATGTTCCATACAATAATGCACTAAAAATTGTGGAATACGCACTGTCCTTACCAGGAACTAATGCTGCGACTGAATGCGTTTTTTTCTACGGTAAATAAAGTGTGGACATCAGAAAAATCACAATTAAGTGTTGAGACTTTGAAAGCCATTTTATGTGTGAAATATAATTTAACAAATTCTTGTGAAAAATTTCATGGCCTTTTAAACGACAGCAATCTACTAAAAAAAATTCACTCAAATGAGAAATATGCCAAAGAATAAAATATCGTATGTAAGTAATAACTTGTAAATTCTACCCATCAAGTACTGTCTGCTGTGTTATTTCTCTGTCAAATTCTGACATTTCTCTGAAGTATCCCCTGTCACCTTTAACTCTTTTCTTCATTTGATGCCACTTGAAAGTATGTTATCCATTGCATTTATTTGCTAGTGTTGAGAGACTTCCATCTACAAAAACCAGGATAAAGGGGGGGGGATTAATGTCACCTCCCCCCTCTCCCGAGTGACTGATACTAAAAAGAAGACAAATTTGCAGGTTAATTTTACCAATATAATATCAAGTTATTGCTAGATTAAGGTAGAATTGAGCTTAACTTGCACTTGGGCATAAACTGCGAATAGGTGAAAAAAGTCAAGGGCTTCTAAGTAGTAGTTTAATATGTTAAGATGGCACAGTCATCCTGGAATGTGCTGATGGCCTCTTTAAAGAGCATATGGTAACTTTATTGAGATTAAATGAATGAAGGAACACAAGACTTAAAGTCCTTCATAGTAGTTCTTCCAGCCAGTTTATCTCCAGACATGAGCGAAACCTGGGCTGGAACGGCTCCAGATTACAGTATCCTGGGGCTAATATAAAACATGAAATGATTTTCTGAACATTACACCATATTGAAAGTAGCTACTTCTTCCAGGTGGGCTGGTCTATCTCATCTGGAGCTTAAGTGTAATTCTGGGAGATGTCCAGGGCCAACCTGGAGATTGGCAACCCTTTTTGAAGCCCTTTGTACTAGGAAAAAAGTTTATTCAGTGCAGAACACCCATCAGTCAGTGACCATGCACTGAATATGATGACATCACAGTATCATGCAGCTAACTGGAAAAGACTGCATGATGACGTCACTAAAACTTTCCCCTACCCTTCATCTGAGGAGGAGGAGGAAAGAGAGAACAAATCACCATTGGCAGGTAACTGGTCTAGGAGATATAAGAAATCACTCCCCACACCAGTGTGCTACTAACTATAATTTCCCACAGTATAATTTGAATGGCAAGCTACATTAGCCTGTACATATGTTACAATAAGTAGCCCTGGTATGTAAGATCCTGGTTCTACCCTGGTATAATTGTGCCATGCAGAAACGGCCGAGGAGGAGGAGGGAATTGTCCCAGCAGAAGCTGAACGAACTCTGAGCCAAATAACATTCCCAACAGGACCTTTTAAGCTGTAAGAGAGGCTGACTGTAGGGTGCAAAGGGCAATTCCTTTTTTTCTCGTAAGGCTGCACAATAATGATAGTTTCAAGGGCAATGAGAAAAGGAAACAAGTTCTTCCTTCTCTCAACCCCAATGCCAAGGGAGAGCTGCAGTGGTTAGAGTTGGGGTGGTCAACCTATGGTGCTCCAGATGTTCATGGACTACAATTCCCACTAGCCCCTGCCAGCATGGCCAATTGGGAGTTGTAGTCCATGAACATCTGGAGCACCGTATGTTGGCCACCCCTGGGTTAGAGCATCCGACTAGGATCTTGGGAGATCCTGATACAAATCCCCAGTCTGCCAAGGAAGCACACAAGGTAACCTACCTCAAAAGGTTGTTGTGAGGATAAAGCTAAGAAAGGAAAACTAATACAAGCTGATTTGGCTCCCAGGTTGTGGTTTTTATCTACAAATGAATACTGGAATGGAATACAAATGAGACCTGCTAAAGTTTCCTAGCTCAAGAAAAGGGGCTGGAGCAGCTGGTTCCCAAACTAGTTTACTACAACCAGAGAATTAATGTAGAGGGGGGTAGTCTTTTTTGCCTTATGCATTTCTTTTAAAAGAAACAGAATTCACAGAAAGTTAGGCTGCTGTTTGTCTTAGATAAGAAGGCATCCAAAAATGCTACCGTTGCATTATTATCCCAATCATTTTGTACTTCATGCTCCCAGTCTAGATAACAGACAGAGGGAACCAAGCCCACACTCACACAAATGTGCGTACACATACTCACATACTCCAGCCAGGCACATATTTTAAGAGGACAAACAAATACAACGAAGGAACACTCTACCTTGGGTCATTATAAAGCAAACATGCTTTTTGCCTTCAGTACATAAAGCACTATATCTTTTTTTGTTTTTGTGTACAAATGTGTACTTAAACAGAAGTACATACTTGCTGCTTTCATAGTGATATAGCAATAGTTTGTTTCAACAGACAACAGACTCTTCTCATACTCCTTTGAGACAGCCTGCTCTGTTCTAGTATCTCCATTCTTTAAATGCTATGAATACTAACACAAAATGCAGGTGGCTGTGCTATAGTTAAAAAATCAAATACAGTTGTAGACTAATAACTTCAATCAGAACCAAATAAAGTGAGTGATCTTTTAAAACTCTTCTTCAGACATTCGGCTCTGAAAAAAAAGTAGTGTGGAGAGAATAGAAATTGCTGGTGAAAGACACAGAAGAGAGTTTATAATTCAAGAAGGGGCTTTCCCTTAAAACTATATACCTATAGTTTTAGGCTTCTTTCTAGGGCTTCTTGTCGTTCCCAGAAGGATCGGGGTGGGGGTGGGGAGTCTTTTCTGAGAGGGTTTTTTTTTGTTTGAAGTTTTGCTACACCTGACTCTTTAATCACTTTTTTCTGAAAGCTGGAATTGAAGGAAATAAAGAATAGTCTCCAGTAAAGCCAGATCTTTCTATCACACTCTGGTGCAGGGGTCCCCAACCTTTATCAGTCTATGCAGACATTGGAAATTCTGACACAACATGGTGGCCATAGTAATAAAATGGCCACCACAAAATGGCAAAGTTGAGGGTGTAGGTTACAACAGGGGTGTTCCTGGCCTGGAGTGCCAAAGGTTCACCACCAAGGTATGGTACAAGCCATCTAATGTCTGCTTCACTTCTGGGAATGCTCCTAGCCCACCCCCAGCTGTGCCAGTGGCCAGGTTTAGGCTGGCACAGCTCTTAAGGGGACAGACATTTCCAAATTGGGCACTGCTGAGTTGAGTGACACCTGGTCACCTCCCAGTTGGGTCATCTTGCCAGCATAAGTGCAAGCCGATTCCCCCCTCCCTTTGGACTGGGCTGCCAGTCTAATTCATAAAAGGGACAAGAATGGCAATGTAATGTTCATTCTGCATGTATGAAGTGTGTTTGCATATAATTATTGTTCAAATGTGCATTTTTCACATTGCCTCATTACAATATTGCCACTTGTACTTCCTCTAGAGCCGTGGTGGTGAACCTTTGGCACTCCAGATGTTATGGACTACAATTGGCCATGCTGGCAGGGGCTGATGGGAATTGTAGCCCATAACATCTGGAGTGCCAAAGGTTCGCCACAATGGCTCTAGAGTCTAATGTACGGACCAGTCCCAGTAAAGTGAAATACTGAAGCAGAATTAGCTGGATGTGAGGACAGAACAAAATCTGGACTTTGAAAGAGAAGGTTCATCAATTACAAACACATCTGCTTGAACCTGGTGTGTCATTTTTATGAAACACTCCTCAGTATCCAAAGGTTGAACATGATAAATAGCAGAGAGACGCCGGTTTGTTAACAAGCAGGACTCATCATTTGTCAGCCCTTCCCCATTTGTTTCTACAGAATGGATACTGACGCAACATTTGTAGTAATTTCTCATGTTGTTTGTGAGGAAGGTGACATAAATTGTATAGATTTATGAAATACAAGGCACACTCGCAAAGTCATCATGAAAGCACACCCCAAATTCTTCTTTCAACATATTTTAATCTTTTTCCAATTATAAGGAAAGAACATACCGGGGGGGGGGGCGGGATTATGTTCTAGAACAGTGGTTCTCAACTTGGGGGTCGTACAAGCCTTTCACAGGGGTCGCCTAAGACCATCAGAAAACGGTCTTTTTATATTTTATACATACCAATTTTATGGTTGAGGATCACCACAACATGAGGAACTGTATTAAAGGGTCGCGGCATTAGGAAGGTTGAGAACCACTGTTCTAGAAAAACAAGGTGAATGTACTATGATGAAGAGCTGGTAAGATCCAGGAAAAAGTTTTACTGAAATCCTAAAGTTGCTAGATACTCTTGGGTAAGTCAGTTTCAAAGCCCTATCTATAAAATAGAAATCATAGTAGTTTACATAACAAGTAGTATTGTGGGAGAGAAATAGCAATTGTTGTAAAGTACTTTTCAAATTCAAAATACTATATAAACAACATATACCAGTGGTAGCATATAAATAATGAGAAAAGAAACAATCCCTTTAAGTATGCCATACCCTATATGTAATAATAAGGTAGATTACTCAAGCCAGTTACAGAAATGGCAAAACTAGGCCACTATATACTCAAAAGATACCCTAACAATGCAGAAAAATAAGCTACACACTACTCAAAACAAGAAGAGCCCTCTAAAATTAGCTTAATGAAGACTCCCAGGACGAATTGGGGGAATAGACATGGATGGTTGGGTGCTGCCTGGCGGGCTATGGCATGAAGTCACTTTTTGGAAAAATCCAGAAATTATGACACATCTCTCTAGGAATTGCTGAATTCTCTGTGGTAAAACCAAAGAGTTTTTAGCAATTCCCAGAGCAGACTGATGCCACCTCTGGGTTTTCTGGGAAGTGATGTCACACCATTGCCCAATGGGAATTTTGTAGATTATTTTACTCCTCTGACCCTTGGCCACAGGAGTAGCTGTGGAAAACAAGAGCTGGGGCAGGGAATCCCCAGCCCCCACCAGTAAACAGGCAGGCCAAGGGCTGGGGAGTAGTGTTGCCAACCTCCAGGTGGAGCCCGGAGATTAAAACTATTCTCCAGAAAACGTAGATTAATTATCTGCAGAAAATGACGGCTTTGGAGTGTGAACTGTATGGCATTATATCCTGCTAAAGTCTTGCTCCAGGCTCTACCTCTAATGTCCAGGAGTTTCCTACACCAGAGCTGGCAACCCTATTCAGAAGGCGTGAAATGCTCAACCACCCCATTTTTGCTCCTGCTGAAGCAAAGACAGTGCCTGGAAACCCTACCACCACCTGACCAAAGGAGAGGCAGGATAGCAACAATTTAGCCCTGATAACCACACAGGTGTATCTCTTTTCTTTGGCCAAGCAAATTGCTAATGTGAAGACTTGAAGTGGCAGCCCTCCTTCCTCTCTACCTGGCTCCTCAGGTTTACCTGAGGAAAAGGATCATGTCAAATGCAACCAAGTGTTGCTTGAAACCCACTTAATACTGTTAAGGAAGAGGTCTTGCTACCACCACATTTACCCAATGCCATTCAGTGCAGCATTTTTAATTACTTGGGGAATTTATATAACGAATGTCACCAGCTGCAATGCCCCTGCACGCTTTTCTTATCTACCGTGTTTCCCCGAATATAAGACAGTGTCTTATATTAATTGTTGCTCCCAAAGATGCGCTATGTCTCATTTTCAGGGGATGTCTTATTTTTCTGTGTTCTGTTCGTCGGGCATGCTTCCAAACAAAAACTTTGCTATGTCTTACTTTCGGGGGATGCCTTATATTTCGCACTTCAGCAAAACCTCTACTACGTCTTATTTTTCGGGGATGTCTTATATTAGGGGAAACAGGGTACTAAACAAAAGAACAATGTTCTTTTGTCTAAACAGGATTCCAACATGGATCACAACATTTTAGAAGCAGACATAATCAAATAATAAGCAGAATGAAAGTAACTATTAAAATATCCATCCAACAGAGATTGTATAAAATAAAGAACTAATAAATAAGTGACTGAAGAAACTTTTATAAGATAAGGTCCTAGGCTCTCTTCCTCAGATTCTGTGACCACTTTGAAGAAGCAAAAAAGTTGACTTTTGTAGCCCACTTTTCTCTGCTGAAAGGATTCTCAAAGCAGCTTAAAATCACAATCCCTTTCTCTTCCCATCCCACAACAGGCACCTTGTGCAGCGGGTGAGAGAACTGTGACTAGCTGCATGTAGGCTGCATGTGCAGGAGTGGTTCTCCAGATTAGAGCTCACCGCTCATATGGAAGGGTGGGGAATCAAACCTGGCTCTCCAGATTACACGTCTGCCACTCTTAACTACTACGCCACATTTGTTGTTGTTTTTGTTGTTGTTGTTGTTGTTGCTGCTGCTGCTGTTGTTGTTGTTTTTGTTTGTTTGTTTGTTTGTGTATAGGCCGCCTCACCCCCGAAGGGGTGACCTAAGAGATACATTCTTCTCAGTCCACTGACATTAGACTGTATAAGAGGGTAATTCTGCTTAGGTTAGCATTGATAGCCCATTGTGTTGATCTTTCTTAGGTCATAAAGTCTGGGTAGAGGATTTAGGGGCCTTCTCTTGTCAAAGTTCCTTGGTTCAGTTTAATTATATCGTTACCTGACAATATGCAGACAGGGAGAATAGAGACAGCATGCCTGTGATCTGATTCCCTTTATATTTTATTACATCACGTGAGAAGATATTTGTCATTTTGCAGCTGGTACTTCTTGAGTCATGTTTAATCTGATTTTTTTTTTAAAAAAAAAAAGTGTTAAGTCTCAGATGACCTGTAGGATTTTCCAGGCAAAATGGGTTCCAAGATGGCTTGCCATTGCCGGCTTCTATGTCATGACCCTGGTATTTCAGGGAGATCTCCCTTGTAGTACTAGCCAGGGCCACTCTGCTGAGCTTCTGAGACTAATGAGGTCGGGATAGCCAGGGGCTAGGTCAGGGCAGTCTGAAATCAAGAAGATGTATATCTGCTATCCTAGGAGACAGAAGCGCGCTCCCCTCCTCATCCCACGTTTTTGGAAAACCGGCAGGAAGGCGCAACTTTTTGAAAAACACGGGTAGAGGCCGGATCGGCCCTAGGGAGTGACGTGAAACGTTCCAGCCAATCAGAGCGCAGTGGACTGGGCACAGAGCACAGAAAGCCTTTTGTGCATGCCTGCGTGCCTGCGTGCGTGCTGGTCGTGGCTACGTGCACAGAGGTGCATGCATAGAGTGTTTTGGGGGGAGCTGTCCTTGCCGAAGCTCCTCCTCTAGGACACCAGTGGATGACGTTCAGGGACTGCCGCTACTTCTACAAAGCTGCGCAGGCGCAGAGGTAAAAAAACTACCTGCGCTTTTACGAAGCTGCATGAAAAAGAAACAAGCAGAAGGGAGGGGTATTGTTCTCACCCCACCCCAACACAACAGCCAATCAGAACAAAGAGCAAAACAGCTGCAGAGCAGATTGCGGGTTGCATTGTTTGATACCGGGATTAACTTCGAGCCCCTCAATAGACGCACGCTGCAATGGGGAGGGAGAAACCACAATAAAAAGGTGCTGTATCTTATTGAACCGGGGGGGAAACAGGTTTATTTTTTCAGGGGAAATTCACCCAGAGAAAAATTACAGAAGCACTGCCACAGAACAGTCATTATGGTTCAAGAAGGTTCCCTTCCTTTCTACATTCCCTTTCTTTCTAAAGACAGTTTTGAAGAGATTTACTAGGCATTGCTTCTGCTGAAATGTGGGTGAACTGAAGGATATTTGTAGACCAGACTTGGCTCAGCTGACTGCTGCATATCCCTGCTAAACGATGAAAGTTGTTTTTTTTTAATTTATTAACACATTTGTACTGGTTTGCCATACTGGTTAAACACTTAATTATCTGATTAGTGGACTGATGAGCAAACCAATACACAGTTTTCTTCTTAGGTATGAATTTCACAAAATTGACTTTATTATAGAAGCATATTTGTTAGTACTGACCCAATAGCAGAGCTGTGTTTTTCAGCGTAGTGTTTTTCCTCCTACAAGCTAAGATGAGGAAGAACTAAAACAAAAAACGGGCTGGGAGATGTCAAAGAAAAAGAGACTTCCTTTTTGTGTCCTCACAGGGGAGCTCCCTTGGGACACTTTGAGTCCCCAGTGGACAAAAGAACAGAATATAAATGTTGGCACGGGGTATCGTGTTTAATAAGAGTAAGCTAATAATTACCAAAATCTTTTTCTCTCTATTATTTTTCCTAAATAATGGAGAGAGAAAAAATAACCTTCTGTAAATCTAAAATCCTTTCCTTTTTCTCTTTTTCTTGCTCTCACTTTCTACTACTTTCTATTTCTTTCTATCATTCTTTCTTTCTTCTGCGCTTACATAAATAATAAACAATATGAAAGACCGTTTAAGAGTCTATTAGCAGTTCAGAACAATTTCGTTCCGTTATTCCAGAGAATATGGCTGTGTGTAAACATGTTTTGAATACCAGATCTCATTTTTGAGGCCTTGCTCTCAGGGAAGACTGAGGGAACTGTGTTTAGCCTAGAAAAACAACAATTAAGCAGCTAGTTAAGAGGGAGGGAGACGTGTCAACAAATATTGAAAAGCCTCACCAGAAAGAAATGCTAGAAACATCTGGTTAATTATATCAAATGGAAGAACAATTGTTCATTGTATGACAAGACAAACCATGCAAGTACCTGGTACTACTGAAGGGAATGGGAAGAGGGCGGTAATGTAACAAGCTGGTCTAGATCCCAGGCTGCTCTAGATGTTTATGTTGGCCTGCATCCCCTGGTGTGAGCCCTGTTTAGAACGCTACACGTGTCACAATAGTTTACAGTTCTGACACTAACAAATGTTCTGATGGTTTCAGTTTGTACTATTTCAGCAGCAGTTACAGTCCTTCGGAAACGGCTGCTTAGAGCAATGTAGGTATTGTGATCTCTGGTGATGATATATGTCTGAACTTTGAAAAAAGGCCTTGAGAAACTGACCTGATATTTTGCTAATCGTCTGGTGATTTGTTTCTGCTGGTTTTAATGTCTATGGTGCTATTTTTATATGTGAGTGTATGAAAAAAAAAGCAATATTTAAATATTTTAAATAAATACATATATTTTAAATCATTAAATAAATCAACAAGCGCCTTCACTCTTGCCATCATACCTTTCTAAGGACATCCATCATTAGTTTGGAGGCCACGAGGAAATGACTCTACTGCCTGCTATTTGACTTATGAGGAGGGGTCTTCTTCCATACCGAGGCAGACTGAACACTAGCTTCTCCTGTTTCTTTCTGCCTACCTCTGAGTGTTAATAGAGTTCAGTTTAAATATCTGCCCTCCAAAGTGGTGATTTTTCACATAGGGGCTTTCCGCACTACAGAAAGGAAGCTAAAGTCGACTCGGTTCCCTTTAGTGGGGGGCAATTCCAGGCAGTCTGCACAGCAACTTACTTGGCCCCCTGGAACCGAGCTAAGTGGGCGAGATCATCTTGGTGCCTGTTTTGCTCCTCGATCATGATTGGAGTTTGTGTTACCACGGGAAACGGGAGCGTTCTTTTTTTTTACAGTTTTTACAGTTTACAGTTACATGCCACTGTCCCGTTCTGCGCATGCCACAAAAGCAGCTCCTGATTGGTTGAACGGATGAGGTGTTGTTTTGATGCGTCCGCACTTCGAAGCTTCGAAGCGGTATCAACTTTGTTCCAGCAGAAAGGTGCAGTTCATAACTGCGACACGGATGTCGCAGTTCGGGGGGGGGGGGGAACTGAGACAAAACAACGTTGAGCTCAGTTGCAGTGCGGATACACTGAGGTGAACCTAGATAGAAACCAGTACAACTCTGTCAGTGCGGAAAGCCCCATAGACAGCTGTTATACCCTAGAAGCTAAAATGACTAAACTGAGGCTAATGTACTTTGGTCACATTATGAAAAAACAAAAATCACTGGAAAAGACAATAATGAAAGCAAAAGTTGAAGGCAGCAGAAAAAGAAGACTCCGGTCCTTTGTTTGCAAAACCTGTGCAAGGCTATTAACAATAGGATGTTTTGGAGGTCATTAATTCATAGTTTTGGGGGTCATTAATTCATCTGAGGGAACTTACCTGCTATTGGAGTACACTCCACCACATGTTGTATGCTTGGAGGATATCACAGAGCAGAAGGCATAAACTGCAAGGACAGATAAAAATCAGGACAGTCTAATGACTGGAGGGCAAACATACCTATTCACAGCATTCAGTAGAAATATTTGCAGCCAGAAAGTTCTTCTCCACAGTCAGTCTTAGAGCTGTTTCATGCATTACATTTCTGAGTTTGCCGTTGACTCCTCATTTCCTGGCAAGTGTACCCAATGAAAAATACATTAGCAAACATTGTTTTGTTATGTTTTAGATAAAATTTCACAAATTGTAAGTATATACCTAAAAACTTAATGTGAGCCCTAAGATTGCAGCTCATATAACAGAAGATCACTTACTGCAGGGGTGGGCAATTATTTTTTCCATGGGGTCACATAAGAAACAGAAAAAATTGTGGAGGGTCGGGCCCTCCTCCCGTCCAGAGGGGGCATGCTCAGGTCAGCCCTTCCCGCTCCTTGCCCTTCGGCGGCAGTTCGCATAGCAACAGTCACTCACTCTCGCCACCCTCCCCACCTTTTCCTCTCATGGCGCTTGCGCAATGTGGCGGGGCTCCGAGGGTGGGGAGAGAACTACAGCTTTTTAAAAACTCTCTTGTGATCCTCCCCTTCTGTTCCTGACACTGCGCCTGCGTAAGAAGACGGGGCTCCTAAGAGGGGGAAGTGCGCACGCACGCGTGAATGACCAAGAGAGGCTTTTAAAAATAATCCCAGTCTCGCGCCGCTTCTCCCGGCTGCCATTTTGATGACGGGTTTTTCTAAAGCAGGGGCCAGTCAGGGTCATCTGGCGGGCTGGATGTGGCCCGCGGGCCGTATAATGCCCAGGTCTGACTTACTGACTTGGTACTACTAATGTGTCACAAATGCTTCTGATCAATAACAATCGCCACCTGAAATTAGTCTGGACCTTCTCAGTTGTGACACCAAACTGTAACACTCACTCTTCAGGGATATTTATCTATCACATATTTCTCCTTCCTCCCCTATGTTTTAATTCCTGGGTCTGGGTCTCTCTTGCTGTTCATTTTTGAGGACAGGTAGAGCTTTCCCCTATGTCTCTGCTTCGGAAACATTCAGCCTTGGCTGCCTGGAAAAATAGCCCCCTGTTAAATTGATAATCGGCCAGGGATCTAGTTCCTCCTGACTGAGGTTTTATTAGTCAGAATAGATATAGGTCCCAGTTACAATGGTCCCCTTCTGCTAATATGATCTAAAATGGATCTTTTAAAAAGGCAGTGTTTTGGCACTCTTATATTCCAGATTTTGATTTTGTTTCTAAATCAGCAGTTATAGTATTACAATCCCAATTCCCTTTTAACTCTACTAACAACCTAGAGAGAAAAACTGAGGAAATGTGCAGGTGAACCTTTTCTTGTCATGGAGATAAATAACATTACCGGATAAATAACATCATCAAAAGCAGGGGTCTTCAAACTATGGCCCTCCAGATGTTCATGGACTACAATTCCCATCAGCACCTGCCACGGCCATGCTGGCAGGGACTGATGGGAATTGTAGTCCATGAACATTGGAGGGCCATAGTTTGAAGACCCCTGATCTAAAGCATTTATTAAGGCAGCATAACATTCAGTCTATTCCTTGTCCTCTGTTCAATCATGTGAAGGGAAAAAGTAAAAAATAAAACAGGGTACAATTTGTTTCAACCAAAACACCACAGCATACATTGACCCTCAAACAGAGCCTCATGTTTTAAATACTGAAAATGGGATTACAGTGATATATTTAAATAAATCATTTGATAGCTCATTTGAAGCCAATATATTCAAACCACTTAGTGAAATTTAGCTGTATGAACTCCCTTGGGTGGTGGTTGGGAATTGACCCTGTGCAGCACTATACCTCTGACTAGCAGCTTTGTTGTGAAACAAAAGATGAATATAAACTGTCGTTTCCAAAAAGGATCAATTCAATAGCTGTCTCACTGACTTAGACTTGTAAACAATGTAAAAGCAGTAAATAAACGTGGGGATTTTGTACAATTATGAGCTGATTGGATACGCTGTTCACAGCATTTTGGGGCACTTCCAACCATGAATGAGGGGGAAGAAGGCTGGGGGCACAGACCACTGCTTACCTGCCAGCGTTCAGCCACTCCTTTGGGTCCTGGCTGGGAAGATGGGTTATCTATTAGGGTTCAGAATTGGAAGAGTTCAGCCACAGAATATGGACATTGCTCTCCCAGCCACAGATGCAGGCGAAATGTTAGGAACAAGAGCAACCAGACCACGGCCACAGAACCCGGAAAACCAATTGGTCTCTCTGTTTGGTGTTGGCACAAAGGTCTCACCAGAGGTGGGATCCAGCAGGTTCTCACCAGTTCCCAAGAGTGGGTTACTAATTATTTGTGTGTGCCAAGAGGGGTTACAAATTGGGTCCACTTTTCCTTTAGAAATTCCATTAGGTCCAAAAATCATAAAGTCCTGTTGTTTCCTATGTGGCTGGTTAGCCAAGGTAGAAAACGGGATAATTCTCCCTGTTGGGCTGTTTTAAAAACATGTTTTAGTAATATGGTAAAGTTCCTTGTTTAAGAAAAGTATCCCTCTTTTGATTTCTAGAAACAAAATTAAGTATTTGAAAGTATTAAGTATTTGACAGGCAGTCAATTAGAGGAGAAGTAGTTGTTTCTGTTGGCAGTAGACGATAGGCCTTGCTATAATGAGTTTAAATTATGGACAGAAAGATACCAGCTGGAAATTAGGAACTTTTTTTTTACAGTAAGAGTTTTTTACAGTAACAGAGAAATTATCAATGCCCCACCCCCGGAATGCCCGGCCACGCCCCTGTTGTGCCCCACGCAGCCCCATTGGTGCTACGCTACTGTTTGAATCCCACCACCATGGGAGCCTGTTACTAAAATTTTTGGATTCCACCACTGGGTCTCATCCAGTAGTGTAAAGTGTGCTTTTCCTGCCACCAAGGTGTCTCGGCGCTACGGGAACTATCAAACAGTGCCCCATGCTGCATACTCTACCTCATGGGTTGTGGGGTATCCTGGCTAGTGTGTTTTGTAGGGCTGGGAGGAGCATGATTGGATATTGGGGAGGGGGGGTTGGCTGACACAGAGGAAGGAGGTGAGTGGTTGCACTCTCAGTTGACATCCTCAGCTGCTTGGAGGCTAGAGGGCATGATTGTGGCGGCAGTGGGTTGCCCTTGTTTTTTTGCTGCTCCAAGGTTGCCTGTGGGCTGCACTACATTTTTCAATGGCACAACTTTGTGCCTTTGTCTGGAGATGTCCTTAGGTTGAAAGTGCTTAGGGAGCAGACTAACTCCTGCCATCATGCCCCACAATCCACCTATGAGGATACTGACTTGTGCCAGAATGCAGCTGTTTTAAAGAGGTTTCAAAGAGAAGTTAGCACATATCGTTGTCCAAAACATACCTTACTCAAAATTAAGTCCTATTGGTCAAAGGTCTCTTTCTAACACTCCCTCACATACACACATAATTTCTTGCATTGCAAGTAATTATTTTGCAATGGTATAAATCATTTCAATCCTCACAACGGATGTATATTAAGTGCTCTCAAGTCTCTTCCGACCCAATCAATGTTTTATCGTTAACAACCTTGCTCATATCTTGTAGCTTCCTTTATAGTCAGTCCATCTCATGATGGAGCTTACTACTTTCCTTTAACCTGACTGTTTTCTTTCATCCTTTCTTTTTATAGCATTATTATCTTTTCCAGTTACTCTTGTCTTCTCATAAAGCATCCAAAGTACTGGTTCTGGTGGGTTTTCCGGGCTGTGTGACCGTGGTCTGGTGGATCTTGTTCATAACGTTCCACCTGCATCTGTGGCTGGCATCTTCAGAGGTGTATCACAGAGAGAAGTCTGTTTCACACTGTGTCCACTTCCCTCTGTGATACACCTCTGAAGATGCCAGCCACAGATGCAGGCGGAACGTTAGGAACAAGATCCACCAGACCACGGCCACACAGCCCGGAAAACCCACCAGAACCAGTTGAATCCGGCTGTGAAAGCCTTTGACAATACATCCAAAGTACGCCAGCATCAGTTTGATCATTTTAGCTTCTAGGGACAGTTCAGGCTTGATCTAGAACCCACTGATTTATCTTTTTGGCAGTCTGTGGTATTTGTAAAACTCTCCTCCAATATCACATTTCAAATTAATCAACCTTCTTCTTCATTGGCCAACTTTTATACCTGTACAGAGTAATGGGGAAATACTGTGGAGTAAATTAACTAGATCTTGAATGACGTATAATTATGATTAAAAATCTTTAGCTCCTTCATGGCTGCCCTTCCCAGTTTCAATTCCCTTTGGTTTTCTTGGTTGCAGGCTCTTTTTTGGTTAATGATGGAACCAAGGAACAAAAAATCTTGAACAGTTTCGATTTCTTAAAGTTGTGCAATTCCACTGTAGGTATTACTTTTGTCTTCTGGATGTTCAGCTGTAATCCTGCTTTGGCATTTTCTGCTTTAACCTTCACCAGGAGTTGTTTTGTGTCTTCACTATTTTCCGCCAGTAATGTGGCATCATTTGCTTACCTCAAATTGTTAATGTTCCTTCCATCAATTTTCACTTCATCTTCATCTAAATCTAATCCAAGGTTCCTTATGATATTATTCATAATGAATAAATGTTCCCAAATGTGAACTGGTTAATATTATTAACAGTTGAATGGCACTCTGCTTTCTAACAAGGCCATGATAAATCCATAGAGGCATTATTCAGAATGCATCCTTCTAAAGCTACAGTTCCAATGTTATTCCCTCAGGTGGACTACAATTATCAGTCTGCAAAAATCACTCTACTTTCTCTCCCAAATAATCCACTCCTGGGTTATCCGTATCTATCAGTTGGCAACTCCTATTATAAAATTCCTCTCCTTGTGCTTGCAAGTGAACTCCTAATTGTTTGTTAGTAAAAGAAGAGATAGGTTCTATTTTTACTCTACTTTTATTACCCTCTGTAATGACAAAAACAGAAATGAACTACGGTTACCAGTGTTTGAATTAAGGAAGATGAAGAGCTGGTGATGTTTTCCTTTGACTCCTTTTCTTTTTTGAAAAACTGAAAACAAATGGACTTGAACAAGGATAAACATACTTATTCTAGGACTTGTGGCTCTACGGTTTGAATACTAACAGTTATGCTATTTGCAGTCTCATTCAAAAAGTTTTTTTTTTAATAATCCTGGAGAATTTCGTTTTTCTGCTTGTGGCTGCTCCAATGTAAACATTGAATACACACGTCTGAATATTTGCAATGAAACTAGCAACACTATATCTGTAGTCCTAAGGACACTTTCCTAGGAAGCTCCATTGAATTAAACTGGGCCTTACTTCTGAGAAGATCTGTTCAAGATTGCTCATAAAAATAGGTGGTATAGTATATGTAGCTTGCACTGCTTAGCCACCTCAATCAAATCACAAAGAATATGTGACCGTTATCTTTAGCAAAAGACATCTTCCTTTCTGTTGTGAAGCTATAATATCCTCTCAGAAATCATACAGGTCATGAAGCGGGCCGCCACTGCGAACGCTCAGGGTTACTATGCAGAGTGAGGCAACTGGCAAACCACATCTCAATGCCTGAAAACCCTACAGAATCTCATAAATCAGCTCTGACTTGACAGCAGTTTCTACCAAATGGGAGGCTGACAGGCCTGACCCATGGGTCATGAGGCAGAGAGAAAATAATCTTTAGAAGATTCACTGAAATGAAACAGAGCACTGTGCTCTAGTGTGGCTCTCACTCATTTCAGTGGAACTTGCAAAGGATGATTACCTAGTACACTTGAGTCCCATTTTAATTAGTATATTTGAGGGGGGGAGGGAATAAACATTTGAACTTTTAGCATCAGGTGAGAAGATGTCTCAGACCTCCTCCTCCTCCTTCTTCTTAGCAGCTTTGTCCCACTAACGCAGGGTCCACTGCTGTGATGCAATAGCTTAAATCTGTAGGTGCAGAAGGTTTAGACAGGTCCTAGTAATTCACTTGCACAAGATATATATAATTGTTGATCTTTTATGCCGAGAACACACAGACATCTTCCTTCCTTTTGTGAAGCTATAACATCCTCTCAGAAACCACACAGGGGTTTTTTTGCTGAAGGAGGGGGGCATCTTCTCTTCCCACTCTCAAATCCCTGATAATAACTATTGTTGTTCAATGCCCTTAATCTATGGAAGGAGACCGTAACACATCACAGTAACCCACTGAATTGTGCCTGCCTCGTGAGTAATGAATAGGGACATCTGCCCAGCTCATTTTGCTGACATAATTATTTTTGTCTGGGTGAGCACCTCCCCCACCCCCCAAAAACCCTGAACTGCCCATTGCAGGAAGGAGCACTTATCTATGTTCCTGCTGTGAGCACCTAATGTGTTTTATGCTCAGGGCGAAATTTCCATACATTTCTTTCAGCTGGTAATTGTGCTTTAAGTAATAGTGGATGGAAGTAAGGATTAGTTGTGCTCGTTGCAAGGGAATTATTTTTGACACTTATTCTGTATAAGAGAAACTATGTCTGTTTGCACTGGCCAGACTACTAAACACAGCCTACTAAAAACTAAATAAAATAAATGCAAACAAGTATTACATAATTTGCAAAATAAAAAGCATTTCCCCCCCCCCAAAAGGGGTAGTAAGATTATATTGCTGGTGTTTGTATTTAAAGACCTATCTTAATTTATTTCCTTTTTAAAAATTCTGTCAGTCATGTGTAATTCATCATAAGGAGGTAAACTACATTAAGACATACGCTATTTTTTTCTGTGCACACTATCCACTGTACAGCCCCTTTTCTAAAATAACAACTTTTTAACAGTCCCAGGGGAAAAAAAGGCTTCTACAGAAAACCTGCACATGAAATCAGCTTAAGTCTGTCTTAATTTCTGTTATTCGGTGCTCAATGTCTGAAAAAGAAGGTAAATTCATTATGATGGGTAAATGCTCATCTTCTGAAAAAATAAATATGAAAAGAAATTAAATGGTGGGGGTAGGAGCGCATGTAATTTGCCATTCATAATGTTACTCCTGTGTATGGGCATAATGGCTTCTCTAACAGCGCACTCTCTGAGAAGATTTACTCCATCCTCAGCCCACTGAAAACCTTACCGTGCTGTCATAAGTCCTCTGTAACTTGACAGCACTTTCACCCCCATTTCTTGGAAGGGAATAACTCTGTTGAGGAGGACTCGTCAGTCGTAAAGTTGTCAGTCACAAAGTGCTTCTTGCAGGACCGCCACCAATTTCGGCGGACATTCTGTCAGAGAGGACCTTAATGGGTTTTGTCCCCGTGCCGTCTGCAGAAATGTAGCATCCCTGGCTTGCAACTGTCTGTGACACAGCACAGAAGGAATAACGGCCCCCCCCCCCCCCCCGAGTTTAAAATGGGTCCAGTTAAAATAAGGGAGCGACATTCTTGCACCTGAAGCGCTGCCTTTGGATGACAAGCCTGGAAAGGTCTTGAATACAGGAATAATTGGGACATGAGATGCTGCTGGACAACAACCCTGGCAGGATTTGAAGGGATGAAGTCGCGCGGGGTGCTGGTGGGGAGAAGCCACCTCCCTCGGAGCCTCCCCCCCCCCCCGCAACATCGCCTGAGTGACTCTGAAGGTCCCTGTGCTGAGTTGCTGAAGGGAAGGGGAACGAGGCTCTTGGGCGGCCTGAGGGAGGCGACTCGGGTCTCCCCTCGCTCGCGCGCACAGGGAGATGTGCTTTCTTTTGGGAGAGGCCGCCTGGCGGTCCTCCGCGTCCCCTCCTCAGAAGGCGCCATTGAAGCCGGAGACTTGCAAGCTCCTTGCAAGGCGCGCGAGGAGAGGCTGAGGCGAGGGGCTGCTGCCGGTGGAGGAGGAGGAGGGGGCCGAGGCGAGGCGCTGAGGAGGGGCTGGGCGACGCTGCGCTTAGTGGCACCGCCGGGTCTCTCCTTGGGGGCGCGCTCTGCTCTGCTCCGGTCCGGCGCGCCACAGCCAGAGGTGCGGCCATGAACAGCTCCTGGGCGGCGGCGGCGGCGGCGGGGGCCTCGGACGGCGCGGCCAGCCCCAGCCCCCCCGCAGCGGCGCCCGGGCCGGGGGGCGCGGGGGTCCCGCCGCCGTTCTGGGACAGCGCGCTGAACCAGGGGCTGAGCGTGTTCGTGGCGCTGGCGCTGGGCGCCACCATGCTGGGCTTGGGCTGCACGGTGGAGGTGAGCCAGCTGGGCGCGCAGCTGCGACGGCCCGTGGGGCTGCTGCTGGCGCTGCTGTGCCAGTTCGGCCTCATGCCGCTGGTGGCTTTCCTGCTGGCGCTCGTCTTCGCCCTCGACGAGGTGGCCGCCGTGGCCGTCCTGCTGTGCGGCTGCTGCCCGGGAGGGAACCTCTCCAACATCATGTCGCTCCTGGTCGACGGCGACATGAACCTCAGGTACCCGGCGGCGGCGGCGGCGGCGGCGGGCAGGCGAAAGCGGCCGGGCGCGGGGAGGTGGGCGGGCGCGGACGGCAGCGGAGCGCAGCAGCAGGCCAGCAGAAGGGACTCCGCGCTCGGACGCCGCACAGAGCCGGCTGTCGGGCTCCAGTTGAGCTTCCCTGCAGGCGGAAGTTCGACAGGCGCCCCTTAAGGAGACGCACCCGTGGAACTGCAGCCGCACGCGGGCAGGGGGAGAGCGCCTGCCGTGAAAAATCGCCGGGTCGACCTGTTGCAGCGGGAGAGGCGCTTTCTGATGCGGCGCTTTCTTCCGTTCCCTTTACTCCAGCATCGGGCGTGGGTGGGCGAGGGGGGGCCTTCTGCCGCCGAGGCAATGAGGGCTCACCCCCTTTGGGGTAGGAGAAAGAAAAAAACAGACCAGCAGCGGGGCATCCCGAGCACGTCCGCGCAAACGCGCAACCCAGTCCGAGCAAGAAAAACGCACCGCCAGGCGCCACCGGTACCCGACTAGTTAGAAACTAGTTAGAGGGGGGAAGGGACGGTTGCTGCTGGGGCATTTGTCTAGCTCTCTGCAAGCTGAAACGAGCGTCTTGAGGCAAGCGCAGTTGCTTTTCTGTCACAACTGGGTGTTCCCGATCACTGACACTGCCTCTCCAGGATGGAGCTAGCTGCATCTGCTGAATGTCTGCCTGTCACTCCCACCCCACCCCCCCCCCCACTCACTCATTCACTCAAAAGAATCCCCAGCTTCCCCGGCTTTGTAAACCCCGCTCTCTGCCGGCGGACAATAGGCGCAGCTCTGGAGCGGAGCCATGTGCTAGCACATACTTTGGGATGTTGCCCTCCTTCCTTTGTCAAGGGTGGTCCCCCGCTGTCGCCATTCACTTCTGCAAGATCGTCCAAGGGGTGGCAGACAGACGAGGTCTTGGCCAAAGGAGAGGCAGGAAGCCCGGGGGCTGGTGTGATTCTTTAGGGGCATCTGACTACCTGGCACACTTTCTGTTGGCATCAGAGCTGGAAGCATTAGTTTGTATGACCAGTGGATTTGGGGGGATGCAAATGGGGGGGGGGGAGCAGCGAGCCCAAGCAGAGGACAAGAAAACCAGATTGCGCCAATGATTTCTGCCCATTACAAGGGAGGTGGAGGTTCCTGAAGCCGCTATTATCCACAACTGCACTCACAAAATGTGCACACACACGGAATGCAAATGGGGGGATTATTTGGCTAGGCGCAGTGGTGGCAAACCTATGACACTCCAGATGTTCATGGACTACAATTCCCAATTGGCCATGCTGGCAGGGGCTGATGGGAATTGTAGTCCATGAACATCTGGAGTGCCATAGGTCCACCACCACGGGGCTAGGGGGTGGGGGAGAGGCAGATGTTTACATCCAAACTGCTAGCGAGGCCCAATCACAGACTGAGCAGGATGGGGATGGATTGGTGATGAAGTCGAATGAAGCTGTGCATCTTCAGCCTTGGGGGCTCTGATGACTTTCTCCCCCCACCCCCACCCCCACCCCCTGCAGCATCATCATGACCACGTCATCCACCCTGCTGGCTCTGCTCTTGATGCCTCTTTGCCTGTGGCTCTACAGCCGCGCCTGGATCAACACACCGCTGGTGCGCCTCTTGCCCCTGGGCGCCGTCAGCCTGACCTTGTGCAGCACACTGCTCCCCATCGGCCTCGGGGTGCTCATCCGCTACAGATACCCCCGGCTGGCAGACATCCTGCTGAAGGTAAGCCTGGACGCCTGCCTTCTCTGCTTAGACACAAGGGGGCGCACATCTAAGCCAGCTGCGACAGCAGGAAAGGCCTGGCCTTCCTGGGATCTTGCACTGGGCCTAGCAAAATGGTCCTGGGCTGGAATGATGCTTTTCTGTGGCCCACCCAGGGGCTCCGCAACAAAACCAGCCTCCTGCAACTGAGAAGAAAATAGAGGGCAAGAACTCCTCAGGGCTAATCCTCTTGGCAGTTATCCCAAGCAACAGAGGTGTCGTGAATGGGAACCATAAGGCCCCCACTCAAATATCATTTACTCCTCTTTCTCTGACTAATGCAACTTATTCTGATGGAGCAATGGCAGAACATATGCTTTGAATGTAGAATGTCTCAGTTTCAGTCCACAAAATGGTGGTGATTTTAATTATCTCTGTAGCAGGGCTGGGAAACATTTCTTGGGGAACAGTAGACTGCTGTTTGGATGGGTCACAGGAGTGACTCAGTTTAAGGCCTATGGTAACCACAACAAAATTGACTCCGGAGAAGTACAACAGCCATTTTTGTTACCAGCCCCACCCAAGTAAACAATGCTCAGAACACAAATGAGCAACAGCAGGTGGGTGGGAGCCCTGCTTAAATTCAGCTTAAGGTATGCAAAAGTATAAGAATCAAGAAACAAAAGATTAGTTAACTGTTAGGAACGTTTGGAACAAGATCTACCAGACCTCGGCCACACAGCCCAGAAAACCTAAAGTGTCAAAGGCTTTCACGGCTGGATTCAACTGGTTCTGGTGGGTTTTCCAGGCTGTGTGGCCATGGTCTGGTAGATCTTGTTCCTAACGTTTCACCTGCATCTGTGGCTGGCATCTTCAGAGGTGTATCACAGAGGGAAATCACAGTGTGTAACCATCAGCCATAGATGCAGGCGAAACGTTAGGAACAAAATCTACCAGACCTCGGCCACACAGCCCAGAAAACCTAAAACAACCAAACGATTAGTTAACTGCAGACATCACAATACATGTAAAATATAAAGTTGGGTAAATCTCCATGCCAATACCTGCTGGTCTTTAAGCTGAATGTTGCAGTCAAACAGGGGTGTGTGCTGGCCCCGCACCTATTTAACTTATATATAAATGACCTGCAAGATCATCTCAACACGGTAGAAGGACATCCACCGAAAGCAGGAGGCCATCCTATTCCATTGCTACTGTATGCTGACGATACTGCTATTATATCGCAAACCAGAGTCGGCCTTATGAGATATTTAAAAGCATTCTTCAACTACTGTGATATAAACGAACTGAAGGTTAACTACGTAAAATCCAAAATAGTAGTTTTCTCAACTCGCTGGAAACAGATGACATGGAAAATCAATAACATCCATCTTAATCAGGTCAAATCTTTTAAATATTTAGGCCTAAATTTCCAATATAATTTCCAGTGGTCACTACAAAGATCTTGCTCCATAACTTCCGGGAAAAGGCTGCTATCAGGTATCGCCCAATTCTATTACGGGAAGGGTTTTCAATCCATCATTGCTGCCCTGAAGATTTTCCAAGCAAAGGTGATTCCAAAGACTCTTTACGGGATCCCCATATGGATCAATGATTTCAACTCAGAAATTGATCTAATCCAAGCATCATTTCTGAGAAGAGTAATGGGAGTCCCCAATAGTATCACCTTCACTACTCTGTGTCTTGAATGTGGACTATCCACAGTCGAAACCCTAGCTTGGATTTTCACAATAAAATTCTGGCTCAAGATCCACTTTAGATCCAAGGATGACGACATTACCGTACACCTACTTAAAGATAATTACGTCTCCAAATGGTCCAAGGCAATTACCAACAAAATTAGGAGCATTGGAATAGATCTAACTGTCCTTCAAAACAGCAATGAGAACTTTATCTTCTGCCAAATCAAAGACAGACTGAAAGACCATGAACGCCAGGCTTTCTATTCATCCAAAATTCCAGTCTGTTCTCCTCGAGCTTTGGGCATCCTTCCCAAGTATGGAGTTTTAGCCAATTACCTAGCAGCTACTTTACCAGTTGCCCACCGTCGGGCATTTATGTTAGCCAGATTCAACAGTCTTCCTTCAGCCTCTACCAACGGAAGGTATCACCAAATTCCAAAACAACAAAGACACTGTCGCTGTGGCTCCATTGACTTTCTTACCCATGTCCTCCTAGAGTGTCAAATAAATGCAGATGCGCGTCTCAGATTAATTCACCCTTTACTAGTGGCGAGGAAAATTTCTAACTCTACTGTTGCCATACGTTTTCTTCTTGGAGATTACAATGCTCATACAACACGTATGGTAGCTCTATACCTGACAACCATTTTAAAGTGCTAATTTATTCTCATTTTATTACTTTTAACTGTATTTTTTAAATATATACATATATTATACCAGTACACTAAAACAAATTGGTTTTTTATTATTTGGCACAGAATCAAATTTTTAAATATAAAATATGATACATAAAACAAACGTAGAACTTCTTATAAAAGATAGGTATCGTCTCCAATCTGTCTAATCTGCATGGTAGGATACCTATTGCTGTATCATTTTGCTTTTAACTTGCTAAACAGATCTATTTTTATTGCAATTTTATATTGGATTGTATTTTTGCGCTGATGTGTAGGGGTATTTGTTGTCATTTGCTCTGGCTGTTTCTTTTAAAAAAAGGAATCTGAAGTGATTTGAGCCCCTTGGGGTCAACCGTCAGGTTATGTGGTCTGTTTCCTTGCTGCTGAACTATACTTGAGACTGAAGAATGTGTCTGTGTAAATCTTGATCTATTTATGCCTATTAAAGGTTAATAAAGATAAAGATAAAGCTGAATGTTGCCATTGAAACAAAAATAATCAGGAGTGGAAATGAAATAAGGAAAATTTGGTCTTGCTCTTGGCACAAGTTTTCCAATACCACATCTATTATTTAGGATATTATTAATTATCAGTTTAGTGCTATCAATATACACTGCATTTTACTGAGTGAAAGGCAGACTCCTGCTCCAGAGAGTATGACATAAATAAATTATATATCATCTTGCCATTTATTGGCAAGCAAAGGGATGGCCAGAAGTTTAGGTTGCTTTCTTGTAAAGTAACAGAAGTGGTGGGCTTTTCACAGCTACATAACAGACAAACATCAGCCAGCGAAGCTTTCCCCAGTGCATTAAATGCATGGAGTCTTAGTAATTGTTTAAAGTGACCCTCCCCCTTTAAAGTTTGTTTCATCCTCCATAAACTCCAGCAGCAAGTACCCAAAACTCAACATTACCAGTGCATGAATATACCAAAAGCTCTCCTGTGTTTTGAGATGGCTATAAGAAGGCAGGGTAAAACGGGTCAACATTAGAACAGAGGTATTAGTATTATTATTACTGTTGTGTAGGGGGTTGGATGACCCTTGAGGTCTTTTTCAGCTCTGTGTTTCTATGATTCTACTACTTCTACTACTATAGCACCTTTGCATTGAATGGTTGCTATACTAGCTAAGTTAATTGTAGATATCAGATTTTATCCAGCCACATTTTTCATTCAATGTTACCTAGTTCCCCTCCTTACTATGACCTGTTTCATGTCCATATGAGTACCTTGTCTCCTCACACAGTCTTTGTGGTGGTCAAAGGGGATTCTCTGTCCATTTTTCAACAGGGAGACAGCTGGCTGGAACCAATAGATCAACTAGTGGACAATTATATCTGTGTTAGGCTCTTATGGACAGCTAGCTCCATTAAAATATACAATATAAAAAGAGAAACAACTTAAATCAAAAGCAGTCAACCAAAATAAAATTGAAATGGCAGCAGGTTCTACCAATCACCTGTCTAAACAGGAAGGATCTAACCCACCTTCAAAGCATCAAGACAGCAGGCTGAGCCAAGGTTCTACTAAAAAGCTCCTCACAATAGGAAGTCTTTTTATTTGAAGCATTCAAATAAATAAAGAGGGAGGTCAACCACTACTTGAATTCCACAGGTGCAGTACCTGGTCAGGTGCAATGCTTTCCTGAAATGGCCAGCCAGGATTGCAGAAGGCATTTGTTTGCTATGATCCTGGCCTCTCTTTTTGGTGTTCATTATTCATTTGCGGGGCGGGGGGGGGGGGGATCGTTGCACGTGTATCATCAATAGGATAAATGCATCCGTATTCCAAAAACCCATTTGTCTGCTTCTCTCGTTACCAGGTTTCCCTGTGGTCTCTCCTACTGACCTTGGTGATCCTTTTCATCCTCACGGGTACCATGCTGGGTCCTGAACTGCTGGCCACTATCCCCGCCACCGTCTACGTGGTAGCTGTGTTGATGCCCTTGGCAGGTTATGGTTGTGGCTACGGCGTAGCGACGTTATTCCACTTGCCGCCCCACTGCAAGAGGACAGTGTCCCTAGAGACAGGCTGTCAGAATGTACAGCTCTGCACTGCTATACTCAAGCTGACTTTCCCCCCACAGCTCATCGGGAGCATGTACATGTTCCCTTTGCTCTATGCCCTCTTCCAAGCTGCCGAAGCTGGCCTGATCGTGTTAGCCTACAAGATATATGGCAAGGATTTCTACAAGCAAGATACTCTAGGTGGGGAAGAAGAAGATACTGACATTTCTTACAAGAAACTCAAGGAAGAGGAAGTGGTGGATACCTCTTATGGCACAGTGACTGCTGAGAACCGTGGCTCAGTGCACATGGAGTCCACGCAGACTGCTCTCTAGGGCAAGGGAAGGCATCCATGGCAAATGATGTAGCAAACCAGGAAGGGCCGGGGGGGGGGGGGGGGGGCACAAAGCAGTTCCTGTAATTTTGATTCCTGAAGCAGCCTCTGAGTATATGGTTCACAGCCTTGTCCAATATTCTCTTCTATAAGTAACAAGTCACCTGTGACAGCCTTACTTGTCATCATAAAGTATTTAATGTGAGCCATCTTCGTGAGTGTGACACAATATATTATGAGATGCAAGCAAGAAACTGGTACATAACTGAAAAGTGGGTGTAAAGGTAATTATAAGACGTGGGAGGGATGAGAAGGGAAACAAGGAGAAAGTAAACGCTGACGATGTCCGTCAAGTGTAACTGAGTACACCAGAATTCATTTTATTTTCAAAAAGCCTATTTGTATATCTTGCATATATTTCAGCGTCTGTGTATGTGGAAAGGTTAAATAACGTTGTACGCTTATCACTGGTTAAATTTCTTCCAAAGGTACCCGTCTATTAAACATATGACTGCCTGTTGATGAGAGACTGTTTCTTTCTTCCAGCGGAGAGCACAGCTGCTTGGAAGAAGAGTCATGCCGAGAACTCCTTTGTGCTTCTTCTCTGCATTCTGTGGGATTTCCTGCTGGGTGGCAGCCTCACAACCTCTCAGTCTAGCCCAGTCTCACAACCTCTCAAAAGCGGAACAGCAGCCCTGATTACTATTTACATAGGAGACCACCAAGGAAGTCCAGGGTCCCTAAGCAGAGGCAGGCAATGTCAAAACCGCACGGGGCTGCCATACATCAGCAATGACTTGGCCACACTTTCCACCACATAAGAAAAGGTTTGAGATAATCTTTTTTTGGCAAAGGAGTAAAACTTAGTAGGGGTTGTTCCATTTTCAATTCAGTTGTACATGATACGCACATTTGCCCTCTGAGTAAGAACTGCAGCTTCAAGAGGATGGATATGATCCTTCGCTGGATGTAGGCAAACCTACAGTGCAATCCTAAGAACACTTTCATAGAAGTAAGCCCTACTGCATAGTGAGATACTACCGTGTTTCCCCGAAAATAAGACAATGTCTTAAATTAATTTTTGCTCCCAAAGATGCACTATGTCTTATTTTCAGGGGATGTCTTATTTTTCTGCTCCACAGCTGCATGCTTTGGTGTTCTGTTCGACGGGCATGCTTCCAAACAAAAACTTTGCTACATCTTACTTTCGGGGGATGCTTTATATTTAGCACTTCAGCAAAACTTCTACTACGTCTTATTTTCTGGGGATGTCTTATTTTCAGGGAAACAGGGTATGTAGACCGGGTCAGGGATGCATATAAGTGTTTACTTTGTCTGTGCTGACAGGCTACATTTCTGCAAGGTCTCATTTGGGACTGTCTCTGCCCTGCCACCTGGTATCTTTTAGCTGATGATGCTAGGAACTAAATATGGTACGTTGTGCCTGCAAAACAGCATTATTATAAAGCACCGCTCCTTGCTACATGTTATCACATTCCAATTCATCACGAGTAAACTCTAGAATCAAACCTAGAATTAAATTGTTTGCTAAGGTTAACTCTTACACATTTCATTGAACTGTTTAGTAAATGCAATAAGAAATGGATTTAAACATATCACATCTTTAGACCAAAAGCCTTTTCTAATATTAAATATTATAAAAGTCTGACTTGAAATATCATTAAAGCATACAGGACCACCACAGACTCATAAGCTAATTTGAAATGCATTGTTTATAAGATGCAAGTTAGCAATACACTTAGGGTAAGTAAATCAGTTTACTGTTTACAGGCCAAGTTTGTGCATGTCAGCTTCCCATGGAGTTCACAGGAGCACGAAGGAAGCATCTGAAAATTTCCTTTTACTCTTTAGTACATGTTTACAGATTGTGAGCATCTAAAGCATCAACCGAGATTAACCACTCGACAGTGAGTACAACTTTGTGCTTTTATATTCAGAAAACAGGTGACAGTGCTCAGGAGGAAGTCAACCTCGTATTCTGGGGAATTTGCTCTTCTGTAAGGATGCCCTACCATTTTATTTACTATTTTATTTACCTCCACTGAACTGTGGACCTTACTTCAGAGCAAAGGTAAGAAATCCTAGGGTTTAGTGTATGCATTAAAAGAGCCATGCAAGCACCCGGAAATAAGTCCTCAAAAGCTCACCTGACCTTACTACTACTCTATAAGTACGCACAGGATTGCTCCCGTTAATGCCAATGGGAACACCCAGATCCCGCCCCGTCGGGGATTTAAGGCTCTTCCAAGGGCTGCAGCGCCTGGGACGCGAATGATGGCGATGTCGGTGGAGGAGGCGATGGAGAGCTACGTGTATCCCTCCTACAACCCCTACGCCTACCGTTACCCCCCGCCCAAGGGGAAAGGGCCGGGTCCCTGGAGGCAGCGGGGCGGTTACTTCTCCGGCTACGGCGACAGCGCGGCCGTGGCGGCGGCAGCGGCGGCCGAGTACTTCGACCACTACCAGCGGGCGCACCTCAAGGCCATCCTGTCGCAGGTGAACCCCAACCTGACGCCGCGGCTGCGCAAGGCCAACACCAAGGAGATGGGCGTCCAGGTCAACCCGCGCCAGGACGCCTCGGTGCAGTGCTCGCTCGGGCCGCGCCCGCTGCTGCTGCTGCGCCGTCGGGGCCCCGGGGCGCCGTCGGGCCAGGAGCAGGGCAGCCCCGTCAGCCACGTGGCGGCGCGCAGCGTGCGCTTCCCGCGGACCCTCGCCGTCTACTCGCCCGTCGCCTCCCGGCACCTCACCACCTTCCTCGAGGAGCCCGAGCCGTCGGAGGCGCCGCCCACCAGCGAGCCCGAGGACCGGGCGGGCGCCGCCGGGGAGAAGGCGCCCGAGGGACCCACCCAGGCGGGAAAGGAGGAGCCGCCGGTCTCCGAGGGGGCGCAGGAGAAGCCCCCGGAGGCCGAGGCCGCGGGGAAAGCATCGCCGGCGAAGGAGCAGCCGCAGCAGCCTCCTCTGGAGGAGTCCGGGCAGAGCAAGACCCGCGTCCGCTTCCAGGTGAGTCTCCGCGGGAGGAGGCGAAGGCGCCACAGGCCCCCTCCTGCAAGCGCCCGTGGCCAACAGTCAACCGGGAAAGGGGCCCCCTGCTGGTACCCAGAAACATTCCCTTTTCAGAATAGGGGGCAAGTCGTAGGTTGCCCCCAGTTGCGTGCATCTCTTCCAATTGGCCGTGCCAGCAGGGGCTGATAGGAATTGTAGTCCATGAACATCTGAAGCGCCAGAGTTGGGACACCCCTGATGTAAGCCCTTCCTTTCTAGGGCACAAAGTGGTTTTCTGCATCCACCTCTTAATTTTATCCTTGTGGGGTTGGTCGGGCTCTGTGTGTTTAATTGGCCCAAGGGCACCGGACAAGCTTTGAGAGCAGAGTGGGGGTTTGAACCTGGTTCTCCCAGATTCTCGTCCTGTGGTCTAACCACTACGCTGCAGTTCCTCAACCTCCAGAGGTGGTACTTTCTGCAGGAAAAGATGTGGCTGCTTCACCTTTTTTCAGATGCCCCTGAGGAAAGAAATCAAAATAGTAGCGATCGCCAGAGGGCTGTTTTCTTTATTTGAAAAAGCAAAGATGTAAAAGGGGTGGGGAAGGAGGGACTGAAGTGCCCCACTGGGTATAAGCAAGCCGAGGTCTTCTTGTGTAGTGATGAGATCTTACCACCAAGTCACACCTGAATGAGCAGAGAATTTGGCATTTTCTCTCAATCACAGACAGTCCAGAAGAAGGTGAAATTCAACGGTGACTCTTCCAGTCACAGTGGGGCCACCTCAGTGGATATTTTGGACTAGTGAGAGTAGTTAACTCGTTTTCACAAATTATTTATTGTGTATATGCAGTGGTGGGATCCAAAAATTTTAGTCACAGGTTCCCATGGTGGTGGGATTCAAACTGTGGCGTAGCGCCAGTGGGGCTGGGCGGGGCACGACGGGGGCGTGGCTGGGCATTCTGGGGGCGGGGCATTCCTGGGCAGGGCTGGGGCAAGGATGCAGCCGCTGTGCCGGTCCTTGGGCGGGAAACGAATGCATGCAGGTGCAGGCTGCCACGCACGCCGGTACACCTCCTGCTGGACTGCTTCAAGTTCTGCACGTTACTGCTGAGAGGAGGGGCGTAACGAAGGCAAAAATCACATGGCAAAATCACCAATTAGTAACTGCCTCTCGGCACACACAAATAATTAGTAACCTACTCTCGGGAACCTGTGAGAACCTGCTGGATCCCACCTCTGCGTATATGTATGGCAAAGAACTAAGGAGCCTAGAAAGTCAATAACTGATAAGTTTTCATAGCTCCTGAACATTAGACAGAGAACATTTCTGGGGTCATTTAATTCAGTTTCCTTGACCTGCATCAGCACCTAAATATGAAGCTTTGCTTTTGGCCAAGCAGGGGCTTTGTGATAATTGTCAGGTGATTCAATACTGGTTTAATTATTCCTCATGAGAGTGAATATTGGCAGAAGCTGTTCATCAGGGCTGCCCCTCACAGCCTTTTGGGCAGGGGTCTCAAACATGGGGCCGATGGGCTGGGTTCAGCCTCTTGAAAGGGATTATCAGGCCCACAAGCAATGTGAATCAGACACAACTCTGCCGGTCCCAATCTGGCTTGGCAAGCCTGCTGTGGGCTGGGGCTGAGGTAACCACTCTGCACCCCACCACCCCCGGCCTGAACTCATCCCAACCAAGGCACATTTATGTCATATCCGGTCCTTGGAACAAATGAGCTGGATTTATGAACAAATCTGGCCCTCTGCACCCACCCACCCCCGCTGTTGGGCAGTTGTTGCTGCCTTTTAGAGTGTGGGAAGATGCCATTGGGAGGTGGTTGACTACTTCTGCTTTTAACAGACAGTCAGGCTTTGGTTGGGAGAGTGACTTTTCTTGGGGGGGGGGGGAGGGAATCTGACTCAAGGTTCTCCAAAGCGCCTTTCTGTTGAGTGGTTCTTGGTCTCCGGACCTGCACTGCTGCAGCAGTATTTTTTTCAAGGGAGTGCAGAGCAACTCTTGACGTGTGCTGCTGTATCAAAGTGTTTTCCCCCAAGGCTGTGCTTTAATTTCTGTGCTGTCTAGTTCCTGGAGCAAAAATATGGCTACTACCACTGCAAGGAATGCAACATCCGCTGGGAGAGCGCCTACGTGTGGTGTGTACAGGGCACTAACAAGGTACATTTGGGAGTTGGTGGGGGAGGTAGATCTCGCGGAGGAGGCATTTACTTAACTATTGTTCACTTTTCATCCCCAGGTTTATTTTCGGCAGTTCTGCCGGACTTGCCAGAAATCATACAATCCCTACCGTGTGGAGGATATCACCTGCCAAGTAAGCATTGAAGTCTAGAAGGCTATCTAAGGCAAAATTTAGATACCTTCAGATGTGTTGCTTGCCTTGATACCTTCAGATGTGTTGCCCTTCATTTACTTGGATACATGTGCCTCGTTCATACACAAGGCAAGCCCTTCATATATAGACACTTAGAAGCAGTATTCAACTTTGTTGGATGTTGATGAACTGTTATCTGTCCCAGTTCAGGTATAGCCAGCCAGTTATCAGTCTCTGTATTTATGCTTTAACCAATATTGCACAGGTGTCAAACTCGTGGCCCTCCAGATGTTATGAACTACAGTTCCCATCATGCTGGCAGGGGATGATGGGAACTGTAGTCCATAACACCTGGAGGGCCACGAGTTTGACACCTATGCAGTATTGGTTAACATTAATTTATACCCATAACTTTTTTTTGCTCCAAGATGGCATATGGGCAAATATGGTAAATTTCCCCTACCATTTCAGTGTTGGTTTTGCTATTTGTCTCTTCTGTATTTCTTCCAAGATGCTCAAGGTAGAATAGATGTGTCTCATCCCATGGTATTTTCAAAGAATCCTATTAAAATTTGGCTATGGGAGTGGCTCAGGGTTACCCAGAAAGTTCAATGGAGCCAGGTGACTCCTGGGCCAAGTTCAGTGTGTTTAAAGTAGGCTCCTGATGGGCATCAGTCGTAATATAGAAAAAAACTTTGTTGTATTTCAATATGAGAGATGATTTAATCCATGGTGGTAAACCTTTGGAACTCCAGATGTTATGGACTACAATTCCCATCAGCCTCTGCCAGCATTGGCCATGCTGGCCGGAGCTGGCGGGAATTGTAGTCCATAACATCTGGAGTGCCAAAGGTTCACCACCACAAATTATATTATAGCTTTAAGCAGTCTTTAAGTTACAGAAGCATTCAAAACATTTTTTACTGGGAGGAGGCAAACTACCTTAAACTTGGAATGGCTGGCTCTGTTCAGACTCTTGTGCAGAGAAATGTTACATTTCTGTTAACATAGGGGTGCTGTTTAGAGTGAATTCAGTGGGAATGCGATAGTTTGCATACTTGCAGCTCATTGGAGATTAATACATTGATACTTTACTGTCCATATAAGAAATACTTGGGCCTGCCATGTGAGAATAAACAGAGAATGGGGTCCTTATGAACTAGTTGTGCAAAATTGTGGACTCTTAAAGCAAACCATTCTTTTCATGTATATTATGTCATCATCGACAAATAGCCATAGGCCTTCACAATATAAGGTATAAAATAAGAAATGAATAAAGAAATAAGTGCAATATAAATTGCTGAGCATAAATCATCAATCACAAGGCTTTCCAGTTGCTGAATAGACAATGTTTTGTATTAAGGATTTGAAATCATACTGAATGGAAAATGTACATTATTTCTATATTTGCACAATTTCATAAACTTAAAGGGTCTGTCCGGAGGCCTTTGAAGGCCTTAGCTGTGTATTCTAATCTCCAAGCGCACAAGACATCCATAAGATGAATATTGATACTTGCACACTACAGTAACTTTGGCAGTTGCCAGTTCTATAAATATTCCCTCAAAGATTGCCTGTCTGTTGCAGAGTTGCAAGCAGAAACGGTGCACCTGCCCTGTGAAACTACGCCACGTTGATCCCAAGAAACCTCACCGCCAGGATCTCTGTGGAAGATGCAAAGGCAAACGTCTCTCGTGTGATAGTACATTTAGTTTCAAATACATTATTTGAGCAGGAGAGTGGGATGTGTGCATGGAAGAACTCTGAATATTTAAAAGTGCGAGGAGCACAGATTTTGTTTGGAAGTAGCAGGTTGTAGCAATGGAAAGCTTGCCAGTGAAGCTGTAGTATAGCAAATGCAAATTATAATGCAACCTAACATCTACCTCATCTGTTAATTATATTAAGAATGGAAAGGAATCTGCTTGATATACTGGGACAAAACCAGATTCTCCTTATTGCAATCAGGGCTTGAAAAGCTAATTCAGCAATATTTTGTTTTTTGTTTTAGGGAAGGAGGCTTAGTTAACCATGGTCCTATCCACCTAGATGTGATAGAGAATGTGCAGCATCTTTCTGTATGTTCATATTTTTCAGAGATGCTTTTTCTTTCCACATCCTGAATGGTCCAGTACTGGCAACGGGAACTAAATTTTCATTGACAATCTTCCTAATCTGGCGGATGAAATTACACAAGTCAGGTTTATTTGTGGAAGTGCTAAATCTTGATATGGAAAGGGAGAAGTAATCACCAATTGTCTACTGTTTGGGGCCGGCAGCACATCTGTGCTACCTTGTGAACAGCTGTGTACTTATGGATCACAGGTGTTTGAAGGGTGTTAGATAAACTTAGACAATGGTTCTGAGCCAGTAGGTTGGATTAGAGTTGTATACATAATTCTGGGTCACCAACAAGCATAACTGGTATGTTGTATACTATCTCAGAAATTGCCTAATTGAAATTCAAAGGAGTGATTTACTTGTAGGTAAGTGCTAGGATGAATCTGATGCATCCAAAGTTTCCAGATGTTAACTTTTTTGTCCTCAACCATGACGGTGAATGTCAGTCTCTTAAGTTCCTGATAAACTAGTACCTGATAGCTAAATAAAGTGATTATGACTGTACATCTCTGCTTTTATCATTTAAGTGGAAATATCTTAATCTATGTCTGAGACTTAAGTATGAACCATTATCTCCACAATGCTCAGCAGGAGGCCATTATCCAAACAAGAATGAGGACAGACTTATGGAGGAGAAATCGATTTATGGCTACCAATCTTGATCCTCTTTGATCTGAGATTGCAAATGCCTTAACAGTCCAGGTGCTCGGGAGCAACAGCCACAGAAGGCCATTGCTTTCACATCCTGCATGTGAGCTCCCAAAGGCACCTGGTGGGCCACTGCAAGTAGCAAAGAGCTGGACTAGATGGACTCTGGTCTGATCCGGCTGGCTTGTTATGTTCTTATGAGGGAGTAGGGATTTTCCGAAAACAAAGTATGGTTAAGTTGACATTTGCACCTCATACTGTCCAGATTACATTCTTGACTAACAAGCAAACACCAGTTCTTAAAACATTGTTGAAACTCTGCTTAATTATTCTGCCCTGTGTCTGTACTGGCTGTTTTGCTTTTGCATTACATTTACAAGCACATCTCCATTTGGGTTCTGAATTCAACAGCATTGCCTCGTAGTGTGTTCAGTGCTGTGCAGGTGAAATGCATTGAATGATGTGCAAGTTCTGCATTATGGTTAAGACCAGTGGTGGGATCCAAAAATTTTAGTAACCGGTTCCCATGGTGGTGGGATTCAAACAGTGGCGTAGCGCCAATGGGGCTGGGCGGGGCACAATGGGGGCATGGCCAGGCATTCCAGGGGCGGGGTATTAATTCTCTGTTACTGTAAAAAACGCTTACTGTAAAAAAAAGTTCCTAATTTCCAGCTGGTATCTTTCTGTCCATAATTTAAACTCATTATAGCAAGTCCTATTGTCTACTGCCAACAGAAACAACAACTTCTCCTCTAATTGACTGTCTGTCAAATACTTAATACTTTCAAATACTTAATTTTGTTTCTAGAAATCAAAAGAAGGATACTTTCCTTAAACAAGGAACTTTACCATATTTATAAAACATGTTTTTAAAACAGCCCAACAGGGAGAATTATCCTGTTTTCTACCTTCGCTAACCAGCCACATAGGAAACAACAGGACTTTATGATTTTTGGACCTAATGGAATTTCTAACGGAAAAGCAGACCCAATTAGTAACCCCCTCTCGGCACACACAAATAATTAGTAACCCCCTCTCGGGAACTGGTGAGAACCTGCTGGATCCCACCTCTGGTTAAGACATTCTTGTACTTGTGCAGCATTGATTTATGGAAAACATAGCCAGGCTTGAGAATCTTATGTGCTTTCTAGAGTAAATTAAAAGTGGATGTTCATAAACGACCCAACAAACACTGGCAAGAAAATCAAATTGAAAAATACACCAATAACTTCAAGAGAGTCTTTGGGGCTTCTTGTTTTAACCTGGCATCCAAACTCCAAAAGGATTTCTCTTTTGTAGTCTTGGGCAACAATTTTGAAAGGGTGTTCCATTCCATATAGCAGTAAATGAAAGTAGGGAGGGGAGAAGAACACTGACATCTTATAGAGCAGCGGTTCTCAACCTTTGGGTCGCGACCCCGGGGGGTTGAACGACCCTTTCACAGGGATCGCCTAAGACTCTCTGCATCAGTGTTCTCCATCTGTAAAATGGATAAATGTCAGGGTTGGGGTCACCACAACATGAGGAACTGTATTAAAGGGTCGTGGCATTAGGAAGGTTGAGAACCACTGTTACAGAGCAAGCAGCATGTAGGCTGAAGTCCATGAAAGCTTAGACTGGATTAAAATTTGTTAGTCTTCAAGGTGTCACAAGATTCCTGATCTAGTTTGCTGTAACAGACTAACACTGCCTTCCCTCTGGAATCAACTCCCATAACTGGTTACTTTCTCTCACTCTGCATCTGATAAAATGACTCAATTTTGAGATTCTGCCTGCCGTTACCCCACTAGATTGTCCTAAGTCTCCCGAGTTAGGGAACCTTTTTTGGTGCAGAGCTCAAATCTAAATATTGCTAAATGAAGCGCTGTGGAGTGCCAAGCACATTCCTGACCTTTTATTTGTTTAGATGTATCTATGTAATTTATGATCATGCTTTTCCCCCAGTTGGGACTCCAAACTGTTTACATCACTGTCCTCTCATACGTTTGATGAAAGGTTAGTCTGAAAGTTATCTGTCGTTTTGGTTTCAAGAGTGGACAAAATGACCCATCGCAGAAGGAGACACTGTATCGTTTAACAGTTTGACAGTCCATTTAACAGATTCAACAGAGATTGAATCTCTTCTAAGAATGGTTCTGGGAATGGAGATGTGGTAGAGAGTTCTCATCTTGCAGGCTTCCAGAAACCTACTTTGTGCCTTATTTGGGGAGGGAGGCCACCTTCTGTGGTGGTCACAATCTAAAGCAGGGGTCTGCAACCTGCGGCTCTCCAGATGTTCATGGACTACAATTCCCATCAGCCCCTGCCAGCATGTGAAGCAAAGCTCATTAGAGGGCTGACTCTGTAAAGAGTCACTCAGGAACCCTGTAGGACTTGCTCCTGGGACCTGGGACCCAGTGCTTCAGGCAGGATTTCTAATATGGGAGTTCAGTGAGGAAGGTTGAGTGGGGACAGGAGAGAACCCCTCTAGTATGGGTTTCCTGAGAAAGGACATAGAAACTCCACACCCTCAAAGAGAGAGGCGTGCTGCTGTATGCTTCCTGCCACACAAGTTTAAGTATGCACCCAATTTCACTCCAGAATACTTTTAAACAATTGAACCATTTATGAAGGTAGAAAGCCATTGGGGGGCTATCCAGTGTTTTGCAAGGAGTGAGTGTCAGATTTATGATTTTACCTACCCTCTCGGTGGAAATCAAGGGTTTATGCTTGATGCATGGAGCTCTTGGCTCTCAAAGGAAGTTTGTTCCCTTGAGACAAGGGTTGCTGAACTGCAGAAACTGGGGCAGGAAGAGATTTAAGGAAGAGACCTTTAGGGACTTGCCAGAACAACTACTGTGTTAACAGTTCTTTTGTTGTTGTGGAGAGTAAGAGATTGTGTAGGATGTCAGTTGGAGGAGGAGGGTTTTGATCCTTCAGAGGAGATTCCTTCCTCGGGTTAGACAGTCAGAAACGTTTATTAGGCATCAAGAGGAAAATCAGCAAATCAAATTATGCAAGGTAAGGCAACTGAAAGAATGTACAAAAATATACAAATATAATATAAGCAGAAAGAACCCAGAAGGTTAATTCAATCAGGCAATTGGCCACTATTCCCAGTAGCATAGAATCCTGATTCAGGAGATAATTCAATTTAGTTAGGAAAGCAAGGGCCTGCCAAAGTTGGGGCCTAAAGAAAAAAGTTGGGTCTAAATTCCCTGAATTTCAGACAAACAAAAAAATGTGCTCAAGCAACACTTCAAAGAGTTCAGACAATAAAGTGTGCTTCTGGTGTATAGATTTCATAAATCTCCCTAGAGGTAGTATATGAGGAAATGTGTTGGCTCTTGCTCTAGTAACCACCCATCATCATCCCTTCTTTGGGTAACAGACGAAAATCCTATTGTTCTGAGAATATTCCTCTGAGAAAAGATGGGGTTTTGGGTAGTGGATGATTCGATTATGAAGATGATTCGATTATGAAGATATACACAGGACTACATGGTGACTACATGGTGTCTCTTGTCCGCCTAGAGTGACTGTTCCGGGCATCACACATTGTCTAGATAGATTCCAACAGGAAGTTGAAAGACAAGAAGCTCAAAGTTAGCATTCTCAGAATTCCCACTGGTTCAATAGGCACAAATCATGGGCCTCAGTACTTGGATGAGAAAGTAGTGCTGGCAGGAAGCTTTTGGGTTTAAAAATTGGAAAAGATGGGGGAAGTATTGCATTGTAGATCAAAGAGTGCATAGAATCAAATAAGCTGGCAAACATTAGGGGAATGAACTCCCCAACAGAAAGGATATAGGTAAAAATAATGGGTCCTAAGCCAGTGATAGCTAACCTTTTCAACACTGAATGCCCAAATTGCAACCCCAAACCCACCAACATGGCAATTTAACCCGAGTACTGATGTTTTAGTTTAGAAAAAACGATTGCCTCCTAGGTGGTAGTCGGTGGCTCTGCTTTGAAGCAACCGTGCAACTCTTCCAATGGATGAATCACGACCCTAGGAGGGTTTACTCAGAAGCAAGCCCCATTGCCAGCAGCTGAGCTTACTCCCAGGTAAAGGATCACGTTTTAGCTCTTTGCATGAAAATCAGTGGGGTTTAACAGCACTTAACAGGGTTACCTACACTGCTTCCCCAAAACTAGGTCTTAGGTTTAATGCTAATAATTGAGCCCAGTGGCCCAGGCCAGCCTATATATGGGGGGGGGGGGCACTCAGTTTGCGCGTGCCCACAGAGAGGACTCTGAGTGCCACCTCTGGCACCCGTGCCATAGGTTCGCCACCACTGTCCTAAGCGGTACTTAGAAATGAGCGTGTATTGTCGTCCATCAATCAAACTCTTGAGGCTGATGATCAGATGGAGGAGGAAATAAGGGAGATGACTAGAGCAGCTAATGTTTTGGTACTGGAAGACTTCAGCTATCCTCACACTGACTGAGCAAACACATGCTCAAGTCACGCTGTAGATAAGAGATTCCTAGACATCATAAACAACTGGAACAATTGGTCACAGAGCCAATGAGAGCGGAAGTGATCTTGGACTTCATTCTGAGCAGGGCTCAAAACCTGATGAGAAATGTAGAGGTTGTTGCACCAATTAGGACCAGTGACCACAATGCTATTAGGTTCAGCATTCTTGTCAGTGGACAGTTGTTACCACTAAAGTTAAACATTGTAACATTTGATTTCAGAAGAGGGAACTTTACAGAAATGACAGGAATAGTTAAAAGGAAGCCGAAGGGGAAAGCAGCAGAGTCAAATCCTAGAGAACGCTTCAAAGCTATTTTGAAACCACGCTAATTGAAGCCCAGATAGACTACATTCCAGGCGCTAGGAAAGCCAGTTCTTTAAAAAAGCCTGCATAGCTGACAATACATGTCAAGAAAGGTGTAGAAAGGATTTCTCCTCCATCCCCACAGACCTCAGCCCCCACCCCCCAAAAATCAGCCTGTGGCTCTAGCCACGGTGACTAAAAATAATAATTCAGAGGCACGAAACCTCTGAATACCAGTGCTAGGAGGCAATGTTAGGGAAAGACCTCAGCCACTAAGAGCGTGTTGTTGGACCTCCAGAGGAACTGGTTGGTCAGTGTGTGATACAGGTTGCTGGAGCAGATGGACCACTGATCTGATACAGCAGGGCTGCACTTTACCCTTTTGCTGAAGGGGGAAAAGGATGGCCCCGGGTTTCTTTACAAGCGTCTGCATGCGAACTCAATCTCAGAGATGCTCTGCTGTGCCTGAGGATAATCAAAATACATGTCCACAGTTTAGTTCCAATCCCTAATTTCCTTAAACAGAAATAAAGGATGTTTCCACAAGTGTATGATGTTCACAGTAGTCTGGCCAGATGGTCTTGGAGAGGAGTTCACGCCCTTCTTAAGCATTTGTTCCAATCTCAGCTTCCAGTGTGGAGGAAAATAGACTCAGGTTTGCCTTTCCCCATGTATCTTTTGTTACCTGCACTAACACTAGCGGCATTAGCAAGGCTACTGGAGCCTCAGCAGTGGAGTCCAGTAATCCAAATACGGATCTGGAACTGTAGATTCGGTGGTGGTGGTTTCATTTCCAGTCTCAATGCAACAGTTCTTGCAAACCGATCAGTATACATTTATGCCTGTATGGTTCTTATATCTCCAGTGGTTATGGATCACAATTACATCAGTCTTCTCTTCCAGCATGGCCAATTGGCCATGCTGGAAGGGGCTGATGGGAATTGTCCCCCCCCCCCCCACCCCCCCCCCCCCCCACCCCCCCCCCCCCCCACCCCCCCCCCCCCCCACCCCCCCCCCCCCCCACCCCCCCCCCCCCCCACCCCCCCCCCCCCCCACCCCCCCCCCCCCCCACCCCCCCCCCCCCCCACCCCCCCCCCCCCCCACCCCCCCCCCCCCCCACCCCCCCCCCCCCCCACCCCCCCCCCCCCCCACCCCCCCCCCCCCCCACCCCCCCCCCCCCCCACCCCCCCCCCCCCCCACCCCCCCCCCCCCCCACCCCCCCCCCCCCCCACCCCCCCCCCCCCCCACCCCCCCCCCCCCCCACCCCCCCCCCCCCCCACCCCCCCCCCCCCCCACCCCCCCCCCCCCCCACCCCCCCCCCCCCCCACCCCCCCCCCCCCCCACCCCCCCCCCCCCCCACCCCCCCCCCCCCCCACCCCCCCCCCCCCCCACCCCCCCCCCCCCCCACCCCCCCCCCCCCCCACCCCCCCCCCCCCCCACCCCCCCCCCCCCCCACCCCCCCCCCCCCCCACCCCCCCCCCCCCCCACCCCCCCCCCCCCCCACCCCCCCCCCCCCCCACCCCCCCCCCCCCCCACCCCCCCCCCCCCCCACCCCCCCCCCCCCCCACCCCCCCCCCCCCCCACCCCCCCCCCCCCCCACCCCCCCCCCCCCCCACCCCCCCCCCCCCCCACCCCCCCCCCCCCCCACCCCCCCCCCCCCCCACCCCCCCCCCCCCCCACCCCCCCCCCCCCCCACCCCCCCCCCCCCCCACCCCCCCCCCCCCCCACCCCCCCCCCCCCCCACCCCCCCCCCCCCCCACCCCCCCCCCCCCCCACCCCCCCCCCCCCCCACCCCCCCCCCCCCCCACCCCCCCCCCCCCCCACCCCCCCCCCCCCCCACCCCCCCCCCCCCCCACCCCCCCCCCCCCCCACCCCCCCCCCCCCCCACCCCCCCCCCCCCCCACCCCCCCCCCCCCCCACCCCCCCCCCCCCCCACCCCCCCCCCCCCCCACCCCCCCCCCCCCCCACCCCCCCCCCCCCCCACCCCCCCCCCCCCCCACCCCCCCCCCCCCCCACCCCCCCCCCCCCCCACCCCCCCCCCCCCCCACCCCCCCCCCCCCCCACCCCCCCCCCCCCCCACCCCCCCCCCCCCCCACCCCCCCCCCCCCCCACCCCCCCCCCCCCCCACCCCCCCCCCCCCCCACCCCCCCCCCCCCCCACCCCCCCCCCCCCCCACCCCCCCCCCCCCCCACCCCCCCCCCCCCCCACCCCCCCCCCCCCCCACCCCCCCCCCCCCCCACCCCCCCCCCCCCCCACCCCCCCCCCCCCCCACCCCCCCCCCCCCCCACCCCCCCCCCCCCCCACCCCCCCCCCCCCCCACCCCCCCCCCCCCCCACCCCCCCCCCCCCCCACCCCCCCCCCCCCCCACCCCCCCCCCCCCCCACCCCCCCCCCCCCCCACCCCCCCCCCCCCCCACCCCCCCCCCCCCCCACCCCCCCCCCCCCCCACCCCCCCCCCCCCCCACCCCCCCCCCCCCCCACCCCCCCCCCCCCCCACCCCCCCCCCCCCCCACCCCCCCCCCCCCCCACCCCCCCCCCCCCCCACCCCCCCCCCCCCCCACCCCCCCCCCCCCCCACCCCCCCCCCCCCCCACCCCCCCCCCCCCCCACCCCCCCCCCCCCCCACCCCCCCCCCCCCCCACCCCCCCCCCCCCCCACCCCCCCCCCCCCCCACCCCCCCCCCCCCCCACCCCCCCCCCCCCCCACCCCCCCCCCCCCCCACCCCCCCCCCCCCCCACCCCCCCCCCCCCCCACCCCCCCCCCCCCCCACCCCCCCCCCCCCCCACCCCCCCCCCCCCCCACCCCCCCCCCCCCCCACCCCCCCCCCCCCCCACCCCCCCCCCCCCCCACCCCCCCCCCCCCCCACCCCCCCCCCCCCCCACCCCCCCCCCCCCCCACCCCCCCCCCCCCCCACCCCCCCCCCCCCCCACCCCCCCCCCCCCCCACCCCCCCCCCCCCCCACCCCCCCCCCCCCCCACCCCCCCCCCCCCCCACCCCCCCCCCCCCCCACCCCCCCCCCCCCCCACCCCCCCCCCCCCCCACCCCCCCCCCCCCCCACCCCCCCCCCCCCCCACCCCCCCCCCCCCCCACCCCCCCCCCCCCCCACCCCCCCCCCCCCCCACCCCCCCCCCCCCCCACCCCCCCCCCCCCCCACCCCCCCCCCCCCCCACCCCCCCCCCCCCCCACCCCCCCCCCCCCCCACCCCCCCCCCCCCCCACCCCCCCCCCCCCCCACCCCCCCCCCCCCCCACCCCCCCCCCCCCCCACCCCCCCCCCCCCCCACCCCCCCCCCCCCCCACCCCCCCCCCCCCCCACCCCCCCCCCCCCCCACCCCCCCCCCCCCCCACCCCCCCCCCCCCCCACCCCCCCCCCCCCCCACCCCCCCCCCCCCCCACCCCCCCCCCCCCCCACCCCCCCCCCCCCCCACCCCCCCCCCCCCCCACCCCCCCCCCCCCCCACCCCCCCCCCCCCCCACCCCCCCCCCCCCCCACCCCCCCCCCCCCCCACCCCCCCCCCCCCCCACCCCCCCCCCCCCCCACCCCCCCCCCCCCCCACCCCCCCCCCCCCCCACCCCCCCCCCCCCCCACCCCCCCCCCCCCCCACCCCCCCCCCCCCCCACCCCCCCCCCCCCCCACCCCCCCCCCCCCCCACCCCCCCCCCCCCCCACCCCCCCCCCCCCCCACCCCCCCCCCCCCCCACCCCCCCCCCCCCCCACCCCCCCCCCCCCCCACCCCCCCCCCCCCCCACCCCCCCCCCCCCCCACCCCCCCCCCCCCCCACCCCCCCCCCCCCCCACCCCCCCCCCCCCCCACCCCCCCCCCCCCCCACCCCCCCCCCCCCCCACCCCCCCCCCCCCCCACCCCCCCCCCCCCCCACCCCCCCCCCCCCCCACCCCCCCCCCCCCCCACCCCCCCCCCCCCCCACCCCCCCCCCCCCCCACCCCCCCCCCCCCCCACCCCCCCCCCCCCCCACCCCCCCCCCCCCCCACCCCCCCCCCCCCCCACCCCCCCCCCCCCCCACCCCCCCCCCCCCCCACCCCCCCCCCCCCCCACCCCCCCCCCCCCCCACCCCCCCCCCCCCCCACCCCCCCCCCCCCCCACCCCCCCCCCCCCCCACCCCCCCCCCCCCCCACCCCCCCCCCCCCCCACCCCCCCCCCCCCCCACCCCCCCCCCCCCCCACCCCCCCCCCCCCCCACCCCCCCCCCCCCCCACCCCCCCCCCCCCCCACCCCCCCCCCCCCCCACCCCCCCCCCCCCCCACCCCCCCCCCCCCCCACCCCCCCCCCCCCCCACCCCCCCCCCCCCCCACCCCCCCCCCCCCCCACCCCCCCCCCCCCCCACCCCCCCCCCCCCCCACCCCCCCCCCCCCCCACCCCCCCCCCCCCCCACCCCCCCCCCCCCCCACCCCCCCCCCCCCCCACCCCCCCCCCCCCCCACCCCCCCCCCCCCCCACCCCCCCCCCCCCCCACCCCCCCCCCCCCCCACCCCCCCCCCCCCCCACCCCCCCCCCCCCCCACCCCCCCCCCCCCCCACCCCCCCCCCCCCCCACCCCCCCCCCCCCCCACCCCCCCCCCCCCCCACCCCCCCCCCCCCCCACCCCCCCCCCCCCCCACCCCCCCCCCCCCCCACCCCCCCCCCCCCCCACCCCCCCCCCCCCCCACCCCCCCCCCCCCCCACCCCCCCCCCCCCCCACCCCCCCCCCCCCCCACCCCCCCCCCCCCCCACCCCCCCCCCCCCCCACCCCCCCCCCCCCCCACCCCCCCCCCCCCCCACCCCCCCCCCCCCCCACCCCCCCCCCCCCCCACCCCCCCCCCCCCCCACCCCCCCCCCCCCCCACCCCCCCCCCCCCCCACCCCCCCCCCCCCCCACCCCCCCCCCCCCCCACCCCCCCCCCCCCCCACCCCCCCCCCCCCCCACCCCCCCCCCCCCCCACCCCCCCCCCCCCCCACCCCCCCCCCCCCCCACCCCCCCCCCCCCCCACCCCCCCCCCCCCCCACCCCCCCCCCCCCCCACCCCCCCCCCCCCCCACCCCCCCCCCCCCCCACCCCCCCCCCCCCCCACCCCCCCCCCCCCCCACCCCCCCCCCCCCCCACCCCCCCCCCCCCCCACCCCCCCCCCCCCCCACCCCCCCCCCCCCCCACCCCCCCCCCCCCCCACCCCCCCCCCCCCCCACCCCCCCCCCCCCCCACCCCCCCCCCCCCCCACCCCCCCCCCCCCCCACCCCCCCCCCCCCCCACCCCCCCCCCCCCCCACCCCCCCCCCCCCCCACCCCCCCCCCCCCCCACCCCCCCCCCCCCCCACCCCCCCCCCCCCCCACCCCCCCCCCCCCCCACCCCCCCCCCCCCCCACCCCCCCCCCCCCCCACCCCCCCCCCCCCCCACCCCCCCCCCCCCCCACCCCCCCCCCCCCCCACCCCCCCCCCCCCCCACCCCCCCCCCCCCCCACCCCCCCCCCCCCCCACCCCCCCCCCCCCCCACCCCCCCCCCCCCCCACCCCCCCCCCCCCCCACCCCCCCCCCCCCCCACCCCCCCCCCCCCCCACCCCCCCCCCCCCCCACCCCCCCCCCCCCCCACCCCCCCCCCCCCCCACCCCCCCCCCCCCCCACCCCCCCCCCCCCCCACCCCCCCCCCCCCCCACCCCCCCCCCCCCCCACCCCCCCCCCCCCCCACCCCCCCCCCCCCCCACCCCCCCCCCCCCCCACCCCCCCCCCCCCCCACCCCCCCCCCCCCCCACCCCCCCCCCCCCCCACCCCCCCCCCCCCCCACCCCCCCCCCCCCCCACCCCCCCCCCCCCCCACCCCCCCCCCCCCCCACCCCCCCCCCCCCCCACCCCCCCCCCCCCCCACCCCCCCCCCCCCCCACCCCCCCCCCCCCCCACCCCCCCCCCCCCCCACCCCCCCCCCCCCCCACCCCCCCCCCCCCCCACCCCCCCCCCCCCCCACCCCCCCCCCCCCCCACCCCCCCCCCCCCCCACCCCCCCCCCCCCCCACCCCCCCCCCCCCCCACCCCCCCCCCCCCCCACCCCCCCCCCCCCCCACCCCCCCCCCCCCCCACCCCCCCCCCCCCCCACCCCCCCCCCCCCCCACCCCCCCCCCCCCCCACCCCCCCCCCCCCCCACCCCCCCCCCCCCCCACCCCCCCCCCCCCCCACCCCCCCCCCCCCCCACCCCCCCCCCCCCCCACCCCCCCCCCCCCCCACCCCCCCCCCCCCCCACCCCCCCCCCCCCCCACCCCCCCCCCCCCCCACCCCCCCCCCCCCCCACCCCCCCCCCCCCCCACCCCCCCCCCCCCCCACCCCCCCCCCCCCCCACCCCCCCCCCCCCCCACCCCCCCCCCCCCCCACCCCCCCCCCCCCCCACCCCCCCCCCCCCCCACCCCCCCCCCCCCCCACCCCCCCCCCCCCCCACCCCCCCCCCCCCCCACCCCCCCCCCCCCCCACCCCCCCCCCCCCCCACCCCCCCCCCCCCCCACCCCCCCCCCCCCCCACCCCCCCCCCCCCCCACCCCCCCCCCCCCCCACCCCCCCCCCCCCCCACCCCCCCCCCCCCCCACCCCCCCCCCCCCCCACCCCCCCCCCCCCCCACCCCCCCCCCCCCCCACCCCCCCCCCCCCCCACCCCCCCCCCCCCCCACCCCCCCCCCCCCCCACCCCCCCCCCCCCCCACCCCCCCCCCCCCCCACCCCCCCCCCCCCCCACCCCCCCCCCCCCCCACCCCCCCCCCCCCCCACCCCCCCCCCCCCCCACCCCCCCCCCCCCCCACCCCCCCCCCCCCCCACCCCCCCCCCCCCCCACCCCCCCCCCCCCCCACCCCCCCCCCCCCCCACCCCCCCCCCCCCCCACCCCCCCCCCCCCCCACCCCCCCCCCCCCCCACCCCCCCCCCCCCCCACCCCCCCCCCCCCCCACCCCCCCCCCCCCCCACCCCCCCCCCCCCCCACCCCCCCCCCCCCCCACCCCCCCCCCCCCCCACCCCCCCCCCCCCCCACCCCCCCCCCCCCCCACCCCCCCCCCCCCCCACCCCCCCCCCCCCCCACCCCCCCCCCCCCCCACCCCCCCCCCCCCCCACCCCCCCCCCCCCCCACCCCCCCCCCCCCCCACCCCCCCCCCCCCCCACCCCCCCCCCCCCCCACCCCCCCCCCCCCCCACCCCCCCCCCCCCCCACCCCCCCCCCCCCCCACCCCCCCCCCCCCCCACCCCCCCCCCCCCCCACCCCCCCCCCCCCCCACCCCCCCCCCCCCCCACCCCCCCCCCCCCCCACCCCCCCCCCCCCCCACCCCCCCCCCCCCCCACCCCCCCCCCCCCCCACCCCCCCCCCCCCCCACCCCCCCCCCCCCCCACCCCCCCCCCCCCCCACCCCCCCCCCCCCCCACCCCCCCCCCCCCCCACCCCCCCCCCCCCCCACCCCCCCCCCCCCCCACCCCCCCCCCCCCCCACCCCCCCCCCCCCCCACCCCCCCCCCCCCCCACCCCCCCCCCCCCCCACCCCCCCCCCCCCCCACCCCCCCCCCCCCCCACCCCCCCCCCCCCCCACCCCCCCCCCCCCCCACCCCCCCCCCCCCCCACCCCCCCCCCCCCCCACCCCCCCCCCCCCCCACCCCCCCCCCCCCCCACCCCCCCCCCCCCCCACCCCCCCCCCCCCCCACCCCCCCCCCCCCCCACCCCCCCCCCCCCCCACCCCCCCCCCCCCCCACCCCCCCCCCCCCCCACCCCCCCCCCCCCCCACCCCCCCCCCCCCCCACCCCCCCCCCCCCCCACCCCCCCCCCCCCCCACCCCCCCCCCCCCCCACCCCCCCCCCCCCCCACCCCCCCCCCCCCCCACCCCCCCCCCCCCCCACCCCCCCCCCCCCCCACCCCCCCCCCCCCCCACCCCCCCCCCCCCCCACCCCCCCCCCCCCCCACCCCCCCCCCCCCCCACCCCCCCCCCCCCCCACCCCCCCCCCCCCCCACCCCCCCCCCCCCCCACCCCCCCCCCCCCCCACCCCCCCCCCCCCCCACCCCCCCCCCCCCCCACCCCCCCCCCCCCCCACCCCCCCCCCCCCCCACCCCCCCCCCCCCCCACCCCCCCCCCCCCCCACCCCCCCCCCCCCCCACCCCCCCCCCCCCCCACCCCCCCCCCCCCCCACCCCCCCCCCCCCCCACCCCCCCCCCCCCCCACCCCCCCCCCCCCCCACCCCCCCCCCCCCCCACCCCCCCCCCCCCCCACCCCCCCCCCCCCCCACCCCCCCCCCCCCCCACCCCCCCCCCCCCCCACCCCCCCCCCCCCCCACCCCCCCCCCCCCCCACCCCCCCCCCCCCCCACCCCCCCCCCCCCCCACCCCCCCCCCCCCCCACCCCCCCCCCCCCCCACCCCCCCCCCCCCCCACCCCCCCCCCCCCCCACCCCCCCCCCCCCCCACCCCCCCCCCCCCCCACCCCCCCCCCCCCCCACCCCCCCCCCCCCCCACCCCCCCCCCCCCCCACCCCCCCCCCCCCCCACCCCCCCCCCCCCCCACCCCCCCCCCCCCCCACCCCCCCCCCCCCCCACCCCCCCCCCCCCCCACCCCCCCCCCCCCCCACCCCCCCCCCCCCCCACCCCCCCCCCCCCCCACCCCCCCCCCCCCCCACCCCCCCCCCCCCCCACCCCCCCCCCCCCCCACCCCCCCCCCCCCCCACCCCCCCCCCCCCCCACCCCCCCCCCCCCCCACCCCCCCCCCCCCCCACCCCCCCCCCCCCCCACCCCCCCCCCCCCCCACCCCCCCCCCCCCCCACCCCCCCCCCCCCCCACCCCCCCCCCCCCCCACCCCCCCCCCCCCCCACCCCCCCCCCCCCCCACCCCCCCCCCCCCCCACCCCCCCCCCCCCCCACCCCCCCCCCCCCCCACCCCCCCCCCCCCCCACCCCCCCCCCCCCCCACCCCCCCCCCCCCCCACCCCCCCCCCCCCCCACCCCCCCCCCCCCCCACCCCCCCCCCCCCCCACCCCCCCCCCCCCCCACCCCCCCCCCCCCCCACCCCCCCCCCCCCCCACCCCCCCCCCCCCCCACCCCCCCCCCCCCCCACCCCCCCCCCCCCCCACCCCCCCCCCCCCCCACCCCCCCCCCCCCCCACCCCCCCCCCCCCCCACCCCCCCCCCCCCCCACCCCCCCCCCCCCCCACCCCCCCCCCCCCCCACCCCCCCCCCCCCCCACCCCCCCCCCCCCCCACCCCCCCCCCCCCCCACCCCCCCCCCCCCCCACCCCCCCCCCCCCCCACCCCCCCCCCCCCCCACCCCCCCCCCCCCCCACCCCCCCCCCCCCCCACCCCCCCCCCCCCCCACCCCCCCCCCCCCCCACCCCCCCCCCCCCCCACCCCCCCCCCCCCCCACCCCCCCCCCCCCCCACCCCCCCCCCCCCCCACCCCCCCCCCCCCCCACCCCCCCCCCCCCCCACCCCCCCCCCCCCCCACCCCCCCCCCCCCCCACCCCCCCCCCCCCCCACCCCCCCCCCCCCCCACCCCCCCCCCCCCCCACCCCCCCCCCCCCCCACCCCCCCCCCCCCCCACCCCCCCCCCCCCCCACCCCCCCCCCCCCCCACCCCCCCCCCCCCCCACCCCCCCCCCCCCCCACCCCCCCCCCCCCCCACCCCCCCCCCCCCCCACCCCCCCCCCCCCCCACCCCCCCCCCCCCCCACCCCCCCCCCCCCCCACCCCCCCCCCCCCCCACCCCCCCCCCCCCCCACCCCCCCCCCCCCCCACCCCCCCCCCCCCCCACCCCCCCCCCCCCCCACCCCCCCCCCCCCCCACCCCCCCCCCCCCCCACCCCCCCCCCCCCCCACCCCCCCCCCCCCCCACCCCCCCCCCCCCCCACCCCCCCCCCCCCCCACCCCCCCCCCCCCCCACCCCCCCCCCCCCCCACCCCCCCCCCCCCCCACCCCCCCCCCCCCCCACCCCCCCCCCCCCCCACCCCCCCCCCCCCCCACCCCCCCCCCCCCCCACCCCCCCCCCCCCCCACCCCCCCCCCCCCCCACCCCCCCCCCCCCCCACCCCCCCCCCCCCCCACCCCCCCCCCCCCCCACCCCCCCCCCCCCCCACCCCCCCCCCCCCCCACCCCCCCCCCCCCCCACCCCCCCCCCCCCCCACCCCCCCCCCCCCCCACCCCCCCCCCCCCCCACCCCCCCCCCCCCCCACCCCCCCCCCCCCCCACCCCCCCCCCCCCCCACCCCCCCCCCCCCCCACCCCCCCCCCCCCCCACCCCCCCCCCCCCCCACCCCCCCCCCCCCCCACCCCCCCCCCCCCCCACCCCCCCCCCCCCCCACCCCCCCCCCCCCCCACCCCCCCCCCCCCCCACCCCCCCCCCCCCCCACCCCCCCCCCCCCCCACCCCCCCCCCCCCCCACCCCCCCCCCCCCCCACCCCCCCCCCCCCCCACCCCCCCCCCCCCCCACCCCCCCCCCCCCCCACCCCCCCCCCCCCCCACCCCCCCCCCCCCCCACCCCCCCCCCCCCCCACCCCCCCCCCCCCCCACCCCCCCCCCCCCCCACCCCCCCCCCCCCCCACCCCCCCCCCCCCCCACCCCCCCCCCCCCCCACCCCCCCCCCCCCCCACCCCCCCCCCCCCCCACCCCCCCCCCCCCCCACCCCCCCCCCCCCCCACCCCCCCCCCCCCCCACCCCCCCCCCCCCCCACCCCCCCCCCCCCCCACCCCCCCCCCCCCCCACCCCCCCCCCCCCCCACCCCCCCCCCCCCCCACCCCCCCCCCCCCCCACCCCCCCCCCCCCCCACCCCCCCCCCCCCCCACCCCCCCCCCCCCCCACCCCCCCCCCCCCCCCCCCACCCCCCCCCCCACCCCCCCCCCCCCCCACCCCCCCCCCCCCCCGACCCCCCCCCCCCCCACCCCCCCCCCCCACCCCCACCCCCCCCCCCCCACCAACCCCCCAACCCACCACCCCCCCCCCCCCCAACCCACCCACCCAACCCACCCCCCACCCCCCCCCACCCCCCCCCCCCCCCACCCCCTGCCAGCATGACCAATTGGCCATGCTGGCAGGGGCTGATGGGAATTGTAGTCCATAACATCTGGAGTGCCAAAGGTTCACCACCACTGGCCTATGCCCACTGCCCAGTAAACCTATTGGAAAAGCTTGAGGTAAAGTTTTAATATGCTGTTATCTTTTCATCTAGGAACTGGTAATGCTACTGCAATTGGGAAATTTTGTGGCCTTTAACACTGTTCTCTTAATCCCGTTAAATGCCCAACTGTGATTTACTGAACAGCGAGATCCCATCAACAAGTGAGAAGGTTACAGATGTTCGTTTCCTTCCTCCATTCTTCTATTAAGGCTGATCACATACATAGGTATGACTTTTTAACTCTTGACTGGCTGAAAATGCTAATACTGTTCCTGCTCGAGAGACATTTGCTACATGTGAAATCACACAAGACCTTGTCTGCTACTTTGGAAGCAAATAGGTAGAGCTAAAGGTTCCCATTATTACATGAAACAACAAAATATTACTTCTTGAGCAGACTAAATCTACCCAAAACGTGTGTAGATTAGATTAGAGGTTTATGGTGCAGCAGCAGCAACTAAGGTGTGGTAGTCAAACACTGGGGGAAGTATCTTTCAGTGGCAGAGAGAGAGAGAGAGCTCTGGAAGCAGTTTATTGGGCACCACTGCTTCAAAAAACCCTCACCCACTTACTTCGTGCTTCTCAAGCAGCTGTCATATCAGACTCTCAGCAAGTAAAACTGAGCTAGATTATCTGGATGTTGATGAGCGCTGTACTCCCAACCTCTGGGCCTAGCATAAGACTTGGAACTGGACTTGTCACTAAGAGAGACAGATGCCTGCATTTGGAACGGTCACAAAAGCAGCTAGAGCAGGGGTCTGCAACCTGTGGATCTCCAGATGCTCATGGACTACAATTCTCCATGCTGGGAGGGGCTGATGGGATTTGTAGTCCATGAACATCTGGAGAGCCACAGGTTGCAGACCCCTGAGCTAGAGTGCCCTGAGCTGGATTTACAGCACTACTTATTATCTTTTATGGATATTCTCCCCAGGTGACTCCCTGGTCAGCTAGGTGCACTATAATTTCTGTAGCCATTAGCTGTACGGATCGTCACCTTAAGAAGAAGAAGAGTTTGGATTTATACCCCACCTTTCTCTCCTGCAAGGAGACTCAAAGTGGTTTACAAGCTCCTTTCCCTTCCTCTCCCCTCAAAAGACACCTTGTGAGGTAGGTGGGGCTGAGAGAGTTCCAAAGAACTGTGACTAGCCCAAGGTCACCCAGCAGAAATGCAGGAGTGTGGAAACACATCTGGTTCACCAGATAAGCCTCTGCCACTCAGGTGGAGGAGTGGGGAATCAAACCCGGTTATCCAGATTAGAATGCACCTGCTCTTAACCACTACACTGCACTGGCTCTCTTAAGGGAAGGTGGGGAGATACTGGGGTTGTTTGCTCCTGATTTGGGTGTTCTTTTTTGTTTTATTTGCTTGGCTTTTGAGGGAGTGCTGAGATTTTTACTGTAAGTGGGCAGAATTCTCTTTAGTTGTGGATCTGCCTTTTCCATGGTCCCCTGTTCTTGCCTGGGGAATGAATGCAGCAGTCATTGGTTTCATAGCTGAAGGCAGAAAGGAAAGGGAGACAGAAGTCCTTATAGAAGGGAGTCTTCAAGACTTCCTTCCTTTTCTATGCACCCACAGTTCTTTAAAAATACATATTAACAGAAAACTGCATTAAAACAAAAAATAGCAAAGTCTGTTCTGCTAAAATCTCTGCTCCTTGTTTGAGAAACAAATCTGGTCTGGAAGGACGTGGAGCGTTTTCCCTGATAAAAGACTGGGTAATTCAGGAGGCGTTGCTATCCCAGAAGGAAGACTGCCCTCTGGCCACATGGGAGAGAACTCCTGTTTTCTATCAAGTTTAGTTATGAAAATAGGATTTAAAACAACTCTGGTGACTGTGCTATAGTTGTACCTATCCATTTTTTATTAACATGTAAGGGACAGAATCAAAGCATTAATACCATAAACAGCAGCAAGAATTAACAGATTATTTCCACGTTTTATATTTATACAATATCATGCTATATGTTGTTTAGTAGTACGGAAAGTCTCGCAAGACTGTCAATTTCAATTACGGCATCTGCTTTGTACTAGATAGCTCTTTGCAAATGAAACAGGCAAGATTTTCATCACTCGAGTAATTGTCTTAAATGTACCCTCCTGAATGGGTCATAGATTTGTACCCAGGACTAATTAGATTAGACCCAGTACAGCTTCTGGGCCAGACAGTAATTTATCTGATGAGCAGAGCTTCAGAATACTAATTCTCTTGCTTGCAAGTGCAGCTGCATAACGGGCAAGCGTGTATTGGTACGCAGATGCTATCTGTTCTGCTTATCTGCTCAGTGTTATTAAGCCTAGACCTAGAGCCTAGCTCCTCACTCTAATAAAAAAAGGGAATCTATTATTTCTGAGGCCAATGCTTCATAACCCCCACAGAGGACTGCAATAACGGAAATGAAAAACTTGACAAGCAATCTCTAATCTGTCTGTGAATCTCAGTACTACTTCTGTGCCATGCAGTGTTGCTTTTATATTTAATATAGGACATAAAATGGATCCTTTAGCCCAAGCAGATAACTAACTACCTGTGCATCTGTGGCGGCTCCATGAATGCCATCGTCTGTACCAAACGTCCTTTTGCAGTCTTTTAACCACTACAAAACAAAAGCAGGAACAAGCTTAAAGTTATTCTGCAAAACAAAACTATTTGGAATATGAGCAAGGACCTGAAGAGCAAAGGAAACATACCCAGTCCTCTTAAGCTTTCAACAAACCTAGACTGTTGATTCAATATATGTTTTGCAACTATCTGAAAATATACTTGCTCTATTGGATTTGACGTTCTAATTCATAGGAGAGAAAGATATGTGACATAAATTATTATTTTCCTCGTTAGTTTTAAATAAATGTTGCTGTATAATTTGAAACGATAACAAAGAAAAAGGTAACCAGCACAAAATCTGTAAAAAGATAAAACTATTATAGCCATTCTTTCCACTATAGCATTTAGGTTATACATATTTTAAAAATAATGGTACATGTTTAAACAATCAAAATTAAGCATGTAAACATCCATTGGCTTCACTAGGGAAAAGCGAAGAACAAGTTTAACTGATTATTGTGCTAAACTTTGATTGGCCGAGGCAGTAAAACGAGAAGAATGCGTGCTTTATCTCATTGGATGTTATAATGATCTTTCCATTACGTTTGTACGAGAGAAAATAAAATTGAGATTTCCCGTCAGATTAATCTATTAAAGAAATACTTAGTTAACTAGGACTATTTGCTTATGTGGACTGCAACTGGAATCGTCTAAATGTTGTGGTGTCAGTTTCAATTAGCGGCGTATATGCCAGGGTGCGTTTTCAGAGTCGCTGATCTGATAGCATCCCTCAATAACATAACAGGCTGAAGCAAAGTAAAGGATATTAACAGAAACAGAGAACATGACAGCCCATGAATGGAGGACCGCAACAGGGCTCAGGAGAGTCATATTTTCTTCCTCTCTGTTTGGGCATACAGGTAATCTGGGATTAGGAGGTCCAAGACTTTCCCACTACTGCTCCTTTGTGCCGTCTGTATGGGAGTGTGAGTGCTGGCATGATGCTGGGGAGTTAATTCTTCAGCCCTCTATTTGCCTGGGCCACAGTACCTCTGGTGCAAATCAATTTGTGTTGCTGCCATCTAATACAAGCTAAAACTCATTTATATTTAATAGTAACATATTTCCCTTTATATGTCTGCAAAATGATGTACAAAATGATGTACAATTTTTTTTCCATTTACATAAACAGTATTTTATTTTATTATTCTTCCATGCTGGTTTATTGTTCCCCATTGCAGACATATGCAAAATCAAAACTATATTGTAAAGGAAAGTAGTCTGGAAGAGCCCAAGGGGCAAGCGCGTGCGCGCGCACACACGCACGCACACACAAAATGGGGCCAGTAATGGTAAGACAACTAGACATTGACCTAAACAGTCAGAAGCAGGATTCCTGTCACAGCAAGACGCCTACAGACACATGCTATTTTGTGTCATCTGTTCCCCTTCTGCATATTAGGTTGAGCTGCAGAGGTTGCACAATAGGGAGCCAGGGGCTCTTGCCTCAATCCCAGCCTGCCTACAAGAGATGGAATTATTAGGGAGATGAGCATCAGCACCAGTTGGGATTCTCTCTGAGATGCTGCATCAAAGCAGTACTTGGATCGCTCCAAACGACACTGGCATTTCTTCTGCCAAATACATAGTAGCATCCCCAAGCTCAGAAATCTCTAGGTAATGGAACTTGAGGTGGTCTTGTGCCACTATAAACTTAACACAGTGTTGACTGTGTGATTTTCCAATAAAGTACATATACTGAATCTTACTTAAATGATATTACATATTTATCAACAGCTTCCAGCACGCGTGGGCCATGCATGTGTGACGTGTCACCTTTGTTTACTGCCTCCAATCCAGTGCTCTGTGTTTGCCCACTCTCATGTACTTACACAGATTTTCAGGGAGTGGGTTGTAATCCAGGGGATCCCAATGTGGTGCCCATGGGCGCCATGGAATCTACCAGCACCCTTCCTGGTGTCCACCACATGTTTCTAGAAAGTGGGTGGGGCTAGGTAAGCCTTTTGTCCAACAAGGGTTCTAGTTGGCCATTGGAGATGTTTGAAAACATTGCTTTGGAGGCAGCTGCCCCACAGCACAAAAGATGGTCACTGTGTGATTGAAGGTGAGCTGCAGCAGCTATTTTATGACTGGCTTCACCTCCTGCTGCAGCCATTTTGTGGCTGCACCCACTGTGATAGGTCAGAATTCAGAAGATGCCCACAGGCTCAAAAAGGTTGAGGACCCCTGTCATAGACAGTGCTGGGAATGAGTATGCATTGTACAAAACTAAGGAAAATGCATTCACCTCAAGCAAAAAGGTATACTGTAACTAACATGTCTATTTGCTTTCCTTGCTGTAGCTGCAGTCAATTAGAATTAGAATATGGAACCCTTATCTCCCACTTACTCAGTGCACAGCCACGCATGCAAACTCTCAAAAATACCTGCATGTTGTTTATATACAAAAGAACTTGGAAGTTAGTAGCTTGAGCATGACCTTTGCCCTTGTGTTGCAACAGGCCACTCACAGCATGAGCTGTCGGGACGGATGCTGTCAAAGACTGCCTTGGGATGCATACCTGCACCCTGCCTGTCTTTCACAACAGTCTTTGTGTGTCATGAGGGCAGGGCAAAGGTTTAAGTTGGTTATAGGTTTATTTTTGAAGCAAGTGAAAGTCTTCAGCTGGTCTGAATTAATTTCACGGCTTGGCTCCAAAAAATCAACCATCGTGAATACAGATTTTGCTCATTATTGACAAAAACTCTCCACTGAGATAGAATTGCCTAAAATTATCATAATTTCTTGCAACAAAGCTGTGTGTTTGTTTTTTGGCACTGCCAATTAAAAAAAAATCTTTATCTGATATGATGAACAGACTGAATAGTATTAGAGCTAAAACATCAACAGGAGATTTTCTATGCTTTATCTCTAAACTGTTTTGCATATTTGTGTGTGACTTATCCCTCTCTCAAACAATGTGGGGATGACAGGTATTAGAAGCCACATTAAATGCATGTTTTCCCTGACAAGTAATAATATTTGGCCACCCAAGAATGGCATTACTCTTTGTCTTGAGGTCCCCATCTGTTAGTCACATGAACTCTTGCATCCCATTTCAACTTCCACAAAAGGACGGAATAAGACCTCCCCAACTACCTCCTTCTTCCACCACAGGGTATAATTCAGTATTCATACATCACTGTACACTTGCCTGCTCTGCGGCTTCTCTTTTAGCATTGTAAGTATCCAGATGTTCTTGGAGCTCAAGAACACTGAACTTCAGTGTTTCCAGTAATCCATAAGACATCAACTGCAATATTAAAAAGTAAGATGGTTTAGAAGACTGGTTATAACATACTAGCTGCATTCACATAGCAGGTACAAACTCATAATTTTGTCTCTAAAACCTTTATCATCTAAAACTTAACTCGTGCATTACATTAATGGCCTGCTAGGACTTGTACACTAAAAACTCCAAGGGAAAGGGGGAGTTGCAAAGACTGTTCATCCCGTGTAAGTTCTTTGCAGTAACTTCAGATAAAATCCATGCCCACAACAGTGCTATAAGGATTTCTGGTGTATGGCAAGACTGAATGAACACTGTCATCACAGCAGCTGCATATTCTTGCATGAGATACTTAAGCACTGTTCAAAATGCTCTGCTGAGACATATTCCTCCATCAGTGGCTTAATCATCCCTGATAAAGAATTTTCTGTGATACAGTGGAGCCAAATTGAACCAAAGTTACTAACATAAACAGGACTTGCCTAGGAAAGTCCTGTGTTATCAAATGCCACCCGTTATACATATAAAGGATGGAACACATGAAAAACATGACAATTGTATAATTCAGATCATTAGAAGGAGTGCAGTCGAGCTGTGATGGTCTTGTAAAATAATCATGTGCTGGAAATTATTTACTTGTAGAATAGTTTGGAAATAATTTTACAACCATGATAGATGCCAAACCTGCCACTATATAAGATTATAGAGCAAGACAACAGAATTCTCCCATGTTATCTTTATCAAGATAAGATCTAAACATCTGCAGAGGTGAAACAATTGCTAGCATATGCCTGAGTGAAGTGTCCCAGGTGTTTGTTTCATTCAATCTAGGTGCTTGTTTCATGGAGTGGTGCTAATTTTGATATCCTGACTAGAATAAAGTACTATTCAAGTCAAGGGAGGATGAAAAACCTTATCAGAGTATGTTAAATATAAGGAACATGGAATTATCTTTATTAGACAAGTCAAAAAATAAATTACTAAAGAACAAACAACAATATTATTTGAAGTAAGTGTTAAATATGTCATACAGGTTTCCTTCTTTAAGAACTATTTTTTTAGCATTCATAAATGTACCTATACTGGGCAACCAACACTGATAAAGAAGACAATGTAACGATATGGGAAGCATATAGGAAGTGAATACAATTTGATACTGTTCCAAAAGGTATCAGGTATTCACTACGGTTGCCTATTTTTGAAACATACATGTTAGTTTCATGAAGTTATTGAATTAACTTTTACCTTTCAGTTCTTAAAAACAATAAAGACCTGAGTAAGTCCTAATTGACACAACACAATTTATTTTCTAAACATATCTGGAACTGGATAAGTCCTTAATACATATCTTGTTCATCAGAGAAGGACTCTGCATATATAAATAAAGGAGGCGTTACCGTTTCAGCATCTACGAAGACTGTTGGGCATTCTGAACACATCATCATCACTTCAAGTGAACTTTTAAATTTTTTTCCAATTCGCTGTAGATTCTCACCAAGAAAACTGACAGATTCGTGTGTAATAGCACCAAATTTCCTTTGAATGGTCTGTAAAACAAAGTAAAAGAAAAAAATTACTTAAAAACAGTGTGGGGTTTTTTTGTAGATTAATTTTGGCAAAATATGAAACTGAGTTAGAATTTTGTAAAGCAGTCGTGAGATCTTTCAAAAGCTTAAACCCCAAACATCCCTATTGGTCTCTCAAGGTGATACTTGGACTCAAACCTAGTGGTTAACAGGTGAGATAACATTTTTTCTTGGCAGCAGCTGAGGCTATGATGCAAATTACACCAAGGAGAAGGGCTTCCTCTAACTACCTGCAAAGCTTCTGAGTCAATTGAACAATAAAAGCAGTGCACCAGCATGGAAGAATGAGCTATGAGACTTATTTTATAGAGTGCAACAAGATTCTCCTTTGCTTATAGCAAACTATACAGTAATGAACACTGTATATCTAACAGTTATGTTTCTTCCGAAACAGGTTGGAAAGGGCAGTTAGTACTTGTTGTAAGAACCCACTATCATTCTTTTTTCTAGAACAATACATTTTTGCCTTGAAATCCTGCTGTGACCAATGGACCACCCAGTTGGGGGCTGTGGAATCCTAATAGCTTTGTTACAAAGGAATCCCAAACAGTATCAATGAAACATTTCTTCTGAAATGGGAAGAAATACTATTTATTTTGTGAACGTGAATGAGGGAATGTTCGATAGCTACCTGAAACAACCGAGAGAACACGTGAAAGGTATAAACAGCACAGGATCCATCTGTGTCTGACAGCATCTGATTAACATGGCAACGCCAAGCTTCCTCTTCATCATCATATGATGCTGGCTGGAACGCTGCCAGTATGGCAGAAAGAAAAGGCGAAGGCGGAGGGGATGCCTGTGCTTCCTGAAAGCCATCTTGCTCTTCATCTTGACTATAAAGAAAGCACATACAAAACTTAACGCAAGTGAGTTAAGCAACTGCTATGTCAGAGCATTACAATCATCCTAACCATGCAATTTAGGATACATGCATAAAGATTACCCTTTAAAACTAGTATGCAGTTTGATTTGAATTACGGCCTGCTTGATGCATTGTAAACAATCACAGGAGGAAGAAGAAAGTTAAAGCTTTGCTGACCAATATCTATATTTTCAAACATCCAATGAGTTTTAAAGAACAAGCAGAATACAAATCGCTTAAAAACATTTTAAATGCCCCCCCACCCCCCGCAAATTCTGTCTCAATAAAAACAGACAATGCCTTTCTTTTCCATTATATATGGATAGCAAAAAAGTTAAAGTACACTTGCTGGAGTAAATCCGTTTTAGAACGTACTATTCTTTTCCAAAGTCTTAGTTGCTTAACAGGCAAGTTTTTAGCTCTTTTACAAACATATTGTCCCCAAATTCTTACCTGATATTACAGCCCTTAATTATTACAGATAATCCATAATTCCAATAAGCAATGTTCTAACATTTCTATCTGCCCAGAAGCACAGTTACAAAGTCAGGCGGAGTATGGAGTCCTCTGGTTTCAATGTTGCATTATTTGAGCAGAATTGGAGTTTAATCTTACTAGTATCATCACTCTCCCGTATCTAGCAACAGTTTAAAAACATTTTAATATGGTAAGGGCACCTTTGGGCAAAACAATCCCACGTACAATGGGGAGCAGACCCTACAGATTCTTTGTGGTGCTGATTAAGTCCAAGGTCTACAGACGTTTATTCACTGCAGAGCACATTGCTGATCCCAATGTTTCTAACTCAGTACTGCTAACACCCAGTAGTTGGAGCCTACTCTCCATTAATGGTGTAGCACAGGTGTCAGATTTTAGTAGAGACCCCCATTAGACACCCATTTAGTAGAGACACCCATTAGCTTCTGTGGCAAAACTGCTTTTCCAATGTAGATGGACTTGAAAACAGCCTCAGTGGTCTGCATCTGGGCATGAAATGCAGTTTCTCTGTAGCCTTCTGACCCTAGGAAAGGTCATTTCCAAGGATGCAGTACCCAGGGAGGAACAGCCACAAGGGTTGGAGGAGAGTGAGGAATGATGAAGGAGTGAAATTGCTGTTCCTTCTTTTCCAAGTGTCACTCCACTGACAATTCCACCTATTTACACCTACTCACTCCACCCCACTGCCCACCCAAGCTGTTCCCTTTGCAGTCTTTGCAAGCCCAGGAACCATTTTTCTTGAGTTCAGAAGGGACTGGAGGCGCAGGGAAGAATGTGGGAAAACTCTATAGGCCTCCCTGTATGGATGGTTGGGTACAGTCCAATACTTCTATTACAATTATTTTCAAAGCAGTTGTATTAGGTATTATTTGCTTTGATCAAAGGCTTTAAATACTCTCTTGTTTAATGTGGGCAGCCCTCAGTAACATGGTGCATTCGTAATCTTACAAACGGGATTGGGGCCCACCTTGAAACTCCCTTCATTTACTACTTCTCAGTTAACCTGGAAAGAATTCTATCATTGTAGATTATCCCTAAAACCCTGGCTTTAACTATGACTTGAATATAGTTGCTACTAGTAGTATCCTTGAAGTTTCCTCATTTTGGAGTTGGCTCTGGAAAGCACATTTTCAAAGCTGAATTTAATACAAAAGTGATTCCTGTGTAAGTTAATATGACCCCAAATGCAGGCCACCTCTAATTTCAAAGATCTCTCTCTAGACCAACAAGGGAACAGACAAACATTTTTAATGCGAGAAGAAAAGACAACTTTACAGCTTTACCTAGACAAACCAGAAAAGTCAGCTTCTTCTTCTTCACATCTTTCGTCTAGTTCCTTCAAAGCAAGGGTAACATCATCTTCACAGACTGATCCCGAGTAGCTCTCAGTAGCTGGGTGATCTGGAATTTCAGGCGGTTCTTCCAACTCCAGAGGTTCTTGGCAAATCAAGGGCTCCTGCTGCTCTTGCAATACAAACAACCCAGCGTCTTCACTTGCAGTACTAACTTGTTCATCCTTCATGGGCGAACTGTCATCCTGGAAAACAAACAGCATATTTTTTCAGCGCATACAGAGGAAGGCCTCTGTCTTACTGAGAACAGTAGTACAAAATCCAAAATGTATTTTGCATCATCCAACTGTTAAAGTTTTAGATTTACATTAGCATGTTGAATCAACTACTTTTGTATCTTTAACAAAATATTTTTCTATTCATCATTAGTGTTGAAACTTTTTAACATAAATTTGAAATTGTTTTTATTAAAAAAACCCAAACGATTCACTTCTTAACACACTAATTAAAGTATTAAAAACTATCAAAAAGCTACACAAAACGTTATCGAGATCTTCATTGCTCTGTAGATAGAAAATGACTCCCCCCAAAATCAAGGGTCTATGTCAGCAGCAGCTGAAAGAAGTCCTCCTCTTTTCAGTTTCCTTAAATAATCATGTCAGGTCTTCCTCTTTCCCTGCTGCCTTTCAACTGTTCCTAGCATGATTGCCTTTGCCAGTGAGTCTGGTCTTCTCATAAAGTATCCAAAGTACGCCAGCCTCAGTTGAATCATTTTTGCTTCTAGAGACAGTTCAGGCTTGATCTAGAACCCATTTATTTGTGTTTTTGGCAGTCCGCAGCATTCATAAAACTCTTCTAGCACCAGATTTCAAATCAATCCGCTTCCTTCATGTCAGCGTCCTTCACTGTTCAACTTATGGGGAATACTGGGGAATAAATTAATTTGATCTTGGTCACTGGTGACACGTCATTACACTTATCATGGCTGCCTTTTCCCTGTTGCCCTTTGGGTTGATGATGGCGCCAAAGAACAGAAAAATTTGAACAATTTCAATTTCTTCATGGTTAACCTTAAAGTCGTTTAATTCCCCTACAGATATTACTTTTAGCTTCTTGATGTGCAACTGTCATCCTGTGTTTTTGGTTGTCTTTTTTGGTTGTCTTTTTAAAAACCTTTTTTTTTTAAAAAAGGAGTCATTTTAAAGTCTTTACTATTTTTGGCCAGTAACGTGGCATCATCTGCATATCTCAATTTGTTAATGTTCATTTCACCAACTTTCATTCCACCTCCATCTAAATCGAAGTCTGTTCTCCTTATCATACATTCTGCATACAGACTGAACAGACAGGGAGATGAAATACATCCTTGTCTGACATCTTTGCCAACTGGAAACTATTCTGTTTCTCCATCTTCTGTCCTAGCAACAGTCTTGTGTCCAGAATACAGATTGTGCATCAAAACAATCAGATGGTGTGGTACATCCATTTTTTTAACCAATCAAAGCTTTTCATGATCACACAATCAAAAACTTGGCTGTAATATATGAAGTACAAACTGATTTTCTTCTGCAATTCTGCTCCAGTTTGCAATATGATCTCTAGTGCCTCTTCCTTTTCTGAATCCACCTTGAACAGTTGGCATTTCTCATTCCATACATAGTAACATTCTTTGTTGTAGGACTTTGAGCATCACTTTACTCATGTGAGATATTAATATGATGGTCCGATAGTCACTGCAGTCTTTGACATCTCCCTTGTTCAGCACTGGAATATAAATTGACTGTTTGCAGTCTGTACACCATTGTTTTGTTTTCCATATTTGTTGGCATATTCTCCTTAGGATTTTGATGGACTCTGTTCCTGTGGCTTGGAACAGCTCTATTGATATCCCTGGTGATTTGTTTCTCCCCATTACTCTCAGTGCTGCTTTCACTTTTCTTTCTAAACCTTTATGTACTCCTCCTTCTTTGAAGGAATCTATCATCCTGTCATGTTTTCTGTATAAGTTCTTCATTGTGCTGTTCCCATCTTTTCTTTATTTTCTCCTGTTCAGTTAATGTATATCCATGTTGATCTTTCCACATGCCTAATCATGCATTATTTTTTTCCCTTTGATTTCTTGGATCTTGTGAACAGACCACTGGTTTTTCCTTTCTTGTTGTTCTATTTCTTTACACTGGTTACACTTTTTGTATGTGTGAGTTGTGAATAATGCATTTAGACCTCTGATTCTGTTTCTGTGCTTTTTACTTTTGCTTCCCGTCTATCTGCAGCTGCCTATCAACACATCCCTATACTGCTTTATGCCAGTGATGCAGTTATTTTGTCCAAAACCCCAGTAGGTCTAAGAAGAGTCCTGAATAGGTTTGTGAAAATGAACATCTAATACTTAACTATCAAAAAACTGAAGTGATGTCTTTGGGTAAGTGTCCAAAAACTAGAGTCTGGAACATCTGTTTAGTTGCCTGAAACCTGGTTGGCTTCACAGAATTCTCACTCTTCTGTTTTATTTTGTGCTTCTAGCCCAAGACATCCAACGATTCTTGATTTGCTTTGTCTCCTACTTTCGCATTCAAACCTACTTTGCCCACCCAATATACAACAAGCTCACCTATTTTTGAACTGGACTCTACTTCTATCAGCTAAGTCATGAGGCAGAAGAGCCCCTTTAAAAAAAAAGAGAGTACCTGCTGCAGAAGACACGTCTTCACACAGCGCCAACTAGCATTTCTTTCAGGAGAGAATACATGGCTACTCTCTGTTTCCTTATTTTCTCTGTCCTATTTCTACCCCAATCAACTCCAGGCAAGAGGAGCCACTTCAAAGGATTTCCTTATTCCTGCTAGCTAAGAAAAACTAGGTGACGGTGCCACACCTTTGCAATGTGAGAGGCACAATGTGAGAGGCACAGTCAATATAAGCAACTGTGGTTGCTTATATTGACTGTTGGAAACAGAGGCGTAGATGCCCACACAGTGGTTTCCTGCCCTCTGAAGACAAGAATAGCTACATCAAAGATACTAATGAACATAAAAATAAAGGAATACTGAGACTAAAAATCAAAATGTGAAGATCCTGGATAATTGCTGATACACCAGAAACTATGTTTCCACTTAATTCCTTTCTGTTTGTTTAGGGCAAGCTCAAAATCTGGTGGTGAGTCTGCCAGTGCAACAAGTACATACAAGCTATTCTTCAACATATGCAATACATTCCTTAAGAAGGGCTTGGCAGTAAGATCCAAGCTCACCAAGGACAGAAATCCTGAGGGCTTCTGAGATGACTGTGCTCCTATAAATACTAAAAACACTTCCACTGCCTTTCAGTTTCACGCAATCGGCATTTCAAGAGGCAGGTATTTCCCCAAATACTGAACACAAATAATGCTCACCCTGAATTCAAGTAAGCTCTTCATAACAATAGCAGTTTTAAAACTGATCCTTGCTGCACAATACTAAGACAGCAGACAAGCTCAAAGAGAAAGATAATAAGATAAACATTTCAAGAATACCCTTCTATATAGTCTAGTGGATGGTCCTCCTCATAATGCAACACAATGAAGCTAAAGCTCCCAGACGTTAGCTCTGTTGGAGAGTGCCCAATTTTTATCTTTGTGTTCTTTTTGTACAAATTTTGTACTACTGCTGTGCTATCACTTACCCTTACACCCAATACTGAAAGAATTGAGGAATAGGTTCACTGCCGCTGTTTGGCAACAGGAGGAAGAAAGGTCTTTGGACAACCTGAAGAGGCCAAGGAGAAGGCACTTTTATCTAACTCCATTAAAATGGCTGCCACAACCTTCCCTCTTGAGGAAGGTGCCTAAGGCCTACAACAGCAAAGTCTGTCCAAACCTGCCCTGTGCTGGTTCTGAATGCCCTAAGATGAAAAAGAAAACCAAGTCTGCCATTCTTTCACGTGGCATTTTCTCTGCAAAAATTTCAAAAATCAGAGATGAACCGACTTTTATCTGAACAAGTATCACACAGACCTTTCTGTCTGTAAACAGCAAAGATACAATTAAAATACTCACTAGTTTCTTAGCCATTAGCTGGGAATCTGGCTTATTCCACAGAGGCATTTCCAAATGGGGACGAGGGGGAAATGCCACTAGCATGTAGAAGCACTGTTCACAAGGCCTCGCTGAATCAACCAATTGCTAACACTGCTGGCCTGAGGTCCCAATTAAAGCACCAATCACAAACGCAAAGGCAAAATCAAACATTTGGTGGGGGAGGGTGAAAGAGAGAAGAGGAGGATATATTGGAAAGCAAATATTGCAGGAAAGTAATTGCATACCCAGAAAACCATCTTGCTTGATATTGTTCTGCACCATTGGCAGTTCAGCTTTATTTTTAACCTGTGGTGAACATCGTCGGCCAATCAAGGGAATGATTAGTTTCTAGAAATGTGGTCATTCCTCCATGCCATCACAACAGGTTAGAAATACTGAAATTAAATTACAAAATCAACATGACAGATGAAAATTCCTTCAGAAAGGAGGCCAAAAGCTATTGCGCAGTGCTAGAAAGAACCCAGATCAGTCATGCGCCAGCCCCCATTTCTCCCCACCTCAGGCAGCTGATTGCTAGCATTATCTAGAGGGGAAACATCCAAGCTTGGACTCTCTGCTCTGAGCTGAAGAACCTCTTCTGTTCCCACGCTGCTAGTGGAGTCTTGAGACTGGAGTAACAATCCTCCATGATCTAGTGCTGGGTCATCAGCAGCTGAGTCGTTGATTAGCTAAGGAGGCAGACAAAAAAACAGAACAAATACAGATTCAGAGAAGTAGAAAACACCGCTATTCATTTATGTACGCTTCAAAGCAAAATACCAACAAAAGCTGATACTAGCTATCTACCCTGTTTCCCCGAAAACAAGTCCTAGCATTATTTTTTGGGATTTTTGAGGATGCTTGAAATGTAAGCCCTACTCCAAAAATAAGTGCTAGTTACAGATTCCCCAGCACAGCTGATCTGGTCATGTGGGGGGTGTAAAATCATGTAAAAAAATAAGACATCCCCTAAAAATAAGCCCTAATGCATCTTTTGGAGCAAAAATTAATATAAGACCATGTCTTGTTTTCAGGGAAACACGATAGAAACGTCATAGCAGCCACTTTTATTTTGGGTCAAGAGACACCCCCCACTTTTAAAAAGAAAAAGGCACATTTCCATGGGAAATATGGGAGGAGGAGGAAGAAGAAGAAGAAGAAGAAGAAGAAGAAGAAGAAGAAGAAGAAGAAGAAGAAGAAGAAGAAGAAGAAGAAGAAGAAGAAGAAGAAGAAGAAGAAGAAGAAGAAGAGGAGAAGCAGGAGCAGGAGCAGGAGGAGGAGGAGGAGGAGGAGGAGGAGGAGGAGGAGGAGGAGGAAGAAGAAGAAGAAGAAGAAGAAGAAGAAGAGGAGGAGGAGGAGGAGGAGGAGTTTGGATTTATATCCCCCCCTTTCTCTCCTGTAGGAGACTCAAAGGGGCTTACAATCTCCTTGCCCTTCCCCCCTCACAACAAACACGCTGTGAGGTGGGTGGGGCTGAGAGAGCTCCGAGAAGCTGTGACTAGCCCAAGGTCACCCAGCTGGCATGTGTGGGAGTGTACAGGCTAATCTGAATTCCCCAGATAAGCCTCCACAGCTCAGGCGGCAGAGCGGGGAATCAAACCCAGTTCCTCCAGATCAGATACACGAGCTCTTCACCTCCTACGCCACTGCTGCTTACCGTGTAAGAAATACATGGTAAGAAACTACACAGTAAGAAACTTTGTTTCTTACCGTGTCGTTTCTTACTCTGTATCGACAATACATGGTAAAAAACTTTATTGCCTGATCAGGTGCCCTGTTTCAATGAATGCCATTTGAGTCAGTGCAGATAGCCAGAGTGCTGACACCTGCGTTCCTTTCCCACCAGTCCACACAGCAAAGTGGATCAGTGGACCACAAAGGGTTTGCTTTCAACCAGAACCCTGCTCATGTCACTGGCTGTGCATGAAAATAACAGAGCTCTGCTTAAGAAGCTAATTGAGTAGATACAAATGATCATTACAAAAGGCGCCCTCTCAACCCCCTCCCCCTTCCATAGCCAGCATGGTGTCCACAGCAACATTCCTTTTGTTGTTCTCTGGGTTGGTACTTTGGGTTTTGGTCTGTAGGATCTCTCTCCAATATTTTTCCTTCCTTATTTATAAAGAACACTTGTCCATTAGCATTCAGAAAAACTGCAATCTACCGGTAGTTAATTTTCTAGATTGCAAAATCCTTGTTAGCTACTGAAAACAGAGTATTAGTTTTCCACATTTTAAGGTTTGTGATTGCAAATTCTGCAATTTAATTATGAAGTTTAAGGTGACTATGCTGTCACCTTCCATGATTGTTCATTTGCCATGTATATTTTTAGCTTTCCGTAATTATTCCAGATCACACGCCTCTCTCCTACTATAAAATTGACACAAGTCACACAGAAGTATTAATGACTAGTACAGCTAATATGGGAACCATTCATTGACAGCGTTAAACACAACCCAGCAGAAATCTTTGCTTGGTTTTAATGAACGTACTCTAGACCATATTTTGCCATTTTAACATTGGGTGCAATCCATGTTTCTGTGCAAGCTTCCCTGACATCTATACATCTGGAATGCTCCGTGGACCATGCCTAATTCAGAGAACTAGGAGCAGAGCAGGACATTAAGCAGCTACTGCTGGGCTCAGAGACCCCTGCACAAATGGCCCTATTTACATGAAGGTTTAAAACAGGAGTGTCAAACATGCAGTCTAGAGCCAGATCCCACCCTTTGAGAGGGCTTATCAGGGCCAGGAGCCAGTTGAGGCGACCCCCCCCCCTCACTCCAGATTACCAAGAGAGAGAGTGTGTGTGGGGGGGTATTACCCAAGATGGCTGATAAGTACTTTCGAAGCAGCCTCCCTGCCCCCCTAAAAACTGACCAGTCAGCCCACCCACCCCTTGTCATTCTGGGGCCAGCCGAGGCAGCTACCCTCCCCACAGGGCCCAGCCTGACCAAGTCACAATGATGTCGCATCTTGCCCTTGTAACAAATGGGTCTGACACCTCTGGTTTAAAACATCTACTATGATCATCTCAGAGCAAAGAAAGTTTTACCATTTGCGATCGCGATAATATCTGACTTGCAGTCAGGGCTTCTTCCTCAGAGGATTCATCAGTATCTTCTTGATTGGTTAAGTTCAAGCTGGGGGTGCTGCCGGAATACTGATGGTATTCCTGCAGGGATGGTGTGTCCCCCTTATCAATACTGTCTAGGGAGCGCCTGCGGACTCCCCAGTTGAAGTTGTCCATGCTTTCACCCTGCAACGAAGAGGAAGTTTATTCTAAAGCTCCCAGAACGCAACGCTGACACGAACACAGCAACACATAGCCACACAAATAATGAATTTCATGAAAGCAGAGTTTCAATCAGCCCAAGTTAACGCGAAGTTTAAATTCGGTTAATATTTCTTGTATCCAAAGGGTTTAAAGTACATGGCAAGAACAGTTTCCTGGATGTTCTCCCATTTAGATACCTTGCATTTGGAATTAGCTCAACGTATGATTGTCTATAACCATATATCTGTAGCAAAATGAGATCTCTGACTACTAAGCACACACAGACAAGTATACCACAGATGAGGACAGATGAAACAAGCCACTGCACCAGGCTGCAACTTACCTGCAGCTCCTGGTTCGCAAAAAGAAAAACACACATAATTAGAACGAGGACAACACTTAAAGAAACTTTATAATGGGGAGCATTTTCTATTACGTATGCTTGCCAACAGTAAAAGACTGATTCAAGCTCTGGAAAAGCTTTTGACAAAAAAAAAAAGATCTAACTCTTCGTTTTCTCCATGTTTTAGCAAAACTGAAAAACCCATTATGAGACAAACACTTAAAACAAAATGGCTATGGCACATTTTTTTTTAGTGCAACATATATTAAATCAAACCATTCACTGAACTGCTTGAAAACACCACAAATGAAGTCTTAAGTTGACTTTATCCACATTTGTTTGACGTACAAGGCATAATTTTATTTGCAGTGCCGGAAAGCATTAAGTGTTTTCGCTAGCCAACCTTATTATTACCTCATGCTTACAAATACCCTGACAACACGAACACTTTCCTGGTTCCTTTTGATCTACTTCAGTTGACTGAGTAATAGAAACACTTTTTGATACTTCTGAGGGCTGTCCTCGCTCTACTGCATTCCCTTTCAAAGACTGTGAAGCATCCAGCTAGCCTGCCTAGTGTTAAATTCAGCTCATCATTCTTCACATAGGAATGAAGGCACTTCTACCCACCAAGTGCTGCAAGGCAGACAGTGTTACTGGCGCAGGGCCTGCCTCTGAATGGGCTGCCATGGGCTGCACTGGAGTCAAGGGGTAGAAGACAGGCATCATGCAACAAGACAGGCAGGGACAAAGGCTTGAGACAGGTTGGAAACCTTTTCTCTCCTTACTGCTGCCCAGTTGGCAAGACTAATATTATAAGTACTCCTGAGGAAAAACTGCAATTCGTCAGCAGGACCAAGCTGGTAATACTTCAACATCTGCCCTGTTCTGATAAACTGGGCCTTAATGAATGAGCTCCCTAGTTTACAAGTACCTCAGACATAACATAACAAGCTGCCAGTATACCTATTCAATCAGGCTTCAGTTTGAAACATGTAGCTGCAATGAAAACATGCAGGCAGTATATTTGCAATATCTTCTTTCATGTGCTCTGTTTAAACTTTCAGTATTTCAGTCTAAGTTAATTTATTTTCCCTTTCAATCTGAGACAATATTAATAATAAGACTTTCAAATAGGCTCTAGGATGTTTACATGAAGGCCACCTGGAGCAGCTAACTCAAGAGTGAGTAACATATGGTGTCTGGGCTGCATATACAGAGCTATACTGTGTGGCCTGCAGTGACCCCCTCCCCTGAGATGGGGGCAGCAAAGCATGGACATTGTCTGAGTTCTGAAGGTCTTCATTTCAATCACAAGCCTCTTTGGATGGAGCAGAGAAGCTTCTCATCCCCAGGGAGAGGTGTGAATGCTGCCCCATAGGCAGCCTCTATCAGTCATTTGCTGTCACAATAGCAACTACAACATCTCAGGGACTCCCAGATACCGTATTTGCAGACCCACCTGCCCCCTTTTCACAATGGCAATTTCTCTGGCCAGCCTATTTTGTACCAGTCAAGATCCATTGTGGCCCACAAAACTATAAGAATCGTGCAACCCATGCCTAACTATATGTTACAAAGTCCTTGTTTGCCCTGCATGTTTGCCTTAGTCCTAAATCTCAGATGTGGACCTGAGACGTCCAGAACTTGACTGTGTGCATATAGTTCACATATAAGCCAGATAGCTCTCAGCCTGTTGGGCCACCTCAGCTTGTGTCTCCTCCACAGATGGGGAGAAACTCTCAAATGCTGAAGTAACATAGCAGTTTTGTACATACACTCAGTTAACTGCAGAGTTGTGATTACGATAACAGGACTTATTAATTATTTACAGCCAAATGGCTCTAGTATCCTGCAGTACCCATGCTTAGAAATCCTCCACGAATCATGTTTCTGAAAGGATAGGTAATTTACAGAAGCATTACAACTTAAACTTGTAGTTTGACTAGCAACTGTTTTCCAAAATGGTGTGGGTATTGCAGGCTCAGTCAACGTTACACATTATGAAAACCTCAGCTTTCTCTATGGCCTGTATTTGCTCAACCACTTAATTAACAGAATTAACAGACCAAAATTATATAAGACGAGCAAAATTTACCAAACTTTGGCTAGAGACCAAAGAGTTCTGTTCTCCTTGAAACAGAACTTTTTAAATTTATGAAATATGAACCACTTTGTCATAATGGCCGCCATCCTTCAGCTCCACTTAGCAAAGTTTGCAGCCTTCCTTCAGCCTATGTAGGCTTCTTCCAACTCAGTGGGTCTTCTCCCTGAGGAAGGAGTCTTAGACTAGGAAAAGACTTCAAACTTGCTAGCAGAGTGTGCAGGCCAACATGTTTATACCTCAATCCTGAGATGTCAGGCGTAATAAGATCCATTTTAAGAGGTCTAATTCTACTTTCCTTTTGTCTCTATTTTGGTCCAATTATTACGTTTTTTAAAAAAATCTGACATATATAGTATAGCACAGTACTGACCTCTAGCCATGATTTCCATGCACTGCAATGATAACTTGTATATCAAGAGTGATTATATTGCCTCAAATATAAAAATGCAGATAAAGATGACAAATGCACCATGAAACCAGATACAATGGGAATGGCTAAAGGTCAAAGCAATTTCAACATAAACTTTGCACCAAGATAAACAGAATAGTGAGGGACTCCACTGCTTTTCATATAAAATGTTCAGACCTAAGTGTGATGCTCAGGTTTTGATGGCAATACTGGTATCAAAGGCTATACTTCATGCTCTGTAAACAGGTTCAATAGACAATATTGTCTATGGGTTTATAGCTCTCCCACACTACAAAATAATGAAGTTAGTCCCCTTAACCAGAAAGATCAAGTACTGAACTGAGAAAAAAAAAATCAAATGTTCCAGTAAAGGCTAATGGCATTCCCTCATTAGAGCCAGATCAAAAGAAGAATCTGAAACTCTTCTTCTGTCCACACACTTCCCAAAGAATAACAATATGAAATCTGGGACGAGCTGTACTCCTCAAACAAGGACATCTGTTTGGCTAAACTGAAGCTTTAGACAGGTTAACAAAGGCTTCAATTGGTACAATAATGAACAATAGCCGAAGAAAATTAATGACTTCCCAAAACTTTTCCTCACTTGAAGGATAGCCTTGTGGGAAAAAATAATATGTGTATATACATAAAATTGCCATCACAGGGACTTACCTCTGCATCTTCTAACTCAACATCTAAAAAGTCAAAGTCTTTAAAAACTCCGAACTGTTGTTCACTTGTATTATCTTCCACAGCTACTTCTTCCTCTTGAATTACTTCTTCAGTTGCTGAAATAAGAGCAATTTGCTGGTCTCCAACCTCTAAGTCTTCATTAGAAGAAAACACAACCTAGAAAAAAGGAAAATAATGTAAGTTTATTTCAAACAATAGACTTGAGAAGTATATTGTATTAATCACGCACCTCTGGAGGATTGGCAGTCCTGCATCAACTTTGACCTACATTATTCACCACAAGATGATGAATAATTCATTTGATCTCACAAAAAAACCTGGTCTTTAACAGCCAGGTCATAAACACAGATAAACAACTATCACTGGCACTTGTCAAACATCACCATTTCAGAACGTTATGCTGTTGGAATCTACAAATACTTACAGATGGATTCTTAGGAAGACCCGATTCTGGACCACACAAGGAAAGAACATTCATTAACTTTTCTCTGGTTCTTCGCTGGAAAAAAATAACATCAAGAGAATACTTGTAATTACATTAGCATCTTTCATTTGTCAATAGTTCAAGGTTCTCCTACTTTTAATTCATGTTTGTTGTTACCGGTTTGTGCTAATTTTGTTACAACAGATATACAGAAAGCAATGTTACAAGTGAATGCACCTGAGACAACTGTGGCCTCTTCCAGCTGACAGGCACCAAGGCATTGGAATTGGATCCTGAGGATGTTGAAGAAGTACTCCTTGTAACAGCAATGACTTTTGGCTTTCCATTTCTGCCAGCTGCACTGTGCTGATCACCATATTTGTTCCCAATAATTGGGGTCTACAAATGGAAAAAGGTTACAGTTCAAATACTCCAACAAAGCAGATCCTTCCCAGAGTTATTACCATGAAGGGGTTTTATTCATCAGTTGAATAGAATGAGGAATGTATGCTAGTGGCGAGGGACAACTTTAATAGACCAAAGAAAACATCGTTAAATGATCTGAAGAGGGGACAGAATGGTTTGCAAATCACTATAGCAGTAAATGAAAAGATTAAGCAAAAGTAATGCAAAGTCTGCCTTCTAGGAGAGTGTAACAATAACTCCATTAAATTGATCTGTGTGGATAGTTATGAATGAAGGTTGGAGACTTATATATCATATAACAGCTGCTTCCTTTTGCCAATACTAGACTTTGGCTTGGAGTCAACAAACCACACAACGGTTTCTTCATGCCCAAAAGGGCTACCAGGTGTGTTTTTGGTATGGAATCCCATCATGCTACACAGTAATTCACTTTTGAAACTGAGGGAGCTTAGAAAAGCAGTTGGGCTAAATACACAAGATTTAGCCTCACTTCTAGGCCAAGCAAACTACTGCAGAGTTCAATCATATTGAGTATTTGTTTTGATCTTCCAAAATGCTTGAGCATAAAGAATGGTCTACTTGAATTACAAACTACTTACCTCTGATATGTCAAAATGAAAGTCTAAGGTTTTTCCAGGGAGTTCTTTTGAAACATTATTAAAAATCTTTGTGAATGATATTTCAGGAGAGCTTATATCACCACCATAGGACTTGGGAATATCATTAGGTACAACAAGACTTGCTGATCGAGAGACAACCAGTTTCAAAATATTAAGGGCTTCCTTCCAGTATGGGCTCTAAAGGGGTCAAAAGAACATGCAAGAAACAATTAAAGCCACTAAAATAGAGAAAAAAGAAATAAACATAACTCAACAGCCTCAAAAGTATTTTTGCCTCAAATATGACCATGATCATCATTGGCCATGTTAAGTTTTAGACAAATGTTGCTAATACTGTGCAAACATTTCATAAAGCCATGATGAAAAATACATGTCCAGAAGCAGCAATGTACTGAATGAAATCCAACAGGCTGAACATCAAAAACAGACAAAAACAGACAATAATATAATCCAACAACAAGTTATTGAGGAATTTGCCTGTTCTAAAATGGAGTTCTACTGCCACTAAAAAAGAAGTTAGTTTGCTGTTTGTGGATGCTATTAAGCCTGTGTTTGGAAATTAATATTCAGGTTGTATCTGTGGCAGGCTGCATCTTTACACTTTGGTTCATCTTGTCAGGTGCATCTGTTCCTGGAAAAGCAAGAGCTGCTCTGGATCACATCTGGATTACATTTCTACAATACTTCTTATATGCCTTTGAAGACTTTTCAAAATGCATCTATAAGATTGCTGATGGCACTGATGGTTGTAGTATATCTCCCCACATTGTAAGGAATTTCACTAGCTGCCAGATTATTTCTGAACAGTTCTGATTCTTACCCAAACAGGCTGAGACTGGGGAACTGCCAGCTGCCATACATCCAGCTGTCTAACTACTGAGATTTTTACTAGATTTTTTGCATGCTGTTGCCTTCTGAGGCAATATCTGTGGCTAACACAGCTATCCTTCTGCAATTACCAGAATCTCGCCTTTTCAGCTGCAGGTAGAATTCCTTCCCTGCCTCGGTTTGATACCGACTTTGAATTTGGGTGGCAGGGTTTTTTAAAAAACCAGATGCTGGCAATTGGTGTAATTTGGAGGTTACTATTTGGTTGGTTCCATGTGTTATCTCTTCAGCTCTTTGGTTACGTTTTCTGCTCTAATGTTAACGTTGATAATATTTTATTAATGTTGATGTAATTGGTTATTATTTTATGGGGAAACTGGTGGAATATAAATGTCTTAAATAACCAGTTAGGTTCTATAGGATCTCACATGCTTCTGTAAGAGATAATGCAAACTCTTGCACAAGCAGAGTTCCTGTGGATTAAGTGTCACTTGTCATGTGCAACGCTGCAGTGCGATGTGAAAACTGGACGTGTGCAAGCAGAAGACACCATCCACATGCACAAGTGCAAAAGTGGTTCCAACCCAAAGGATATTAATATGAATTCTGTAATAATGTACTTTGTGGGAAGATCGCCATTTCATCACATATAAATGTCCGTCTTCAATTTAGGCTTGCTCATTATTCTTCTGTGTCAGAAATCAAGTAATTCACCACAATCATTTTAAGAACATCTCATCTGTGAGTGTTGTTTAAATAATAAGCTCACAGCTAGAATAAATGGATTTTTTGCCCGAACTGCCCATGTGGGGTCAAATTTAAGCTTGTCTAGGAGTAATCAAGAGGAAAACACAATACGGCTAAATGCATTCTCTTTAATTTCATTATGACAAGTTTCAAAAGTGTGAATTCATCTAGAGAGGTCAGAGAAGGGGGTGGGGGGGAAATCAGGCAGCAAGGGAAACAGAAACACAGCAGGGCTTGTTTTCAAGTTGATGGAAGAGTTTAGAAATTTACTTGATTGCAAAGTCGTTGACCTTGGGTACAAAATAAGTGAAAATTAACAAGGACCTTTTATCACAGCATGCCTTGCGATGGTCAAAAAACAACAAGGTAATAATGAGCCTCTGTCATATTCTCTCAGAGATGTACGCTCAATATTCAGTATTCAATATTAACTTTTAAATTAATGTTCTTTTATCACTGGCATACAGTATATATTTTTGTTTTTTGTTACCAATAAGATTCCCTAATAATTTCAACTATATTTATTGGGCTCTCAACTTTCAATTATCAATCAATATGCAAATTACAGGCCTTTTATGTAGCTACAATATTCATTAAAATACAACCAATGAAACAAAAGACCCCAAAGATTCCTTAAACAGGGTCAGAAAAGAACAGATGGCGGGCTATGAGAACCTTAGCCACATTGATCAGTTACTTTGCTTAATGTCTCCTGACAAGACTACAATAACTTAAGTGCCTATCTATCAACTGCAAAAATGCATGATAGACACCGACATCTTTTCCTAGTTAATTAGGATTAAGCCCATTTTGTTGCACTGTAGTCCAAAGGAAAAGAATACACTTGAATCAATTATTTGGTAGCATGCTCCGGGCAGTATGGAAGCCTTCTGCAAAAAGCTTAAATATCTTCCAGGGATTATATTCTCAGTGAACTCTGTTAAAAGCCAATCTCCTAAATATAAAACAATGAGTTACTGGGGCACAACATGAATGTGTGCCCCTTCATACAAAGCAAGACACTTGGGTTCATCACAAGATCTCAAGTATAATGTGTTTATATTCATATGAAATGCAGCAAGTAATTTAAATGAAACTTTTCTTAGAAACAAGGCAGCTCAATTTTTTTACTCACTACAGTAATGTACTATCTTCCCCAAATTTTTTTTACTCAAAATCTATTTCTTTTGAAGAGCCATGCTGCATACTTGCACAAATAAGAGTTCTCAGATGTACAGACCTGTCCCAGAAATTACATGCCGTATTAATAATATTGCATGAGAAATTTTGCTTCCCAAAGATACACATTTAAAAATAAAAGCTGTTTATAAAACATAATATTAGATTCTGTTTTGCATGATTCATCTAAATAAAATTATATATCTTTAGTGTTTCTCATCAAAAATATAGTTGCCTGTTTGAGGCTATATACTTCAATATACCTACCTGAACATATTTACCAATGACCTTTATAATTTCTAGATTGAACTGTTTCACTGGTGTTGAAGATAGGTCAATGTGACTCAAAAGGCTGTAAATGATCTGCAGTAAAGATTGCTGCATGCTGGACAACCCTTTCTCTAACAGCTGAAAATGAATATATAAAATAGATTCAATCCACTGGCTACAAAATCCACAGAAACAAGTAACTAAATATCAAGTAACTTTGATGGGTCAATTACAATGCAAGTTGCACTGTAAAAAATAATAAAAATTCTGATATTGGAAACACAAAGCAACTGAACAAAACTGCATGTACAAGAAAAAGAATTTGGATTTATACTCCCATTTTTTTCAATAGTAAGTGGTCTCAAACTCATTCCCTTCCTTTCCCTACAACAGAAACCTTGTAAAGTAGATGGGGCTGGGAGAGTTCTCAAAGTCAAAAATATATATAATGAGCCAGAGACAGTATCTAATTCACAGAAGGGAAACTATAGTTCTCAAAGTCACTCAGCAGGCTTCGTATATAGGAGTGGGGAATCAAACCCGATACTCCAGACTAGAGCCCACCTGCCTTTAACCACTACACTTGATGAATTTCCAACTATCTGTTTCCAACATTATAGCTGAAATGGAATGCCCATGGTGAAATTTGTGCGTTTGCGATTGTCTCCAGAGAGCACACATCCTTTCATGAAAAAGATCCACTGGTCTCTGACTCATATGTTACATCAGAAGTGAGGATTCAGAACCTTCACAAGACCAAGATGTTCAGCTCAAAACTTGTTACAGTGAAACAGGTTTTCAGAAGCAGGAAGGGGAAAGGATAATCACAGAATGATAATTTCATTTGTAGTGTAGAGGGAAAGGGCCCCTGGGGAAAAGGGCTGTACAGGAGAATAGGTAAAGGATGAATATCTGGTACACTTGAAGAAAATCCCTCTTAGCAACATTTAAATACACTTTGAGGAGAGAGAGTAAAGCCTCAGCTTCGACTTGAAGTGGGAAGTGGCTACTGTAACTGAGATATTTTAAAGTATATATAGTTTCATTACCTCAGCAAGGTACGTTACAAGATTAAAAGTTGCTTCTGAAAAGGAGTCATGCAAATATCTACACACGACATTAATCCAGTTCGAGCAGTCTCTGGAATAGCTGTGTGTGCTGTATAAACTCATCATATGAGCCAAATTAGCAAGGGTTGGCGACTTCTCCTCTGCACAAACCTATGGGACACAACAAGAAACCATGATCTCGACATCTGTTCAAGTACAGTTTTGAGGAAATAATCAGATAACACTGATTCAACTTCAACTTCAACTGACCTTTATTAGACATATCAATAAAACAAAATACAGGACAGAGTGGGTGTTAAAACAGGACATAAAACTGGACAAAGCACGTAAGGTTGGTACAGAAGAGGTGGTCAAGCTTCCATTATGCCTTTGACTTGAGCACTTCTAATAAAAATTCAGCAGTTTGTCGAGTTATCCCGCTGTTGCTATTATTCAGCAGGTGAATAATCTTTGTATGCTCCGAACAACTTTTTTTATTCCCTAGAGCTGGGACAAGTAGGGAGAGTCTTGGTAACGCGTACCTCGGGCAAGAAAACATAATATGCTCGAGGGTTTCAACAGTATCCTGACAATCTGCACATGGATAACAGTGATTCAGTTAGTACAACTGAAGGTGTCACCGTGAAAATCAACCGGATTCTGCGATAGGTAAAAGAGGTTAAAAAACCAAGTGTAAAAGGATGCCTCCAGATTAATGTTGGATGAAGTGGCTTATGACAGAAATGACTCAGGGATCAACAAGAGTTTGCACAATGAAGTAAAAAATTAAACCCTTAAGGAATACACCCTTAAGGGTGACTGGTGAGTACACTATATTTTAAACATTTACCCAAAGTGCCTGCCATCCTCTGAACAGATGACAAAGTACAAGTTCAGCTTTACATGCCAATACCCAGGAGTTATTTCTCTAGAATTAGGAGATGTTGTATTACTTGGGCTTCTACATAAACAGCAGACCGGGCTCAGGCGCTGCTGAACTTATATCATAGAAAGAAGGGCACAGTTATTCCTCCACTATGCTAAACCTGAATGTGAACTGGAGCTGATTTTCTCTCTGCCACAGAGCAATGGGTCGGATCTCATGCACTTAATTATATTTTGGTCCTGCATTTTTAATACACTGTCTCAATAATTCTCTTTTCCTTCAGGCAGACTATTGCAAGTAATTGGCTGTTCTATAGACCTCAAGAGTCCCTTCTAAAAATAAATGCATTTTAAAGTCTTAATCACAAGAAAAGGAGAGGCCTGTTTTGTAAACCACATCTCTGACTTGAGAAAACAATGAATAGTCTATTATAAAAAGATTTTGATGGAATAAATTCAGGCCCCCAGAATGATAACATCCTTATTTATCAGCAGCAAGAATAATCCCACCAATTGAAGGGACTGACTTGGATACTGAACAACATATATCCGAAAAGTGACAGTGTGTTATTCAAGAAAAGCATTTAATCAAGTTTCCATCTTTTCATTGCTATAGGATCAAAGTCTGTTTCTAAATGCCCTCATTTTAGCCAGCCTGTTCAAACGGTTACATACCTTTGCTATTCTGTCAGCTGTTTCCTTGCAGAACTGAGTTGGGTTATCAAAATGTTGTATTAGATGAGGCAACAAGCATAAGATATTAAGAGGAAAACCTGCAAAGAAAAGAGACACCAAATTTTAACTTAACACAAACACATCTTCAGTGTTTTTTAAGTGCTTAATTCCAAGAAGTGCTCCCAGCCACTATTATTTAAAATAACAAATGTTCTGTCGAAGGCTTTCACAGCTGGAATCGTTGGGGTGTTGTGTGGTTTCCAGGCTGTATGGCTGTGTTCTAGTAGCATTTGTTCCAGGTGAAACATCAGGAGAAAATGCTACTAGAACACAGCCACACAGTCTGGAAACCACACAACACCCCAACCAATGTTCTAATTGGACAATGTTATACCTAGAGTAGCTATTCTCTCTCTCACACACACACACTATCTATCTATCTATCTATCTATCTATCTATCTATCTATCTATCTATCTATCTATCTATCTATCTATCTATCTATCTATCTATCTATCTATCTATCTATCTATCTATCTATCTATCTATCTATCTATCTATCTATCTATCTATCTATCTATCTATCTATCTATCTATCTATCTATCGCTCTCTCTCTCTCTCTCTATATATATATATATATATAAAATTTAATATTGTCCTTTATATGTAATGATGTCCAACTGGACCTGATTTGCTCTCTTTAATGCCATTATAGGTTTCTGACACTGATACTTCTGATACTATTTAGAACAAAGAATAGGAGCGCATTATTTTAAGGAGTGCCTGTGTCAAGACGTTACTTACAAATGCTTCAATATATTTTTGTTTCTCTTCCATACCTATTAAATGAACTCTATTGGTTCACTATTTTTCAAATCAGTTTTAAACTCCACAATTCAGTACAGCATGGCTACATATATTTTGAAAGCACACCTGTTAATTGGGAAGGATCCACCAACGTATGCTTGGAGACTGTGATGAGTTTGCTGAGTAAGTGAACTGTCATTTCCTGTGTAGAAACTGAGGTAAAACCCTTCAGGAATAATTGCTGAAGGCCTGGGAAGTTATTCCATTTTAATTTACTCTGCATCTTTTCAATCTTTTCCCTACTTTCAGATTTATCCAGAGGCAAATGAACAAGAAGTTTGTTGAGCAATCTGAGAGCCAGGAGGTATTCATACTCATAATCAGATTCCAGCAAGGACGCTGCGATCCAAAAGATGGTAGCCATCAGGTTCATGGGATCAGTAGTAGGCTGCACATCGTGCATTCCTCCCTCTCGCAGGGAGGAAAGGCTTCTAGTCCTTGCTAAGCTGTTGGAATGATTTATCCGTACATCCATTATATCCAGTGTGTTGCTCCTCCGACGGTCATTCCTCCGATCGCCAATTAAACTCAGTTTCAAAGAACTGCTTCGGGTGTTACTGTAGTATCCTAAAAAGTTTCCACTGCTAATGGGACTTGTGCTTAGATTTAGCTGTCCAGTGCTTTTCCTGTTAGCTGCATATTTGCTTCCCATTAATGGATCGTAGTATGAAGCACTGAAGTGAAAAGAGAATTATTGCATACAAAATGATACATGGGAAATAACTAGGAAGGAATGGTCATTTTCTCCTTGTACAATTAACTTCAAATCTCAAGGCTTAACTACAACTTCAGTGTTTGCCTCTAATTTTTTGAAACACCAATACAACCCTTCCTGTTACAGTGCAGAAGAAATACAATCTTTTATTCAGGCCGAATAATGCTAGTATAGAAACATGTCTACTCAAAGGGTAGGATCCCAAGAGTGCTTGAGTGAAAGGCATCTGTGTGTCTTCTGTGTGGAATAGGTTTTCAGTTAATGTTGCAGGTTGGGAGTTTGACACAGAAAATCAGCCACACCTTTGGTCCAAAGTGCTACTTTTTACATATAAGGATCTTGAATCCATCCAAGAATTATTTTGGTATGACATGGACCAATTGTACAGGTATAGCTGGATGAACTCTGGAAACTTAAATCCAACATTCAGAAATTATGAAATAGTGGTTAATGTTAATCAGTTTTTATGTCTCTTGTACTTCAGGATTTTAAAATATATTTCACGATACTTTGGCCAGCATAATGGGAGAGAATAAGCAGCAGGGAGCATTCCAACCTGCTTGCAAAATGAAGGCTTTGATTTTCGAACCCTCCAACAAATACACAGATTTTTGAACTTTTCTTTGGAACCGTGACAATTAACATTTTCACCGTCCATCTAATACCTCCCCTGCCCATTATGGCATCACAACTCTTCAGCAGAATTCCAATTCCACATAGTACGCTTACTCCTGTACATAATCTAAATTGTCCAGAGATTACTATGCATTGAAAATAATAAACAAGTTGCTCAGTATCAGTTCTTACTGGGAAAGGGCGGTGAGAAGATCATAATGCTTCATGGAGTCTGCCAGTGTATCAATGGCTGACTCCAGAGTAAGAAGTAGTTCTATGACAAAACCCTAGGGAGAAACAAAATTGGTCAACAAGATTTAAAACATAAAGAAAAAAAAGTAACAGGAAGAACACATGACATAAAGCCACAGGACATGGGCCCCAGTGAACATAAAGCATTTATTCCACCAATTATTTAATGCCCCTTTCTTTAAGATAACCATGACATAAGCATATGGAAACCTCTGCCTTTGGAAGTAATGGGTAAGCCACTAATGGAATGTTTTGTTACCAACATGTTGGAGAGCTTGCCCTCCATGTACAGTATACAGGAGGCTCTCCACTCTATACTCTCAGGTTTGTGCCTGAATGTATCAATTATACTCAGTGCTGCTTCAGTGCTAACAACATTTACCTGAGTGTCTTGACTTAGGAGGAAGGCGGGAGCAAGATCACTCACCTCTTCTGGTAGTGGAAGAGAAAGATCCTTTATTCTTATTGCCCATTGACCACTACATTCAGCCCAGTGTTAGGGCTGAAAAAGTGCAAGTATTTATTTGCTAAAAATTGACAATTTGAAAACTTTTTATATGCTTACGGATTGGTTTATATTTGTATTTAACACTTATGCAGAGTGGTAATAAATCATATGCAGCATTACTTCCTTCTGAGAGCACTACATGGGAACCGATCCCAAAGATTTATGCGAGTATTAATATTTGCCAATTGGGATACAACTGTCAATACTATTCATCCAAAATATCTTTCCAAAACTCCGACCTTCAGTTAAACTTGGATGTACATAATATACATACACTCCTAATCAGTGATTGCAAGAGAAACAGTGGATACACTGAAAAATAAGGTGCTTTTAAAATGTAACTACCTGAGCTTCTTCCCCTGCATCTCCAACAGTTTCTACAAGCCTAGACAGAATGTCAGAAAGAGTGGCGGCAGAAAGAGGTTGCTTCAGCGCTCTGAATATCTGAAAGGATCTCCCAGCGTAATGTCGAGAAGAGCAAGAAAGCGCAGTTTGCAGAGCAACTTCACTAAGATGGTGCTCCAGGTGAAACCCAACTGCAACATGAAGAGAAATCAGAACTGGAGAGGAATAAGGACTGGGACTGAGAAAAACTTTTAAGATTTTAAACAATTGCAATAATTGCAATCTAATAATTACAATAGAACAGTGTTACAATACACCTTTGTTTCAGCAGAAATTATTGATGCCCTGAGCCCTTTGGGGATGGGCAGGGTATAACTTTAAAAAATAAATAAATTAGAAGCATCTTGGATATGTTAATGCCCTGCTCCTCCCTTTTGTGTAAATTTCTGACATGAACAAATCTGGTGGTTGAGACAAAACAATGAATCAACTCAGAAATGGAGAGATGCTCTAGTTGAAGAAATGCATACTACAAAGAATTTTACTTCAGTTCAATTACGTTATATGTTAAGGGGTCCAAGAATACCTGAACTCGATTGTTTAAATACAGAAACAACATGCTTTAGAAACACAGTTAGCTGCTCGGCACTCTTTATGTTTGGATTCTTCGCTGAAACATCTTCATGGTTCCAAAATGGCCCTCGTTTCCTATGAGAAGAAAAGCACAAAACTCGTTTGACCAAACATGTCAAGAGAACTCATCATTAAGATTTGAAGTTTTACGAATTAACTCCCTCCTATTTCATGCATTAAGAAACACGATGTTATTTAGAGCTGTCTTCTCATGGTCCAGCAATGGCTTCTAGCTATGTTTAATAAACGGAACCTATCCATTTTAACTTATAGAGCCATATTTAATAACTATTTAAAAATTTTGATTTTATTTGTGCTCTATCTATTTGTTTGTTCGCCGCCCTGAGCCCTTCGGGGGAGGGCGGTTTATAAATATAATAAATAAATAAATAAATAAATAAATAAATAAATAATAATTAATAATAATAATAATAATAATAATAATAATAACAATAATAATAATAATAATAATAATAATCCATTTAGAGGCAGAAAGCATCTGAGCGCTAATGACACAAGGCAGCGCTGCATGCTTAGCTTCTATGCAGTAGTTGGCTATATGTGAAGCAGTATGCTACCCAAGATGGACCACTGGTCTGATCCAACAGGGCTCTTCTCATATTCTGAATCCAACACAGTTGCTCCTACAAGTACACAGCAACACTGAAGTGCATACAGCCTCCTATCCAGCAACTGAGCCACATCTGTTCGTCACATCCTAGCACCTGGTGGTAACAGGTTTATAAAAACAGAACTATAAGGCAGCATGAGAAATTCAAAAGGGAAAAAGGTGTCAGACATAATTTTGCAAACATCTGCACTATGATGATCCTTATGCATGAGGGATCAGTGTGATATAGGTTTTTTATTTATTTTATTTATTTATCTATGCTTCAATTTCTTATCCTACCATCCCCTCAAGGCTCCCATTAATAAATATGGCAATGGACAATCATAAAATATCAGCAGCCAAACTAAAAACTTATAAAAGCAGCTAAAACTAACTACACATTAACATTTAAAATGTGAAATGAGTAAAGCACAAGTATAGGTATAGGTACTGGATACCTAATATCAAATACTCTGGGTGAGAGGCGGCAGATCTTAGATGTTAAGGCCCAGGTATAGGGCCAAAAGGAGGGGGGGGGGGCACCATCAGCGGCTGGTCTCCAAAGGTCCGGGCTGAACAGCTCTGTTCCTGCAGCCCTGGGCGGAACTCACCTCAAGGTCCCTGCGAGGGTCTCGGATAGCCAGGAAGAGCTGCCTCAGGCCGGGCCAGGGCTGTGAAGGCCCTGGCCCGGGCGGTGGAGGCCAGCCGCGATCATCGTGAGGGCCGGAACCACTAGCAGATTGGCCTCACGGAACGAAGAGGCCGTGGTGGGAACATATGGGGTGATGCGGTCCGGAAGATACGCAGGGTCCTGCGGGTCAGCGAAGGCCTTTAAAGGTCAACACCAACACCTTGAAAACGATCCGGAACTCTACTGGGAGCCAATGCAGCTGGCGCAACACAGGCTGAATGTGATCCCAGCTGGCTGCTCAGGAGCACGCTACCGTGACAAGTTGACCAGTTTCAGTCTCCGGATCGAAAGCAAGGGAAGGCCAGCTGCAGAGCCGAAGTTAAGGATAGTCTAACCTGGAGGTGACCGTTGCATGGATCACAGTGGCCAGGTCTGCTTGGGAGAGGAAGGGGGCCAGCCGCCGGGCCTGGCGGAGATGGAAACTTTTTAAATAGCATTAGCTGTTAAGTCACAGGAGGTAAGACATGGTAAGTTCAGAACCAAACAGGACTTTTCAGCAATGAATAAAAAGAATCATTCAGAGTTCAGGCTTGAAAACATAGCTGCTTTGGGGATAGATTTCTTATACGGCAATGAATTCTGGACAAGTTATTGAAAACAGTATTAATTAGCTTGTTTCTGTTTATACTTTGCTTGGCCATGGCAAGCACTAAAGCATAACTATATCACACTTGTGCCATTTCTCATGCAAGAGACTGCGCTTGTGCAGTTTTTGAAAATGTTAATGTTTCATACACTTGAAACAATGATGATTGAGACTTAAATGGTACCTTGAAGTTATAAACTCCATAAGTGATTTCATTTTTTCAACTTGCTCTCCTGAAATGTCAACTTCATTGAGGATGGTGCTGTGCATATGAGAAATGGCAGCACTGGTATTTCCTAAGCTGATGCTAGAAGAGGTAGAACTTGAACTGAGCCCTGAGTCAGTCATTGGGGAGGGCTGGTGATCCGGTATAAAGTCATTAACACCTGCTTGCAGAAAGACATCATTATTTTAGATCAAACTAAACCTTGTAAAAGTAACAATACACAGAAATGAAGATTGAACACGGGCAACATAATCTAATATAAAAATCTAACAGTGGTAAACAATTCTATGAGATCCAACTGAACAGTTAGGTGCTGCCATCTACTGAACAATAATTAAAGCACCATTATATCAAAACAGTGGTAAACATTCCTATTTCTTTATTCATGCAGCCTGACTCTTTTTTTAGGGAATGGGTTTTCTCTGCAGTAGGTATTCCATAAAATATCACTTCATGAATGACCCAGAGAGAAACACAATTCAGTATCAGTTTCAAGGTGGCAACGGAACTCTTCTGCATTCCTTACAAACTAGTGTACCGTTTTGTTTGGTAAGGATGAAACAACAAATTACAGTTTGTTGGGAACACAAAAGATTTCAGTTCCACAGTCTAAGAAATTCTAAGATTTGCTCCCACTGCATTAAATTATGGTTCGTATCATGTCTGGATGCAAACGTGTATAACTGTGGACAGGGTACTGAATTACAAAAAAAAAAGTTGTGTGCTCAATTCAGAAAGGACATATATACGGTACCAGTGAAGATGTAATCCAAATGTGCTGCTTGTTTGACAGTAAGCACCCGGGGTTCATTAAACTCCCTATTCCTGAGAAGGACAGAGGCCACAGACTGGACGTTACTATTGGAGCCCGTCACGATCAATAAATGCAATAGGAGGCGTTTGCAGTGTTCATACACTTCAGGATGGTGATGGTCAAATCCTGCAAGCAACAAAAATACCAAATCAGATGTAATGGAGTCACAGTGATACACCTGATATGCTTTTATAGTACTTTTTGTGATTATAGGGAACATATCCATTTAACAAAGGAAACAGGAAACATCATTTCTTTACCATGCTGGACGGCAAATGCATTATTTTGCACGGAGGTTCATACATAATCTAACTTTTATTATACTCTTTCTTACATTTGATTTTTATCCTGGGCCATAACTGCCTAAGGATGGAACACATAGTAACAACTCACTCCCAATCCATTCCCCTGCCAGCCTCCCCCACCCCAAAGACGAAGCAGAGCCTGTTGGGGCAGCAGCAAAGAACCCACCCGTCGGGGTCAGTAGCAGCCCGACCAGTCCCTTGTCTGCCCTCCCCACCAAGGAGCAAGTTGGGCTTGGCAGGGCAGGGATGGTAAGTCACCTTCCCACCTGGCCCAGTAGCAGGTAGTCCAGTTCCCTACCCGCCCGCCCTGAGCCAAGGGAATATCTAAAATAACATGTGCAAGGGGCAAGCAGCAAAACTCCCCCCCCCGGGTGATGTGCTGGTTGGTACACCCCCATAGCATGGTGGCTGACATGAGAGGTGAGGCAAGGAGGGCCAGATGGGTGTGCAAGTGGGGGTAGCCCTCCCCCCGGCCCCTCCACCAACCTGTGGAGGATGCCAGGGCTGGTGAGTGGCACTGAATATGGAGAGGGCACCCGGAGATGGTGCCCACTGCCTCCCCATGAGGGGACCCATTGCTCCATGTTGCCTGCCTCAGCCCCTTCTTCCCCCCATCAATGGCTCGCCCACATGTCCAGTGCTCAGGACCCACCTGGCAGGGACGACAAGTGGCAGCAGGAATGGGTGGGCCCAGGAGCAGCATCCATGGGCAGGTCTGGCCCAAAGACAAGGGTGGGACATGGCCTTATAGAACTCGGGAGAACCAGCAGCATGGCAGAAACCCTGCGACGGGTATGTGTCGCTGGCCCTTGGCAAGCACCCACTGCCGGCAGGGAGTGCAAGGCCTTGAGAGACCAAGGTGACGACAGGGTCCAAGGGCAAGCAAAAGAAGTGGCAGAGAGGCCAAGTTGGCCAAGCTGGACTCCGTCCCGCAGCGCAGGTGGCTCTAGCCTCCTCCATCTGGCGAGTGAGGTGGGTGGTGCTGGACAGTGGGGCAGGCTGCAGGTTCTGCAGAAAGGATGTGGGGGAGGCTGCTCAGGTTACACACCAAAGCAGTGGCCAGCAGAGGCTGGTGGGTGGAGACATGCTGCTGGTGGGAGTGTGTAACCAATGCACCACCCACAAGATGGACACAAGTGGTGCCTGGGGCCCATGACTCCTCATGCTCCCCCTAGATTTGCTACTCTATCCCCAAGGAGCAAGTCAGGCCCGGCCAGGCAGGGATGGCAAGCCGCCCTCCCACCTAGTCCAGAAGTAGGTTGGCCAGTCCCCCACCCCCCTCACTCTCCCTCATCCTCTTCTAGCACCCATTGTAATTTTGACCACAATGGGCTGTACTGCTAGTTTACTATAAAAGACTTGCTCATAACTGTAAATTGTGATTGTTAAAGAGTATGCATATTATTCCAGAGATTTGTGATCTACTAGATCTGGGATTATTTTAACACAATCAAATCAACAAGCATAGAAACTGCTGGAGTACACAACTGTGATAATTAACACTGATTCCCCATTTCAATATGAATATAGTTACCTATAAAAACTGCATGAAGCAAGAGGTGCAGGTAGCTTCCCCAGTCAACTTTCACACTGTGATCAATGATCAAATCAGTCAACAGGATCACTGCTATATTGCATCTACAAGAAAAATAAAGTGGAATTGGTTAAGAAATAAAAATATAGAAGCTTTACGTTTCTGAAGGTATGTACTACCCTATTTTTATAGATTACTAATAGAAGCCTAGCTACTATTTTAACAAGTCACGATCAGTCAAAACAAACGGTGGTCTTAAGATAAAGACATCAGCAATGATAGCATAGGAGATGCTTCTGAGTACTTGAGAAACACTTTATACTAACTATATGTTATTTACATAGACCCATTACAGACTATGTGCTTTACAGAGAACAAGACAACTGACTCCTGCCCAACTAGAATTTGGAATGACAAAATGTGTTTATTTGTTCTTCTGACTACCATGAGTAGTCAAGACTAAAGTCAAGGACTGCTGGAGTTTCACTGTCCTTTGAAGACCACTACTTGAGTCTAAGAGCCTCGTCCAATGAGTGGGTGGTGTGTGTGCCCTCTCTGGGGCACTCACCCTGGCAGAGTGGTGAAACTTATGCCATGCGGCTTCCGCTGCCCTCCCCAGTGGTGAAATGTGGTACAGGACTCTACGGCAGTGGACCTGTACCTCCAGCCGCTACCGGTGTAGTAGGGTGGGGCGAGGGAGGAGCTGATGTTAGGAGCCGCATTATGTCAGCAGGTGTGAGTTGACACTTACCCAACCCTTTTGCGTGGCTTAAATGTATTGTGTACTATGGGGATTTCTTGGCAGCAGGGAGGCTGTCACGTTTGTGCAGTCTCCCCGTACCACTGGAAAACCCTTTTGGGAGTGGTGCCTCAGCCGGCTGCCTGGAGCTGTGAATGGAACTGCAGGGCACTCTGCTTGCCATCCTACAGGCTGCTGTGAGAATATTAAACATCAGTGGCCAAGGTCTACTTTTCCAAAGTGCTTTACGCTACACCCAGACCTAACTAGACTCACAACTGTGCTATTCTGAATTCACTGTTCCAGTGTCCATTTGGCATCACACTGTGGCCACCAGTGTCAAAGTATATACCTCCAGCAATGTGAGGCAGACAATAAATTAACAAGTGGTACTTCAACTTGACTGCTACATACAAACCAAAAGAAACTTGCTAAATCAGACCATGCTCTATTTAGGCCACTGGATGATTTTTCCAGAAAACCCACATCCAACCAGTGTGGTGTGAACATCAGCCTGCCAGTCAGTGCTAAACCCAAAATAGACTCAACCACACCTTTGCATAGGAAGTTCCACCCAAACATTTACAGGTTGGTCCCCCACCCTGGGACATGGACAATATACCCCACTAAACTTTCCCCTTCTCACTAGACACAGTGTGAAACAGACTTTTCTCTGTGATACACCTCTGAGGATGCCAGCCACAGATGCAGGCAAAATGTTAGGAACAAGATCTACCAGACCACGGCCACGCAGCCCGGAAAACCCACCACAACCAAAATAGACTATTTGTCTTGCCTTGCACCACCATAACCCTACCTATAATTTATAATACTAGAACCTATACATTGCTTAGGAGTAACTTTGGTGATCTCCCAGTTGCTTTGGGGAAAAGATAAGCTATGGCACAATATTCCTTCTTTGTACTGAGGATATACAAAGCCTGCTACTTATATTTACTGCTATTGCTCACCTATGAAGAGACATGCCTGGTGAGGACGTTTCAGGCAAATAATCCACCAGTGGTGACCAACAGCCCCCGGAAGGCGGAAAAGGTAAAGGCTCTCCTTCGTTGTGCTCCAAGACTTTCAGTCGCCAGTTTGAATACAGTGGCATTGAGTCACCTATTAAAGAATTCATTTTATAGTGGGGTATTTCAAGGTAATGTGTTTATATTAGCTAAAACGCCATTCTTTTCAACATGCACGCAGCACCATGTATATTTAACATGTCACTTGCTACAGTTCTGCCTTTTCAAGACTGCTCCATATAGACATTGCAGTTCTCCAATTATTGGGAGGGTTAGTCTGACTGCACAGAAAGTCTCCATGCCACAGCCACATGTTCCTCAGGGCCACCAACAGAGAGACTCTCCAGCCCAAAGTGGTCAGGCAAACTAGGTAAGAGACTTACAAATGATATAGCCCTGCAACAATCCACTACTAGGCCAATAGGGATACCAGTACATCAAGAAGGGCTGAAATGTGTAGTGTGCTAGCTTAAACGGACCAAAAAAAAGCCATTGTTGTACACGCTAAACTCCTATGAATAGAACACAGAGGTGGTTTTTTTAATATAGTATGTAAGCTGAAAGAATAGAAATATTCATAAGAACATGTTTCTCCTTGCTTCCCTTTCCCAGCCATTAGAAGGAAAAATGAAGCAGCAGCCGGCAAAGCCATTCAGCAGAATGACTTTGCTTCCTCTTTCTAATCAAGACCTTTTCTGTACAAGCCCTTTACAGTGGAAGCTCGGTTTTCACTGCCTTCAGTTTTCATCAGTTTCGGTTTTCATCGATGTTTTCAGTGAAAAATTTGTCTCGGTTTTCATCGATTTGCCTTGGTTTTCATCCATTTGCAGTAAGGTGCAGGGGTTTGTGGAGAAAAATCACCCAGACAAAGCTGTTGCAGGCTGTGTCTGCAACTTGGTTAATGACAATGTCTTGCCCCATTTCAGACAAATCTTAAAGAGCTCTTTGGACAGCTTTCTGGTGCGACATTAGTCCACTGGCTCTGAAGCTGGTCCTAGTGTTATTGTTTGTTACTGTTTTCAGCATTAAACACTATGTTTATTCACCAAAAAAATGTGGTTTTGGTATGTTTTTTGGAGTGCGGATTAATTGGATTTACATTGATTCCTATGGAAAAGTTTGCCTCGGTTTTCATCGGTTTCGGTTTTCATTGATTCTTTCCAATGAAAACCGGGGTTCCACTGTACATCATTTCTAGCCCACTAATAAAACTTTTCCTCCATGTAGTTCCACACATCTTTCTTCCGTTTCGTTCCGAAAATGATTCCAAGCAACTTTTTGCCTGTTGTTTCCAAAAAGAGGTTTACGGTGCCGTTTCTTGCTGAAATATTTCAGAGTCGGCTTCCCTCACATTGTGATCGTACTGAAAAGTTTCTTTCCTGCCAAATGGCGAGCTGTTTTCCACACACCCTGTGCGGTTGCCAAACCTCCGCTTCAGTGCCTGCACCACCATTTTTTCGTCCTTCGCCTCACTACTTTGCCCCTCTCTGCTTACATTTTAACTGGCTTTTTCCTCCCCCCTTCCCCACGTTCTGAGGATCATTGAATCAGCAATGCTATGAATCACTGCTGCAGCACATTTATGAAAAAAAGCTAAGAAAAAATAATGGTGGCCAGGAAACCATGTTTGGAGGAGGAGACTGCAGACAAATTTTACGGTAAATGATGGGATCGAAATGTGCCTTCAAAATGTGCGGTGTGCCGAAACAGCCATGGAAATCTCTTCTACAATGTACAGCACAGAGAATTTGGTACAATACTTACACATTTAGGAACTTGGGCTACCGGCTGTATCTTCTGAAGAAAAATGTGGCAGCAGGCAAGCGAATATATGTTTCTGCTCCCCACATTCCTAACTGAACAAATAAATCCCACAGGCGAACAATTATTCACATACTGACTTTTATTTAGATACTAAGGTAGAATAAAAAATGGATTACTCTTCTCTTCTTCATATGATCCTCCAGAGCTGCTGCTATAGCGAGATTCTAGTCTGTGGTGTTGGCGGTTCAGATTACTGTTCAGCCCACTGTAGATATCTAGATGTACATAGCTAAAGGAATAAAAATATTAGCATTAAACCAATGCTTCATACTTTGGTCTGACTTCTTTTGTTTTGTGTAATTAAACCAGGGGGTTGCAATCTGCGGCTCTCCAGATGTTCATGGACTACAATTCCCATCAGCTCCTGCAAATTGGCCATGGTGGCAGGGGCTGATGGGAATTGTAGTCCATGAACATCTGGAGAGCCGCAGGTTGCAGACCCCTGAACTAAATTATGCAACTTCAATAGTCTGGACTCTTTCACATTAGTTGCCTTGCTTCACTGAAGGTACACAGATGGAACAAAACCCAGCAGTTAGTACTGTTGTTCATTGAAACACTGCTTACCTCTCTTCAATACTATCTTTCATATGCTTATTGTCGGGATTACTATCTGTGGGTGCCACCATTGTATTGCTACTGGAGGTAGTACCTGCAAATGTAAAAGAGTATAAAATAGAACACTTAAGAACAGCTAGGCTATGTACAAGAATTTCTGAATGATACTCATACATTATTTATCTTGATTTGCACAGCAACACTACTTACTCATCAAGCTTTGGGCAAAAAGAATGCTACGGAAGAAATTTATATGGCCATGAAGAACAAAAATCATGACAGACGGATATATACAGTCTTGCAGCTAGTTTTACAAGATCTAGACAGCTTTGAGAAACACAAATCCATGTCACTTTGCAAATCGTTACAAGAGAAGAAAATTTCAGAAATCATCTTTGGCACTGCGGGTGAGAGTTAGCTGTTCTAACAAAAAAAGAAATTCCAGGCTTGAACATAAGAACATGCCAGCTGGATCAGACCAGAGTCCATCTAGTCCAGCTCTCTGCTACTCGCAGTGGCCCACCAGGTGCCATTGGGAGCTCACATGCAGGATGTGAAAGCAATGGCCTTTTGCTGCTGCAGCTTGGGATGTTTAGCCAGCTACATGATCTGAAGTGGCCTCCAACATGAACTTCTACCAATTAACATTCCTAAAGCAACGTTTGAGTAAACAACACCATATCTTAATTGCTCTTTCCCCAGTTGTTAATTTTGCAACCCAAACGTCTCCCTAACAGCCATCTCATTGTTCTCTTTTGGTATCTGCTCATATTGGAGTCTGAACTCAAATCTGATAGCAACTGCATATATAACATTCATCTGATTCAGAACACAACTTAAGTAAGGTTCCAAATTCACACAAAGGACTCTACAATCTCGCCCCTGTTCTGTAATTTAAACAAAAACAAGCCATGCTTTTAAATTATTTTAAAATACAGATTTCAGGTCATATTAGACTTTTCACCAACAATAAAGCCTAGATCAAAATGCAGCCACAGACCATTAACATTTACTCTCACCTGAGGTGACAGAAGGGATTTTGTAACTGGAAGTTATGCGATAATATGGTGGGTTATCCATATGAGTGACTCCAGAACTGACTGGATCAGTGAGCTGCAACTCGCTCACCAACTCTTCCAAAAGCTGCATGGTTTTATCCCTGCCTAAGTAAACAATCACCTTCTTCACCTGTCAAATAAACAGAAATAGGAGATAAAATTGTTTATACTTGAGGTGTTTTTTAAAAAAAATCTATTTGGATGTTATTCCAACCCTCTCATACTGTACAAATGGTAAATAAAAACAACTTCAAAATCATATTATTGTGACTGAACGAGGTGTACTCTCTCCACCAGAAACATATTTGGAATTTAGAAACAAGAGCAGAAAATAGTGGGGCATGGCAGAATTAATCTATAAAATCACATTTCCTTCAGTCTCCTCCTCCAGGATATGTTCCCAGGGGCTCGAAGTGACCAATTTCCCTCTTGCCCACTGATTATCAACTACACTCAGCATTCTAAGCTATTAACAGTGCAATCCAGATCTCTGAGGGAGTACTAAGGCGTCTGAAGACAGTGCAGTGAAGGTGGTGCTGTGACATTTCCAAAGGTGCGTTGGGCAGCACAGCATGTAGGGAAAACAACAAACCCTCCTGCTGCCCAAAGAGCCCCATAGCCCAAACAGACTTATGCCAAACGAAAGTGCAGCATAAGTCATCAGACTCCCAGGGTGGTGTTCTCGGACTGAAACACGGGCTTTACCCCTGGGAATACCCCGGCCCACCCCTCCCATGTCAGTGTCTGATCTTGATGCCAGTGCAACTTCAAGGTGGCCCAGACTTACAGGTTTCGCCGCCACAGAGCTGAGGGGCAGCCAGCCACCAGCATGTCTCCTCCTATCATTCTGCTTAGAGGTTTGAGGATAAGTCTTTAGTGGTCATCTCAATCTATCCAGGATGCTACATCAGTCTTTACATTGTTTTTGCTTGCCAACCAAAACAACAGCCAAAGAAGGGATTTGATTGAAAGCTATTCTCTAGTAGAACAGAGAAGCAATGCAGGAATACAGACCAAATACTTACATAAGGCAAGAGGCTGGGTTCACTATTCACTCCACAAATGCTGATCAAAAAGTGCAGAATTATTTTCAGATTCTTCGGCCAACTGTCTGCTAGAGTAATCCAAACATTCTCAATCTCAGACCAGGCCACCTCATCTCCATACTAGAAAACAATGTTAAGTCATTCCATGTTAAGTCATTCCATCCTGTCAAGAGCTTTGATTTTATAAAGCACTCAAAACAATAATCTACTGAGAAAGGTTTCAAAACCATAAAATTTATTTAGCAATTCAACCTTCCATGATTATCAAGCAACGGAAAGTTGGCTCAGTTGGCTCTGACTACAGCAGCTCTTAGGCCCCTTCCACACATGCAGAATAATGCACTTTCAATCCACTTTCACAGTTGTTTGCAAGTGGATTTTGCTATTTTGCACAGGAAAATCCAGCTGCAAAGTGCATTGAAAGTGGATTGAAAGTGCATGTGTGGAAGGGGCCTTAGAGTTTCTGGCAGAGAAAGAACCTGCTACTTGAGACCTTGTAACTGGACTTACTGAGGACTGAACTCAGACTTTCTGCACAAGAAGCAAATGCTTTAACACTGAAACAATGTCCTGTCAAAACTTTGTAGTAGCTGCCTTCTACAGCTTAAATATATGCTCTTGCAGCCTCTTTTCACATTTGTCTTCCCCAATGCCCCAGGCAAAATGTTTTATAAACACTATAGTAGCTGGGAAAGAGAAAGAAAACCCCTCGGCTAGAACCAGTGGCCAATAAGCAGCTTACTGGGCAAGTCACTAGTGTTACAGTACCTGAACTAGAATTCTCAAAAACAGGTGAAGTAAAAATTGTCAGTGTTAATAAAATGTGATCAATGAAGTCCCCTGAAAATGATACACATCAAAATGAACAATCCACTGCAACAGTGGGCATATTTACCTTTGCTGTCATATACATGAGGTTGTTTAAAACCAAAGCAGTAGCCTGTGGGGATCCCCAACCTTCTCCTCGCAGCCAGCGCCTGCTGTTCACCATCAGCTCTCTGTCTTTCAAGGGATCCTCTTCATCTTCATCTTGCCGACGAATTGTGGGTAAAGGTTTCAAATCCACCAGTTCAATATTATTCATCCAGGGTAGCAAATAGTGTAGCATCACCTGCCTTCCAGAAGGGTGTGCTGTCTGAATTCTCTGGCTAACTTCTGTAGCGATAAATGCAAATCCGAGTGTTTTTTTAGAAAAAGGACATTTTTATTGGTTTACATTGTTTAAGGCACTGGTGTTCAACACTAATAAGGACTGTGCTGAACAGCTGCTGCTTTATTTGGGTAGCAAAACATTCCTAATGCAAAGCATCCTCTATGCTTTCCCCGGAAACAGAACAGCCAGCCAAAATGGCATCAGGAAACTATTTACAGAACTTGCCACAAGATGCTGCAAAACGTGCACAAACACTTGAAACCACCATTTGAAAAACTGAGAAAATCAAATCAAAACTGCTATGACTGGAGCTGCCTCTCAAGTTCATAGAGACAAAGGCAGTCCTGCTGAGCAGAAAACACTTGCATTAACCCTTCACTTGAGAAACTGCCCTTTATGAATCTGCCCAATGTTTAAGACCCCCCAAAGATCCCTTTCTCTGCATGCACCTGCCTTCAGAATTTAAGAAGGTAAATAATGGAGAGAAGGTTATATAGCATGCTGGTTATACCAAAACACTGTTCACAGAAACATTCACTTGTTAACTTCCCCATTAAGATCTCGTCGTATTTGCCTGCATTTTTAAATCAAAGATAGCTTTGGTCTTGGTGGTGGATTTTTTTGTTAGTTCCAGTGGCTGTTCTGGTTTTGGTTTTATTCCTATTTCAGAGCCCCTCATCTGAACAGTAGCCTAGCCCTTAGCAAAAGACTGGGAGGGGGAGGTATTCAGAGGGCTGGAAGAAGAAGGGGAAGACAATAAAAGTAGCTTCCATTAGCTTGCTCCATTCATGGAAACACTGGATTCAAACTTTTGTTGCTGTCTTGCATCCACTAAGATTTATGGAGTTGCCATATGTTAATGTAGGGTATTGTTAACAAGAAGAATGTCAAACAGAGCTTAAACAGAATGTCCAACAGACGTAAACAGAATGCTCACCCAGAACGTCAAAGAGACTTAAACAGAACGTCCAACAGAAGTGCCTTTAGATGACTTAATTTAAAAAAAAATGGTATAACCAAAAGATACCTGAAAATATTGCAAGAGTTAATTCTGGGTATGTCCTTGCTAATTCTTCAGAGAGTTGATAATAGGAAACAGAATACAGATGTGGCAAAGGTGAAGGCTGACTCAATATCCCATCAGTTCTCTGAACTTCTAGTTTGTGAGCATAGCGAAACATCTTCGGTTCTAGAATCTATAAAAACAGAAGTCAGTGGTTAAAATGCCACAATATTGTTTTGAAAACAACAATCTCATATAAAATTCATTTACAGATTGTTAATATGACAGCTCCTCACTGAAACCAACATGGATTCCACACACCGTTTTTTTAACGAGTTGTAGTCATTATAAATATGCTCTGTGGAACTACTCTAAGTTATTAATCAGTGATGGCTGAGCAAGTTTTTAGTGCACTGTATTACTTGAATGCCCTGACCTGGATGGTCCCAGGCTGGCCTGCTCTTGCCGGATCTCAGAAGCTAATCAGGGTTGGCCCTGGTTAGTATTTAGATGGGTGACTTCAGGCAGGCAATGGCAAAACATCTCGGAATGTTTCTTACCATGAAAACCTTACAGGGTTGCTGCCATAAGTCAGCCGTGGCTTGACTGCACCAACAAAAATAATTACATGAATTCTTGCTTCTCACTCAACTTTACATACACACAACCACACTGTGGCCTCTAGATTCCAGATGTGGCAAAGCCATGGGTAGGATTAAAAATGTTGGAATTCTGTGCTTTAGGAAAGAGTTCTGCTACAGACTGGCAACACTAATGAATTTCTGCCATCTGCAGGCAAGTTGGGGTACTAGGAAAGTCAGTCATAATCCCACTGCAGTGAACAAGGGTAGGATAAAGAGGTTTATATACCAATATTGACACAACCACTGCTGAGTTGTGGGAATTCCATTTAAATTAACAGAGGGACCACAAAAATATGCTTAACAGTCTTACTTGCATAATAATATCCCGATCAATATTTTATATTTTGCAAACATTCCCAAAACATGTGTATTGAAACTTTAAAATTAAAACTTGCACACAAACCTGTAAGAGTTGCATAGCAACTTCATAGATAGCCCTGGAGGAATCTGCCGCTTTGAATAATATGAGATTGAGGAGAGTAACTGTATCACACTGGTAATCCCTGTGAAGGGGGAAAGAACAGAGACAAATTAAATTATACGAGTGTATACATTCATACATAAAATAAATAAACCTTAAGACTTTTTGTTTCTCTAGCACCTGTTTTGGAACACACTGGCTATGGCTTTAAAACATCCGGCTGCTACTCGCTTTGAGCCAGTATAACAACGATCAACCGCCCAATACATGAGGTTACTCTGGTCGGGGTTCAGCTCCAACAGAAGCATAACAGCCTCACAGCCCAGCTGATGAACCTAAACACACAAGATACAGAACTCATCACTCCAACAGTTTAATGTGGTTTCCAAATCTAACTGTTGCAAACATTGTAATTTTTACATTCAATTGGGCAATCACTTATACAATGGCATAACCCAGTAATAAAGCTGTATTACAATAGAGCAGTGGTGGCGAAACTATGGTACGGGTGCCAGAGGTGGCGCTCAGAGCCCTCTCTGTGGGCACACACAAACAGAGTTTGTCATGTCGGGGGGAAATGCCTCCCCCCCCAACACACATTTAGGCTGACCTGGGCCACTGAGCTAGATTATTAACATTAAATCTAATTTATTTATTTATTTATTTATATATATCTTGGATTTTAAACCGCCCACCCCCAAAGGGCTCTGGGCGGTGTACAGAAGGCCAAAACAATATTACACACAATAGGCCATTACATTACACACCATAAAATACATTAAATAAGTTAAAACAATTTACCGATTTCTTAAAACCTAGCAGCATCAGACAGCATTATAAAATACATTGTAAAAGTGTGACGCCCGATTCTAAGGCCTAGTTTTGGGGAAGCAGTGTAGGTAACCCTGTTAAGCGCTGTTAAACCACACTGATTTTCATGCAAAGAACTAAAGCGCGATCCTTTACCTGGGAGTAAGCTCGGTTGCTGGCAATGGGGCTTGCTTCTGAGTAAACCCTTCTAGGGTCATGATTCACCCATTTGAAGAGTTGCATGGTTGCTTCAAAGCAAATCCACCAACTACCACCAAGCTTACTCCTGAGTAACGCATGCCTCAGAGCCAACCATTTTTTCTAAACTAAAACCTCTGTATTCAGGTTAAATTGCCGTGTTGGCACTTTGGGTTGCAATTTGGGCACTCAGTCTTGAAAAGGTTCGCTATCATTGCAATAGAGAGACTCACAGCAAAGCTACAGTAGTCTTAGAATTCTAGATTTTCAGAGGTCTTCAGATTCTTTTTAGATTAAATCATGTTTTAGGGATAACCATTTACAGTAGTATATTCTAATTAAACCCACTCATGCTTGCAATGATAGGATGGCAGTCTTTGATCGTGTAAAAATATATATTACATTAAGAATGGTGTAAAAGATGGATAAAAGCAACACTTCTCAGCTTTCCTGAATCTCAATTATCCTGGGATTATTTGAAGGCAAATATACATTGTAAAGGTTATTGATGACATAAAAATTACCTTCTTATCCTGGGAATCCAAAATATTGTCCAACCATTTGTACAAATAGCCATCTGATGAAAGACCTACATTATCTGCAACGGGACCACAACACAGGACAGCGGACATAGCCTTTAAATTCAAAACAAAATTGAGAGATGAGATTGTTATAATTTTACTTCATAAAGCATTTCCAGCAGACTGACAGCTTTGCTAAACTGATAATGAGAAGGGGGCTTTATAATGTTATATGAAGTGTAGAACAAGCCAAAGAAATAGGTAGAAACATTGAGAGCCTAGAAGTGGAGTCAAACCCTAATAGGGTCTTAGAGATGTAAAGGAGTGAGAGAGTGCATTGATGCGAACTGAAAGTCCCCTCAGCAGAAGTTATTTACGGTAAATAATTTCTAAAAAACCTTTAAACTAAAGAACATATATAAATAAAAACTTTTAATTTGTTAAATTTAACCTGGAATGCCACACTAGTAATTTCCTCTGGACCACACAGCCCTTTGATACTGCTTTAAAGCTTGGACACACTATTTTAGGAGGAAATAAAAAGGGGGCTGGAATTAAATTCCTGGCAGCAGCAAAATACAGCTATGGAAAGAAAGGAATACATAAACATTATTTTGCATCTACTATATTTATTTGCAAAGGAATAGGAGAGTGCTTATCCATTGATTATGACCTTTTAAGCCTTATCTCACCAGGACCATCTTTCCTCATACTTGTCTGTGCCCTAATTATAGCCCTCTTAGATATCACCTTCTGCTTGTACTCCCAGCTCAGGTTGCTAACCCAATACCCATTACAGCCTGATTGTTTTCACTAGTAGTTCTCATCTTGTGGAACGATCTCCTGGATATTGTGAAGAAGGTGCTGTCCTCAGAAGTTTTATGGAGATGCTTAAAGGTTATTTTATTTGCTAGGGCTTTAACAGCGTTTAAGGTGTGGTCTTTGGGCGGGGGGGATGTTAATGGTGTTCTACTGTTAGGTTCCAGTCCAATAGCACCTTAGAGACTAGCAAGATTTTGGGAGGGACGAGTTTTTGAGAGTCAAAGCTCCCTTTGTCCCCCCTCTCTCTGCGATTTTACTGTGTTATGGATGGTTTTAATTTAGAATTTTAAGCGACCTTCAGCAATAAGGGAAAGATGGGGTATAAATAGTTAAATAAATCAGCCTACTTCCAGTCAAGACACACATACACACAAATATGCAAAAACAGCTTTACAATCCAGAAATTCTGAAAAGTGCTAAAACGCATACACCACACCAGTAAAAATCACATCTAACCCTCACTAGAAAAGAATGCTCAAGAAAGAAGAGTTGGGCAAAATCTCTGAAAGGCTCCAGCACCGCTGCTCTAAGTGCCTCTGTCTTATACCAAGTCAGATCTCTGGTTTATACAGCTCAGTATTAATGATGCTGCATGGAAGGAACTGCTCAGAATCTTAGGAAGAGAATGATCTTTCCCAGCATCTGCTGTCCAAGATCCAACCGTGGAGATGCCACAGACTGAACTCCTCCCTATAAACAGTGGCTGATGCAGATAAAAACTAAATACGCAGAAGCCGACACAATTGTCACTTCAACATTTAAAAACATTTGCCAAAGCATGTCTTAAGGTGACCCATTACCTTTAATGCACAGTACTGGTGTCTGTTTATCTGCATGTTCCTATCACTGTATCTATCAAGGGGAGTAAACATGATGCTGAATGGTCCCGCCCAGTGACTGAACAACATGAAGAGACTGTGACGTAGGCTCTGCTGTGGGAAGACGCTTCTTCTCTGGTGCACTGAAAGGGAAACAGGTTTTTAAAAGACATGTTTAAGTCTTTTCAAAAGCAAACAAACTTAAAATGGAATCTCTTCTGCAGGGTTGACACTGATATTTCACACTCAGTAATACAGGTCTTTGGCCAACAAGATGTTGCAGTTCTTCCCCAAGAGAGAGAGATACACTAAAATATCTTTTCAGTTCCAAGATGGAAACTGCTCGTATCTTTGTGCACAGCATCGACTAGAGAACAAGAGTTCAAGAAACTAAGTACCACAGATTAAAAATGAAATGCCCAAAGTTGCCCAGAACCAAAAATCATCATGGTCTTTCCATATTACAATGAATTATGGCAGCCAGTGCTGACAGGTGTTTTGCACAGCTATATTCTTTTTCAGAATAAAGCCCAGCAGAGCTTATAGACTCTAATATAGTTGTGACCAGGATATATTTTTAGAATCATTCTTAACCCTAAAGATACGTTATCAGTCACTGGAGTAAGTTTTATATATTGTGTTAACTTTTAAAGATTTAAATGGTGTTTTTAGAAATTGGGTGTATGCTTTATCTTCGTTTTGTTGCCTTGGACCTATGGAAAGATAGAATGAAACTCCTAAAATGTGTAGCTGGATAAACAAAGTTACTATGGATTTAAAACAGGAGTAGTAATCCTTTACAAAAACACACTATTTTGATTTTAAATATAATCCATTGGTCACTAGAACATTTAACTACAGCAATAAAAGCATGTTTGCTTACAATATCTTGGGTTTGATATTTAAAATGTAATTATTGTGATTTTTATTGTCAATACCTGGAACATTCTGAATGATATTCGCCACTAAGGCACTAAAATGGCATCGGATATCTTTCAATGTGTCAGAGTCCTTTTCGTTTTCTGCTTCTAGGAGTTGCCTGGTTAGATCCACATACTCCAACAAAGTGTTGTTAAGAGAATGTGCTTCATTATCAAGGCCGCCACTCGCACTACAAAGGAAAAAAATGCAACAATACTTATAGCACAGGTTTCTACAACTTTGTTCCCAAAACAAAGCTGTGGAGTCTGACAGTATTCGGCAAAAATTCCCTGAGCTACTAAGCCCCAAATCTTCTATTTAGCCGCAGCACTGCAGCAACTAACATCTCTGCAACCAAGACTGTGTCCAGTAGTCAAATGACCCATTTGCAAGACAAGCATCGTTAGTACTATAAAAAGCAGCTGTGGCTGCACCAGGTTACTGGATCAATCAATGCGCAAAGCGTGAATCCAGACTTGTGCTTTTTGATTAAGGTAGCTTGTTTAGAAACTTATTACAAATTAATCATTGTATTAGCAATTTTAAAGTTTTCAAAACATTTGAAATAATGAGCTAGTTCTCCCAACCCTCCCCATCATTGTGAACAGTAACTGGAACAGTCAGAATAATACCTGCATCATGCTGGGATGACAGAAGGATCAGAACTCAAGAATACACTGAAGAAGACAGCAGGCAAGGAGGAAAGCAGAACTTATGCACTTCTGGCACAAGTTGGCACTCTACTGCTCATGTGGACACTTCAGGACTTTTTCTCATATGCGTGGGACTTAAATAACCCACGCGGTGTTTGGATAATTGTAACACTGCCTATTCAACAGTTATTCCACAAAACACAAGCAGTTTGAAAAGGCCTGAGCTCTAACAGGAAATGGTATAGTACTCCATATTTTGGTTATGTCCCAAACAACTCAGGCATTTCCACCTCGCTCTTCTATACCTGAACTCCTACTGCCTCAATGAGGCAGACATCCTATAATTTCCTAAAATCTGTTGCCCCCGTAAGATTTTGTTGCATATAAATTCATTTGACAATCATGTGACATGCTCACCTGTGACTAATGACACCAGCATCAGCCAACAGTTCAAATATTCGTACTAGCTGTACGCGTAAAATATCTCGACGCCTGCGCCGTTTCATATTCTGTTAGAAAAGATAAAGGGGCATGATGAACTCGCACTTCAACCGTTCTTATGATGGTACAACACTTGTCAAATTAGGTATATGAAGCTAAAGCAATACGAAGGAACTAAAGGATCGCAAGTAGAGCTTCTCACAGAACAGTGGTGGTGAACCTATGGCACTCCAGATGTTCATGGACTACAATTCCCATCAGCCCCTGCCAGAATTACCAATTGATGGGAATTGTAGTCCATGAACATCTGGAGTGCCATAGGTTCGCCACCACTGACATAGAATATGGATTGTTGCTACATCCCCTGTCACACTGAAGTCCTCTTTGAAACACTGACAAGTTGCTTGTGAGGATCAGGAAATCCTGAGGAAGAGCTTGGGTGGAAGTCTGCAATATGATGAGGGATCAGGTAGAAATTCCTCCTCTCCCACATGAGAAATAACTCCCCAAGTTATTTATTTCATTTAGACCCTAGCTTTCTTCCCAGTGGGGATCCAAATCAGCTTATGTCATTTTTTCTTCTCCATTTCATCCTCACAATCCCCCCATGAGGTAGGTGTGTCTGTGAGTGTGTAAAGGGCCCAAGGTCATCCAGCAAGCTTCTATAGTGGAATGGGGATTCAAACCTGAGTCTCCTGGTCCCAATTGGACATTCTAAACACTAAACAGAGCCCTCCGGGCGGTATAAAAGTCGAAGAAACAAACAAACAAACAAACAAACAAACAAACAAACAAACCACTGGGTGTATAATTATGTAAGATAGCTCTGGATCTGACCAATAACATATTTAACTTTCAACGTGTAGCCAAAGACAAATCAAATAAAAGTACTAATTTGAAAAATAGCTTAATTTTGGTACAGGAAGAAGTTCTCTGGCACTGGGGACTGAAAGGGTAAACCAATTTCAAATGCATTCCTTTCTGCCAAAACTAGCCTAGACTAATGCCTACTTACATTAGGTACAAGACTGCCAAGACGTAATGTCTGGGGAATGCTTTCATGTTTAGAACAAATTAAGTTTTATTGGGATGAGTGGTTACTTCTGCCCATTATTGACCAAAAAGATTGCACAACACGTCCAAAGCGATTCAAGTTGAACCAAGGTATTTACTGCAAAACCATCCAATGCATGCTAAAACAGAAAATGCTCAGTCTGGAGAACAGGGAACTTTTAAGCCAGGTTTTTTTTCCTAACAAAGAAATCTCACGACACAAAACACATTGGAGGATGTTGGATAATTCTACAATTCAGAACAGGAGAAATTTACCTGAAACCACTAGTATCGCTTTGCACTGTATTTGTTATAACCAACTATAGGGCAGCTTCCAACTGTTGTATCTAACTACATCCCTTCATACTTGAACTAGAAAGTAGAGGATATATAAACTATTCCACATCAAAAAATACACACAAACACACAATCACTACACTAGCTGGCTAACAACATAATGCGTCCAATAGGAAATTAGATATCCTTTGGAGCATAACAATATATTTTAAGCATATGGATAGGATCTTGAGAAGGTGGCTTGTTCAGGCTGCAAGAACCGAAGCATATTCAAAGTTGTGTATTTTGCTTGTAGAGTTAGTTACACAAACTAAATATGCAAGTGGATGAGATATATCATTGTGCTTTGAATCCTAGTTATTTTAAATAACCATTTGAAACTTGTCTTTGCTTTATTTTCCATCACTGATCTGCTTTACATTTTAGTCACCCATATCAAATGTATCTTTTATTCTTTACCAAGTATTTAAAGGATAAAGACTAAAAACAAGACACTGAACACAATTTCCACATCTTCATTACCTCTGGCCTTCTTTCAAGTGCTTCTTTAATTATTGGATGCAGCTCTTCTATTAACTCCCTGGAGGCAAGACACAAATCAATGGGATCAGTACTTAGATTTCCAAATATTATTCAGAAAAAATATTGTCAATTTCCGTTGACTCTTACTCATTGCAGTGACAGTACAACACTTTACATATTAAATGTAGCACATTATTTAGATACCCAATCCAAAATATTAAATTCAATGATCTCAACAGATCTTGACCAATGAAATCTAGAGTAGCTACTTTCTGTGCAACTGCTATAGCCCATATCCAGTGGGCTGAATCAAACTAGCCCTTGCCTGAAGAGAAGGCCTGCAGAAGGAAGAACTGTGATTTCAGGATGTGGAGCCCAAAAGGTAAAACCAGGAATTCTTTCTGTAAGCAGAGTTCCGCTTTTTTTTCTGAAACCAACCAATTTTAAAAATGAGGAAAATTAATGTCTTCTTTTCAAGGATATTCAAACTGCATATACTTTAAAGTCCAAATCTTCCACAATCAGTTGAAAATGTTAATTCATTATTCTCAAGGTAAATTTTAAACATATGTATGTAAAGCTTTGTAATGTAAAACACAACAGAGACTTTCTTAATTGGATAGGGCAGGCATAATGAATCCAGGCAAGCACCCTGTATAGCAAAGCAGTTTCTGCTTCATCTTTTCCATTTTAAAAAATTGGGAGGAGTCAGCAGACCAAGAACCAGCAGGAGGAGGACTACCATGATACGTCAAATACTCGTCTACTGCAAACAGGTAGTGTCTTCGGTTCAGGAATTCAGCAAACAGCAAGACAAGAAAATAGGGTTTCACCTTCAAGCATTACTTTCTTTGTCCCAATAAAAAAGCATTCCTAAAAATGTACATTACGTTAGCCCTAAAGTACTAGAACCTACAGATGTTAGGAGGCAACGCTGTGGATTATCCAAAGACATTCAGAGGTCAGTCTAAGCATGTGAAGAGTGACGGAGCTCAAGAACACTTAATGTAGGAATAGAAAACCCAGCATGGACACAGCTTAGACAGCACTATTTATTTATAAAGTTCCTATTACTGCTCTATAAATTGGCTAAACTATTACATTCTGTTCCCTGCTGGATGGAAAGAACATGAACTGATTACCTGAAAGCACCTGGGCTAGTCCTGCCAAGGCCCAGCACAAGAGATTCTGTAATTTCCATGCTCTCTGAGCGCATCATTGGAACAATGTGCTTAAACAAGGATGAAGGGGACGGAATGCCAATTATCTGGAAACACAAGCAAGATATTACCATTCGCTGTGATGTCCAACCTATCACAATCAACTCAACATCAGACTACTAACGTCTTTATAAAAATATAACAGCGAGGCAGCTAAGAAAGATGTAGTGAAGAAATTGAGGACCACCTTACTACAAAGATTACAGAAATCTGCAAAAGGGTCATGGGATGTTTTCTACATTTTACCTTTTTACATTAAAGTCTACAGGAAGGTAGTTAAAAAAAATTCTGGACGATATGAACAAATATTACATGTTATATTCTAATTGTTGCTTTTGAATTTCAGGGAATGAATGAAGTCCTGGTAGTTCTACAAAACCAACCTAGATAATCAAGCTAGGTATAGTTCATAAGGAGCTAATGGCAATTTCAAATTTTCTTGTGATTTTCAAAACTGCGCTGTTTGCGCATGTGCGACGTTTGCGGATGCGCAAACAGCGTAGCAAATTGCATAAATTTACGTGAAATCTGAGACTGCCGGCAAAATCCGAGACGTTCTAACTGCAATTTCGGCAATTTCCGAAGGCGCTGAGAGGTTCCACTGTATTATCATTCAACATCTAAGGCAGGGGTAGGGAACCTACCAGAATGGCCAATTGGCCATGCTGACAGAGGCTGATGGGAATTGTAGTTCCTGAACATCTGGAGAGCCGCAGGTTCCCTACCCCTGATCTAAGGGATAGAGGCTCAGATGCTTCACTTCCCATTTGTAGGAAGAAGGCAAGCAAATCTATCATTTTGGGCAATAAATGACCTCATCCGCTATAACAGTATCCACCACCAGCCACCTGCTAAGAGGTAAAATAAAGCTTGGACATAATCACGTTGTACCTAACCCAAATCAAAGGACACCTTCTAGTAGGCTGAGAACATAACGCTTTATGATCTAAAGAAAGTTTGAGATTGAATGAATTCTGTACTTTTACTCCATTATAATAAAATGAAGATAAGGAAATGAGGTAATTCAACTTCTTTGCATTTCTAATGTCGTAAAATACTTCAGGTCGCTTAGAACAGCTTGAAGAACATACTCTTGAATCAAAGCTGTAGCCACTATCTGGAGTAGACGCCAGCGTCTCAGGAGGGGAACATCTCACAGAACCTGCAGATGCAGAAGAGGATGTGGAAGTTGCTGCACTGCAGCAAAGAATTAGGTAGTTTCTCCAAAGCCCAATATAAGAATCACTGCTTATAGCAGTATTTACTTTCTTGGCATTGATAGGGCTGCTGTTAAAAAAAAGAAAAGGGAAGAAAAAGGAAAGGTTCTTATTTAAAAGAAACGTTTCATGATTTATACAATGTCTCTGCTTAAAACTGTGCTAATGGTGTTTTGTTATGTTAGCTGGACTACATACAAATATTGTTTCTCGTCCTCAGGGTGGGAGAGGAAAATGGGAGTTATATACTTATCTACAGACTTATCTACAGACAAGGGTGTCGCTAGCATATTTCACCAGTATGAACTATAAGCACTTAATACACTCAATTAAATTAAGAAGGACACTTACTTTATGTCAACTTGTGGAGACAATAGTTGGAGTCTGATATAAGCAAACATCCAAGCATAGCTCACAGCTGTAGGGCAGTGCTTTGGAAGATATTCCTGTTTCATAAAACTGGAAAGGCTAATAATCCAGGGGTCTTGGCCCTGAGTTACATGTGCAAATATCCATATATGTGACGGACTGACAACATCAAACTGATGGCTGATAGGAGAGGAGCTCCAGTCAGCTAGCGTCTGTAAGTCTATTGAACTAGGACAGTACAGTAACATAGTCTGTAAATATAAAACAAAATGGATTCATTTAGTACACCAGCAATTGCATTAATAGGTCACAGTGGCCAAAGGCAAATATAACACTGCAAATCTCTTAACCATAGTTTCTTTTAACCTTGATGGATGTTCCTCTCCTTTTGTGCCATCCCTCTTGCACCATCACGTTTGCACCCCTTCCTTGGGCACATCATTTACAAAGCCAGAGAACATTTACAGGATGCGAAGCTCTTGAATAACTCTATAGCCTTTATAAAAAATCCCCTGCCCCAATAATGCTTGTTTTATTTCTCTGAATTCAGCCTCAAACTGGAATTAACAATTTAAGAAAGATACAAATTAACCAGGGTGCTTTTGGGCCTTTGGTTCATAGCTTGTAGCCCTTAGTGAGCTGAACTAAAATCAGCACCAGCCCAGGAGGATGAAACTTAATACTGCTATGTTTTTGTTTGTTTACATTGCATTTTTTTTGCATTTACTCTGTAAATCACTTTAAGCCCCCCAGTGGAGAAGAGGTGGATATAAATGCCTAAATAAAATAAATGAAAAAAATCTGGGATCCAGCTCAATGTAATGCCATGCCCAAAGTACATTTTTAGCTAAGTAAAGCAAAGCATTACCAAAAACAAGGGTGAATTAAATAAATCTTACCTGATCAGCACCAGTGAGATGTATGAAACTTTCAAGAACAGATGAACTCAGCCTGTCCATTACATCTATAGCCAACTCATCATCACCCTAAAAGTAATAATTTTTAAACATGTGATGCATAAGACAGTTGAGGAATATTAATGCATGGATGTTACTTGACTAATATCAGTTAGTAAACTAAGACAAATTACTCTTACCTTCGAGATGTCTAACACTGTGAACAAGGCCCTTATTTCTCTAAGACAACTGACAGCTAATCTTCTAGTGGCAGGTCTTGTGCTACAAAGAATGACCAACGCAAAGCCTTCTACCACATGGAATACATTTGAATAGGGGGTTCTTTCCAGAGGAAGAGTAGGAGCATTTCCATTGGCGACACCACGCTAAAGAGGGGAGGGGAAAAAACCAGGAGCAACCGAAATTAACAGTGATTAAAACTGTAATAGATTGATAGAAGATAGAAAGATAGACAGATAAACAAGACCTACTTTCAATAATAGCAATGTAAGAAATGTCTACACATTAATTCTTCTGATCTCTCCTATTAGAATTACTAATATTGGGTGAAGCTAAGAATGACATTTACAATAGTGTCTAGGTCAGCACAAGGAAGCCAAGAGAGTAACAAACAATTAAGCAGATGGTAAAACTCTATAAAGAAGGGGGTGAATAAGCTACCTACTTTTATAGTCATCTTCCAAACAAGATATCAACTATTTTCAACATCTTCCAAACAAGATATCAACTATTTTCAACTATTATACACATTGCTTGAAATGTTCTCTGTTTATTCCTAAATCTATCTCAACTAACTTCTTCCCATCCTCCTTTATTCTCTCAGTTCTTGGGTCTTAACCTGCACAATTCAAAAAGGTTTATTTTCTAGTAGTTTAGGTTTATTTTCTAGTAGTTTTCATTCTAAATAATTTTCAGTAATTTTTCTATTTGCATGAAACTGATTTTGTGACACCATGAAGATCTGGTGAACACAAAAATCTTCTGTTATTTCCAAATAACCGAGTCAACCACTAAAGGATAATGATTACCAACAGAGTAATTTCATATAGAAAAACAATACCTGAACTTCTTGGTTCTTATTTTGCATTTGAACAGCTTGTTTCCACTGATTGATTAGCTGCACTAACATCTTTACTGCATTGTCAAGAAGTGTTGGGTGAACGTCAGTCACTTCACGGACGATAAAATAAACAAATCCCGATAACACATCTTCCCGCCAATCTGGAAAATCAAGCATTAATGCTTGTAAAGTGTTGAAAGCCAGGGCACGCAGTTCTTCATCCATATGAATTGTCAGCCTGTTGAGAACATAAGCCATTGTTTAGAAATTATACACATTGCTTGACATGTTCTCTGTTTTCTGGCTAAAGATCTCTTTTGCTTGTGGTTACTTTTCACTCACAAAGAATCTATTTAAGATCACATGACTAATTTTTCCTTTGCTCTGTTAATTTTATGGTCAACCACATGATATGCTTCACAAGGATGTCTAAAAGAGTCTGAATCAAAGTCATTATAAGTTCACAAGTCTTCAAAACATCTATTTTGCTCAAAGTGCTAACAATAGGTTGCCCAATTTTGCTCAAAGTGCTAACAATAGCTAGCCCAATTTCCTCATGAATTCCACCATACAGCAAATATGCTTGCAAGATAGGCTTTTTTTACGAAATCTGATGGAGTTGCCTGCTTTCAAATCACCTCTGCTTGCTTTTATTCGAGTTGCCTATGGAATGTCAACTTTATATCAGAATCAAATATTAATCTTACAATCAAACTAGAAGGCTGCCTACCCATGAACTTCCCATGGGTAATGTCAGAGTGGCAATCCGTTCATGGACCTGAACTAATCTCTGGAAAATGATGGTTAAGAGATCAGGAGCACCTTGTCACATACTCTGAGGAGCTGGAGGGAGAATTTTCCCCACCCTGTTATTTCTAGCCTTCACCAATTGTGTTACATTGATAGAAACATTATCAGTGGCTAATGCTCACCAGTTTTCTTGTTAACCATCTTTAAAGCCCAGTTTCAAATTCTAGTTAAGGAAAAGCCCTGATTTACCATTCACACAAGTTAACTGTTATTGTTAATGTAATGCTGTGCACAAGTTCCAGAAAGGGAAGGGACTAGAGTGAGGAAGTTACAGTCCTGTTTTTTGGATTTCTTAATCATGATTTAAGAAATCCACATCATTATGTCCGCATCAGCCTCTGAATGTCCATATTAACATCCAAGTTCTCAAACCATAGTAGAAGCTGAATACGTGAGCAGGTGTCCTAAATGTAACAAATTAGTCATACAAGCTCTTCTTTTCACAATGTAAAATAAACCTCCTTGTATCTTGAGTTTCACTGAGATGTTGCCAAAAAAGAAAGATATCCATTCTGTCATACTGTATGCATAGTACTCCTCTATGTGATGAGCTGTGATTCACAAAGAGTCCCATCCAAAGGGGGGGGGGGGCAAAACCACTCATGGGAGTGGCAGGGCAGCCATGCCAGCAGGTTCGCCCTCTCTGGGGCACTCATCCCAGCAGAGGAGCGAAACCACCGCCGTAAAGCCACCATCATCCTCCCCAACGGTGGGACGTGGTATAGGATCCCTGTGCTGTTGCTGCTGGCATAGCAGGGGCAGGCCACAGGAGGAGCCGATGTCAACTGGCACCCTCCTGGCCACCTGGCATGTTACGCCAGTGGATGCGAGGTGTAATTTATGCAACCCCTTTGGGTGGTGTAAGCCTATTGCATGTTATGGGGGCCTCTGGGCAGCGGGGAAGCTGTCACGCTTGTGAACCCTCCCCATGTTCCTGGGAAGTCACTTTGGAAGCGGCAGGACAGCTGCAGCCAGCCATCTGAACTTGTGAATGGGGCCGTAAAGCTCAAACCCTGCCAGAAATTTTGTTAGTCTTTAAGGTACTATTGGGCTCTTGCTCTTTTCTAGTACTAATCTAAATAATGCATTTATTATTTTGATCACAATATATGAAATGCAATTTTTAAAATAGTCTTCACCAATGAAAGTTTGATCCTTTTCTTTACCTTGCAAGCAGTTCAATGAGGTCAGTTCTGCTCATGCCATCAGGAATTAGCCTTGGAATAGCAGCAATGCAAGTTCTAAATAAATCAATTTTCGGTTTTCTTTCACCCCTTTAACAGAAAATCAGTAAAACAAGGGTTCACATTCAGACAGTCAGCAGTAAATATACACATCAGGGATTCAGTTATCAATAAACAGGGTAGTACTGACCTGTTATTGTTGTTGATCAAGTGGTCATCTGTGCATGGGTACTGCACACATTAAGAATTACCGCAGAAATATTCTGGAGGTTCCAAAAAAACCCTAAGTGTGCTCTGTCCCCTTTCACGCACTGTTTACTAACTTTTTGCAGTGTGAAATAGAGGGGGAGGAGTACCCTTCCTTCAGTTACTCTCCACCACTCACAACAGGGAAGGCGAAATTGATTTATGAATGAACATGTGACCACTCAATGAACAACAGTTACAGGTAAGTGCAACCCTGTTTCATCATCATGGTGCCACATGGGAGTGTAGCGAGCTGACTTATTAATCTCAGGAAGGCAGGAGTTCTCACTCAATAGAAGCCTGCACTTAATGTGGCCCACTGTCGCATGTCTGCAGTGGTGTGCTTCTTTTATGCTCAGGGTAGTCAATATGTCCCTGAAGTCATTCACATATTTAATGCTAAATCTGTAGCTTAGCTATTATATGGAATTTTCATTTGGGTTAGCACACATAATCAGTTTTTTAGACAATCCAAGCACCTTTCCAGAATCACATTTTGGGTGTTCCATATCATGTAGTATTGAAACTGGGTTGAGGCTCTTAGCAACAGGAGCCTGGTTTTAGACCTTGAAATTCTGTGCCTCCACTTTATATCTGAATACCCTAGTTTGTGCATATGCTGTTGTCTGACTCTTTTTCAAGTAACTGGTTGTGTTTAATTTTGTGGAAAATTAAGGCAACCGGCATTTCACTTGATTCGCTTCTCATGCTGGAGAAACAACAAGCTTTTAGAGTGTTGTGCCAGAGATAGTTGGATACTGAGACACAAACTCTGTACTCATTAGCTAATAGGGCATGTTCTCCACTTGTGTATGATTTAATGCCTGATTATGAAGTACCAGCTGCTTATTTCTTGAAGCTCAAATCCCTGCAAATCCGCAGAGCTTTCATGCTCGCAACGTTCAGCAGTTCTATATTGCAAATTCTTGAGAACACCTCATCAGGACAGATTGCCTGTGTGGAGCTAGAGCGCCTGAATTTTTATCCCATATTTTGATTCACTGTAATATTTATACTTAGCTGAGGAACACTTTAATTAGCCCTCTTTCACGCAAGTTTAAAGGTCATTTTGATACGCACCTAGTTATGTGTCATCTCTATGACTGGAACCCTCACTTTACTAATTAAGTAGATCAGTGTCTGCTAGTTGTCATGAGGCTTCAGGAACTGATTTGTCAGTAAGGATAATTTCTTTTTTCTTCCTTCTTTACAGTTTATTATATTTAATTTGTGTTATTTCTTGATGTTGTCTGATCTGGTTATGTAGCTTGTAATAAATGCCTAATACAGATTTCTGATCTGATCTGCAGCCGGACCATTTTTCCACTGCCCAAATTTTCTCATGGCATCTACAGTCAGAGATACACAAAGTTGCACCTGAGGAGGCAATATGATGAAACGGAAATTGTTGGCAGTTTTGTGCTGGCTGAAAGAGTGATGGAGCAGCAGAGGGAGAACTGAGCGAAGGGGCTCCACCTCCTCTTTATCACATTACAAAAGGCAGGAAGCAGCATGGGGAAAGGGGATGGAATGTCCTCAGGCTTTTTCTGAGGCCGTTTCAAGACGTTGAGGTTTTCCACGCCGCAGAATTTTTTTGTCAGCGGAGGCGAGGCCGCTCGCGATGTTACGCGGGCGGCCTCCAGAGGCCGGGTAGACGGCAGGCGTTCGCGACGGTCGTGCTTCCTTCGTTCACGCCGCATTATTCATCGCTGCCCTCCGACCTCCAGGGGTCGGAGGACAGCGTGGGCGGGGCTGCGACGGCCAGCAGGCCGACGACGGGGACACGGTGAGTGGGATGGGGAGGGGAAACAGCGTGGATCAGATCAGATCATTCCCGCCACCGGGAACACGCTTTCCCCTCAAAAACAACCCTTTAAAGGGTTGTTTTTTAGGGCGGCCTGACGCCGCTCTGGGGGAGGGGGAGCGCAGTCAGGTCGGCGCTGCTGCGTTGCAGCAGTGCCGCCTGTGCGAACAGCGGCCTGGGGGCAGCGTTTTTACCGCCCCCAGGGCGTCGTTTTTGGCCCGTGCGGAAAGGGCCAGAGCTTCAAAAAACCCTCTGGGGTAGGCCTGTGCGTGTGGAATATCCATGTGGGACTCCACAGGCACCACAACAATGACCCACTTCTATTCTGCATGTTTGGTTGACACATTCTGGAGTAACATGATCGATGGGTCCAATAAAGGAAAAAACACAGGTTGCCATGCTGAAATCAACAGAACACAACTATTCAATTGAACATTAAGCTCCTTTGCCCCCAGTGGAATTTAACGTTCAACTTTCCCTAAATCAAGCCTCAGCTATTTCCAGGCACAAGCACTAGAACAGAATCAAGAATATTCTGTAAAGTCTACCAGTGTGACATAGTGGCTGCAGGATAGAATCTGGATTCAGATCCCTGGTTTGCCATGGAAGCTGGGATACCTTGAGCTAGTCACATACTCTAACCTACCTCACAGGGTGGTTGTGAAGATAAAATGGATGAAAGGAGAATGATATAAGTCACTGAGGGTTCCCATTAGGAAGACAGGTTGTAAATGAATAAAATAAAGCCCAGAAACCACAACTAAAATAAAAATAGCACCCAACTAAAACAAAAATACCCAAATACAATAATAAATGAGAAGGACTGATTCATTACATACGTGATCATGTCTTCAGGTTCTTTATTAGACATCTGTATACTGGTCATGCACATCGGCCTGCCAACCTCTTTGTCCAGATGCCGAAGGATACTGTCTAGTGCTTTTCTTACTTGAGGATAGTATATTGACATTCCTGAAGAGGCAAAGGCAAATGGCACTTCATTCTCAATGCTCTGCCAAGTTTAATGTTCACTTTCTCAAATCTCATTGGGTATTCATTTTGCTCCAATGCAAAACACAGTGCTCGATACAGGCTGAGACTTATTTCAAGGAACAACTTTAAGATGAAGGGCTGACCTTTAAAGCCCTAAATGGCCTGGAACCATGGTATCTGTGGGACCATCTCTGCCGCTATGTCTCCCAGACAACGTTGCATTCAGCAAACAACAACTTTCTGGTGGTCCCTGATCCCAAAACTATCTGGCTGCCCTTGACTAGGGCCAGAGCCTTTTCGTCTTTGACACTGGCCAGGTGGAACTCTGCATCAAATGGGACCTGGACCCTGCAAGACCTGACTCAGTTTCACAAGGTCAGCAAGACTGAGATGTTCTGCTAGGCCTATAATTGAAGACAGAAACGGTTCCACTCTGTTGGTCTCCCTGCCCTGCCCTTCTTCTCTCTTCCCTTTCCCTGTATTTTCTTCCTTTCCTCTCTCCCATTCCTTTTTTTCTTTTCTTCCTCTTGTTCTTTTGGTGCTCTCCCAGTGCTGGTAAGGATGTTGCTCGGAATTTTTTAATGTACTATGGAAATTATTTTAAGTTTGATTCTATGTTGATGAATTTATTTACATTGTATTTTACTGGTTGTTACCCACTTTGAGCCCAACTTTGGTTGGGAATGGCAAGGTACAAGTCTAATAAATAAACAAGTATACTACAGGCTTTAAGGACCACAAATTTTGGCTGACTTTTTATAGATTAAACTTTATTTAGTTGCTCAGTGAATATAAATCCTCTTTCTGGCCCCTTCCGCACATGCAGAATAATGCTCTTTCAATCCGCTTTCAATGCTCTTTGTAGCAGTGTGGAATAGCAAAATCCACTTGCAAACTGTTGTGAAACTGGATTGAAAACGCATTATTCTGCTTGTGTGGAAGGGGCCTCTGTTTGGAAGAACACTCCAGGTAGTTAACACTGAGCTTGACACTTAAATACATTTCTCCCCCAAGGAGAAAAGTCTTGTCTGCAAATTCCTACTGTGTTTTAGAGACGCAAATTAATTTCATGGAAAGGCAGGGTCTCTTGTCAGATTTAAAAATGGACTTGCCAGTGGTATTAGTGGAACTCTATACCAGTTAACTGTTACTTTTTCCCATAGTTTCTTCTGCTAAATTTTGCTAACTGCATAGGTTTAAAATAAATTAGGATGATCATATGAAGAATAAGAGCTACTGTAGGAATTACCTCCTAAACTGATTTAAGCAATAGGAGGAAGAACATGGATCAAAACTCTATTATGCATTTCTTCAGCACATAGGATGTTAACCATTACAATTATTTGGCATAGCGATCTATAGAAAAAAGTAATTTCTGCATTCAATTTTTGAGTATCAGACTTATTTCTAAGTTCAAATCTAACATTGGGCAGGTAAAAGCAGCCATGACTCCTTAACTGACCTATAACCTTTGCTTCTTCATCTGTCAGAGTTTTATTGAGGAAAATTTTCTTTACACGAAGAGTGTTTCCTGAGGGAAGTACAACTCCAGTCGTTGGCATAGGTGGTTCGCCATCCTTCTGCTGTAAACTGTCCGCTATCACAAGGAAGACTCTGAGACCTATATTCATTCTCTTGATTTGAAAAGGGGGGAACATTTATTAGCAGACAGACAATACAGTACATCATGTCATAGAAACTTAAATTTGAATGATTAGCATTCCGCACTCTCTTTTAAAAGAATGATCAGCCCAGGAAATGTCTTCAGCAGCATTCAGGCAAATAGTTCATTCAAAATCTATAGCTCCAGGAACAGGAAAAAAGTTCAGCTGTAAGACTCAGTATTTAAGGACAGATTTCGGCCCCCACCCCAAAATGTTTCTAGATACACAGGTAATTCTGTTCAGGGTAGAAAAACATTATCTATATGAGAGCATAATTATGGTTTACCGTAATTGTACCAGTTTTATTATTTTTAAATTATTAGTTTACATGGAGAAACACTGCTTTAATTTGTCCTGTTTTGGTGAGGAGAAAAAGCAAGCTATAAACATTTCAATAAATACCAAATCCACAGTGTTGTTGATTAAACCACTTGCAGGACATTTCAGTCAGACCCTTCAGTGAGTTAATTACAAAAGGAGGCTTTTGTTGTATCCAGGTGCCAGAATAATGAAACAGTTAGCAAGCCATGGTTTGATTAAAGTCAGGCTTAGGGTGATGTCTGAACTGAAGCTGCCAATGAACTTTATTTTGCTGATGAATGCTAAACTGGGATTCTAAATGTGCTTGGCTTGCAACTTATGATCAGTGGGGTAGATCCAACTATCCTTTATGTAGCCTTCTGCCATCCCATAGCATCCCTCTATCATTTATTATAGCCATCCAACAGTGAATAAGCTTAATTAAGGTTTCATTGCAAGACAGCAATGAAAAAGAGCCTGGGATATTTTGCTCAAAGGAAAAGTGACAAAACAGCAGATTAACTGGAATCTCTGAACATAATATGTTCTGTTGTGAATGTCTGTTAAACAATATTAAACAAACCACAATTTTGTGAGCTTGAACCAACCGCAACATGTGATGGACATAGGTGCCACTAAACAGTTTTGCCCAGGCTGATACAAAATTTAGTCTGTGAGCTAATCTAAAAGAGAAACAAAAAATCTAGTGTTATATTACATGTTTAATGACTGAACAAGTATACTGAACAAGTGTGTAAAATTCAAAGATTTCTAGGGATTCTACTTGCCGTACGTGTTTTAACTGATCATCACAAATATATCACTGTAACTTTTTCACTCTAATTATATTTTTACCTCTGGATTAATAGTGAAGGTCTTCGGTGATTTTCCAACACTCAAAAGGTCAAAAATTATTTCTTTCATTGCAAAATCCAAGCGTTCCTAAGAGGAAAGTCACATCTACATAAGAATCTTTTAAAAATATATATAATGCACACAATATAACTAGTTCTGTATAAGTCAACTTTCTGGTGAAACACTGAATTTCACTCCTAGCCAGAATATCAGTAAATTATATATTTAATGTGGATTATATAATAATCCGGTGAACTGATAACCTCCTAAAACAGGTCATTTTATGCAACTACTGGTTATTTTAATTTGTGATAGGATATTTAAAATGGTGGTCCTGAATCACTAGGATTTCTCCCTTGAAAGACAGGTTACCCACCACTATCATGCTTCTCCTGCTTTGTACAGCAACAAGGAACATAAAGAAAATGCTGGGTGTGCTACAACATAAACTCTCAGTTGACGTTCAACATGATGACATGAAGCGTGTGCAGAACAGGTCTCTAAATCCCCCGCAACATACAGAGCTTCCCTGGTGCAGCAGCCCATGTGAAGTCAATTATTAAAGATAGCCATTTTAAACACGAAAGAGCTACAGTATGGGATTCAGGTTCAAATCTCCTATTCAAACATGAATAGGCCTTTCAATTTAACCTGCCATGAATGAATGACGTGAGAATCCCATATATGCTGCCTGAGCTTCTTGGGGAAAGCATGCTACACAGGATAAATAAAAACCAAGCATTTGCTAAATCTTTACTGCACAGTCAGATTTTCATATGAATACACTATTGAGGAAAGTTACCTGAGCAATGAACTGAATAATCTTTACAAATATGTTCAGAGGCGTATCTCGAGGCACAACACTGCGAGAGCCTTTTGGGAAAAGTGCTGATACAATGCTCATGAGGCGGCTGCAAACGAAAGGATTGAGAAAGTGGTACTGAGCCAACTCAACAACTACTTTGCTGCAAAGCAGTAACAGTGCTTTTTAATTCAAACACCCTGACAAAAGTTTTAGTCTGTTAAGCCAAACAGCTTACCTTTGTGTTACAGTGTTGCTTTCACATTTTATTCTAATAACATAAACCCATAATAATCTGTATAGTGATTCCAGTGCAACTCGGGACATTTTGGGATCTTTATTCTGTTGGAAACAATTTTTAAAACAGCAAATGTTATTACACTTGCAAGCGTTAAGTTCTCTAAGGACATTTTGAAATCTCTGAAGTTGCTAACTGAAACAGTCTGCACAAATAAACCCATGTGTCTATTAAAAAGTTAGCTCCAGCTCAGATCTATATGCTGAATTTTGTTTATTTATTGAAAAAAGAAAGAGGCGAATCAAGAGCCTCTAAATTAACCAGTTTTACTAATGTAATATATGCCATCTGTCAGAGAAGTGAAGACACACAAACAGTTAAGTAGATCAGACAAATATTGAAGAGAAGGTTAATTTTAGATGAATTTTTGAGCCAGAGATTACATTTGTGGTGTTATGAAACGAGAAACTTGTTAGTGAAATTCAGCGGAAATAGTTAAGGTCCCCCAGAATTCTCTGTCAACACAGTATAGCTGCCAGATTTCCCTTTTTTAAACTAATCTGCTCAGAAAGGACTAGGCTTTTTGGCACACAATCAGGCTGCCATTAACATGCTTTCACTCTGCTTTGGCTTCTATCATCATCATGAGGGGTGGAAAAATAGCTATTCCTCCTCCACAAACAGCTTTCACATTAACAACCTATCAGAAGAATCTCTGAGCTTGGTATCCCAGCAGCACTGTATATATCTCCTGCAAAGAAAGAGGGATTATAGCAACCGACATTTACAAACTTTCAAGTCCAAAACTGTCACAAGAGGCCAAACATGGTAATGCCAAAACCCCCCCCCCCCAAAACCAGAGGGGGATCTAATAGCATCATATTTGAACTTTCAGTGCAGTTCTTGGATACTGATGACTGTCAAATATTTTCAAGAAGACCCCAAAAAGGGTGAGAGTGTAAATTACAATTCCCAATTCATTCACTCTTGTAATCAATGGACTTGCGGTTAAAACGAAGGTTTTTTTAAAAAAATAAAATCATTTTTCTTTTTAAATTATATTGGCTGGCCAAAAGGCCGTAATAATAAATATCTATCTATTTTTAAATTATACATGCTACAAGTCAGGGAATATTATAAAGTCTTGACAGGGTTCCAAGAATTTTCGGGGAGACTTGGATGGGAATTTGGGATTTATGCAAGGATTCCCCATTTCCTGTTGTGCTGAACAGAATCAAGGCCATTATGTATAACAGAAGATTAGACTGTGCAAAAAAACCCAATACATAACAGTAATGTAATAGCTTTATAAAGAGTAAACTTTTAATTAGTATCTTTTAATTAGTATCTAATTTAATCTTTTAATTAGAATCTAATTTTAGTATCTTTCTTTGTAAACCCTTCAGCAACTCCAGCAACTCTGCCTGAAGCTCCTAAAACTGCACCATGTTGTGAGAAATGTTCAAAACTACAAAAGTGTTGAACTTTACCATGAAGTCAAGAAACTGAAGAGTAATTCTCCCTTGTTATTAAAATTCTCCCTTGTTATTCTCCCTTGTTATTCTCCCTTGTTATTAAAATGCTGTAATTTCTTTGAAATGTGTTTTTATAACTGTTGTTACACTTTACCTTCTGTTATGATTCAAAATTATACACAGGAGAATAAACATTATATAACATATAGCCCAACCCAAAGGGTGGGGGGTAAAGAGGTGCCCGACGACAGTGCCTTGGTGCCACCTCCAAGGAGAGACGCCTCTTCTCTCCCGGGGAAGCCTATAACTGTAAATGACTTTGGTAGCGTAAATCTGCACTGCAAAAAGGGGGCGTTTCCAGGATGAAATTGTCCATACACACATACACCCCAGAACAGCCCAGATGGCCACCATTGCTGTGGGCTGTTGCGGCTGAGGGATGTTGATGCATGGGACAGCTTCCGGGTTCAAGTGCTACACAGTTGCATAGTACCCTGCTGCTAGCATAATAAGCCCTCCGCTGGCATATTGTTTCCAAGACTCTGTTCATCCCCCGCCCCTGGATTGCATGCTTTATTGTGTAAAGAGCTATCTTCCGTAGCACACTGCAAAGTGGACAAAAAGCTTTAACAGCTGAAAAAAACTGTTCAAATATGCATTCACATGAAGTAGTTTTAAATAAGTTTAATAGGAATAAATTTCACTTCATTTTGTAAATGCACATGTTACTGGCTATTGTGGGTTTTCCGGGCTGTGTGGTCATGGTCTGGTAGTTTGGCTCCTGAACGGTTAGCCTGCATCTATGGCTGGCATTTTCAGAGGTATGTAACAGCGAGGTGTGTTTCTGTGCCACAAGGAGAAACACATATCGCCATGACATACCTCTGAAGATGCCAGCCGTAGATGCGAGTGAAACGTTAGGAGTAAAAACTACCTCTGCCACAAATCCTGGAAAACCTATAACAGCCAATTGATTTCAGCTGAGAAAGTGTTCAGCAACATTTATTACTGTTTCTTCTATCAACTGGGATTGGATTATTAGGAATCCCCCGTTCAGAGATTAACCACCTCTTATACTGTTGGCTCTTGAAAGTGACATTGTTTTTGACTAAACAGGACATACAATACAACAATCAACAAAAAACAGGAGACAAAGCTTTATCTTACTCTCTTATGACAACATAGTAACTCACCTGAAGAGTTTCTATTTGTTTTCTGATACTGTTGTTAGATGGCATCTAAATAAAGCAATGCAAGACAGCAAAACATAACAAACATGAGAATGGAAAGCACATGCATGTTAGATGAAAAATAAAAAGGCACAAACAGGAAGCAGTTTTACGAGGGCTCTATTCAGCAGAAAGACATGTTGTGTGGATAAGCCCCTACTTTAAATCTGTGTTTCGCTCCTGATTTACCAAGTTTAGAAAAATGACAGCTGCAATCAGATTTAAGGCATTTTAGATGGCCAGCAGCCCAAGAACTAATTTTCATGTGCAGAGGAGATTCTGTTGAAGAGGAACTCCCTCCTTGCCCAGTCCTGCAATTTCATGGCAAACTATTGTTTTTGAGGTGAGAAAGATTGTTATGTTTCATTCAAACCCCTGATGAAGTGAAATCTAACTTTTAAAAGCCTGGCATGGAATAAATAAAATAACATTACCTGGGATCCTGTTTTATGGCTTAAAAATGCCTAATACTGCTATTTGGCTCATGGCCTGGAGGCTTATTAGATCTTAAATATTATATAACCGTTTCTATGATCAGAATTAATCGTTTCAATCATCAGATTAATTGTCTGCTACTGTGTGAAAACACATTTCCTTATTGTGTGGCTGAGCAAACATACAACTTGCTTGCTTTCTCAAAAGCTGCCAGCACACTTTCATTACAATACCTTGAATTGCAGTGGAAAATCCATCCTCCAGTACATATTCACTAACTGGCTGTGAATTCCATTATACGTCAAAGCAGGATAAGCAACCGTATGGCTAAGGTGCAGCCAAGCTATTGCAAGTTTCGTCTCATTAGGTTAATGTGATTTCCCCTTATAAAATGAATCAGGGATTTCCCAGGGAGCATGAAAGGCAGAACATAGAACCAAGCTCTATTACCGATCTCCCCTGAAACAATATGTGGCAGAAAGGGAAAAAATGTCTGAACGCTGCGAGTACCTATTCTTCCAAAAAGCTTTAAAATTTTACTCCCATTCCCTCAACTGATCTAAAATATCCACTGTTGTTCTTACCTATTCCTGAGTAAGACCAGCTTATTGCTCAGGAATAAATTAGGCCATTTTAGTAGGCCCAAGTTTACACTCAACAGTGAAAATATTATGCAGTTTTATTAGCAAGCGTCACAGTCAAAACAGATGTGATGTGGGAGATCCACGATGAATAGCTCTCATGATGTTTTCATTTTCACATTAATGCATCTCGTGAACAGGTTGCTAACTTTCCCTACATGGGCTAACAGTTTTGGAGGCAGCTAAACTGGGAACATGGTAAACATGTAAACAGGTTACATCTCATGGTTTTCAAAGTCTCATCTCCTTATGAGACAGGAACATACCACCACCCCCAAACCTATTCCGAACAGTTCTTTGACCCCAACTCCCAAATGCACTAACAGTGTCCTAATTAGTACAGAAAATTTCTATTGAACAGAGCCCCATGGTAAAATGTTATGCTGTTAAGGGTTGATAAAACTATATTAAAATATAAAAATACATGCTCTATGATTACTAATTAATTTTCTGGCAATGGCAGTTACCCATCCATTGGCAGCCATAGGAAAAAAAATCCTAAATAATAAAAGAACTAAAAGAGCATCCCCCCTCTATGTACTACATGGAGAAAGCTTCAATAGCAGATACAACACAGACAAATAAAAGGCAGACATGGCAAAAGAACTGCAAATGCATTAAAAGAAATATACAAAACTTTGACAAGTGTGATATATAAGATGATAAGAATGTGATCCTTTACCAAAAAAAAACCCTCAGGTGACAGAGTTTACCTTTTTCACTTTGTTTTACATAATTTAAACTGCAGGAATAATTCAAAGTCATTACAAAGACAGTCAAGAAAAACCTTAGCAACAAGATTAACCACAGGAATTCCACTGAAAAGTAAAATGCTATTAATATATTTTATATATAATATACAGCAAAATGCATCAACACCAACAGAAATCAAACTATTGCCAGTAAAACTGTCTTGTAAAATTGTGAACTAATCAATCTTACCAAGCACAAATCCACTAAAGCTACCATAATTACTACACACCGCAGTAAAACACTTGTTGGTTTACTAAAATCAGAAATAGGGAGTTTAGCATGTGCTTTTAGCTAAGCCACTGAAAGTGCCTAATTGTGGATGACCCCATCAACAAACGTTTTGGCTAAATTCTTACATTATGGGAATGGCACAGTTCACCTTACCCCATGCTACTCTTCGGAATATGAAAACCAGTGGAAAGGAAAGGTTCACAAAAGAAAAGTCACATTACACACAACTGCTTCTTATAAGATATTCCACTAACATTTTTATTCCCATATACTCGCACCCTTCTCCTCATTGCAAGAACATGTATTCATAGGGAAGGAGGCAACTTGGAACTTCAGAGTATGCCAGAAGTCCATCATCTTTGTTTAAGTATTTCAGGGGGCTGCCACTCTAGTGGAAAACTAAAAAGTCTATTTGAGTAGACCACAGCAATTCTTTGGAGCCTGTCCATAGTTTCCATATTGTGACCTTATTGGATGAGGCATGAATCTACAGAAGAGTATTTATACAATTTCTATAAAGTAAAAACCTGATCTTAGGCTGTTTCCACACGAGCGGAATACAGCGTCCCAGGGACGCTAAAAACAGCGTCCATGGGGAGGGGTTCGCACGGCTGCCGCCTCATAACCCCCGAGCAGTGCGAAGCCACTGTTTCCGAACCTTGCTCCCTGAGTGAGGTTTTTCGGAAACAGCGGCTTCCAATCGCTGTTGTGCAAACGGCAGCAGCTGGGAGGTGCCATCCCCCCCCTTTCCTGAACGCCTACCTTGTCTCCTGGCTTCCGGCTTGTCGCAGAGGCCAGGGGACACGCCCCCCTGGCCTGCGACTCCAGAGCCGTCACTCCAGGCTGCAGGGGCATGTCCCCTGGCTTCCGCGACAAGCTGGAAGCCAGGAGGCAAGGTAGGGGTTCAGAGACGGCACAGCCTGTGCGAAGGCTGCGCCGCTGCCTGCCGCCCTCCCGGGACTGTCCATGCAAATGGTCCCGGGGGGGTGCGTCGGCATTGTTTATGTCGACGCACCCCCGCACTGTTGCGGTGCGGAAAGGGCCTTAGTGACATACTGTTTTTATATCTAGATCACTACATTCCTCATCACTATATGCATAGTTTTCTTTAATGGGCTTTTATACATTAATGTATTTGATCAAATCAGAACTGGTTTAATTTAAATCTTTTAGTATGTTTGCATACATTTATGCGCAAATATAATGGAGAGTGGAGTCATTTTAAAAAACCCAGAGAAATTTGATAATAATCAAAGAGTAAAGAGATTGTTCTTACCTTTAAATGAGACAAACAGTTCTGCAGGAAGATATGCCAGTTATTTAAAAAAAACTGCTTCTGGCTAACGCAGAGCAAGCAAGTGATCAGTGGATACAAAGCCTATGAGAAGAGGAAATTTTGCTTTCAAAATTATACAGACTACCAAAAGATTGCCTTAAAATTCTTCATATACACAGTTTCTTCACATACATGGGACAAATTCTCCTGCTCCAACTGGCGCTCATTAAATAGCTTGACTGCATTGTGAACGAAAGTCACCTAAACATGTGACTAAGCAGTTGACAGCAGGGGATTTTACATTTTGTCCACAGAAAGCATATGCTAGTCACATGGAGCAAAGGAAATCAACCAGCTCTGGCCCCACTAGTTGGGTTTCTTATTCCTCCTCTTATGAAAAGAAGTATGCAGTTGATTTTGTGCAGAGCATCCACAAGATCAGAATGAGACTGCAGACATTGCTTTCGGCTTGGACAGCTGTACCCAACATAACACAATTTCCAGATGGCAGATCTCTCATGTAATGTTAGTTTGGCACTTAGTAGGTCAACTGATTGAAGAGTTTTTAGTTGATTATAATCATTTTTCCTTAGAACTGTTCATATGGCTATGGCAAGATCATGCACTTTTTCTATGGTGGGTCCAAGTCCTTTGGAATGGTCTACCTATAGGAAGGCATAAATTGCAGACCTAGTCCACAGAGCATTGGTGGAGAGTTAAGCAGATCTGGCTGGGAATTTGCTGACCTTCTGTTTTTGAATCCTTGCTTTTTAAATGTTGAGTGTTTTCACATTTGTAATTTGTATTTCTGAATCCTTTTTAATTTTGTTAATCACGCCCTTGCAATTTGACCGCTGCATTGTTTGCTACTTTGAATTCAAGAAGATAAGGCAGGATAGAACTGTTGTCAATAACTAAATATCAAGACTTTTAAAATAAGCTTGCATATTACCAGGCCTTCAGTAAAGGTCCTTTGTAGGAACAATGGCATGAAATACAATCTGATCTGATAGTGAATTGTAAGTTATCATTAATACTTCTCCCAACAATTACCAGTTAATTAAAACTTTAGCTGAAGCTTGCAACCCTAATTCTTGGGTAGCCAATCATCCAAGTCAAGGAATTGACCATCCTTGGTATATATATGAATTTATTCACTTTGTTTAACTGCTCTAGCCTAGGAAAACAAATAAAATAGTTCTTAATACCAATGAGTGCTTCTTTCTTGAGCTCAGCTCAAAGGTAGTCTGGTAAAGCATCTCCACAAAGTTTTTCAAACATGGCACGTTAACTTCATTTTTCACAGCCTAGTACAAAATAAAGAACACGACATAAATTTCTTCTAATAGGAGATCAATAATGACATTTAAAACAAAAAAGGATAAAAATTCTGAGATATAAACATTACAAATCACCCAGATTTTATTGAAATTACATTGCTCATATAATAATCAATCAATCATGAAGCACACCCATTAAGACAATAAAAAAGCTATAGCTATTTATGCCTTTAAAAGATTGTATCGCCCAGGTTCTCAAGTCTGAACCAGGAAAAAATGGAATTTTTCAATTGTGCTGTCAAGAGTAATATACAACACTCTCCCAATTATAAGACATCGGAGAATTTATGACCTGAAGTTTCTTACAGGCTTGAGACTTTGTCCTTACTAAATACTGGATTGGATCTGATGGATCCATTCTTTTGGGGTAGTGCTCTTTTCGGAAGAAAGTTCCTGCCACTAAAGGAAAATGCTACTTCAAGTGTAACAGACCAGTAGGATTCAGCCCAATATCTAAAATATATCCATACTCAAAATCTAGTTAATTAAAAAAAAAGATTGCAAAGGCCATTTAGCTGGCTAACCATCTGGATTTTAATGAAGTCATTACCTAAAATCAAGATACATATGGATACATCTAAATGAAGGTGCTTTTTGAAGATTAACAGCTCAGTCAATGGGCTTAGACTGGAGTAATTCTACGTAGGATCACATTGTTAATGTAGTTATATACTGTACACCAGGGGTGGGCAATTATTTTTTCCATGGGGCCGCATAAGAAACAGAAAATATTGTGCAGGGCTGGGCCAAAAGGCTGAACTCAATTCTGCATAATAGGGGCTGATAAGTGACAGACAGGTGCACAGATCAACTTGGAATCAGTGGCAACAGTTCTGCATACAACACTATTTGGCACAAAGAATCACAGGCTTAACCTACCTGCATAGTTGTCCACTGTGACAATCAAGCAAGTGGGGAGATTTAAGTCCCTTGACCTACTTTTTTCATCGACTGGTGCTTCTGAAAGCCCCGCAGAAGCCGGTTGCCTTGGTTGCCGGCTTCTGCGGGGCTTTCAAAGGCGCCTCGCTCCCCAGCAAGGCAGGGGGGCCAGTCAGGGTCATCCGGCGGGCCGGATGTGGCCCGCGGGCCGTATAATGCCCAGGTCTGCTGTACACAATAAGGTTTTCAATCGTGATCTTCAAGAAAAAAAATGAGTGTGGCACTGTAAAAGTTATCAAGATTTTATCCTAGTATAAGCTTTTAATATGAAATGCAATGCTTTGGCCCTCTTGGATCATAAGTTCAATGCATGGTTTGAAATTACAGAACTAACAAACATTAGTTCTAATCTCCCCCACAGCCAATACCTTTAGCATATTTTAATGCATGTTAACCATGATCATTAGCTATGGCAGGAAAAAAATGGACCTCACTCTCATCATAAGCAAGGATGGGCAAACAGACACCAATGTGTTTAAGGGGGGAAGTTCTTTATCTGAGCTTCACATTCCACTGAGGGGGGAAGACGTCATAGTCATGCTCCATTTGTGGAAGAACGCAATCTACTTACAGCAGCAACAGGGATAAGAATTTCCACAAACAACCCAGCAAGCGAGTGCTTGATGTCTTTATCTTTTACTTCCAAGAAATACTGCGCACATTCCTACATGCGTAAGAAAAAAGTTATCAGGTTTTTGTGGCTCATCACCTTGTTTAGCGACTAAATAATCACAGTTCTGGAAATACACTACAACAGAAGACCATGTAAGCAATTTTGAACTGAGATGAACATACAAGATTAATTTATCCTGCAGTCATACTTTTAAAGGGAAAAAATCAGAACACTGGTCCTTTGAAAAAAAACAACAACACGTAACTATTTAGAGATGTTATGCATGGAGATGCCATGATCAAGAAAGCCAATGGGGCTGTCGTACGGACACAGTGAGAATGATCACTCCCTTATGCTACCTAGGAAGTTAATTTTCACACACATCTCAGATTCAGCTTCCAGTAGCACAGATATCACCATCACTCACATCTCTGGACTGCGACCATTAATATTCCCATACCCATAAGATTATTAGCAATGCAAAAATTCAAACACAGCACATTCAGCTTTACCAGTTATAGTGATTTTACATATTAGTAGTCTTTGGAGAATGTGAAAATATATAATTCCTAGATTATTCATTTGATTTATGAAGAGAAATAAATATTTCATTTCTCAAAGCAGTATACATGTACAACTAGCCCAAATGAGCAAAAGTAATAGTAGATGATGTAAGTGAACTAAATGGAGGAACATAACTTTGATAATTTGCAGTATTAGAATGTATTATCTTGATCTTTAAAAGATCTGTATTAGCAAATTAAGATGGTTGATTAAGTTTTTTTAAGATAAAAAACTTAATTGACATTTATAATGGCTGTTGGTAGAAAAAGCTGTTTCAAAGCAAAAATCCAAACTCCACAGCCACATAATTCCTTTCATTACGCTATACCCTTTTTCAAAGGATCTAGCCTGATGAAGTATTCTAGAGCACTCAGACACTGGTGCACACTGTGTGTTATTCTGACTGGTCCCAATAAAACGTATTACATGGCTTCTGTGCATGGTAATGTGTGCCAGCATGACTCAAACCAAACCCATTTTAGCTCAAAAGTGAAAGGAGCACATTTACCTGCATGAACTGAAATGATGCTTCAAAATCCTCCACAGGATACATTTTTACTCTGAAAAACTTCATCCCCATAATCAAGCTGATGATACTTTGTACCACATGAGGACTCTGTTCTTTTTGTCTCAATTCCTTTAATTCTGTGACAAACTTCTTTCTAACAGCCTGAAACCTACATCATAGAAAGAGCAAGCCGCCAAAGATACTATTTAGGAAATTATTCCAATGCCAAGGAGATTTTCCAACCCATATTCTAACATTGTATGGTAACTCCATGATAAAAAGAAACATATTTAAGTTAGTTATGAGCAGACCTGGGCCATTTGGGTGACCCTAAAATTATCTGGCGCCCAGACCTGGATAGCTCCATGCTAGCCTGATCTTGTCAGCTCTCAGAAGCTAAGCAAGCATCAGACCTGGTTAATATTTGGATGGGAGAGCTTCAAGGAATACCAAGGTGGTGTATTAAGTACACAGAGGCAGGCAACGGCAAACTTCCTCTGAACTTCTATTGTCTTGAAAACCTACCAGGATCATCCGAAATCAGCTGTGACTTGGCAGCAAAAAAAAAAAATCTGGATTGTGATCTCAACAACTTCAGTTCTGAGCTCATATAATCCCCTACCATTCCACACTGTGACACTTTTAGAGAATTGTGACAAGTCAATTTCCTGGTTAATGTTTGCTCACTGAAGCTCATTTCTCCCAACTGAAAAAAGGGATGAGGAAACACTTAAATGTGACAAAACCATGGGACATGTGCAATATTTTGGGGAGGTTCTGAATGGTAGTCCTTAACAAGCTCTCTTCCAGTCCTTTGGTCCAGCTCTGTTTCATTGTCACTGGTCTCAGAATGTCACTGGTCTCAGAAGAGGATGAGTCACAGAAGAGGATGAGTGAGGGGTGCCATGCAAAGGAAAGGGAGTGGGGGAGGGGAGGGGGTGAAAGGTGCAATGCAAGGGTGGGGAGGGGGTCACATTGTCACTGGTCTCACATTGTCACTGGTCTCAGAAGAGGATGAGTCTGGTTACCACATGAACCTGCCTAGAGGAGATTGCTTCAGGAGTACATGTGATTTCTCTGGCTCTCTTATTCATTTGGAGAACCTTATGCAGCTCTTTCCAGAGCTGCAGACTTGAGCTTCAGCACCTGGCAAAGCTAGAGCAAAGCCAAGCGCAGCCACGCAGTGCCTATTCTGTGTCGGACGTCCCTTTGCTCGTTCTGATTCTGAGCTACTCAGCTGGACCAGCTCCTGCACACCAGCCATTTAAGAAAGGGTGGGGCCTCTCAGCATTTCCCAGACTGGGGTGTTGTGTGGTTTCTGGGCTGTATGGCCGTGCTCTTGTAGCATTTTCTCCTGACGTTTTGCCTGCATCTGTGGCTGGCATCTTCAGAGATTCTGGCCGTGAAAGCCTTCGACAATACATTTCCCAGTCTTCTAGCCTGACCTTAGCCAGCCATTGTTTCTACTCCTGAGGCACGGAGGAACCCCCCCCCCCCCCCGGCCTCTCACACATTCTTCCTGCTTCTGCCAGCCACCCAGGCACCAGCAGACCCTTTAAAGTCACCCCCCCCCACTCCCACCCCCACTCCCTGCTGACTCTGCCTGTTCCACCCGACCACTGGAGCCCACCAATATCTCCTCAGGTGAGTGGAGGTGCGGAGGCTTTGGGACACTTATTCAAGCCATTTTATCATTTAAACTGTATTTTATATTAGTCTGTTTTGTATGCTAATAAAAGGCTATCGAAATCAGGACACTTATTCACTAATTTGACAATGAACCACTAGAAAATTGAAGTTTTTAGGCTTAATACAGAGATTCACTTGCAGTAATTGTTCACAAACTTTTATACACAAAAATCCAAAAGAGGAAGACTCTGGATCTTGGAATCCTAATATATAAAGAGCAGCTTACTTTGATTGTGCAAGAACTCCTATTACTTCTGCATATAAATCTGCAATAACATGCACATTCCCAGTATTGGTTCCTGAATACCTGCAATAGGAAAACGATGTACAGAAAATTAAAAACCACAAGATGTTACTACTCACAAATACCTATTATCTACAGCACTGTACACAAATTTCAGAAATTCATCATCTGCTAGCAGATGCTTTGAAATTAAGTACAGAAAAAAATCCCTCTATCATTTATGCCAGCATTTAATCTTATGTTTCCACTTCAAATCAACTATTAAATATTCAAATTTTATTATTACTCTCTTGCCTTACTTAAATGAACAGTGGCTACTACAGCACATAATAAATTTCTGAACAAAAAGTATTTCCATGCAGAAAAGACGTAACGTGTAATAATCATTACATTTTATATGTATGGCATGAGCTGGCAATGCCTTTCCAAAGGTATAAACAATACAGCAAAACAGAACTAGCTACAATACAACCTCCTAAGGATAAAAATTGATCTTACTGTAAACTAGCAGTAAAGCCCATTTCAAACTACAATGGAATGTGCTCTAGACGGGGGGCGGGAGAGTGTGGGCAGAGGACTGGGCAGGCTGGTAGCAGGTTTTCCTGGCTGCCTACCTTCTCCACCACCTCCCAGCACTTCCCCCCTCCCACTCCAGAGTCACTCTGACACTCCACCACTGCTCTGCACCACCAAGTCAGGCCTCACAGGTGGGTGGCTGTGGCCTGGATGGGAGTTAGGAGACCAGGGCCTTGGACAGGAGGCTGGCTTGGCGCTGCTTTTCTGCCAGGTTGGGATTGGTTTTTGGGGTCGGGGTAGGGTGGCAGGAGAATGGGAAGGCAGGTGGGAGTTCTGACGAGAGGGGCCAGGTTTGGTTTTGGGGGTGGGTGAAAGGTGGCTGGATGAAATGGGGAAGCAGGTGGGAGGCCTGGTGGGAAGGCAGCTTGGCACCGCTTCTCCACCAGACCTGGGTTGGTTTTGAGGGTGAGAGAAGGTGGCTTGGGGAATGGTGAGGTGGGTGGGATGCTCATCAGGAGGGCGGCTTGGCACCGTTTCTCTGCTGGAACAGGATTGGGTTTTGGGGCAGAGTGGCTGGGGAAATGGGGAGACAGATGGAGGCCTGGCAGGAGGACGCAGGAGCCCGGCAACTTGGATGGGGGGGAGAAAGGCATGAGGGGAGCCCTGACAGGAGTAGCAGGTAGCAAAAGAGCATGCACTGCTAGAGCGATGTTGGTTTTGAGGGTAGGAGGCAGGGGAGAGGATGGTCACAAGACTGAAGAGCAGAGCAGCAGACAGCAAAGCTTGGCCAGGGTGTTTTCTCGGGGTGATGGGCAGGTTGGGGGGGGGGAGTGTGAAGTTGGTCACGGGTGGAGAGAGTGGTGGCGGGCCCAGAGGGTAAGGTGACTTCCCGGCGCCCTGCACCAGGCTGGGCTTGCTGCTGGATCAGGAAAAGATGGGCCGAGGTATGGCTGGAATATAAGGCACAGACCTCTGACCAATGAGTACGCAGGTCTGAGTTCTGCGCACCGACTGGTGGGGAGCTTATCGCTGGAAGGCAACTTAGGGTGCTGCATGATATATGGTGCTGCATGATAATCAAACTATTTCAAGCAATCAATTAAAGGAACTCAGTACACTGAAAAACATGAAGATTCCTCATTAAGGATTGTTTTGTCTTTACAGATAAGAGCACCCACTAATTCTAGTCAATGTCCAGATACGATCGGAGTTTGTACAAGTCTTCAAGGGCAAGTGGTATCTGTAAAAAAATTGAAACAAATAGATTCCCATGTCCACTGTACAAACTACCAACTTAAACACTTACAGAAAGCAACCCAACCACACTGTTGGGTCCGTCTCATTTCTGGAACAACTCTCTTACTAGGGCTGACATAGTTATTGGACATTAACGAGATATGAGTTGCTTTCTGTAAGTATTTAAATTGGCAATTTGTACAATGGAGATGAGAAACTGTTTGTTTCATTTTTTACAGACACCACTTGCCCTTGAAGTCTTGTATGAACTCGGATCATATCCGGAAACCAGCTAGGTTTAGCGGGTGCTCTTATCCATGAAGAGAAAACAATCCTTAATGAGGAATTTTCATGTTTTTCAGTGTACTGAGTTCTTCTAATTGAGTGCTTGAAAGAATATGATAATCATACAGCACTGCCAATGTACTTTCAGCTTTTGTACATATGTTTGTAAACAGATTATATGATACCGAATAATTTTGGGGGTCTTGCTCTGAATACTTTTTTAAGGGTTTTCACCTTGTAAATATTCCTAACTTACAAAACCGTTGCTGCTAGCCGTGTTCAGTGCACTTCATTTTCATTTATGTTGCACTAACTTCCACTTGCTCATTGTTTATTACTGTACATTATATAAAAATGGACAAATTCTTGTCCATTTCTCTTTAAGATGTAGTCTTTTTTGTCTTAAAAATGTTTCAATAACATGCAATCAACATCCAGACAGCTAATCAAAGAGACTTGTTGGAATTTTGAAGAAATGTTAAATACATTTGCAACAACAACAAAAGATGTTCTTACCCTTCTTTGTGTTTAAAGTGCTTAAAAGCCAAATTTAGAACTTCATGAACTAAAGGATCTGGCACTGGATGAACAGGTATCTGTAACAGATTAAACATTTTGCTCATCCTTATTGCTTAAATGTTCTATTAAAACGCAAATCACACTAAGATTAGACAAACATATACTTGCCATACCAACAGTGTAAGATATGTAATTATAAATGTGCTTGAAAACTGAGTTTTTATTAAATCAAAGGTTAACTACTAGGAAGCCATGTACAGGTTTTCTAATGTATCCAGAAAGATCTGATTTCACCAGTTCGTATTATCTGAAGATTTAATGTTACTTTCTGAGTTGTTGAAATTTGTCAGTGCCCGATTTTTTTCCCCTTCAAAGATTCAATTTATATTTTTAGAGAATTATTTATACATTATGATTATATGTGAATCACATACCATATTCTAAGTCTGGGAAAGGAATAAAATACTGTTTCCCTCACATCAAAGGGAAACACTACTCAATTTCTCAAATCCAGTCTGAGGCCACGGGAGACCTCTTCTCCTTTCATTTATAGAACATTGTGACAGACCCCCTCACCTTCTCAGCTCACTGAGGTAGGGAAATCACTCACTGACTCATCTCGTCAGATTCTTCCTTCATTTTTCATTTCAGGGACGGAGCTGCTTCGGATAATGGTAGCATAAGGTAAATCAGAAGCACTTTCCCTCAGCCCAGTAACTGTCCCCAGAAGGTGAAGGATGCCTGTTTTAAACTTCTGACAAATCTTTTTAGGCAAAACTTTTTTGAATACTAAAAAAGCAGGCAGCCATCAATGTAGGTTCATAGCCATAGGCACAAATATGGGCTACTTGGGAAGGGAACGTTCTAGAAAGTTCAATTTTTTTTAACATAGTGCATCCTCCAAATTTTAACAGTAAGCAGTTGGCTCAGTTACATCAATATCTCATATATTTTTCCCCACTGGAATATAAGCTTTGATTTAATGGATCTAGATTTTATCAGAGATGTAAAGGGGGGAGGGACACACTCGAAAGCAAAGAATGCTTCAGGGCTGAAAAGATTAGGCCTCAGCTTTGCATGTAAGAACTTAAGCAGACTATGAAAATATTCAATAGTTTTAAACAATTAAAACCAAAAAGATTACCAGTGAAAGTACATAGCTTGCAGAAGTTAAAGAGCTTACCTGTTTTAGAACTTCTACTAAGACTAAACAAAAAATAAAATCTACAGCTAAGTCCCTCCTTTCAAGTAGATAGTCTCTCTCACGTTGCTGCTCATCCCTGAAAGAAAAATTTGACATAGCATCAATCTTCTCCCCCTTATGTGCAAATTCATACATGTATATCATCAATATTGATTGAGTTCTTTGTTCCTCCCCAAATATATAGCACATCTGAAATAGTATAGCTAAAACAAAGAACATAAGAACAAGCCTGCTGGATCAGACCAGAGTCCATCTAGTCCAGGACTCTGCTACTCGCAGTGGCCCACAAGGTGCCTTTGGGAGCTCACGTGCAGGATGTGAAAGCAAGGGCCTTCTGATGCTGCTGCTCCTGAGCACCTGGTCTGCAAAGGCATTTGCAATCTTACATCAAGGCGGATCAAGGTTGGTAGCCATAGATCGACTTCTCCTCCAAAAAGTTACAATGTAATAGCCAAAAGGAAATGAACTTCATGAGAGCTCCTGTGAAGTCACCCAAGATGCTTCTAAAGGTAACCTTGGGAATAACAGCAACTGGCAATGTTATTGTTTCTAATGAAAAGCTGCACTTCATTTTTCCATGCCACAAATTTAAGAACATACACTTAAGGTGAGACGCCCACTCACCCTTTAGATTTTGTGCTGGATCGTGGCCTGTACTCGTAGGATTCGTCTTCAGTTCCATTTTGGCGCTTGTACCAGTCAAACAAGGTGCGTAGTAAGGAGGGGAGACAGTGCTCTGCTACTGAGCTCATGGAGCTTATCAACTGGAAAGAGAAAAGGTTGAGCATTCCATTACGTGGTTTACTACCCAACATATTTTCACAACACTTCCTCGTCTTTCTTTTTAAAAAGTATATGATAAATATTACAATAATAGATGACAATATAAGCATTACAGGACTGGGTCGATTATTTGTGCACCTGAAGAGAAAAACTAAGGTCTGCCTACCAGAGGCATACCGGGCCTAAATGGCGTGCAGGGCATAACTGGCTCCCGCCCCCCCGCCCCCGTTTATGGCAGCCAGCAGAGGGAGGCCAGGGCTCAGGGGGCAGCTCGGACGGCCTGCAGGCGGGGCTCAGTGGTGGGCAGCCCAGGCGGGCGCTGCGGTGGGGGTGGCTGTGACCAACTCAACTAGCGAGCAGCTCCCCAGCATGGGGGAGCCGCCAGGCGCTGGCCGGGTCACCACACCACGGGAGAGGCCAGGTGCAGGGACCAAGCCGGCGTCCCCCCCCCCCCCCCCCGTGATGAAATGGCATGCGCCTGGGAACATGGGATACTCCTGCTGCCTACACTCATCTCCCCTAAGCTCTAAACATTTATTTAGATGTTTGTACAACTCTGATGAAGACTCTGGTGCTTTGTGAGCAGCCATCAGTACGTATGGATAAATATGTGAAGGCTTAGCAAACTGGTTGGGTAGCTAATGCATGTGGTGTCCTAGGCAAGCAACACTGCACAGTGTATAGGTGCCTCAGAACCAATTCCAACGGTGACGTCCATGCTGAGTTGTTTCAGTGCCACACTTCCTTAAGTATTCAGTTTCAAAAGGTGAGCAACTTCATGCTTGCAATAATGAAAGAGTTTGGATTGAGAAATTTATTTCAGCCTTTGACATTAGCAAGGGATAAATTTTAAACTCCTTTACGTTCTTGTCTGGTTCAAACTTTGGCAGGCTAAGCCCTACAAATAAAGTAATGAAGAGAGCCTGCTAATATGTGAGAATGGCCAATTGGTCACTTCCGTGAAGGGGCCATACCAGAGCTCTGATCTTTTAACATTCTGATAAGAGCACCAGGTGGTTTAGAGAGAATTTCCAGGCTTTCACTCCTCTACCCTAAGGACTACAGAACCTTTCGTTCCAGGCAATTGAGCAAATTAATAATATTGCTGCATCATCCTGACAAGGAGGCTGCAGAGTAAATCCTGCCCTGTTATCTTCAATTTGACCATTAGGGCCACCTGGTCAAGCAATCAGCTACATAGAATCTTCGATCACTTTGTATTAATCTGATTGGTTCTTGCAATTTTAGGTTCTCCCCCTTAAAGACAGTGAGTAAATTCACTAAATTCACTAAAGCCCCCCAAAATTGTGCTTCTCAGGGTCTTTCCACAGATCTAAAAATTACCATTTGTGAACAAGCCTACTGAGTGACCCAAAAACATCCCTAATTCCTTGCTGCAACGCTCAGGACTGAGGGACCTGGTTGTGAGTATTGTTTTGGATAAGTGTTTAGTTAGCCACTTTCCAGGGAACTGGTTTATTTGTTTTTTGCCTCATTTGTTACTGTTATTATTATTATATGTACTCAGGACAATTTTAATAACTTTCTATTTTTCTTTTCAAAGGTGTTTTGTGTCTCCAAGCTGGCTTCAACCTGTCCAGCACCCATTTCAATGGTTGAGCTCTGAGAAATACCTGAGCTTTTGGGAACTTCAATCTGCAGAATCCTAACTCACCGGGCTGACCTTCCTATTTAGTATTCCTACAGAAGATGGCCCTTTGGCTTCTATGCTTGTGGGATAGTAGCTGGTGTGACCTTAAATGACCTTGGGGTCATTTAATTTGAGATGTTTGGAGTCCTCCTTAAACAGGAGTATCCTTGGATTGAGGTATTGTTACAATCCCTTCTTTACTTAAGTTCCATGCAGACATTCAACTCAATGTGGGGTGGAAGACTTAAGACTGGCACAGCTTAGCCAGGTTCCCAGCCTGTCAAATATCTGCATGTGCCTGGTCTGATCCACCAAGGCTCTTCTTGTGTGCATGACGAGTACAATTACATTAGATTGGAAGTACCTGCTAGGATTCACTAAGTAGTGCATGTATGCTGCTCTTCATAAAACAAGATCACAAGATTTAGAGGATTTCTTGAGTATGTAAAGAGTTTGGATGCTGCAAATTTAAAAATAGGTTGCAGTACTGTATTTCTATTTTAGTGAAAATAAACAAAAACACAACAGACTTCCTTTACAACTTGATTTTGTGCATATGCAGAAGTAATCACTCAGTTAAGGTCAACGATGATTGCTTCCATTGAGCAACTACCCTAATTTAAACATTTCTGAGAAAATCTCACAGAAAACAGTCTTGAACAATTATACAATCACACACACATCAACCTGAGGTAAAATATACCCCTTAAAAATGCCAGAACAGGGCTGTGTTGCTACCCCAAAAATGAACAAGAACCTAGCAGCATCCAGAACATTTCTACAGACTGTAATTTCCTTCCAGACCCTCACCAAATAGTAATTCACCCTTTAATTCCCCATTTAAACATTATATTTGAAAATTTTTATCAACCAACCCACTTATTTGTTTACCAGCTTTCTGTCTACATAGGCTAGTGAGATAATTTTATAATTTTTAACTGATCTAGAAACAGAAATGCCTTTCTAACCTGGTCAAATTGAAGATCTTCACCTCTCTGAAGAGATCTGGACAAGAGTTTTTCCTGTAATTAGAATAAAACATTAACACATCAAGATACATCAGACAGTAGCTCAAGCTCTCATACTATTAACATTTTATCAACTATGTTAAACTTTTTAAAATGAAGAATTGTATCTGTTCATTATAACATTTTGGGGGCTATTGCAAATGTACAATAAAATCAGACAACCATATAAAATAAACAGCAAGTTTGAGAAATGACAAGCAAAATGAGGTGCATATATCAGTTATCCTACTAGTATCACTAAATTAATTCCTGAAGCTTTCAGTTGTTTATTTACAGTTATTAATCTGTTACAAGCAAAAACATAAGGCAAAAAGTTAAAGGGATAAATTTCAGGTGACTCAAGAGTGAGAGTGAGAGAGATATGTGCCTTTATGACTGTCAATGGGTAGAGCTGAGAGATGCAGCAAAAGGAGAGACCAGTTGAGGCTTCAGCAAGCAGCTGCAGGGCAGGCACTGGGCTGCCTCCTCGCATGCAGTCACGTAGCTACCACGGGGCAGGGTGGAGGGTGCTGCGTCCCAGGCGCGTGCAGTTGGGGTCACGTGGGGGCGGAAAATCACCCCCACACCCCTTCCCCCGCCTCACCAGGCCTGGCAGAAGCTGCTGCAGGCCGGCCTCGCTGGGTGCCCCTGCCCAGCCCCACCCCATCCCGTCAGCCAGGCCCCACAGTCTGGCTGGGCTGGGCTGGGCTGGGCTGGGCTGGGCTGGGCTTGGGCTGGGCTGGGCTGGGCTGGGCTGGGCTGGGCTGGGCTGGGCTGGGCTGGGCTGGGCTGGGCTGGGCTGGGCTGGGCTGGGCTGGGCTGGGCAGCCAGACTGCTTTTTCAGCTGGCTGCTCTTTGCAGAATACTTTCCAACTGGCAAAGGTGTCAGACGAGGATGTATTTTGTCTCTGAATCTCTTCAATCTGTATGCAGAACATATAATAAAGAAAGCTGGCTCAGATTTAGATGAAGGTGGAGTAAAAACTGGAGGAGGGGGTGGAATATGAACCATTTGAGATATGCAGATTACTGGAAGAAAATAATGAAGACCTGAAATGACTACTGCTGAAAGTTGAAGGTGCCAAAGCAGGACTACAGCTGAATATCAAGAAGACAAAATTAATGATTACTGGAGAATTACTCAACATTAAGGTAGACAATGAGGAAATTGAAATTTCTGAAGACTTTCTATTCCTTGGCACCATCATAAGCCAAAACAGAGGCTGTAACCAAGAAATCAGAAGGAGATTATGACTAGGAAGGGCAGCCATGAAGGAACTAGAAAAGATGTAAGTGTGTGCCAATGGCAACCAAGATCAAGTTAATTCCTACCTTAGTGTTCCCTATTATTATATATGGGTGCGGAAGCTGGACAATAAAGAAAGCTGTCAGGAAGAAAGTGAATTCCTTTGAAATGTGGTGTTGGAAGAGAATGTATGGATATCGTGAACTGCCCAACAAACCCAATAAGTGAGTTGTAGGTCAAATCAAGCCTGAACTATTCCTAGAAGCTAAACTGAGGCTATTGTACTTTGGTCGCATAATAAGAGGACAGAAGTCACTGGAAAAGACAAAATGACAGGAAAGGTTGATGGCAGCAGGAAAAGAGGAAGACCCAAGATGAGGAGGAAGAAGAGGAGTTTGAATTTATACCCCACCTTTCTCTCCTGTAAGGAGACTCAAGGCGGCTCACAAACTCCTTTACAACAGACACCTTGTGAGGTAGGTGGGGCTGATAAAGTTCAGAAGAACGGTAACTAGCCCAAAGTCACCCAGCAGGAATGTCAGAGTGGGGAAACAAATCTAGTTCACCAGATAAGACTCCGCCACTCATGTGGAGGAGCAGAGAATCAAACCCAGTTCTCCAGATTAGAGTACACCTGCTCTTAACCACTACACCATAGGCCTCAGTTTGCAAGCCTTGAGCAAGACTGTTAATGATAGGATGCTTTGGAGGTCATTGAGTCATAGGGTTGCCATGAGTTGGAAGTGACGACAGCACTTAACACAGACACCTGTCTTTTCCTTCATCCTATAACTTAAAAAAAAAATCATTCTTCCTCCACACCCAAGCTGGTATTCATGGAATGGTACGAAGGGGGAAATGGAGATTATATCCGCTTTCTACAGCACCTGCCCTACAGAACCTCCCCGACCCATAGATACTTCAAGGGTAAACAGAATATAGCAAAATTCATTCTTAGATCTCCAATCGGGCATGGAGTTTTAAGGGTGTTCTGCTGCTAAGTAGAACACAGAACATACAAATGCTCATGCTAGCACAGGCAAGCAGAAGTGGACGTTGTGCCAAACCCTGGAGCGGGGGGAGTTTATTGAAACTGCAGGACATTCTTGAAGCAGAATATCAAGATGAAGGCGCAAACAAGTGACCATTTGTACTCCTGAAAGGGGTCACACAACAAAACGTGTTAATAGCACTGCTCATACATTGAGGACTTGTTCAGTCTTCTCCAACAGCAGCTACAAAGCCTCACAAAACCACGGGGGAGGACACAAATATCATCCTGTGCACTGTGAGGCGGTTTTATAATGCCACCAAGAAACATCCAAGAAAATCTGGGGAGTGTTGTGCAATGTTCTTCTGCAATGTTGTGCTAAATTTTTAGTAACCCCTTAATATGAACCAAACAAACAAACAAACCATTTTATTTACTTACTTCATTTATATCCCTTCTTTTCTCCCCAATAGGGACCTAAAGTGGCTTTCATAATTCTCCTCTCCTCCAATTTATTCACACAACAACCCTGTGAGGTAGATTAAGCTGAGTGTGTGTCATTGCCCCAAGGTCACCTAGCATGCTCCACCGGCATAGTGGGAACTGAACCCGGGTCTTCCACCCGGGTTCATTCTGACACTTTAAGCAATTACAGAATAACTGCTCTCAGAGCCTTTCAAGCACCATCATTAATTTTAGCCTGTGTTTGTTTTCATTTCGATTTGGCAGGAGGGGTCAACCAGTCACTGATTCCTGTCCAAGGACAACACGACCTTTCCAGCACTGACCCGTGGAAGAAGAACACTGTGTCTGCTCTTTTGTGCATTGTATCCTTATTTCCCAGACCTCTCACTCCCTTCTCCTCCTACAAATTTTTCAGCACTAGAAACGCAACTCAAACATTCCTTTACATTCTTATGTCTCAACTTTCTGCTGACAGATGCTGCACGGAGTGGTGCATCATCTTTCTTCACGTTGTTTATACTGGGAATCCAGTATAAATCACCGCCTACTCCCCCGCTGCTACACATAGCGGTTTTACATTTGCTTTTCATTACTGGTTTGTTGTTGACATTTTGTCCAGTGCATTTGCCAAGGTATGATATCCCTTTAGGATGTGACTTTTTTGATGGTCCCTACAGTGAGAGCAGACATTCCCTGCTGCTATTGTAGTCAGCACATGCCAAAGCAGGCAGCTGTGCAAGAGCAGCACAACTTGTTCTAGCGATGCAGCCAACATGTACCCAGATCCCTTGTTTTTGCCTGTTTAAGATCATGTGAGATTTCCCAGCTAATATTTAAACTCCCAGGCCACTGATCAAAATATACACCCTGCAAAATTAGTACTAGCTCAGGGTCAGAAAGTTAAAAATACCTACATAAACTAAAAGGAAGAACTCAAAGAGAAGTTAGCCCTCTTCCAGTACGTGTAACCACAACTGTTTCTCAGGGAATGCTGCAGTCTTCCTTCCTTACAAAATACCCTGAACATCTCTCTGTAAGAATACCTGGAGGGGAGATGGGAAACACAACAGCTACGAAAGCAAAAACATATTCATTCTCAGACCACTATTGGTAGTCATAGGCGTATACTATGGGGGCTTGAGCCCCCACTGAGATTTGGCTGGGAGGTCTGACCCCCCCCCTCCCCCTGGAGATAACCAGTGTTAAGTCATATTGACGAAGTTACAATGGCAGCTGAGGCACAGGACTGCACCACCTTCCTGCTGTATCCTGTAGGCCAGGGGTATGCAAACTGTGGCTCTCCGGATGTTCATGGACTACAAATCCCATCAGGCCCTGCCAATTGGCCATGCTGGAAGGTCTGATGGGATTTGTAGTCCATGAACATCTGGAGAGCCACAGGTTGCAGGCCCCTGCTGTAGGCAAAACCAGTGAAGAGCCCACTCTGCAGGAAATGAAACCCTCCAGGTTTGCCATAGCTTCACCCCAGAGGAAACCAGGAAAAGGCATCCATTTTTGACTATGTGGCATGGCTGGGTTGTCTGTGGAGAGAAGAACATTCTGACCAGGTATCTGGGGTGATCTAGAAGGAACGAGGCAACAGCGGTTGCATCTTGGAGAGAGATGATTTGTTGAAATGTGAGTTCATAAGAAAAAGACTGTATAGCTAAAACGTGTGAAAATTGGAGAGGGGGGGTCTTTAAGGGCACCACCAACTGGCAGGTGGTTGTTTTTTATCCAGTTAGAAGATTTACATGCAACAAAACTACTTGAGGGGTCTCATGGCACAAACAATGAAAACAAAGAATTCTGTAAAATTAAACAGCAGAATCCCCATAGCTCATCAGCATACACTTGAGGCATAAATAAGCCAAATGGTGTAAAATGTTTTGTTTTGCTAGCATACAAGTACCTAAGAAGACATAAAGAAGCCAACTAGCAGGAGAAGGAACAAAGATGCTAATTGAACCAGGACTCTTGCAGCTGGCACAACCCTTTGCAAGGCTGAGCCTAGGTGCCCTCTCCAAGCTGTTTGCCATTGACTTGTGAATGGCTGGCTTTTCCTATCGGAGATACCTTTTTTTCCCCTTTGTAAGGTGCAAACCAGGCAAGCTTCTGTTTGCATTTGAGCAGGCTTTGAATTGAGCTCTTCTCCTCTTCCCCCAGTCAATCATTTCCTGTCCTACCCCTGAGAGATCTGGAATTCTAGAATATATTTAACAAATCAAACTAGACTCCTTTTCAATTGAACAACCCTAGCATCACTCTTTTATTACACCTAGGTGTCAATCAATACTCAATATACCCAGTATAGTTACAATTTCCCATGCCTTTATTCTTGTATAATTCTTATTCTTGCCTTTTCCCAAGCCAAATAGTTCCCCCTCTTCATCATTACCTGAGGGCCAGATGTTCCTGTATTAATCCCCCCTCCCCATAGCTTTTCACCACAGTGTCTCCTGAGCTAACTTTGGGTCAGCTACATTGGTACCCAATGCATTGTTTCTTCTTTGGCACTGAACAGCGCTGGTTCCGGGTCTCTGCTATTTTGGAGTTCTTCACTTCTGAGGAGAGAAGATCCAGAGCAAAAGCAGATGGATATGAGCAAAGCTTACTGAGATTTGATTCTCACTTCAGGCTATAGTTATTGCTGCTTGTGTCCAGTCATTTGGACACCTTAAGCATAGCTCTTCAAAAAAGTAATCTACAGTTCCATCAAGCATAACTTCTTGGCTCTGCAAAACAGAATGCCAAGCAATAATAAGCAATAACATAAACTGATTTTTGTGATTTTAATAATAATTCATTCTGAATGTCTGTGTTTTTAAGATGGAGTTTTAAAGCAGTGTACTAAGAAAGCAAGGCATATAAGAACATAAGAAAGAGCCTGCTGGATCAAACCAGAGTCCATCTACTAGTCCAGCACTCTGCTACTCACAGTGGCCCACCAGATGCCTTTGGGAGCTCACATACAGGATGTAAAAGCAATGGCCTTCTGCTGCTGCTGCTCCCGAGCACCTGGTCTGCCAAGACATTTGCAATCTCAGATCAAGGAGGATCAAGATTGGTAGCCATAGATCGACTTCTCCTCCATAAATCTGTCCAAGCCCCTTTAGAAGCTATCCAGGTTAGTGGTCATCACCACCTTCTGTGGCAGCATATTCCAAACACCAATCACACGTTGCGTGAAGAAGTGTTTCCTTTTATTAGTTCTAATTCTTCCCCCCAGCATAAAATCCTAAGGGACATAACTGTGGGTTTTCTTTGGGGTCATGACTATGGGCACTGTTCTGAATTGCCTCAAAATGTGCTTGCACTCACAGGATATCAGATTAAAGTGAGAAGATAGCTACTACTCTGCACATTGCCCCTCCATATGATGTCAGTGGGCCTCTAGCCCAGCACCAGCCCCTGGAAAATTGGAAAGTCTACGTCCCTGTTGGTAGTAATAGAAGGTACTCAAGGCTGCTCAACTGATATACAAAGTTCTGAAAAGCTGAGTGATCTGAAAATGTTTTAATATAGCAGAAGCAGTGCATACTTCCACTACAGTGCCACAAGAATGAACAGTGAATCGTTCAGGTTCACATTCAACGATTAAAGCAAAATAAGCTAAATCACTTCTAGCAACAAAGTGGAGGAGGAATTAATACTGAAAGAACACGGCTGCAAAAATTAATGCACCCTCTTAAAAATGAAGTAAGTGCAGCTCCTTGTCCCTGTACTGTTCTGGGTATGAAATGAGCGTCAATCTCACAGCTCATCTAATGTCAAACTCTCCCCTCAACATGACTGAGACAAATCTGTAAGAGATCTCCAGGAATTTTTTAAAAAATTACAGAAATTGTAAATACTTTACAGGAAAATTGCTTGCTTTATAACACAAAAACATAACTTTCAAACATTTCTAAATAGTTTCTTTCTCTGCATGTAGGTATTTTTGAGCAGGTGGGAGAAAGAGGAGAGATGGGTAACATTATATATTGCTGCTGTGAACACAGATATCTTAGGCCAGAGGAGATGTCAATGCATGGAAAGGGATAGCCCTGTAACAGGTGGCCTTTTGAATAGGAAAAAGTCTGAATAGCAGCTTAAAGAGAAGAAAGCCTGGACAAGAGCTTGAATAGCAAAAAGTCAACATTGCAAACATCAGAGCAACTGTATGCATTGTACTCACTCTCTCCCTTAGCCAAGATAAATAAAGAGAACACTGGAAGTTTCTAAACTCATCCATGTACATGTACCATTATTATAAGCATAAACATGATCTCATCAATACAAGTTGGGAAGCACTCAAAGCTCAATAAAATTTCAGGAGGAGAATTGAGGGAGTTTCTCCAATATTTATTTGTTTGTTTGTTTGTTTGTTTATTTATTAGATTTTAAACCGCCCACCTCCAGAGGGCTCTGGGTGGTGTACACCAGGCCAAAAACAGTATTACACACAATAGGCCAAAAACAACATTACACACAATAAAATAAATTAAGTTAAGTTAAAAACAATTTACAGATTTCATAAAACCTAGCAGCATCAATACAGTACAATAAAGTACAACAGCATTATAAAAAGTGTGGCGCCCGATCCCAAGGCCGAGTGGGGGCAGCAGTGCAAATTAGATGTTATATTGGGCGTGCCAATGATGGAATAGCACGCAACACAGGGGCATCCTGGAGGGATGGGGTGATATAGTAAAATGGGGAGATATAGTTAAAAGGAAGCCAAAAGCGAGAGTACAGACATTAACCATACTTTAGAAAGGCAACAAAGTACTAAAAGATGCCAATGTTGATAAATATAGTCAACAAGGCTATAACTGGGGCGGGGTGTGTGTGTGTTTCCTTTAAAAATTAAGCACACATGTTGATATGCGACACATGCATACACTTTTGTTTTATTAGAGGCTTACACATTGCTAACAAGGGAAGTAACCAGGGAATCTAAACATCTAAACAAGAAATTACTGGAGAAATATTGAGGAGCAAACTGCTGAAAGTTTTAATAAGGAAAAATAAGACAGCTGAATAAGTTATTTGAATCAGGATTTAATACTGGTATGATGAGACTATTTGTCACAAAGATGGCAACTATGCATCAAATCAAGTACTGAAACAGAAGATGAACATGTTCAGCAGCAAAACTCTTAAATACACATGCACAAATGCACAGCTCTATCAGTAGAGGAATCTAAATCTGCTATTACAGTCAAATCATTTAATAGTAGTTACCACCAAAATATTTATATGCTTGCTAATTAAGAGGCTTAAAAATAACATCATGGTAAGAAATTTCCATAAGTTCATAACACCAGCCATGATCTATGATAGTGATGGAGAACCTACGACACTTGACATGTCACAATGTTTTGAGTGACACGCCAGCGTTCATCAACGCCTGACAACAACTATTCTCCCTGTTTGAGTTGAAGTTGTTTTTGTAATTATTTGATGTTGCTATATATAATACATAGCACCACACAATTGAATTGGATTTTTAAAAATAAATGCCAGCAGAGTCAAATTAGTCATTTTCTGAATTTTTGTCACACTAAGTTCAAAAGGTCTAATTTATGAGAACCTTAAAAGCAGTTTGAATTGTCCTGAATGCAGTAAGCTGAAGCAATAAATGTAGGGAAGTGAGTGAATATTCAAGACAAAAATATATAGAGCAAACTAGAAGATTCAAGCTTTAGTTTAGCCCAGGGGTCGGGAACCTTTTCCCCTCAAAGAGCCATTTGGCTCACCACCAAATTTGGCTCACCACCAAAGAGCCATTTGGCTCACCCCCACCCCCCCCACCCACTCGCTCGCTCCCCGTCCGCTCCCCCGGCGACTTGCTTGCTCGTTCGCCCTCGCCCCTCCCCCCGCCCGCTCACCCCCCCCGCGGGCTGGAGATGTGCCCGCCCTGCTTCCTGCAGAGGGCAAAAAAACCCGGCAGCTCGCCCGCCGACGCCGGAGAGCGCCCACCCGCAAACAGCGAGCGGGCAGGAGCCGCCGGCCGCGGGCTGGAGATGTGCCCGCCCTGCTTCCTGCAGGGCGGGCGAAGAGGGGGCCGGCGGCTCCGCTCATGGAGCCGCAGAACAGCGGCGGAAGAGCCGCATGCGGATCGCGAGCCGCGGGTTCCCGACCCCTGGTTTAGCCGATGCTCAAGGAGTAGCAAACAGAGAGCCAGCATGGTGTAGTCGTTAAGTGCAGCAGACTGGAATGGGGAGAACCAGGTTTTATTCCCCACATGAGCGGTGGACTCTCATCTGGTGAGCTGGATTTGTTTCTCCAGTCCTATCCATGAAGAACAGTTATCTCAGAATTCTCTCGGCCCCACCTACCTCACAAGGTGTTTGTTGTGGGGAGAGGAAGGGACGGAGTTTGTAAGCCGCCTTGAGTCTCCTTATAGGAGAGAAAGGCGGAGTATAATCCAAAATTATCTTCTTCCAGAAAAGAGGAAAGGAAACAGTCTTCACACCCATTTGTGTAAAGCGAAATCAAGTCGAAGCGGAGGGTTTTCAAAGCAAGAGACTAACTGAGGTGGTTTGCCACTACCTTCCTCTGCATGATAACTTTGCTATTATTTGTTTGTCTCCCATCCAAGTACTAACCAGGGTCGATCTTGCTTAGTTTCTGATACCTGATGAGATTAGCTAGCCTGACTGATTCAGGCCAAGGCCAAAGCCATCTACTTAATTATAATGATTAGATTCCAACACCCAAAGTCCATTAAAAGTTTGGATTTAGAAGAAGAGTTTGGATTTATATCCCCCCTTTCTCTCCTGTAAGGAGACTCAAAGGGGCTTACAATCTCCTTTCCCTTCCCCCTCCCCCACAACAAACACCCTGCGAGTTGGGTGGGGCTGAGAGAGCTCCGAAGAACTGTGACTCGCCCAAGGTCACCCAACTGGCATGTGTTGGAGTGCACAAGCTAATCTGGGTCACCAGATAAGCCTCCACAGCTGAAGTGGCAGAGAGGGGAATCAAACTCGGTTCTCCAGATGCGAATGCACCTGCTCTTAACCACTACACCATGCTGGCTCTCCACACCACTTAGCAGAAGACTGGGTTGCACTTGCCTGTAGCTGCTGTTCATTGAGTGTCTCCTGAGCAGGCACACACTGGGGGCCTGTATATGTGCAGACCAGCCTCTGTCTGTATTCTAGTTTTTAAATACTAGGGGACCAGCACCCCTTAGAGCATAGGTGTCAAACTCTATTTTTTTGACACCTGTGCCTTAGAGGTTAAAAGCTAGAATACAGACCAAGACTGTAAGCGCATGCACAGTTCCCCAATGTGAGCGAGTTCTTAAAGATAGAAAGCCCCCTAAATGTTGTTATATCAGAACAGATGAACAAGCAAATTGAACAAATATCAGGAAGGAGGGCAAAATACGGTATTTATGTTGGTATACCCTAAAGCCCAACTTCAGTGTTACCCTGATATGACAAAACACCCACCTCAGTGGAAAACTTGTTCCCAGAAACAATGGGTCATTTGATGAAGAAGAAAATTCTGTGATACTGAATAAAAAATACCGTATATACTCGTGTATAAGTCGACCCGCATGTAAGTCGAGGCACCTAATTTTACCACAAAAAACTGGGAAAACTTATTGACTCGCGTATAAGTGGAGGGTGGGAAATGCAGCAGCTGCTGGTAAATTTCAAAAATAAAAATAGATGCCAATAAAATTACATCAATTGAGGCATCAGTAGGTTAAATGTTTTTGAATATTTATTTCAAAGAAAAACAGTAAACTGGCTCTGTAAGTGGAAAAGAGGGTCTACAAGAACAATATAGTATCAACAATAACTTTAAAAGTACAAAAACCTTAGCTCAACCAGCAACCAAGCTAAAACATAAGAGTTAAAATCCTTCAAAATTGGATTCCTCATCATCATCTGTATGTCCAAATGTAACCCAACCTAGATTTTAAGAGGGATATTATCAGAAATGGAAAATCTACTATTAGATTCCATTGTAAACAATGGGGGATGGGGCATCCCCTTTGGGGGTCAATAACTTTGGATCCCCTGACCCAAACTTCACCAAACCTGGCTGGTATCATAAAGAGACTCTCCTGATGAGACCAGCCAGGTTTGGTGATGTTTGGTTCAGAGGGTCCAAAGTTATGGACCCTCAAAAGGGTAGCCCCATCTACTAATAGCTCCCATTGAAAACAATGGGGAGTGGGGGCACCTCCTTTGGGGGTCCATAACTTTGGACCCCCTGAACCAAACGTTACCAAACTTGGCTGGTATCATCAGGAGAGTCTTCTGAGGGCACCCTGAAATTTTGGTGCTGCTAGCATAAAAACTGCGCCCCCTGCTGGCTGGAAAAGTAAAAACACACACAAAAAATGTAATGACCCGCATATAAGTCGAGGGGAGCTTTTTCAGCATTAAAAATGTGCTGAAAAATTCGACTTATACATGAGTATATACGGTAGGTTTTTTCCCCATCCTCTCAGGCAATCAATGCATCACAAACAGCTAAACAGCCATGGCCAGAGAAGCAGGCTAGCAATCATGTTTGTGAGAAAATTTGTGTATATTTATCAGTCTGCCCACTCCAGTTTCAGAGAGAGGGATATAGTGTTGCACTTACCTGTAACTGTAGTTAATTGAATGGGTTCCTGTGCAGGTACACATTGATCTGCATGAGTGCAGGCCAATCACGGTAGAATAGAAAACTTTTAGATGCTCACTGGCTTACTAAAAATGCACTCTTTCCCCTTCCCCAAAGCTGAAGGGTGGAAAACTGTCCTGCCTAAGGTCACATGATGAGAGGGGGAGGAGTCTGTCTTCCCTCAGTCTTTCCACCATGGCTGAAGTAAATAAGACCACACAAAGAACAAACCATTCAAAGAGCAGTCCACAATGGGGTTGAAGGGAAGGATGTGCAGGAACCCATTCAATGAACTAGTTACAGGTAAATGCAACACTGAATTTAATCTTCGTGAGTTCACTGCGCAGGCCCATGTTGGAAGCATGGCAAGCTTAATCACCTTGGAGAACGCCGAGTCCTTATCCGTAGACATTAGAGAAGAGAACAAGAGCCGCATCGAAGTAGATCAAAAACAGAAGAAAATGATGAAAGAAAAATCCAGTCAGCAAGAGCGAAAAAGGATCCTTCTAACCACTGTGGCGGCAAAAGAAATACTGAGGGGAAACACACAGCTCCCCCTCTCGTCATGTGACCATAGGCAGGAAGGTTTCCCACCTTTGGTGTTGGGGGAGAGGGAATGAGTGCATTTCTAGTCAGCTAGTGAGCATCTAAAAGCTTGCTATTCTACTGTGGCTGGCCTGCACGAATGCGTAGATCAGTGTGGGCCTGCACAGTGAACCTACAAAGATGAAAAATCATAGGTAACAAAGATTATGTTTGCAAAGCAACAAAGATTTAGAAACTGACACAATGCAAAGATAATTAAATAAACAACAGTTAGGACTGATACTGAATGTGCTGGCAAGTCGTAGTCGATTATGGCAACCCTGTGGGGTTTTCAAGACAAGAAATTAACAGAGGTAGTTTCCCATTGCTTTTCTCTGCAACCCTGGAATTAAACAGGGCTGGTCGTGTTAAGCTTCCGAGACCTGGGCTATCCAGTAAAAGAGAAAGTGAGCACCCAAACTCAAACAGCCCAGGTCTTGTTTGCACTGTGCTAATACTTTAATATCATCAGTAATATGAAGTGCTAGTGGTATATATGTACAAGAAGATCTCTGTTACTTATTAAACACTGAATATAAGATTTTTTTGAAATGGAAAATACAATAAAACCGGTAACCTTGAAAGTTAACGATCTTGGACATGCCGTTCATCATAAAAAGTGTTTACACAGCGTAACAACAGTTCTGTGCACAACGACAGGGTTTCATAAACCCACTTTCCTGTTCAACAACAACAAATGTCTTTGCCCTGCCAGGCGGTGCCCCTCTGTGAAGCCCAGCAAGCAAGAGAAGCACACTCCCATTTCTATGAAGCAGAAGTATTCACTTCAAGCTGGCAAAAAACAAAACAATATAAAGGAAGCAAACTGTTCGGAAGTTAGGGGATCACAAATAAAGACAGGAACTATGCCAAAATGTGTGGATCCCTTCCCATCCAGTTTAGCAAGATGTGTTTGAGAGTCGACTCAGGATGCTAGAGAGAAAGGGCCATTATTTTACGTATTTATAAGAATGTAGGAATGAGGAAACATACACCTAAGGAAATTGGTGGTAAAGCAATGAGTAACAATTGTAGTTCAGAGATCACAGAGGATCACTACCCTGTTTCATAAAACATTACCTTTTTTGCTTATTAGTAAATACTTAAATATAGTGAAAGGTGGATATTGTTGCTATCAACAGAAATTGGGAAAGGGCTATTATTGAATGTGTATGTCATTTAACCAGGACAATTCACAATTCTACAAAGCAGCATGTAGAAAAACTAAGCCAGATTAAGTTATTTTAGCAGGTAATTTTTCTGTAGTATTAGATGCTTTGCTGAAGAGGTTCTTTACCAGTTAAGTGGTGCTACAAGTGCTGATTTTTTTTTTGAAAGGTGGACACAGGAAGACGGTTACATTTTAAGGGGAAGGATTCTCTTTTCTTGATAGTCCATAAACATTATTCCAGAATTCCTCATTTTCTGTGAGAATATCTGATATTCTCATCTTCAGCCAAAACATGAACTGCAACTTTCTGATGTTTCTTCTACGAGTGGACCTTACTATGGAATCAAGAGGACAAATGAACCATGAACCATGTAAGAGTTTGCAACTCTTCATTTGCAGGATAAAGAACAAAGCAAAAGCTCCAGAAACTGAAGGATTTAACTGAAATCAACAAATGCTCATTTATTTCAACAATAAGATTATACAGATTAGATTCCTTAAGAACAAGTTCTAATACTTTCTAAAATGATATAAGAAAGCAACTTAAAACTATAACAATTGGAAGGATGTTTCCTAAAAGGGGATGACTTTTAAACAGAATGTGATCAAATGGGGATGTTTAAACGGAAAAAAAAAGAAATAGATAAGATTCATACTAATCAAAAGGTGTTTGTATTAATATGCAATCTGTTGAATAAAAAGGATGGTTGCTAGCCTATAGGGAATACCCAAGAAATTTAGAAGTGACTGACTAAACACTGCAATACTTACAAGCTGATATAATCCATATTATTATGGTTCAAGATAGCACGTCAACTGTAGTAAAAGAATATTAGGGATTAGCAGATTGCAGATACCCCCCCCCCCCCCCAGATTTGGAACTACCAGACCTTCTGAATAGCTACAAAAAATGGATCCAGAAAGAGCATGACTTGCTTTGGGCTGCCCACGCAGCATCTAATCCTTGGTTCAAACCAAAATATCGCTACATATCATGCCAAGATGTCTCATTATGAATGGTGCCAAACTACTACCCCTAATGTAACTGCAAGTACTAACCAAGTCACTGAATCCCCACTAGTGCCAGGAAAGCATGCTAGGTGACACTGGTCAGACACATTCTCAGCCTAACCTACCTCATAATATTATTGTGAGGATACAACAGAGGAGAGGAGAATGTTGTAAGCCACTTTGCACCTGCATTGGGGGGAAAGGTTGAGTATAAATGAATTAAAATGAATTGAAATTTTAAAACTGTGGCCAAGGCCAAATGCTAGAGAATAACCAGGATGAGAATGTCCTTAACTGCTGCAAGATTTTCAGCATTCCATTTTGTACGTTGTGCTGCTAAGCACTCAGCCTGTAACAAAAGAGGCTCTGGAACATGCTTTCTTTTTGGCCTCCCCCTTTGCCGCAACAATCTTAGCTGAATTCACATTTAGATATTTATAAACCACAAGGAAAAAAATGAAATTTCTGAACAGGAACAGTAGCGCCCTATTTCTACTTTTAAGCAACAGAAATTGTGCCCCCCTCCCCCCCCCGAATATGTCAGTTTTAAAACTAATTCCCAGAACAGAAACAGGTGGCATATGAAAGCAGTAAAATGCCCCAATCCACCGTTATTTTATTGCATTACTGTTCAAATGTTAACTCAGGCCACAATGAACTGGGTCATATAAGAAGCCGCAGCAGGTAAGTAAACAATGGTTTATTGTGCATATGAATGAATCACATCTCCCTGGCTTACGTGTTGCTGAGAAGTCGACCAAAAGTTTGCAACAAGCAAACAGTACAGTAGGATTTTTTGATTGGCTCACAATCTCGGCGCGATCAATGCAAGTTGTAAATGCAAATTCTACAAAGTATTTTGCTGCTTAGGGGATCTTGGTGATAGAATCTGATCAGGCCAACCAATGTATCTTTTTGTGCAAAGAAGCACTAGAATTTCAGTGACACAAATTTGGAAATGAAGAAGACTGGGAAACACTGTCAGCTGTTGGGCAGACAAGTCTCAAATGCAAATCTTCCTGTACTACATGTACCTTATATGAATTCATAAAGCACATGCTTCTTGCAGCACTGGCACATTTACTGAAGATGTACACATGTGCACAGAAGAATTTATAAGTGTCACAATGTTGATTCAGTCCTGTCATAGCCAAGTCACAGATGCTTCATTAAAAATCGGTTGTCTCAAAGCCACTAGCTTGCACTGCACTAAGGGAGTTATAAAAGAGTCACCAACCTGGAGGCTTCCTTAAGCAGGAACATCTTTCTAAAGTACTGAGTTCTAATGGCTAGAGTTGACAATGGGAAACATTTGGTCTGCTTTAACCGAGCTAGATTTTATCTTTTATTACCCATCTGAACTAGATACGGCTTGTCACTCTAACTTTCCATCAACTGAAACTATTCAATGCCCTGTTTTTAACTTGTCCTCCAAAACCAATTGAACCTTCTGAACTTCTCTCCAACCATCTCTCAACTAACCCAGTGTGTGAATATTCCAAGTGCATCTCATAGCTGGGTACAGTTCACAGCTGAATGAGAGAGAGGGTAGGTACATGGGACAAAACAAATATTACTATTGCAACTCTGTACCAAGGCTCTGGCTTTAATATCTAGTCTTCATGTTAGATTTGTTCACTGATACAGCTACTAGAAAATACACATGAACCTTGTAAAGTGTGAAGAGCAAACACAGGCAGAATTAGTTGCATACATTTCAACTGACAGCCTCAGCGTATCCTCCCTGGCAACCATTTCAGAAAGTGATCTCTGTTGCTGCTTGAAAGACAAACAGAGGAAGAGACCTACTTTTACTCAGACTGCACTTCACACTTGACAGGTACATGTGTATTTTGAACTCTACTATTTGTACTGAAGTACGAAAAAGAAAGGATCAATTCTCAATGTCTCTTACCCCATTTGACTATCAAAGGATACAGGATGCTTAATTATTCCCCTAAATCACCCCACTCTGATTTCCACAGGCAAAGCAGCTGTCCTTGCAAGGTAATCCACCTTAGTGAACAAACTCCTAATCTACGGACTACAAAGACTTAAAGAGAGGTGAGAAATAAAGGAGGAGAGCTATAGACGAGACTACTTGCTCTGTTGCTTTTTTTTTTATTGCAGCCCATGCTGAAGCATGCAAAAGACAAGGCAAAAAAGAAATATATAACTAATTTTCTGCAGCTCCATCAAGTCCTACATAAAGAATCCCTAAACCTTTTATCCCACTCCTTCCTTGATACTAACTACAACAAAGAATACAAGCTCAAATAGAGACAATGGAATTGTGTTTATTATTTCCAATGAGATATGGAACAAACTTACATGAGATTCCTTATTTGTATCACTAAATGTTTTTATATCACTATATATATATATTACTGAGAGCCAGTATGGTGTAGTGGCTACAAGCACTGGACTCTAATCTGGAGAACTGGGTTCAATTTCCAACTCGCAGACATGGTGTTAGAAGTGTTTTTCTAATAGCCTGATGGGTGATCTTGGGCCAGTCACGGTTCTCTCTGAACATTCTCAGCCCACGTGAAGGCAGGCACTGGGAAAACCACCTTGAAAAGGTCTCTTGCCTTGAAAACGCTATAGCAGGGGTAGGGAGACTGCGGCTCTCCAGATGTTCAGGAACTACAATTCCCATCAGCCCCTACCAGCATGGCCAATGGGCCATGCTGACCAGACTGATGGGGTATTCCTGACTACATCCTGGAAAACACAGTTCTCTAAACTATAGAATCACCCATAAGTCAGCTGTGACTTGATACCAATACACTCAAGTATATTTCTATGTATATTTTTATGAACCCATACTGGGGGATTGGGAGATGTTTATTAATATACAATGGGGGATTGGGAGATGTTAGGTCCTCTGCACACAGTGGCTCTTAACCTTTCACCTGTACAGCCAGTTCTATCACCATTCTGTTATCTAAATGAAACTATTCCAGGGGAACAGAATAATTTAATGAGGACTCACCAAAGGTTCAGCCATTACAACTTCAATTTTCTTTTCAGCTTGAACAGCAAACTCAGCAAAGAGGCTCTTGATGACATATTCACCAGGTTTGACATCTGGATCAATGGTAATATTAGACATGATGACGCTTCTCTTTTCCCTGATAGAACTGACACTGGGAGAAATTCTCCGTTTAGCAATGGTACTGGATGGTGCTGATGCTAGAAGAGAAAAAGAATATAGATAATTAATAATAAAATAAACCAAAATAGCAACAGAGCTCTTCTTAGAAGTATGCTAGCCATTCAGCAAGATATTATTTATTCTTTTTCTACATGCATGTTCTCCTAATTTTGTTGCTACTTTCTTATTTTTTTACTTAACATGAAATTCTAGGGTATGTATCATTTGGCAAGATTAGGTAAGTGAACATTACCAGCATTCTCGTTCATTAAACTCTTGCCTTCTTGTCAACTTTGGGTGTGGACCTTGATGAGCAATTAGTTTTGTATGTACTCATCAAAGCGACTTGCCCTATAGTACAATCTCAAGTCATCCTCGAATTCTATTCACTTCAATGGACTTAAAAAGGTAGAACTCTATTAAGGAGACAAAATAGAACTAGCTATATTTTGTAAAAATGTTTAAAAAGCCCAGCAACTTTTCAGGCATATTTAAATCTCTATATACATTCAGCCTTGAAACCTCTGGAACACAGTCACAAATAGCTTTTTGGACTCTAAACTTGTTATAATATGATCTCCGTAGGGATGAAAGTCACCGATTGTTTGTACCTTGGAAAAAAAGAAATACTAAGCAAAAAACAGATGGACCCAACAGGGAGTTTAGCAAAAATGATGCTAAATTTCTGCAAGAGTAGGCAACATGGGTTCCAGTGCCAAAGGCAGGCCGTTTGCAACATTTGTCTTCGCTACAATCAAAGCCATGCTATCTACAGTGCTGACAGTCAGTATATAAAACACAAAGCAACTACAAATCAGCATGAGCACATTTAAACCAGGAAGAGACATGCAATCCTGTGTTTTCTGGATAAAGAGAAAAGGCAATCAGAGACAAATCAAGTAATATATGCCACACGTTAACTCAAAAATGTTGTTAAAGCAAAACATTTTCTTCTCAAACAGCTGCTGATGTTTCTTTAAGTATAACAAAACTTCCCAATGAGGGTTTTTCCTCATTATGATATTTAATATAGAAAATGATACGGCATGGCCATCACTGTTACATCGTTATCACCAAAACAAACAGGCATTTTACATAAATGTAAGTTTCTAACCGTTATAAAAGAAGAATGGTCTCTCTACACAAAAGTCTTTGGACTAAGGGTTGGATCATCCAACCATCAAACTTATACTACCCAGTACCAGAAAACAGTTAAAATTACAAACTGCTTGGCTATGGCAATATAGTTTTATACCACTGCTACAAGCAAATTTGGACCACTACTGCAAGTATTCTAAGAATCCAGTTTTCACAATGAATTTTATGCCACTTCTGCACTATTCCTTAAAAGATGATCTTCATAATAGAAAATAACAGTACTGACAAGGGAAAGAAATCCTTCAGATATCCTTGCTCTGGACCACTTACAGTTTTAACCAGTATTTTCAAATTGGTCCCAGAAGTCGGAGCTGGATTATTTACAAGGAAGAATACGCTCACTATTGCATGTTCCTGTTAATAATCTGGCTGTCATATTCTGAAGTAGCTGCTATAACAGGAACAATTTTTCCAAAGGAAGTCCTAAGTGTAATTTATAACAGCAATCCAACAGACATTAATTAACAAAACATAGATAATTATGTCAAGATATTCATTTCTAAATCAGCGGATCTATACTACCTCAATATTTAATTCAATGGACCAAGGTTTTTATTGTAGTGATGATAGCCTGGGTTATCTCTGTATTTATACACAGTACTTTTGTCATAGGTTTACAAACTTATGAGGAGAACATAGCAGGGGCGTTTATTGGGGGGGGAGTCTCGCGACCTCGACACCACACATCTAGGTCACATGGGGCTCATTTGGCCACCAACTCCCCCCCCCCCAAGGTCAGAAGGGCAAGCAGGGGCTGGATGAGAAAGGCCACGGCCCGCATGCGCCTCTGTCTTTCTGCCAATAGCCAGGAGGAGCTGACAGCCAGAATCCTCCCAGCTGCTGTCACCACCCGGGCATCCCATCGCAGCTCCCGCTACCAGCTACAGGGTTCAGAAGGGGCAGCAGGAGGGTGGTAAGCTCAGCTCTCAGACTAGCACTCCAACTGCCAGGCCATGTGGCTGTGGTTGGAAGCAAGCTGAGTTTTTGGCGCTTCTCTGACAGGCAGGTAAGTGGTGCATTGCAGCCTGCAGGAAGAAGTTGCAGATAGAAACCTTGACGGGGCATTTGGTGGCTCTGGGAGGAGCAGAATTGGTGAGCAGGGGCTGGGGGAGTGGGCAGGGGAGGCACCAACTCTCCTCCATGTGGAGGTAGGGGAAGGGCTGGGCAGTCACATAGACCCCCTTGCTGGCTGGATGCTCACATGGGGAGGGGGCAAAATCAGTTCTTGCATGGGGCTCCATTTTCTGTATATACTCCACTAGAAGTTAGGATCAGGTTCTGTAGTAGCAGTAAATAGAAAAATAAGGTCATTAAAATACAAAACCCTGAAGAATGAACATGCATTTGGCTCCGAATGTTTTAGCCTAGGTACTACAGCAGAAGAAAATTTGTGAAGGCCAGGATCACAGCATCAGCGCTGTGAACTAGAGTAGGAGTCCCACATCTCTGCCACATTTCCTATACAACAGCACATGTAGTGCCCCCAGGCATATGCCGTACAAGCAGTTCAGCAGCTCATCTTGACGGATGGAATAAACAGGTTGAAAGATCCTAAAGAATCAAAAAGGAACATTGACATTTACAAGGGTTTCTTCTGCTCTGAGGAAGGAAGGGCGTCTTTACATGAGCGATTCCCCTCCACCTATCAAGGAGGCAGAACTACAGTTCTTCTAGATATCGTCTCTTGGGTGGAGTCAACCATTTTCCTCAGTTCAGTAACCCTCAATACAGTATTAATATTAATATACTATGTAAACTACTCAACATTGTAGGAAAGAGGAAACATGTTGGGACAGGAAATAAGGTGGCATCAGCATAGGGAAAAATGGTTTATCTTTCTCCCTTTTAAATCAGGGTGGGACAAGATGCAGAGGGAACCTCATGGTAAATGCCACTTTTCTTTTCTATTCTGAGGGGGAGAGCATCTTGATATCCAAAAGCAAATGTATTCTTTGTTTATTCCAGCATACACTTTCATGATGTTAGGTTTCTAGTTTATTTTGTAAACAGATAGCACAATTATTTAAATACTTTTGTTGGGATTAACAGGTCTACTTCAGACAATAGAAAATAAATATTTCACTTTTTTCTCTAAAGACTAGCATAGCCCAAACTTGCTTTGGAAGCCACTGAGTTTCAAAAGCAGTTTGTCATCTAGCATGATGGACAGCTACCAGAATAAGACAAGTCAAGAGCTTGCTTGTGTACATGGAACAAGTAGTGTGGTTTTTCCAATCTTAGCTTTTACGTTTGTTCAGTAATACGTCATAGAAGTAGAATGTTGGTAAATAAAATAATAAAAATCAAAAGAGGCCACTTGACATAAAGTAAAAGTAAGAAACCTTCTCTAAGGAACAATTGTTTTTCCTTCAAAAAGGACAAGTGTTTTAGACAAAACAGATGCTGAGAAATTAGTTTAAAAACCCCTTGGTACTATTGCAACTTTTAAGCTGCTATTAGATGGGCCAAAGTTAGGATATGATGACTCACAAGCAGCTCTGAAGGATGACTTGGCCAATCCAGATCTGAAAGACAAATAACTTTTGCTGACTACAAAGCCATACTTGGCAAACACAACCCTGAAATAAAAATTCCCTTTAAAGTTAACTGTGCCTGAAGTAGTTTTGCTGTCTAGTAGTGAAGTAAGGCCATATTTCACCACATGACTGAGATCCCGAAACATCTAACCTTGGTCTGTTTCCCAAGTTCAATGCAAAGTACTGGTTTAACGGTCTTAATGGTCTGTGACACGTGCACTTGCTGGACCCCCTTGCCCAGTATGAGCCCATGAGTATGCAGCAAACATCACAACCGCGGCTGCTCACAGTCCCAAAATCGAGAGATCAGGATAATGTGATCTCATGTATGGTCTTCTTTCAGAGACACACTCCCCCCGCCCCCTCACACACAGTAGTTTGAAATGGGCAAAGAAATCCAGAAATGTCACCTCTGGCAATCCTTAGCAGCAGGGGAAACACACAGGGCTGAATTATTTAAAAGGGTCTTTGAAAACTGACCTGCTGTTGTGCTGATTGATTGAATCTATTGTTTCTGGTTGTTACAATATTATCTGTTCGTCTGGAAACTGCCTTGAATATATAAATTTTTTAAAAAAAATTAGGCAGTTGTAACAAAATTGTTTTAGGTGTGAAAAATGTATACTGTATAGACCAATCTGTATCTACTCATCCAGGTTGTTTTCAAATGTGCAAGTACCCCTCATATATTTAGGTTGCAAAATGGTAATACGATACCCTTAAAAACAAAGACTCATGTAATAGATTAGTTCCTCATGCTATTTACAGGCATTCTTCTGCCAAAGATAATAGGCCTACCTACCCTTTTCAATAATCAGATGATTGAGTGAACAAAAGTCCACCCTCAAGTCAAGGAGATAATTTAGAGCACAGGTGTCAAACTCGCGGCCCTCCAGATGTTATGGACCTCAGTTCCCATCATCCCCTGCCAGCATGATGGGAACTGTAGTCCATAACATCTGGAGGGCCACGAGTTTGACACCTATGATTTAGAGATTAAAAATGAGTAGTGTTAAGACCAAACCTGTTAGGGACAATCCCAGAGGTAGAATCAGCCAATATTTCTATACAAGGTAGCCCAAAATTGGCCTGTAAAGAAGCCGGAAGAAGATGCACCACTTCTAAGCCTCACAACCCCCAGCCGTCAACAACCAACAGATTCCACCCCACCCTGATCAGGGGAGAATTCCAGGTATGGCAAAGTCAACACTGCAAACATATTAGAGAGATCTGGATTCAAGCAGCAATTCCACCATGCATGTATTCTGCATCACAGTCAGTCCCCATTTTACAGTGGACGTAATGTTGAGTCCTTAATGCCTTTAAAAATACATTAGCAGCAGCAGCAGCTTGACATCAAATTTAATAGCACCTCTCCATCTGAGTCCATGATCCGCAGTAATCACCATTAACATGGCCCGTGGTCATGCAAACTAGTTACCAAGCGCTGGCAAAGAGTCATAAACTTTTAAAAACCATAATACTTATGAAGCTCTGGCATCGCCTCTGAAATAAACTGACAAACATTTTTTCTTGCTTTATTTTGCATCTTAAAAGAAAGAGCCAGGAACCATAAACAGCAGCAGTAAAATCAGATAGCAAGGCTGTGTCCGCTCCAAAAACAGGCAGTTATCCCAGAAAATATTTCTTTGGCATCTTCCACTAGTTGTGCAACGAGGATGGCCTAAAGATTTCCTCTACTCTGTAAACTAAACACAAATATAGAATACTTCTGCTTCTCCTTTGAAGCGGCTCACAAATGAAGGGTGCTCTTGAAGAGCCAATTTATTCTTGCTTTGAAATTTGAGAATGTATTCTGGAAAATGTTTCTCAAAACATCTGAATTTCAAAAGAACACAAAGGCCTCTCGGTTCTCATAAGTTTAAAATCAGATTTCGTTAGAAAGATAGTAGCTGCTTCCCAAAGACTTGTAAGAATGTTTTACAGTGCAATGCTAAGATTAATGACTTCAATTGGCTTAGGAGGTGGAACAACGCTCAGGATTGGCACAACTAATGAAATAATTGTGATCGTTGTCAAAAGAATGTGGGTGCATGCGCACACAAGCTAGAACAGCTAATTGAAAACAGTGGTTTAAATATGAACGCTCACTCTGAGACTGCTGGCATAGCCTATACCAGTGGTGGCAAACCTATGGCACGGGTGCCAGAGGTGGCACAGTGCCCTCTCTGTGGGCACACGCAAACAGTGCCCCCCGCCCTCACATCTAGGCTGGCCTGGGCCGCTGGGCTTGATTATTAGCATTAAACCTAAGACCTAGTTTTGGGGAAGCAGTGTAGGTAACCCTGTTAAGTGCTGTTAAACCCCACTGATTTTCATGCAAAGAACTAAAGCGTGATCCTTTACCTGGGAGTAAGCTCGGTTGCTGGCAATGGGGTTTGCTTCTGAGTAAACCCTCCTAGGGTCGTGATTCACCCGTTGGAAGACTTGCATGGTTGCTTCAAAGCAAAGCCACCGACTACCACCAAGCTTACTCCTGAGTAACGCATGCCTCGGAGCCAATCGTTTTTCTAAACGAAAACCTCAATATTCAGGTTAAATTGCCATGTTGGCACTTTGAGATGAATAAGTGGGTTTTGCGTTGCAATTTGGGCACTCAGTCTCGAAAAGGTTTGCCATCACTGGCCTATACTCTGTCTCATATAAAGATGTTAGTATGGTCAGTTGAAGGGCAGCTGTTGAGAAAATTGTTTGTTTTCCCATCAGAATATAGTCTTGAACGAATATGAGAATTATTATTCATTTTTACACTATGACTTTTTCAAAACCATTACTGAACATGGTACTTTGATACAAGAGCATCTGTAGCTCACTGAATGACTATCACCAATACTTGCCTTTTGAAAACTGCAACAGGTCTAGGTATTATTATTATTATTTATTATTAGGTAGGTAGGCACTAGGACCCAGGCAGAGCATTCTACAACAAAGAAGGTCTGACATGTTGAATTCTACAGTGGAGGAATATGCAATCTACTAACATCTTTTTGTGAGACAGAGTATAGTTGAACTATTCTAGGAATCTAGCAGCACCAGAGGCCACCCTGCCTGAGCTTACAAGAGAGGCTTCACCAATGACCCCTGAAATAGTCATCAGGTCTCTGCTGGGCAGGCCACAAGCCCTGAAGCCCATATCCCCACAGGGAACCCTCTCACTCCACTGGAAGACCCCAGCAGAGGTAGTCAAAAGGACAACTGAGATCAAACAAAAGCAGGTTCTATTTTTCTCATCTGGGTTGGAAGGGGAAAAGGAAGCCCCAGTTGAAAGGGTGGCCCAGCTTTGGGAAGGGGCAGGGACTGGCTGGGGTGGCCCTAAATCCAGAGGAAAATGAAACAGTGACTATTTAATACTAATGGGGTGGAAAGAGGACCCCTCCCCCCAAATATGGCTTACCATCAAGAGGTTGGAACAAGTCTCTTCCCTTCCATCTCCACTCTGTCCTGAAGAGGGATAATAAAGGATAATAAACTGGCATTTGAAATACCAAGTAACTTGTACCAAAATTGTGGTGGAGGTAATGGTGCCTGTCCACTGCGTAACCCCCAAATTTTATGTGAATTGGACCAAACAGTACAATTCTATGGGCCGCCGAACAAGCTACCTCTACAATCCTCAAGCCTGTGTCTGCATCCCCTGAAAGGACGCATCGATGAATCCTTTATCACTGCAAGGATGGGGGGGAAGAAAATACAAGCAGTTAAGTTTCACTACAGCAGTAGAGCAGATAATGTTAACCATGGGAGTTGAAACAGAGTTTATTTGCACTAATTTTAATTTCATCCTTTGCACACAACTCAGAGCAGTTTACAAAAAGCCAACAGAGTCCCATTTAAACAAGTTACACATCAAATCTACTTCACTGTAATTACTTGGCACCAGAAATATATCCATTGAAACGTCAGGTTTGAACTTTCAGGAGGAAAAAAACCCTCAAACCACCTCTTTAAAGCTGGAGCAGACAGGCTCTCTTCCTTTGGGAACCCAGGCCACAAGGTGGGAGCAAAGACAATAAGTGCTCTTGAGAGGGCTGCAGAATGCCCCCTGCAGTGAAGGAAGAGCTACTGAGCTAACCAGAGTTGGCACGCAGCCACATACATGTTAAAAAGGGTACGTGAAAATATAAACTTAAATTACAAAATATAAACTTAAATTACAAATTGCTTCACACAGAAAGAAATTAAAGGGAAAGCCAAACAGCCTATAGCAGCTACTCACAAACTAAGATTTCCAGTATCTGGGGAGCTATGTTTCCCAGGGGGAGCCCATAGTAAAAGTGACAGAAACACAGGCTGTAGATTTCAGTTCAAAATCAAGTAATTCTTCATGCTGCTCACTTCTGTTAATTCAAGAGAAAGGATTATGAAAGCCTGAGGGGTGAGACTGGAAAACTGCAAATTTGGAAAAAAACTTATTCAAGCCTTGGGGAAGCAAGACTTACTCCATCTAATACTAAAAACTGGCTTTTGAAATACCAAGTTTACAAGAAAAGAATTCAAATAAAATGGGTGGGAGGGATTGTATCCAAAGACTAGAGAACAACTTCAGTTGTGTTTGTATCTAAAAGCTTAGGAGCAGCAGTGGCGTAGGAGGTTAAGAGCTCGTGTATCTAATCTGGAGGAACCGGGTTTGATTCCCAGCTGTGCCGCCTGAGCTGTGGAGGCTTATCTGGGGAATTCAGATTAGCCTGTACACTCCCACACACGCCAGCTGGGTGACCTTGGCCTAGTCACAGTTCTTCTGAGCTCTCTCAGCCCCACCTACCTCACAGGGTGTTTGTTGTGAGGGGGGAAGGGCAAGGAGATTGTCAGCCCCTTTGAGTCTCCTGCAGGAGAGAAAGGGGGGATATAAATCCAAACTCTTCTTCTTCTTCTTCTTAACAGCTATCGTGCATTCAAGCTGCTACATTCAAAGTCATTATACAGTTGTGCACAAGACATTGTACATAACAATGCCATTCTCCTCAAATCCTGCTAAAGCATTGCCAGTATCAGTTCAGGCTACCATTACCTGATTATCGGGATGCAAGACTGCAAGCTCCTCTTTTCCATCGCAGTTCCACCCACCTATGTTTGATCACGGTTAGTCATGACTGCTTATATCAACACGGGCTGCTGGCAATACTAACAAGGATTCGTGTTTTAAGCTGGTTAAAAGCGAGCCCTAGGGTTGTTAACCGTAGTAAAAATTTAATATGCCAAGTACTATCACTAATGAATGATGAAGTAAATTAGGGGCTGACTGTCAGGTAGGTTGCAACTAGCAAAGCACATTGTTTTGTAACTGCCATGACAATTCAAGGAAAACTTAATGAAATTTATTTAGGAGATCATAAAAAGTGAGGTTGAGAGGCTGAGTAATTTGAAAGGCTAAAAGAGCAGACATGCTTGCCTTGAAGAAAAGATTTTAAAAGGACATGTTGACAACCTTACTTGAAAGACAAACAAAATACAGGAGAAACCATTATCACTACTATGCCATGAACAGCAAAACTCAAAAAGTTCCATCTGACACTGCCCATTTTCTAAAAACACTTGGCAGAAGCCATGGCGGCGGCGGCGGCGGCGGCGGCGGAGGAGGAGGAGGAGGAGGAGGAGGAGGAAGAATGTTAATTTAGACCCCCCCTTCTCTCCTGCAAGGACAGTCAAAGTGGCTTGCAAACTCCTTTCCCTTCCTGTCCTCTCAACAGCCACCTTGTGAAGTAAGTCGGGCTGAGTGAGTTCTGAAGAACTGTGACTAGTTCAAGGTCAGCCAGTAGGCTTCATATGGAGGAGTGGGTAAACAAATCCAGTTCACCAAATAAGTGTCCGCCACTCATATGGAGGAGTGGGGAATCAAACCTGGTTCTCCAGATTGGAGTCCACTGTTCTTAACCACTAATAGGTGCTACTGGGAGACCCCCATCTTAGAGACATAATATAGTCAAATCTGATGGGCTACATCATTTCCCACAAGACAACTATATAGTAACCACATTTAACAAATGGTGCCAAAGCTGTGACAGAAAAGGGAAATAATAATTATGAAAGTGATCAAAAGAGTTGATCAAGCATTAAGCTAGAGTTAACCACTTCTTTCCACTCCAAAATAAAAACAGCTTAGTATTTTTCCTTTTGGTCATCCCTGTATTTCTTTCTTGTGTTTTCATACATTACAAGCTTGTGGACAAGATCTTCTCTTTGTTTTAATTACTGTACACCATCTAGCTATCTGTAAGTCCTAAACAAATGCTTTCATTAGTGAAATGACAAATTGCCTTTTTACTGCAGCACAATGAATAATTCAAATATGCCCTCAAGTCATTTATGTAGCAAGGGAGCAGACGAGGGAATCACTTTTGATATCCAGAATCACACAGTCATTTCTGCCATAACACAGTAGTTGTACTCCAAAAGATTTCCATGTTATAGCAATATAATTATCCCATATGAAATAATGTAACAAGAGCCAGAAACATCCCAGACCCCAACCCAGTCCAACCCATTTAATCAACCATTCAATCAACACTGTCGGTGTTTACTGTATCAGTGGGTTTGGACTCAACCATCTTTTCCACTGCTGAAAAAGGAAAATAGGCTATGCTGGAGAAAGGTTATACTAGGAATCCTGGGACCTGCGTGGGCAAAAGTGATGTGGAACATAACCTGTTGTAAGGAAGGGATTAACAGCAAAAGGTGGCTAGATCCAACCCAAAGTGTTATCGTGCTAATATCAATCATGGTGGAAGCAAACAATAGAAACCTTAAATCAATTTATCTAGGATACATGAAGCAGGTGTCAATAGAGAACGGTACATTGGTACTTACCCTGAAGGGACCTTCTCCTGGTAGGCGATGAGGGCATCTTGGATTGGGTGATTTCCAACCTATACTCAGGGAGGCAGGACTAAATGATGTCACTTCCTGTAGAGGCTGGAATCCATCTTAGATCCCCAGTATTCCGTTGACTCAGCAGTGAGAGAAAAAACTCTATTATCTTAAGAAGTAGAACAGGAAGTAACGAGAACAACATAATAACAAAGAATAACATTGAAAACAAACATCAAAACGTGAGGAACTCCAAAGTATTTTGCATAACTAACTACCCCGATCCATAGATCATAATAATAAGCATGAAGGAATGATTAATTTTTTGGAGACTGCATAGAAAGTCTGCTGGGGGAGGGCCAAGATGCTTACTCATAAGCCTACCAGGAGAAGGTCCCTTCAGGGTAAGTACCAATGTACCGTTCTCCCTGGAAGCGATCACCGAGCATCTTAGATTGGGACCTCAGAGCAGTGTTCCCGAAATGGGTGGGAATGTTGGTCTCCAAATATATGTTGAACACTCTAGTTCCAAAAGCGGTTTTGTTAAGCGTAGCCATGTGGAAGGCAGCATGACCTGTAATGTCCTGATAAAGGAGGATGAGGAGGACCAGGTGGCCGCCCTACACACATCCTCTCCAGAGGGTGAACCAATTAGATCTGAATGCAGCGTTAGTTCGCGGCACTTCCAGAGTGGAATGAGCATTGATGCCGCTAGAGCTGGGTATGTGAGATGCTTTATATGCCTACGGTGGCCAATGCACATTCTGAGGAAGGTGTAACTGAGGTGCATGCCTTGGACATCTGAGCTCCCAGATTAGGCATGAGTAGCGTTTATGAATAGGGATTAGAAGTCCGTCTGATATTCTCTGTTCTGATGATAAATGTCTTGGCCCCCTACAGGACATCTAAGGTGTGCCAAAAGGATTTCTTCTTTTGGGATGTGAAGGGACTTGGACAAAAGGTGGGGATGATCACCTCCTGCTTCATGTGTGGAACCCTGGAAGCAACTTTGCACGGAACAAAGGTGGGATCAACCTCATGACTTCTACCTCTGTCCCTTGTAATGAAAGATGCAGAGCTCGGAGTTGGCAGCCGGATAGGGCCTGCAACTCTGAAATTCTTCTGGCTGTAGTGATGGCAATCAGAAAGAGAAGTTTCATGTGAACCCATTTCAGATGCAGGCGAACGGATGGGCTCGAGAAGGCGGTTTGGTGGTGGCGAGAGCTGGAGAGCCGCGATGTTAAGTCTCCCATGAAGAAGGGAACCCGATGGACTACTCGGAGGTTGTTTTTGTAGCAGAGACCCCTTTGAGGAATCTAGTATTAGTATATCTGGGTGCCTGGACAGTGGTAGTCCATGAACCTTGGGCCAAACAGTCGTGAGCGCTGCCAGCTTTATTGTCTCTTGCGAAGAGTAGCACTTCTAAGGCCCTTCTCGAGATCACGACCTGGAGAAACTGTAGAAACCTGAGGGGACAGCAGAAGGCCTCCAGTGGGGTCGATCCGGAGACCTGCTTGAGCCCAGGAGAGGAAAGGTCCTCCCACAAAGAGAGTTGCATAGATTCGAGAGGCTGATGGTCTCGCGAGGGCAGCGATATTGATTGTATTGATGACCTGGCCGGAATAACCTTTTTTTGGTTAGGGGCCTCCCGCTCAAAGCATGGCGGTCAGACAAAACCACTTGGGGGGTTGGGATGGACCACGGGTCCCCTGAGAGAGCAACTGTCCACACACGCGAGGCGTAGAGCAGCCTCAGAGGCTGCGGAAGTTTCCAATGTGAAGGATTGAGGAGAACCATGGGTGCAGCCCTGGAGGCCCACCCATGGTGCTACTAGAATTCCCCGTCAGCTTTCTCTGACCAGACCTTCCTTATGAGCTTGGCGGGGATGACTGGGAGTAGAGTGGATAGGCATGAAGAGGAGCTCCACTGGAAGCCTGGAGCCGTCAGTGCATCTACTGCTAGTGCTTTCGAGGAATGAGAAAGGTATCTGGTGAAAAATCGAGGAAGTTGTGCATTTTAGTGAGGAGGCAAAGAGATCGACATTGATTACAGGACAACCCGAGGGTTTGAGTGATCAGTTGGAAGATCGTCGGATGGAAAAGCTTCCACTCTGCTTCCGTCACCGATTGGCGGCTTAGCCAGTCCGCCTGAGCGTTGAGATTCCCCTGTATGTGCTCTACCGACTGATAGGAGATGTTTCACCGGCCCATATCAGTATCTCTACTGCCTGCTTAGATGAAGCCGAGGGGATCTGGACCCGCCCCTGATTGTTTTAAGATGGAGCCTTTGCAGCGATGTTGTCGAGTTGGGACCAAAAGATGACAGCCCTGGATCCTGAGGCTGGAAGGCCACAGAAAGCGCAAAGAGAACCAGCTTGCAACTCTAAGAAGTTGATGGGCAGTGCGTGTTTTGGGTCATAGTCCAGAGACCTTGTGCTATATTGTCCTCCAAGGATGCCCCCCATCTCTCACGAGGCTTCAGCGTCCTGTGAACAACTGCATTCGATGAGGGTAGATGAAGACTTTCCCTTTGGAAAGGTTTTTCTGATGAGACCACCAGCGAAGACTGTAAGCCCAGTAACTGATCTGTGATCTGGAGTGACCTGTCTTCCTTCCTCATGATCCGGTATTGGTGAGGCTGGAGAAACTGTTGAAGGGGGCGCGCATGGAACCTCCCCCACTGCAATATATCGATAACAGAGATGAAGAGACCCATCAGTCTGGCTAGCTGAAGAAGGGAAGCTCTCCTGGCTGGGAGGAAGACCGCTACCAACCTCTGGATCTTGAGAATTTTGGACGACGGAATGAAGAGACAATTGTGTATTGTGTCTATGGTCGCCCCGAGATGTTCCATTCGGGTGGCTGGAATCAGGGAACTCTTTTGCAAGTTGACTATAAACCCGTAGTGACGAAGGGTAGTCAGGACGACATCCAGGTCTCGAAGGGCTTGTGTTCTGGACCCGGACCGAATCAGGATGTCGTCCAAGTATGGGTGGATATGAAGACCTTGTTCCCGAAGAGCCATGATAGGTGCCAGAAGGAGCTTTGAGAACACTCTCGGGGCTGTGGCCAGCCCGAAGGGGAGAGCCTTGTACTGGTAGTGTTCCGACTGTGACGTGAACCTGAGGAAACGTCTGTGGAGTGGGTTGATGGGGACGTGAAGATATGCTTCGGTCAGGTCGAGAGATGTTAAGTAATCGCCTGGGCGAAGAGCCTCCACTATGGATCTCAAGGTTTCCATCTTGAAATGGCGTAGGCGCATGAATCTGTTCACGTACCGCAAGTTCAGGATGGCACGCCAGTCGCCGTTCTTTTTGGGTACTGTAAAGAAATGTGAGTAAACACCGCAAGAACGCTCTGAGATGGGTACGGGTTCGATCGCCTGAATACTCAGTAGATGGAGAATGGCTTGCTGTGTTCTCTTTAGTTTGTCTGGATTGCATTGGGGGGGGGGGGGTAGGTCCGGAATTTGGATCTTGGAAAGGTTGAAAATTCTAGGAGATAGCCGTGTGTGACGACCTCCTTTGTCCAGCGGTCGATATGGTCGCCCACCCACCGGTGTTGAAAAAATTGCAGACGACCACCTACTGGAACGTGAGTGTAGTCAAGACCTGGGCGGTCGCTCAGGTTGGAAAGGTTTGCCACCTCTATTGGTTTGTCTAGAGTAGTTGGGACGAAAGGAGCTGCCAGAGAATCCTCTTCTACGAAAGGAGTAGTGTTGCTGTTGAGGTTGTTGAGAAAACCACTTTCTGCCATCTCTGGGAGTTCGTGCAAGTGTGCGCTGAGTGCGAAATGAAGTGTAAGGTTTGTAGGTGGAGGAGCCCTGGTCTGGCCTAATGTACCTAGGCATAGATTTCTTGTTTCCCTTAGTCTCCACCAACACAGCGTCTAAATCTTTGCCAAAGAGCCTGGAACCATGATAATCGTAAGTAGACACCACCTGTTTTGAGTGGAAGTCTGCGGTCCAGGCTCTCAACCAGGCCTGTCTCCGAACCACTATTCCCAAGGCTAATGCGCGGGAGACTAACAGGAGAGAATCAAAGGTGGAATCTGCCCAGTACGAAACTGCTGTGAGTACTCTCTCTAAACCCTCTCTGAGGCCTTGCGCTTCGGGAGGGATCATCGTAAGAAGCCTCCGAAGCCAAAGGATGGAGGCTCGGGCCATGGTGGAAGAAGGGGCTAGAGCCCTAATGGTAAGGGCAAGTCTGTCATGAATCCTTTTCAGGAAAACGTCGGCCCTGCGGTCTGCGGCATCCCTTAGGGAACCCTCCCCGTCCTTGGTGACTAATCCACCAGATTGGAGGGCAACCACAGGTGCATCAATTAGGGGAGTTTTAATGATGTTATGTATGTGTTCGGGCAGTATATATAGACTCTTGAGATGTGACGGGCAACTCTTACTAGCCTCCAGATTCACCCATTGCTTTTTAAAATTCTTTTCAAAGTACTCGGGTAGTGGAAAAGCTTCTGGGACATCCTCCGTCTGGGGGAAAATTTTTGTGGCCCCTTTAGGGACACCTTTAACTGTTCTCTTGGAGGATGGGAGACCCTCAGGGTCCTCAGCGTCTGCTGAATCCTGGAGTTCTAAAGTGGAAATAGTTTTTGACATAATCAAGGCTAAATCCTCCTTTCTAAAAAATCTGATAAGTTTTTCTTTTGGTTCAGTGATGTCCTCCTCCCCTTCAGAGAAATGCTCTGAGGAATGTCCCACTTCCACCTCACTGAATTCCTCCTCCCCATATTCATTAAGGGGATCTCTATAAGTGGAGGTGGAGGGCTGGGGGATGGTGGGGGAATTGGAAGAAGAGCTAGATGAACGTCTGCGTCTACCACCCCTCCTAGAACGGGACCTGCATCTCCCTCTGCGTCTACTTTCTTTTTTCTTGTCATGGAGGGAGATCTCTTCCCTCATTGCAGCCCTGAACATACTCATTAGCTTGGGAGCAGGCATGCTAGCCCAGGATGCAGGGTCTGAAAGGGTTGGAGCAGGTTCGCGCTGGGGACTTCCCTCCCCCACCGGGCCCCTCTGATCTTGCCTGAGTCGCGAAGATCTATGAGGAGACTGCCGGGAGGCCGTTTGATCATCCGCTCGCTCCTGGGTCCCGCGACGCTCCCCCGCGCCACCGCCGCTGGCGTGGCTAACACTTAAAAATTGGGAGCGTGGGGGGGAGTGCGGAGCTACACCTTCCGCGGCCCGGACTGGGACGCTGGTGCTCCTGCGCCTTGGCATAGCCCGGGAGGGCTCTAGGCACGATTTCTTGGCGGCAGGGGCTTTGTTCTTTCCGGCCTGCGCCATCTCCTGCGGGGGCGCCGAAGCCGCCGCCGCCGCCGCCGCCTTCGATGCGGCAGAAGAAGAAGTGGACGGAGCCTCAGCCGAGGACTCCTGACTGTTGCTCTTCTGATGCCCCCTTCGGGTTGCTGCCCGAGTGCCCTCTGCCGCGGTCTTGCCAAAAGACTCAGGCGGGGGTGAGAAGGAGCGAGCGTAGATTCCATGGGCGGCCATTTTAAGGCGGCCCGTTAAGGTGGGAAAAACTGACAGTTGGAAAAAACTGACAGGCTGATTCACAAACTGACAGGCTGATTCACAAGAGGACAGGAGCCGACAGAAACAGACACACAGAACACACGTGAGAATAGAAGTAAGCTGAGAGAAATAAGGTAGAAATAAGGTAGAAATAAGGTAGAGAAATACAAGTAGCTTGGAGCCCTCTCACAAGCACTGCGCTCCCTGCTAGGCAGGAAGTAATACTGGGGATCTAAGATGGATTCCAGCCTCTACAGGAAGTGACATCATTTAGTCCTGCCTCCCTGAGTATAGGTTGGAAATCACCCAATCCAAGATGCCCGAGATCGCCTCCAGGAGAAGAGGGGGCATTTAATGCAACACACATGACAAGACAGAAGGAGATGACTTGCTGTGAGTGGCAAAGAAGTGGAGTTGAAATGATGGAAGAAAAGGTTGAGGCTACTCAAACACTCTTGCAGACTGCACTAGGGTTCAAACTGACATTTCAGATGCACTTCTCTTTTGAGACACCATAAGATGCACAAAACACACACTTCTGCCTTTTGTACATTGGGTTTTCTGATGCAAACATCATTCAACTTGGCACATCACAGCTCCTTAATAGCAGTAAAGCCCTTCCCTAATTTCCCTAATAGCAGTAAAGCCCTTCATAAAAACAAACGCAACAGGCTCTAGAAATCTGTGGGTGGGTTAAGGGCACTCACTGGTGGGAAGGGGCAATTCCTCCAGCCTTCCCTCCCCTTGACCCCACATCACCAGCTCCCTCCTCAACGGCTTCCTCTTCCCAGACACTTGCATCTACAAGCAAGGGTTAATGGTGGCCACCAAGGGGCAAACCCCCCGCCCCATTCCTCTTCAGCTCAATGTCACCAGCACCCTCCTCCTTCTCCCAGATGCCTGGGCTCCTCTTCTCAGGCATCTCTATCGCCACGCAACATTTAACGGTGCAATTGCTGTTACTAGCAGTTGTGACCCTCCCACAGGGAGCAGCCGACACCAACACTGTTCTTTCTAAGGCAGCAGTAGGTAGCAGTGACTGTAATTATTCAGTAGTAGGGGAGAAGGAGAAGCTTGCGAGAGAGTGAATAACAATCACATTCTGCTGTTTTGTTTGTGTTGTTTTTTTACCCAGTCTATGTAAGCCCCGCCTCCAAGCCATGTGGATGTGGCAACCGGCTGGAAGTCAGTCGTGTGTGGCAAATGGCTGGAAGTGGCTAATCTTTTATATAATAGGATTTTTCCTTCATGATCTAACCAATCTGATTCTAGCAGACCTACCTGCATTTCATCTTCCCAGAGATTTACTTTAATGAAACTCCCATTCATCTATATGTAGTCACAACCTCTTAATATCCATTTGTCGAAACCACCAAAGCATTTTGTAAATTCTAAAGAACATCTTCACAGCTGTCAGTGCACTCAATCAATTTCCCCGCATAAGCAGTGAACGATATCAGGAAAAAGAACCCTCCTAAAAAGAGGTTTTTCTTATAATGAATAATATTCACTGTAATCAAGGAAAAAAAACAATTCTGTTTTTGTTTTTGTTAGTTGCCATTTTCAGACTGAGTTCAATGACCATTCAGTAATGTTAACAGAAATTAACAAAACAGGCCACTGTTTCCTTGTAGTGGAGTGCCAGTGGAGATAGAACATCTAGCATATTCACAGGACAATGCTCCTTCTAGTAGAACAATCGTTTTGAAAAAAAGAACAAATTACTTCATGGTTGGAACTGAAGCCAATTATTTTGTTTACAATCTGAAATATGTGGTGATCTGGAGCACAAATGGCAACACGCTGAACAGAATAAGACATTTCAAATGAGTCACAGAGTGACGTGCAACATTTGATATGTACACATTACAGGTTGTATATTTGCAGAGAAACAGTAGGATCCAGCCAATGGCTACTCATATGGTACACAAATGATTCCAAAATCGCTTTAATTTGGGACAAAAAATGAGTTAGCAACCTGTTTCTTGCAATAAAGGCTGCAAATGGAGAAGACTGAACTCATTTCCAGTAACTACACATTGATGTAGATACAAACTATGCCATTTTTAGGATGATTTAATATGATATTAGGCTATCGAACTTATTAAAGTGCATTAGGTAATTCAGTATTTTCAATCATTTTATCTGAAATTCTGGATGACAGGCTGTTTTGTTCTCTCATAGTCAACTCATATACTATGAAAGATGTGCTCCAAATTCTCTCAGATTTCAGTCCAAGTCAGATGTACTAATTTCAATCCAGAGTTCAATGTAAAGAATTCAACTGCAGAAGTCAGATGTAGGTCCAATTGAACACTGCCCTGATTCAATTCTCATATACACACCTGTTTGCTGAACTGCCACTCCCTTGTATGTATAATAGAGTAGAATGAAAAAGGCACTTTTCACACCCATTAAACGTTTGCCATTTTTTCTTTTGCTTTTCTTCATTATGTTTTGCAGAAGTAAATTAATTTCTATTTCCTTGAACCTTTTTCCTAGAAAGTGCAAGATGATTCTAATCACAAATACATTTTTAAAAGGGCTCCATCTCACTGTAAAGAATTGTAACACTGACAATTGATGCCTTTATTTTTAAAGGCATGAGTTCATTCCCCATGCACAAACAACATATGTCAACATAGCCAAATCTATGGATGCTTAAATGCAGAGACTGAGGCCATAAAGAGACAATACAGATCTTTTCACAAACCTGAAAAAGCCATAAGTTTGCAGAAAAATCTGAAATCTAAAAAAAAGGGTTTTTTTAAAAAAACCTCCAAATTGATAGAATCAGTAGCTTTAAGTCGAAGGCTTTCATGGCCGGATTCAACTGGTTCTGGTGGGTTTTCCAGGGTGTGTGGCCATGGTCTGGTGGATCTTGTTTCTAACGTTTGGCTGCATCTGTGGCTGGCGTCTTCAGAGGTGTATCACAGAGGGAAGTCTGTTATGGACACAGTGTATAACAGACTTTTCTCTGTGATACATCTCTGAAGATGCCAGCCACAGATGCAGACAAAATGTTAGAAACAAGAGCCACCAGACCATGGCAGCACAGCCCGGAAAACCCACCAGAACCAGTAGCTTTAAGGATTCAGTGCCTTTAGTGGCTGTTGCTAGAGAACCACAACAGCATTGCCAGGGTTGAAGTCCTAGTTTCTGTCAGTAAACAGGCAGCAGGAGATGGGGCAGGGCCCTTTGCATGGCTGTTATGTTGGAGAGGAAAAACTCATTGAAACCAAGACCAGGAACAACCACATGACTTCCATGATTTACCAGGCCCAGCTGCTTGCTATCATTCATCATCAGCCACCCCACAAAAGCCCGTGGTGTAGTGTACAGCCTCAAACTAGGATTTTTCTTACAAGATTGTTGTAAATAAAATGGAGGAGAGGAGAACAATATAAGCTGCTTTGGATCCCCATTGTACAAAAAGGCAGTGCGCAAATAAAGTAAGTAAATATCAGTGCAGTCATCATAATGATGTAGGAAGTTTTTGCTATAAAGCCTCAACTTTGTAAGGGCTGCCTACCTAATAAAGCAAACCCACACCGTATTACACAAGACATATGACTTAACCTGAAAACAGTGTGCACCCATGAAGACTCTTGCTCAAACTACAGAGTAAGGAATAGGGGAAGTATCACTGGAGAATTACCAACAGGCATATCTGGTCAGACTAAGCAACTGAATCCTCAGTACGTTTAAAAACTAGCTTAGGCACATCACTAACTAGATAAATGATTTTAATTTACTTTCTCCCATAATGGCACTTCTGTTATTCAAACTTAAATCGTAAAACAACACTAGCTTTTCCGTGTCCCACGATAAGCATTAGCTGGTTTATTTTAGCCCACCTCAGCAGGGGAAGTACAGAGCAGCACCACAGGGGAGAGTTTTCCAATCAGATTATTCATTCCCAAAAGAAGGGGATCCTTTGGTTTACAACTGAGAATCTCTGTACGGCGGCACTGCCGAAAAGCCATGCAATGCGGGTTAAGGAAAATGTTTCCAATGTTTTCAGTACAACACCGAGTCAAGAAGTTGCTTCTGAAGCCAGAAGTGAAGCAACTCAAAACAAAAATAATTTAAATTTAGCCAAGGTCACTGAAGAGGCACTAGAGATCATATTGCAAATTTACGTTGGTTACTAGAGAATGCAAGAGAACTTCAGGAGAAAATCGGCCTGAGGTTCATAGATTACAGAAAAAGCTTTTGACTGTGGATAATGAAAAGTTATGGCTACTTTTCAAGGAAATGGCTACGCCACAGCATCTGATTGTTTTGATGTGCATCCTGTACTCTTGACAAGAGGCTACTGTTAGACAGAATATGGACAAACAAAATGGTTTCCAGGATGTTGTGGGTTTTCTAGGTTGTATGGCCATGTTCCAATAGCATGCCAGCCACAGATGCAGGCGAAACGTCAGGAGAAAATGCTACTGGAACTCGGCCATACAACCCAGAAAACACATAACACCCTAGTGAAAGCTTTTGACAATAAAATAGTTCCCAATTGGCAAAGATGTTAGACATAAATGTATTTTATCTCCCTGTCTCTTCAATCTGTATGCAGAAACACTGGTTCATAAGCAGGGGTGCAGTTTTTAGGCTAGCAGCACCAAAATTTCAGGGATTTTTCGGGAGACTCTCCTGATGATATCACCAAGGTTTGGTGAGGTTTGGTTCAGGTAGTCCAAAGTTATGGGCTCCCAAAGGGAGTGCCCCATCCCCCATTGTTTCCAATGGGAGCTAATAGGAGATGGGGGTGCACCTTTGAGGGTCCATAACTTTGGACCCCCTGAACCAAACTTTACCAAACCTGGGTGGTATCATCAGTAGGGTCTCACGAAGGTACCCTAAAAGTTTGTTGCTGCTAGCTTAACAATTGCACCCCTGACAGTAGGCATCCCCTAAATTTCCCCAGATTCTCCTTTTAAATCCACCCCCTTCCTGCCAATACTTGTTTTCTTTCTCTCTTTTATTCTCTCAATGCCTAATAAAGATTATTATTATTATTATTATTATTATTATTATTATTATTATTATTATTATTAAATCCACCCCCTTCAGCATGGATTTAAAGGGAGAATCTGAGGTCCTCAGTTTAAACATTGAAAGTGATGCTGTTTCAGGGTGGGGGAGAATCCACCCCAAAATAGCATTACTTTCAATGTTGTTTATACTGGGGACCATTAAATCCAGCTGCAAAGTGCATTGAAAGTGACTTGAAAATGCATTATTCTGCAGGTGAGAAAGTGCCTTTGGCCTCACTTCCAAAAACACCTTTAGAAGGTGATTTTGCATCAGTTCAGTAAGCACCGTGGACCTGCTGCTCTAGGAAAGTGATAAAGTCTACAGTTAACTTTAACATATGCTGATCTTAAGAGGGATATGAAGATGGTGGCCATGCTTGGAAAGACAGCACCCCTTACCTTGTGGTGAAGGTGGTGTATTTGCCTGGGGTTGTTTTTCGTGGAAGTATTTATACCCCATATTTTAGCCTTTAAGTTTAACCAGCATTCAGAAATGTCATCAAGAAATGAGTGGACTGTGTTAAGACATTTGTATTAAAATCAAAAATTTTGTCTGATTCTGAGTGACAGTATTGGAGTCTGTTTATCTGCTTCTGATTAAGTACATTTAATATTTACACACTGATTTGTACTGTTAAAATATTGTACCGCCATGAGTCCTCCAGAACAGCTTGCAATACAAACACATCCCACAAATTGCATGCAGAACAATGACCATTGTCCCTTGAACCAGTAGATCCAACAGTCTTCTTGTTTTCAGTCCAACCCACCCTGACCATCTTGGTGCTGCTGCCTTGTGGCTGGTTCTCAGAGAGAGGGGGGGGGCGCTCCAGCCTCCGCCTTGGTGCTTTCTTTTTTTTAGCTGAGAGAGGATCCCTCTCTTGGCTTGAAAAAAAAAGCTCTGAGGCTGGAGCATCCCTCTGCGAGCTTCCCCTCATCCCCAGTATGCCTCCCTGCCCATGAATAGAAGGATCCAAGGGCAGAGCAAGCTCTGTTAGCCTCCCCCCATCCCCAGCACACCTCCCTGCCCATGGATCACAGGGTTAGGGTCAGTGTCAAATGGGAAAACAAATGAAACCCATTCGGAAGTTCCTTTTGGGGTCCTTTTATTTTATTTTAATATTTTTTCTCAGCAGTAATAAAACATTTTGAAAGCATTTTGAAAATGTCAAAAAAATTATTTCCACTGTGTGGCATGAACCATCCCTGTGTTCAGATTTGTGAGTTGGGGCATGTTCTATAATGTGATGGTGACTTTGAAATGACCTGGGGGAAAAAATCATTGTTTGGTTATGGTGGAGGAGGGTGGCTGCCCAGGGCTCCAGTTTGCCTAGGTACGCCACTGTTCATAAGATCGCCATGAGTTGCAAGCAACTTAACATTACTTAACATACACAAACTAATCAGAAGGGAACCCTGAAAAACTAGCTTGGTGACAACTAAAATACAGAGAATGCTGACAGCAGGTTCTCTGCCATCAAGTCACAGCTGACTTATGGTGACCTCATGGGTTTGTAAAGGTAAGAAATGCAGAGGTGGTTTGCCATTGCCCACTTCTTTGTAGCAATCCTGGTATTCCTCGGTGGTCTCTCATTCAAATATTAGCCAGGGCCAAGCCTGGTTAGCTTCTGAGATCTGACAAGATCAGGCTAGCCTGGCACTGCCCTGTTAAAAGAGAGGAAATAGGGGTGGGATCAGTCTGCTCAAGACCCTGAGAGAATACTGGAGGTAAAGACTTTGGAGTAGAATTTCCTAGCTGTCCCTCCCGTACCATTCCTCACAAGCCCCCAATCTTGTAGACTTTAGCTGATATCACACAGAGGGGAAGAGCAAACCTTTGCTGACTGGACTGTTGGAGACAAGGCTGCTCACGGAAGCACAAAACAAGTGATGCCATCTCTATTTCACACCAGAAATAGTCCTTAATATCTATGGATTAGACTTTTGGATGTCTACCAAATATCTGCCATTAACTCAATATGTCCTACAAACACCCTGGTGAAGGTCTTTTACCTAGGCAAATTGTCAGCTTTGGCACAACGATGTGCTTTGATAACAGCAATGGGGCAGGCCTGGATCAGCCACCAATATCACTATTTCCACATAAGAGGAACACTGTGAGCAAAATGGCTGGTTACACCTGGATGTCAACTCCATACCTAAATGGACACAGCTGACCTGGACATCTTCCAGGTGATTTGGAACTCTCAAACTAAGGGGTAGTGGAGCCTTCCTTTCCCTTGATCCCCAACTGCAATGGGACAGCAACATCAAAATTATACTCCAGTTCCAGTCACTTATCAATACCAAGGTCTTTGACAGGGAAAACTGACCCCCACATTCAACAGAGAGGATACAATCAAGATTGGGCAAAGGAAACCACATGTTTTCAACCTGGTGTTACCTTCAGATACAACTCAGGAGCAATTTTATAACACTTGGACCAAGCAAACTGTGAAAGATGTTGCTGAGGGCTCTTTGGCAGGAATATATGTTTGCAGGGGTAAGAAGAGAAAGAGGAGCAAGACAGCCCTTCTCTGAACTTAGAAGCCTCTTGCCCTCCCCTGTTTCAAGTCTTTCTATTGCATTTTTGTAACTATAAGCCACTTTGGGTCTCCACTGGGAAGAACACCAGGATACAAATGAATAAAGAAAAAGATAATTAGTGTTGGAAAAGTATAAGGATTTGAAACACAGTGCTCAGATCCTACATGAATTTATGCTGTTTGTGGTTGCTCAGGGGTATGGAAAGTATGATGATGCAATTTAATTGTACTCCCAGAGCCTAAAACATTTGATTTAAATCATCCCTAGTAGTCAACACTTCAAGAAATGAGGAAAGAAAAGTGAACAAGCACAGATTATTTTGTGTAACCTCTACTCAACATAACCACCAACTTTTTTGCCTTTGGAGGTAAATTTTCCTTTAGCTGTGACAGCCAGCATCTGTCTTTCAGATTCTGAAGACATCCATAATCTGCTCCACTGACTACCGATGTGCTTCACAGGAGTCCACACCATCATATAGAGCTGATCTAAGTGAAAAAAACAGCCAACACCATCAACTGGCAAAGAAAAAAAATAGAGTGGTTGCTAAGAGCAGCTATCAATTAATGGGATGAAGTGATAGAAATGCCTTGAAACCAACACTGTGGTTTATAGCTCGCATCAGGAAGAAACAGCTAGGAGTCAGAATGTATTAATCAAATTAATCAAGTCACGATGCATCAAAAGGAGTAGTTCCATACATGCAGCTGTCCAAAAATAAAAACTTATATTCGACGCTTATATAGATTTGTCCATGCCAAGGCTATAGCTTAAGTTGACATAAACATTTTGGACAATGGAAGAACAATTCCACTGCCACCTTGCACTTCCAAATATAAACATGATAAATGGCTTGGAAACAGGCAGATTATTCAGAATCGTGAAAGCAAGGAAGGGCCTCTTGAGTTTGTATAACCATAACCCAGGTTCAAATACTTAGTTATAAAACTCCAAGTAACCTTGGATAAGTCGCTCTCTTTCCGACTAACCCCCCTCACATGCTTTTTATGCATATAAGCTAAATAATCATGAAGATGTTTTATAGAGAAATGTAGGCCCTTTAGAAACCAAATTATTTACTTTATACATATATACATATAAACACAAGTGGAAGATCTACAAGGACCTGTGGGAGGGGCACTTATTCCATCCCTCCCTTTCCCGGAAAACCCCGATAGTCTTTCCTCTTCTCCTGTTTCCTTCTGACCTTCTCCATCCACTAGCCAACCTACCTTTAATTTGTTCTCCTGTCTTCAGCTTTTTCTCCTTCCCCTATCACCGGAAGCATCTCCCTTGGAAAACTCTGTGTGAATCAGACCCAAAGTCACCCAGCAAGCTCTCGTAGCAGCTTGGGGATTCTGAGCCAGGTCTCCCAGATCCAAGTCTGAAATGCTAACCACTATACCACAGTGGCTGTTGACCAGTAGTGAACAGCTGAACTGGTTGATTCATGGAAGTTGCAAGGTATCAAGTCACTTGGTGGTGGTTGCCAGGTCTGGCCCCAATGAGTCCTCCCTCAAAGGCGAAAACAGCCCCAGAAAGGGCTGGGCCTTTTGCCATGACTTTGACCGACAGAAACCAAGGCCTGAACTTTTATAACTAACGGTTGCTAATCTTCAGATAGGTCCTGCAGTTCAACTGATCAAAGATTATTTCCCCTGGAGAAATGGCAGTTTTGGAGGGTGGACTGTGCGGCATCACATTCTTGCTGAAATTCCACATGACTTTTCCAAATCACTGTTGGCAATCCTAACTTGAGGCCTAGCAATACTTTTTGTGATCAGCTAGCACCTACCAGAGTCCATTTGTCTCTTAAAGCTACAAGAACTGTTCCTATTGTTTTGGGGAAGTTTCCCTAGAATACTGGGTTGTTGTTTTTTGGAGATTTTGGATTTTTCCACAAACCTGAGACTTTTCTCAGGTTTGCAGATAGATCAGTCTTATCTGTTTGTGGCTCCAGTCTTTGGATATCCACATATTTGGCTATGTTGAGAATGATACTCAGGCAAAGATAAGCAGGCTCTGAAAGTTAGTTACACAGCTGTGAAAATCATGTGACAGTTGTTAATATACTAGCTAGAACAAACCAATATGATAACATCCTTTGAGAAAATTATGAATGAAATAAGGACAGCTTATCCGCTAAACATCCTCACTACACAGCTGGTTTAACAGAATGTTCCTGACTCAGTGTAAAAAGAATGCCTCAACTGTTGGCACAGAGACAGAATCCTGAATCTAGGCCATATGAATGTCACTTCATTGTTGCGAGAGAAAGAAAAAAGTGCAACTGCAATCAAACCCCAGCCAGCACTGCAACAACATTCTGCCAGCTAAGCAAACCTTTTAACTGGAGGAAGCAGTCTTGCTGAGCATATATGTCCAACCATTTAAACATATATAATCATTGAATATGTCAATAAGTAATTGTTTTACTTTGTCTGATCAGTGAGATTTCATGTCTCACAAGGACTGTCATGAATACAGGTCACTGGCTGTGTGGCTCTCCAGATGTAACGTAGCATATTAACGTATAATAAATTATCAAACGATACAATCAGTGGGAAATGTCTTAAACTGATACACAAGGGAGGGGAGGGAGGGGAAAGGGGCCCGTCATCTGAACATGGCCCACCCACCCTAGTGGAGGGAGGGGAGGGGTGGGATGCAAGGGAAGGGGAGTGAGAGAGGGGAGAGAGGGAGGGGTGGCATGCAAGGGAGAGTGGAAGCCACACTAGTGGGTTTCCGTATTTGAAAAGAGTCCAGATTCTCTTTTACCATTAAAGAATCTTACTTAAGTGCCGCCTTCATCAAAACCATTATCCTCTGCACTGTTAAACATAGCACTTTGATAAAAGAGCATTTATATTGCTCTGGACGACTATCACTAACATTTTCACTTTTCTACAGTTGCGCCCGCCATTTTGTTTCCTGCCACAGCACAGACACTACTGAAAGAAACAAAATGGCGGGTGCAATTGTAGAAAAATGAAAGTGTTGCTGATAGCTGTCCAGAGCAATATAAATGCTCTTTTATCAAAGTGCTACGTTTAGTGCTAAGTTTAACAGTGCAGGCATAAGTAAGATTTTTTAATGGTGAAAAGAGAATCAAAAGGAGTGGGAAGGCAGGCACTAGGACCCCAGTGAGGAATTCCTCCACAAAAAAGGCCCAGGAAGATGCAGCACATTAATTTACACATCTCCTGAGATTTTTTTATGGGAAAAGGTATAGACAAGACACACCAAACAAGACTGACTGCTTGGAACCATGTTGACTATCTTTAAACTACTTATCTACTCAGTTTCTGTAAACTGGCTGCTGTGGATTTTCCAGGCTGTGTGGTTGTGGCCTGGTAGTTTTAGCTCCTAACAATTTGCCCACATCAATCGCTGGCATCTTCAGAGGCGTGTCATGATGAGATGTGTTCCTCTCCATGGCACAGGGTGGAGAGTAAATTGCTTAGCCTCTTTAACAATAAATGGTGGATACCTCTTAAAGCGTCTGAAAAGATATTAGACCAGAAGCTCAGCATGTTTTAAAAACAAACTAATGGAAGCCTTACTACCGCTGAATATTGAAATGCCTCATCTTCTATGAGCATCGGTGTAGAACTCATTTGTTATGGGAGCTTAATATAACATAAATACGACTTGAGCAGGCCAGGCTTGGGGGGGGGGGGGTAGCTGCCTCAGCTGGCAAGCCCCAGTAGACTCCCCAGCCAAGAATTGGCACCGGGGGTGGGATGGGGTGGCTTCCTCAACTTGAGAGGGCTTATCAGGCCTGTAAGTCCGCTGAGGCAAACCCCTCCACAACTGGCTCATGGGCTCGATAAGCCCTTTCAAAGGTCCGAATCCAGCCCCTGGGTAGATGTTTGACACCCCTATTCTAGAGGATATTTCATGCTACCATGCAATGGGTTAGTCTGAAAGTGCCTGTATCACACCACAGAAACAAATGCTGGTATGCGATTTCTATATTATTGTCAACTAAACTGAGCAAGTTAAAGTGAAGTTTCTCAAACTTCTTGAACTTTGCATCCCTGCAAAACTTTTTCTCTCTCTTTGGTGGTGCTTCTCACTCATGACTGTCTATTCCACATGCAAGCATGCAAACATCATTGGATTATGTAGCATGCATAGCAATATGCATGAAATTCCATGCAGTGGGTTATTAATCCCAACACCAGCATTAGAAATCCCCAAACCCCTTCTAAAACTATTCATAACAAAAGAAAGGCAGCAACATTTCCTAGGATCTCTTCTTACAGTTCTCCTATAAAATCTAGTGTAGGTGAGTATATTTCATCTCAAGAGGCCAGGTCTTGGTTAGCAGGGGTGGTAGACATGCCAGAAGTTTTATGACTCACTCCCATCCCAGCTGTCCATGTCCCCCAGGAGGGCCTACCCCACAGCGACAGTTCAAGATCAGACTTTTAGCCAAAATACAATTTGTTTTTGTTCACTTGATTTAGAGAATCTGAAGATGACATGCATCTAAATGAAAAACCTTTTATATTTAGTTTACTGCAAGTATATAACATAAATTTAGCCATCCAAACATCTGCATATTAATGTACAGAAATGCTACATTTGTTATATCAATTATTTATGATCTGCATGCAATTGATTTTGCTTCACGAAATATTTTCTGCTGGAGGCAACTATGGAATAGTACTGGTAAGATCCTCTGCAGAGCCTGAAATCTAAACTGTCACCTCTCCTTCTGCAAGGAACTCAGCCAGAAAACACACACACACAAACACACACACACAATAACTCAGTATTTAAGAAAGTATTTTCTTACATGGGAACCAGGAAGCAGATATTGTACTTGCCTTTGCTTATCTAGATCACCCATTTATCTTAAACAAAACAGTCTGCCTTTCAAAAGCTTAATGTTCAGGAATTAGCATGCAAAGAGGAACACCCATGATGTAGCTGTCTCAGCCAAGATAATATACTTACAGCTGCTGCTCCATGACTTTAGCAAAGATTTGATGTTAATTTCAAAAAGCACAGAATCCTGTAGGCTCAACATCATGCTTCAGAGAGCTGCTGCTGCTGCTGCAGCAGCTACAATTTTGTTCCTATAGCTTGTCTAACGGTCATCCCCTTTTTGCTCTCAGGCAACACAGAGTTTTGGCCCACAGCACCGGCACTTCATTACCATGCAGTCTCCGAGTGACGCACAACTATAGTAGAAATGCTGCTGAATGCAGATGAACTCTCCAGTGAGGGAAAATAAAGCTTATACGTTTGTCATGAGTACCCTGAAGGACACCTTCATATTTCCTGAGGCTGGCACAGATCAGACCCACATGCGAGAAAAACGTTAGAAGAGAAGCAGTTCAATTTACAGCTTCTGGTTAGTCACCTTGCTTTCAGTCCACACACACCCAGGTAAGAGTCTGGAACTTCAGACTGCAATGTATTGCAGTGACTCTCCTTGTTATTAGAAGAAAAATGGATAATGGAAAAAAGAGTCTGCCTGTAAATTGCAAACAAAATGTTTCCATGTTATTCTATATTAGATTCCAACTTCAGAATTGCTATTATTTTGCTCATCTTTAGGACAAATGCATTAATTCTATTTAGTTAGTCAATAAGCAGCAACTACTCAGACTGCTTGTGAAGATAAAGAGTATAACATCCTATTTAATCCACTGGGGATAATGCCAGCTAATAGAATGGGAGGGGCAATGTTACTGTAGCTATTAGCTTTCTAAAACTACTTAGTATAACATTTTTCCCGACTCTCAAGTACCTAATGCTTCATTTCCTAAACACAGTGCTCACTTAAGAGACATGCGTGCATGCACAGAAACAGAAATATTCCAGCTCCAAATATCATTCATTGTTACTTCAATTCCAGACTAAAGTGACTTAACATTTTTGAACAAGGTTTATTTTTTTAACTTTGACAGGGCACCTGATAAATCTTTGTAAAGCTCCCACACGACAAGCAAGTAGATGAAGAGGTACCAAATGTTCCTAAAATGTTATAGCACATCTTTCAATGGCAGCAACTTTTCAATTTCAGAAGAAGCTAGAAAGTAAACCAGATGCACCTGATCCTGACTCATATTTAAAAGGGAGACCACTTCTTGAAGGAAGGAAGTTAGTGTCCCGTCTCATAATTTCCTTGTCAGGATGAAAAGATAAGGCAAGTTTGATTGCAATCCAGATAACTCATCTGTACTTCTTGCCCAAGTAGTAGTTACTAAAATGGCAGTCTTGACAGTAGCCAAAGATTACATGGTGCATAGATTCAACCAGGACTTCTCATTAACAATGGAAAAACATAAGCATAAATTTGAAGAGAAAGAAGCCTGTGAATAGATGGGTAAGCTTTTTAAATGCATAATCTATATTCACATTCATTCAAAGGACTTTTTGGATATTTCAAAAGACATTTTGGAAGTGTTGGGTAGTAGCTCTAGAATCCAGAAGGTAACTGTATGTACATCACTTTCTTTTGTGAAGGATAGATTTCTGGGTTGTTGTTTTTAACAAATAGGTAAAATTAACCATATGGAAAGCAAAACAATCGCCCACAGGCTGGAAACACTCAATCTACATTCCAATTCTGTCAAAGACTGCAACAACTATTGGGCCATAACATTAATTTCTCATGCAAGTAAAATGATGCTCAAAATCTTACAACAAAGACTGTAACCATATATGGAATGAAAAATGCCACATGTTCAACCTGGATTCCAAAAGGAAGAGGCACTACAAATCATATTGCAAATCTATGTTGATTACTGGAACATGCAACAGAATTTAAGAAGAAATCAGATTGCGTTTCACAAATTACAGCAAAGTTTTTGACTGTGCGGATCATGAAAAGCTATGGTTGGTTTTAAAAGTAATGGATGTGCCATAACATCTGTTCGTTTTGATGTGCAACCTGTACGCCAGACACAAGGCTCCTATTAGGATAGAATATGCAGAAGCAGAATACTTTCCAATTGGCAAATGTGCCAGACAAGGATGTATTTTATTTCCCTCTCTGCAATCTATTTGCAGAACACATTATAGGGAAAGATGGATTAGATTTAGATAAAGATGGAATAATAATTGGTGGAAGGACCATTAACAATTTGAGATTTGCAGATGGCACCACATTACTGGCACAAAAGAGTGGCAGAAACAACTAGTGATGAAAGTTAAAAAAAGAAAGTGTCAAAGCAGGATTACAGCTAAACATCAAGAAGACAAAAGTAATGAACTGCTGGGGAATTACACAAATTGAAGGCTGACAATGAAGGAACTGAAATGTCCAGGTTTTCTATGTCTTGGCTCCAGCAAATGCGAGACTGGGAAGGACAGCCATGAAGGAGACAGAAAAGATTGTTTAATGTAAGGGTGTGTTGCTGGTAACCAAGATCAAGGTAATATTCCTCATTATTCTGTAGGTGTGAAAATTGGACAATGAAGAATGGACAATGAAGAAAGCTGTCAGGAAGAAAGTTGAGTAATTCAAAATGTGGTATTGTAGGAAAGTTTTAAGGATACCATGGACTACCAAAAGACTAATAAGTGGAGTCTAGATCAAATCAAGTCTGAACTGTTCCTAGAAGCCAAAATGACTAAACTGAAGTCATTGGACTTTGGAATCATTATAAAAAACAAGAGTCACTGGAAAAGACACACTAAGAAAAGTTGAAGGCAGCAGGAAAAGAGGAAGACTCAATATGAGATGGACTGGTTGTATAAAGAAAATCACAGTCCTCAGTTTACAAGACTTGAGCAAGTCTGTTAATGATAGGACATTTGGGAGAACCTATTCATTCAGAGGGTCCCCATAAGCTGGAAGTGACTTGACTGCACTTAATACACAAACTTAGGCAGATTCTGCACAGGCCAAAATCACCGGTGTCGGCCTGGTAAAAACACCTCTAAATTGAGGCAGCGCCGCTCTTTCCCCCGCCCAAGCGGTGTTTTGTTGACTCGCTAAATGTTGCTTTTTTAAAAAAAACTTACTTCCTCCTTCCTGCATAGCTCCGTTGGGACGAGGGAACACACCCCCTGCTCCCAAGCTGTTGCCAAGGCCACGGGAGGGGGGGGGGGGCTCGTCTTAACGGTGTCCCGCTGCTCCCGGAGCCCTTGCAGAATCCACCTTAAGCAAGCTTTTACACTGTTTTATTAGGGGTTGAAAACACAGATTTATCACATGAAATGACTGCTAAATGACTGTGAAATGAATGATGAAACTGCTAAACTAGATATGCAGACATGAAGCAAATAGCCCAAAATTAGACAATGGACAATGAATAGGATTGATAATATGGCTCAAGTATACGTCATGAAGTTTTGCATTTAAAAGCACAGGAGTGTCTTACTGACATTTCCTGGCACTCAAAAATACATGGTTCTCGTTAGCTGAACAGGAAGAAGTTTGATCTGCCATGCTATAAAAGTGCAGCTTGAGTATATCTAGGTGAAGTACTCTCACCTCCCCCCACCCCCACCCCCCCACACCATTTTAGTTAGAATTCTGTTTGAAGATTATGTACAAAATTAACCTTGGAAACATGGAGAAATAAGACAAACCATGATTGTCCTGGCCAACAGGATGTGCTCAGAATGTAGTTTGCCCTTTGAAGGTAAGAAGAAAGGGTGGAAAGACAACCTGTTCAAATGGTTCCCAAATGTATCTCCTTTCAAACACTGGCCTAATCCCACCTGGGGTAGAAACTGGGACCCTCACAGTTTATCACTAAATCATACCTGTCAGGTAACAGCATTATTTGGAGATTTATTCTTGCCTATCAACCATTTGCAAGCAATACAAGTTTGCCTACTCAGCCAGGATGTTTTGATGGTCTAGCAAATGAACTGCCATAGAACAGCAAATAAACTGTCAACAAAACATGCATTGAATGCACCTGTTTCATAACTAACAAGTAAGGATACAAAATGTTGTAGAGCCTGTTCACTTTGTGTGCTTGATGTTTTACACCAATTTTGCACTGTGACTTAAGACTAATTTGCTTTTCAGAATGGGATGAAATGATGAGAAGATACTCTAAAAATCACCAGGAAATCCAAGAAAACATGTATCTCCAACTCTGTGATGGACCATGGTTGGGTTACGAATTGGCCTTCATGCCTACTGCCCCATCCCCATAGGGTTAACATCACCTCCAGTACTTCGTGCATAAAAGTCTATGCAGCTCATTCACCACTAGAAGGAGCATTAGAGGAATACATAGAGTGGGAGATTGATCTTGAACCTGTGGTCTGAACACACAATCAAACTGCATTTGTAAAGGCTGCATATGCAGTCTAGTAAATGGCATCAATGGTATGCTAGAGCAAATAAGGCCTATGGAAAGCAAAGGAAGTTGCTGGCTTTGCAGAAATTCTGTGCCCCAAAGTACCTTCCAGAAGGAATGTCAAGCCTTTCATGGCATCTAGAACTATTCCTATGAATTGAACATATTGGGGAAGAATGAAATGGAACACCTTTCCATTCTATAGTGCTACATCTACCTGCAACCATAAGGTGAGTTGGTAATGACAAGGTAGCATACTGTAAAATGCATTTGTTAACAACCAATTGTCTATTTAAGGATACAACAACTCATATGGTAAAGTCTGAGTGATGCTGAAAAGTCAAACAGAAGGACGTGGTACTGAAATTGTCTGTGGCCAGCACTAAATTGTTTTATTTACTTAATGTATTATTTAGTCCAGTTTTATCCCCAGTAGGAACCCAGAAAGGGGGAAGGGCCCCAACCTCCACCTACTCTCATCCTGCCCCCCAAAAGGGGGAAGATGAATCTGCCCAGCCAACCCCAAACAGCATGTGCCCAGCAGGGATGAGGTGAGGCTAGGATGGGTCTCCCTTGCCAGACCAGATGGGAGTATCCCTTGCCATGCTGGTTGAGCTCAGGCTAACAGTGGAAGACAGACTGGATGTTTCCTTGCAGTTTGGCCGGGCCAGGTGACTACACCTGTGCCTCCCGCACATGGCAGTGGCAGATTATACCCATCAATCTTTGGACTGGGGGTGGGGGTGTCCCAGCAGGGAGCAAGGCATCAGCCCACCAGGACTTTTTCTAGAGGCTTAAATGACCAATATGTCCCTGGACCTATAGCATTTCTGGATAGAGCAACCATCCTGAAACTTCTTAGGACAACAAAACTGTTCACGCCTCATAGATCTAAAATTGATAAAATGCCGCATACTTCTGAGGGACTGCAAAAACTTTATAATACATGCCTAAATGTGTCTGAGAAGGGTACATCAGGTTTATGACTTTTTAAAAATGAAAACCCATTCACTTCTCCCAAAAGAGTGGGGTGGTAATTCTGAATACTGTATGGGGTGGTAATTCTGAATACTGTGGAAGAGTCGGGCCAAGCTGCAACTGTGATAGCATAGTAGCCTATTTTGATTACTGCAAGGACACAGTGATCTGTGATGCTTTTGCATTCATAAAAATGCTTCTTAATGCCAGAAGAATGGGACAGCATCATTCGTGAGTCACAGACCGACTCTCTCTCATGATCTCTAGTCATTTGTCCCTGACAATATTTACTGCTATTGTTATTAAGTTTGCAATTCCTGCCACCGCTCTTTGCAAAAATAAATTTAAACACTATTTTGTTATAAGCCATATTTTTACCCTTTATGGTCATCTTATTATGGTGCTGGTGCTGACCTTTAAGGCCTTACGCGGCCTGGGACCCTCGTATCTTCGAGACCGCATCACCCCATATGTCCCTGCACGGCCTCTCCGTTCGGTTGAGGCCAATTTACTGGTGGTTTCTGGCCCCTTAATGATGCAGCTGGCCTCCACACAGGCCAGGGCCTTTACGGCTCTGGCCCCGGCCTGGTGGAACACTCTTCCTCCAGCTGTCCGGGCCCTGCGGGATCTTGGTGAGTTCCGCAGGGCCTGTAAGACAGAGTTCCGCAGGGCCTGTAAGACAGAGTTGTCGGGCCTTTGGAGGGACCAGCCGCTGAAGGTGCCCCCCCCCCTCTTTTGGCTCTTTACATCTGGGCCCTTCCTCATCTAATGGAACTCACCGTCCCTCCCTCTTGGGGAGGTTTTTAAATATGGGGTTTTGTGGGACACCTCTTACTGTTCTTATTGCTGTTTTTAAAGGTTTTAGCAATTATATTTAAAACTGTACTGAGATTTTATGTTGTACACTGCCAGGAGCCCCTTGGGGATGAGGCGGTATAAAAATCTAAATAATAAGTAAATTAATTAATTAATGAAGTAGGTAGAGAGTGACATTTTTTTCCTAACTATCAGATCACAGCCTAACAATCATGTGTGTGTGCACTGGACTTTCTGGCATGCCTGTCTACTGAAGTCCCTCACCTTGGAAAATTGTTCATGAAGATCAAAATATCTCTAGAGCAGCATGAAGGAATTTAGCCAGGTAGGAAAAATGTTTCTTTTCATGTGTGCACCTTCTGCTCATGGTTGGGGCCTCTTTGCAGGCAGACATAAAACGTGGGTTTAAAGACCACAGGATTTCCTTTACTTCAAATCAGAAACAATTGAGAAGTGGGTTTCTGCATAACTTCTATTGTAAAGCTCTATAATGCATGTAGTCTTCACATTAAGTATGCTAAGCTTGTATTATTTGTTAGCATGTTCTTGTCTCTTAACAGAACCAGTTGATAAGATACTCTGGTAATCAGAGCTAAACATTCAATAAACACAAATTGCTTGCAGTAGAAGTTCCCTTATTCAAAACCTGCTTGATTCTTTGCTTTCTGAAATATGAAAGAGAGGAAGTTAAATGGTCTTCTAAACTGAGTAAACCACCCAGTGCAGAAAATAAACATCTATTCAACCTGAGTTAAATCACAGTAAAATAATGTTGACCTTATTTGCATATTTGCATCGTATATATTCATTTCTAGAAAGAAACACTAACTATAATAGTACTGCAGATGCAAATTGACATCTGCTTGTTTCCTAAATTGTTCTTCCAAGCAAATCTTGGTTCTAACATGATGTTGTAATAAAAAGCTTTCAAGTAGTGTCCAAACCCACTCTAATTCACTAAATATTATTTCCAGCTACCTGCAGTGCTGCTGCTGCACCCTATGGCTGGATCCAATTTTACATTGGTAATATTAAAAACAATAGAATCAAGGGTGAAAGTAGCTTCCATGTCAGTTCTGCTGGCCTGACACAATAGAGACTTGAATTTGAAATTGGTTCATCGCCAAGCAGCAAAACTACCAAGAATCCCACTATAGCTTTCCTCATATAAATGACCTGTAACAGCACTCCTGGAAAGTTGAAAATATAATTGTTACCCAAGTCCACTCTGTAAACTCATAAAAGGAAACACAAATACAGAGATGCGTTGAGCTCACTAACCCTCTCATACTCAAAAGAAAACAGGTTTTTAAAAGAACCAATACTGGCTGCAATCCAGTGAGAAGGGTCAAAGCTAATCCCTGGAATAATAAATGAACATCTGATTCTCTGCATCCCTCAACCCCCTTTCCGAAAGGCCACACAAATTTTGATATGAATCGGCTTAGCTTTGTAAGTTATTAGTAGTCAAACTACCAATTTCCTATGTACGCAATCATTGCACTTGATTTTAGAATTCTCCTCAGCCTGGCATCCACATCTGTTTTTGTACAGCAAGGAATGGACCATTGGATACTTACTGGGAAGGGTCCTTATCCTGTGGGATAGTAAGCCATCTTGGATTGGGTGGTTTTGCCTGTCTCCGGGAGGCAGGAAGTAGTTGTTTGAATTTCCTGTCTCCGGGAGGCAGGAAGTAGTTGTTTGAATTTCCTGTCTGGTCGTTGCCCTCCATTTTGAGTCAGTATTTTTAACTAACAAAGCTATGCAACATTTAATCTTTAACAAACAAAACTCATGAAACAGGAAGGAAAACATGGTAACAGTAAGACATGGGATGCTATCCCGTTAAGTCTCCTAACTTATTCCTATCTACCTAATCCTGCAACACTGATATGGAGTAAAGGAATACATCTTGATCATATGCCGTGGGAGGGCCAAGATGGCTTACTATCCCCCAGGAGAAGGACCCTTCCCAGTAAGTATCCAATGGTCCGTTCTCCAGGAGGCGTAAGCCATCTTAGATTGGGACCTCCTAGAGCAGTGTCCTCCAACAAGGGAGGGTTAGGCATGATCATCCAAGATGTGTTCCAGCACTCATCTGCCAAATGCTGTTTCAGCGGCCATCCATGAACTTAGTTTATAATGTTTAACGAATGTGGATGGTGTAGACCAAATGGCCGCTTTGCAGATGCTTTCTACTGAGACACTATTCCTAAAGGCCACAATGTGGCAGCACATCTAACTGAATGTGCTGTGATCCCGGATGGTACTGGTATATTAATGGCCTTGTGAGCTTCAATAATGCAAGCCTTGATAGTTGAGCTTATAGAAGCTGTAGACATTTGGTGTCCCAGGTTAGGGCTTGTCACATTGATAAAGAGAGAATCTGTTCGACATATACTTTCAGTTCTAATGATGAAGGCTTTTAACGCCCTTCGAGCATCCAGATTGTGCCATAGTAGGCCGTGATGGCTTTGGATAAAAACTCGGAATAACAATCTCTTGTCTGTTGTGAAAGGCCGAGCTGGCCTTGGACTTAAATGTGGGATCAGTTCGTAGGACGACCCTGTCCGGGTGGAACACAGAGATGTTTGAGTTTACCGATAAGGCCCTGAGTTCTGACACTCACCTGGCGGAAGTAATCACCACTAAGAACAGTGTCTTCATGCGTAACCACTTCAGGTGAATCGTTTGCACTGGTTCGAAGGGAGTCTTGGAAAGTGCCAATAATACCGTGTGAAGACGCCAGGATGGAAATCTGTGTATTGGTACAGGTCGTACTCCGCGAAGGAAACGCACCACGTCCAGGTGGTGAGAAGCTGGAACATCCTGAAAGGTGGGCCACACGGTGGTTAGTGCCGCCACCTGTCTTTTTAGTGTGGTGCTCTTCAAACCCTTCTCGAACCCGTGTTGCAAGAACTCAAGAACCGATGCCAATTTCGGTGAAATGGAATCTATGTCCTTTGATCTAGACCAAGAGACAAAGGTCTTCCATGTGGCGTTATATATTCGTATCGTAGCTGGTCTTCTTGATGCTAATAGGGTGCTCGCCACCTGATCTGAATACCCCTTTTTCCTTAAGGAGTCCCTTTCAACTGCCCCGCGGTCAATCGGAACCAATCAGGACATGGATGCAGTACTGGCCCCTGAATGGAAGATCCCGTATTTGAGGCAGGTGGAAAGGTGGCAGGATTGCCAGCTCCTGGATCACTGAAAACCATGGACGTCTAGGCCAAAATGGGGCAATCAGGATTACATCGGCCCGAGTCGCCATGACCTTCCTGAGGAATTTCGGTTGGATTGGTAGTGGTGGATAGGCATAAAGAAGTTCCTGTGGCCACGGAGCTGTAAGGGTGTCTGTATCGTAAGTGTCTTTGTCTAGGAATCTGGATATGAACGCTGTCACCTGGCTGTTGTCTGTGGTGGCAAACAGGTCCAGAATTGGCCGATTGAACCTCTGGACCACCGATTGGAAGACCGATCTGTTCAGCATCCACTCCGCGTCCAACACTCTCTGCCGGTTTAGCCAGTCCGCCGCCACATTCAGCTTGCCCTAAATGTGTTCCGCTTGGAGGGACAAAAGGTTCTTTTTGGCCCAGTTCAGGATTTTGAAGACTTCTCTGTGCAACCTCGAGGATCTGGCGCTGCCCTGATGATTTATGTATGCCTTTGCAGCGATGTTGTCTGTCCTTATCAGGACATGTCGATGGTAGACCTCCAGTTGGAAATATTGAAGAGCTAGGAACACCACCCTGATCTCTAAGAGATTGATGGGTAGTTGAGATTCCGGTGCTGACCAAGTTCCCTTAACAAATTTCCCTTCCAGGGTGGCTCCCCATCCTGAAAGGCTGGCATCTGTAAAGATTTGTGGTCGGTCTGGAAGGAGATAAGCTTTGCCCTGTATTAGATGACGTCTGTTCGTCCACCAAAGCAGATCTGCCTTCAAGTGGCTGGGTCAATGTGCGATCGCGTTTTTGTATGATGTCCATCTGGTATGGCCTCAAAAATTGTTGTAGAGAACGGGCATGCATCCTCCCCCATTGCAGGAGGTCGAAAGTTGCTATGAAGAGGCCGAGAAGGCTGGTCAGCTGGAGAAGCTGGTATGTCTTGCTGCGTCGAACCGCTGTCACAGTTCTCTGAATTTTTAAAATCTTCTCGTTGGTCAGATAGAGATGGTTGTCCGATGTGGAAATCACGGCTCCCAGGTGTTCCATCTTCTCTTCCGGTGTTACAGAAATTTTCTGTCTGTTTATGACGAATCCATGCTTCTGGAACACTGAGATGACTGTCTGGATGTCCTGTGCCGCCTGCTCCCTGGACCTGGATCAGATCAGGACATCCTCCAGATAAGTAGAAGAAGAGTTTGGATTTATACCCCCCTTTCTCTCCTGCAGGAGACTCAAAGGGGCTTACAATCTCCTTGCCCTCCCCCCCTCACAACAAACACCCTGTGAGGTAGGTGGGGCTGAGAGAGCTCCAAGAAGCTGTGACTAGCCAAGGTCACCCAGCTGGCGTGTGTGGGAGTGTACAGGCTAATCTGAATTCCCCAGATAAGCCTCCACAGCTCAGGTGGCAGAGCTGGGAATCAAACCTGGTTCCTCCAGATTAGACACACGAGCTCTTAACCACCTACGCCACTGCTGCTCCTAAGGGTGTAAGTGGATTCCTTGTTGTCTGATCCAGATCACTGGAGCAAAGAGGACCTTCGAAAAACTCGGGGAGAAGTGGCCAAGCCGAATGGAAGTGCTCAATATTGGAAGTATAGGTGATTGACCGCAAAACAGAGGAATTTCCTGTGAGCCGATGTATCATGATGTGTAGATATGCCTTCATAAGATCAAGAGAGGACAAGAAGTCACGGTGTCTGAGTGCTTCTGTGATGGTTCTCAATGTTTCCATTCTGAACTTGCGCAGTCTGATGTGACGATTGACGTGGCGCAAATTCAGGCTGGCACGCCAGTCTCCATTCCTCTTGGGAATGATGAAGAAATGGGAGTATACTCCCAGCCTCTTCTTGGTCTCCGGAACTGTCTCTATGGCTTGGATGTTGATGAGGTGTTGAATCACCTCGATGGTTCTGCAAGCTTTTTCTGGTTGCTTCGAGAGAGACGACAAGAGGAAACTGTTTTGGGAAAATGATCAAACTCGATAAGAGTAACCCTGAGACACCACCTCCTGCGTCCGCTCGTCTACGTATTCGCCTGACCACGTGTTGCGAAAGTGATACAGGCGTCCGCCTATAGGAATGGCTGAATAGTCAGGCTCTGGTCGACTTGTCGGCTGTGGAGAACTTCCCTCCTCTGCCGAAGGGGCGAAATGAGGACCATCCCCGAAAGGACCGGTTATTCCGCCATTGTCGCTTGTCTCCCCATGAGGAACGTCTGGGATCCCTGTTGAATTTGGGAAGAGTACGTTGCGTACGAAAGGTGGTTTTGGTTGACCGTTGCGAAGAGGTGGCCTTGACACTTTTGGGCAACGATTTCTTCTTGTCCTTGCCTTCAATCAAAATCTTGTCGAGGTCCTTCACAAAGAGCATTTTTCCGTGGAAGTCGAAGCCAGCCACCACGATTTTTGAATGTGGGTCTACCCCCCAAGGCCTGATCCATGCATTTCGCCTGACCACTACCATAGCTGCCGTGGCTTTGGAAGAAAAGGACATGGCATCAAAGGTGGCGTCGGCTATAAAGGAGTTGGCTTTTAACATGCGTTCTAACCCTTCTTTAATTCCTACTTGTTCTGGGAACAGCATGTCCATGAGGCTTTTTAACCAGACAATGGAAGCCCGTGCCATTATTGAAGAGGCAATTGTCGCCTTGAGTGTGATAACCACTCATGGGCGCGGTGTAAGGCTGTTTCAGATCTTTTGTCTAAAGAGTCTCGTGGTGAACCTTCCCCTTCCTTAGAGACCGCCCCCCCCCCCCGTACTGGAGGTTCACCATGGTGGCGTCGACCAGTGGAACATGTAGGATGTCATTGAAATATTCTGGCAAGACATACAGCTTTTTTGCTGCGGCCAGTAGGCCCTTACTGGCTGGGGGGCTAGCCCAATCCTTCCGCATTCTGGTTTCGAACATTTTTGGCACTGGAAAACAAGAGGAGCACTCCTGTTCTGCTCGAAAGTATTCCTTGCTACCCTTGAGTCTGCCCTTTATGGTTTGACTGGTGCACGGTTCTGCTTCAGGGGGTTCCAGAGCATCCTCTGAATCTTGAAGCTCCAAAGCAGCTATGGCCTTGGTGAATAGATGTGGTAGATCCTCTAACTTAAAAAACCTGAAGGACTGTTCTGGTGAATCTGTTCTAGGATCCTCTGAATCAGAAAAGTATTCTTGGAAATCCATGATTTCCTCTTCACTTAAGAATTCATCTCCTGGAAAAATGAGTGGGTCTCTTTCGGCTACTTGGCCACTAGAGGGCAGAGCTACCGTTGGAGAAATAGAGCGAGCTCTGTTCACATTCTGAATTGCAATGGGGGATCTTGAGCGGCCTCTAGTGGTCACTCGTGAATTGCGAGATATGCTCCCACTGTTCCTCCCTTCCATGGCTGTTGAACAGTCTTGGCTAGGAGCTGGGCGGGATCCTGAGGGGAAAAATCCTTCCACCCCCCCTAACACCTTCTCCCGTGGCCGATATGCTAGTTAGGATTTGGGACCCACTCCCCCGCTCGCTAGGGGAATCTTGCCTATGCCCAGCCGAGACATCGGGCTGGATTTCATGCATCACTGAATCGCCTTCTTCATCATGCGTCTGAGAAAAGGTGGAGAAACGGCGAATCTCCGAGCCGCGCAGCGGAGCTGACGGGCTGCCGATTTCCTCTTCTCCCCCCCTCAGCTGGCTCTCCTCCTGTGCCCTGGGCTGAGGAGCCATGTCCTCGGGTGCCGGTAGCGTCACGGTGTACAAGCGCTCCAGTCCCTGCAGCCGCGATCTTCCGCCTGGTGTACTGCTTAGGCACGTTTTTGGAGTGGCTCTCTGAAGCTTCGTCCCGCCTCTCAGAAACCAGTTGGTTTTGGAGGCGGGCGCCGTCGCCCAACTCACGGCCCGCCGGATGGCTGCCCAAGTGGGTAGGGGGGTGACGATGGGCAGATCTGGTCCCTTCGGCCGCGGACCTGACGAAATTTTCCCTTTGGGTGGAGAAGGATTGGACTGCCATTTTAGTAATCCTGGTTTTGGCACCAAAGTGGGTGTCCTGAATAAACTACCCCTTTCCCCTTATTCTAACATTAACCCAGGGGGGAAGGGAGGGAAGACAAACCAATGCACTAAGGGAAGACAACAATTACAGACCAGACAGGGGCAATTTTAGCAAACTTGCAGGAACTCTCCAAGGAGCTATCAAGGTCCTTGCTCTCTCTTTCTGAGGCAGGAAAAAATACTGACTCGAAATGGAGGGCAATGACCAGACAGGAAATTCAAACAACTACTCTCTGCCTCCCGGAGACTGGGGTACGAAACCACCCAATCCAAGATGGCTTACGCCTCCACGAGAAGGACGGATTTCCATGGGCTGGATCCTACAATCGCTAACAGTGGTGCTTTTCTCTATCACATGCCATTTTCCTCCCCAATACAAAGCCTTGCTACGTTCCTCGTGTGTTGCAATGCCTTACTGCCCTGCAGGAAAGTGTCGTTAATGGTACAGATCCATGGGATATAATCCTGTGGATTGTCCCTTCCTACGTTCATGGGGGGTGTCTGGGATGGTATAAAGATGGTAGAAGTTGGGAAGCTGCATTGCACTAGCAGAGCTTATGCCAGGTATTTGGAGTCAACACATGGCCTACATGAAGTTTTAAAAAATGTTTCTGCAAAAGACATTTACTGTTTTTGTACATGAGGATGGCCTTGAACTTTTTCTACACAATGCAATTGTTTATATGAATTTGAGGCCATTAACCAACAGTTGTTGTTACAAGATATGGCACACATGTGTGTATAGTCACGTGCACTTTGTATTTCGCAGATGAACATGCTTATCTATTCTTACAGAAGCGACATTAATTTAATAGATGTAAAAGGCTTACATTAAATAGAATTGAGGTTTTACTTATATCTGGCCTTCCCCCAGTAAACTGAGCTCAGGGAGACGTACATCATACATATGAATGCATACAAAACACAAATTAAAGCCACATTTATACAATCAAAATCATCTTGAATAATATGATTTCCTATAATCGGCATCTAAGTACTATAAGAGAACAACCTTTTTTAAAAATGCAGCATTTAAAAAATTGCAATATACCTCTGAAAAATTTGAACTAAAAGTGCCATTCTATTATCTATTCCAAGAAAGCCAAAATTACTATAATCAAACACACACACACACACACACACACACACACACACACATATATACAGAGTAGGTTCTGATTCATAATAACTTATGTCACAATAGATTTGTAAGTCTTTAAGATGCCATTAGGTTTTCTTGTTTTGACTGCAGCAGCTACCAGAAAGGCATGAAGTTTTTCAACTACATCATGAGGTCAGTCAAATGGATATTCAAACGCAAACCAACTTTACATAACCTAATTACTGGTTTTGTCATGACTATAACTGCCATCAACAAGCCCATTCTGGAGCATTGTGCACCCCATTTTACCTGCAGTGGAAATCCTCCGCTTTCTACTGACATCCCACTGGCAATGCTGCAATTCTCTGCTCTGTGCTATAAGAGCACTTCATTCCATTATCAGGATACAAAAATAGAAATAAGCAGATAATTTAAAGAGGATTCAGCTGCTGTCTTCTATTGTAAAAAGCATGATCCTAGGAGACTATAAATCTGCATTTTGTAAAATACTACCACACGCAACACATAAAACTGATTTGAGGACATTTCTAATGTCATAGGCAGTTTCCAACATTTAAACAATTCAAATGCCGACTTAATCTTCAGTTGCAGAACGAGAGAACTGCATGTCTTATCTCAATTGTTTAAGCTAGAACATACCCAACACAAATGTCAAAGGCCTCTCTCTCAGTTTTAGTGCTGAAGAGTGCCATTTGAAGGCTGTGTTCCAAACTGTACTACAGTGATTTTTTTTAAAGCTTAGATCTAAACTACTGTGGAAAAGATTCACAGTCAAATATAAGTAAATGTATTTAGCCTTACACTAAACTGGTTTTGTAATTGGAGCCCTTGACGAGGCTTTACAAATTAGTCCTGATTGTTAACTGATTTTTGGCTCAGGGGAGCTGCTTTTGAACAACTTTGTAATAAAGTCTGAAAAACATCTGAGAGATATGTGGCTTCCCTCACAAAAATTCTGTGTCAATACACTGAATCCAATACTTTTTATAACACTGGTTTCTTTCACAGTCAAATTGTGTTATTTCTTTCATCCACCACACATATTGATTATTCCACTTAAAATGCAAAGAGTTCCTTTTCTCATATTGGCTGAGCTGTAAGCTAGGAAGCTGTAAACTGTTCAGACTTTACCTCTACCACAAACATTTTCAGGCCACTACAGGGAATATACTTCCCTTCCTTATTTGCCGGAGACAAAGATTACTAAGATAGTGTGATGCACTGACATTAGTGCTAAATATCATGCATATCACAACATCTTAAGATTTCTCAATCTGAATAACTTAATGGCTTGAGTATTAGATGTCAGGGAAACTCAGCAGTTCCACAGGAGGCAAAGTGCTTGAAGGCATTAAAGATCTCAGTTTATTGCTCCTCCGTAAGGAAAACTGACATAGTAAAAGACGCTGCTCAACTACTGTAAAGTAGATTGAACTCTCACAGTTCCCCAAACAGTTCTTAAGGATATTATTCAAACACCTTTTCAATATTTCCACACCAGACTAATGCACATGCTTTAAAGTAAAAGCAAGATCTTCAGATTTTAATTGAGCTCAACTGTGCTTGATACTCAGTGTGCAGCAGATACATCTCCACTTACAGAATGAGAAGACAGTTTGCAGCACCCCAGAATTGCATGGTCCAACTAGGGAAGCCTCAACGAAGAATAAATTGTTTTGAAAGGCACACTTGTCTCAAAGCTTTCAAAAATTAAGAAACATAAAGATACATACTGTAATTAGAGTGCAGGAGACCAATCCTGTCTTCATCTATGGTCTGTCCTAATGAAAGCAGGCTGACACGCTTCATTTTCAATAGTTTTGGAGAACTTTCACGGATAGTACTCCCAACATCCAGAACCACATCTCCTGACATAACAGAAGGCACAACTTTTTTTAGGAAATCCATGTTGAGTTCTACCTTTTCTCTAACACTGATTAAAACCACAGCTAAGCTGCCTCAAATGCATGTCCAGGCACCTGTGCATACTTCCTTGAAGAGACATTAAAAACTGGCCTGTTTGTGCCTACTTTACATAGTGATGTCATACCAAACCTGGGTGGTGCTCAAACACCAGTGAGGCAGCTGCTGCTCTCGCAGATAACAGTTATCACTCTGAAATGTTCGTTTACTGGCCCTATAAACACAGTTACCAGAGCTTCTAGTACTACGTGTTGCTCAGGATCAGTGCAGCGAATTAACTTTTAAGTTTGAAAATACTTCCTGCATTTTATTTGCCGCCAACGGATCGCCAGTGAATAGCAATTCCAAGTTACAGCCTTCTATACAAAAGAAGGAAAAGATGCTGGTGTTCCCCAATGTTCTCTGTTATCCAAGGATGTCATATTAATAAGGAAACAGACACAGCTCTTATTCATATGCTACCTTCCTACAGGAACATGCAATACAGTTGTGAATACACAAATAATTATCAGCCGGATAAAGGATAAAAATCCAGCAATTAATGAGCAACTGGTTTTTTTAAATAACTTTTCTTATTCATCCCTACTGCCTAACAAGGCAAGCAGCTAGTAAGTTACCTAACATTTTCATCGCCTCATCTGCATCAGTGACAGGAAGCAATTCCATTACCTTGCCAATGAGCTTACAATCCAAGTTTATAAAAACGTATTCAACATAAACTAGATCACGTTATACGAAAGTGCCTTTCAATGCTATCTGGCCCCCACAAGTTTGTTTTTATGAAACTCATGCAACTCCCCTACCTGCACATGTGCAGAATTCTCAATTTTTCAACTTCTTCACTTGCACTGCTACACAATCTCAGTGACAAGAAAGATAAGGGACAGCAGATCCCAATGAAAATCTACTCTCCCACCCCTTGAAATGTCAGTTCTCAATCTTCAGACTCGTTCAAACATACATACGCCTGTTTGATACGTTGAAAATGAATGACAATTTCTGCCAATTTCTCCCCTCCTGCTATAGACCCTCACTTTGCCATTCAGTGGGAGAAATAGACAAGCCCCCACCCTGCCCTGACACTTAAGCCTGTGGAACTGCACAATCGAATACAAGATTCTATACTTCATCCCTCTAGCTATCTGTCCATCTGTCCATCCCTCCATCTATCACCTCAAATGGCTTTTTAATGAGGCTGACTCATGCTAACATTCTCATTGAAGAAAACTTAAGTGCTTTTAAGTCTCCAGTTCTGTATGGTTGGATACAGACCAGTGTTTGATCTTGGAGGATCCATATACCACATACAAGTCACCTATTCGATATATGTGCAACCCTTGAGTGCTAAACGTAATCATTAAAAAAAACACTGTACATTAGCAGCCTCTGGTCAAGTTTCTCTTGTGTAAGTGCACTTGTAATTCTTAGCCACATTTGCATGCCTGCCAAGCAGGAAATAACTGCCAGCTTAAATCACTCTGTGAAGTTGCTATGTTAGAATTAATGTGTAAACAATAAAAATACATGTACCTATTCATATGACTGCAGTTTTTCTAATCATCACCATATAGATGCATGTGCAAGCAGAACACAGAACTAACAGATACCATGCATTTCTCTCACACACGAAAGCCACTTATCACAATTTTAGCTGCAGATCATCTATCTGGATTGATGAGTTGTGGGTTGACTTGTCAAGCTGAATTTCACAAAATGCACCATTATACAGCAAGATGAATAATTTTTGCTAAGAGAAACGTATATATATTTTAATACATATTTATATATATTTATATATAATATATTTATATATATATATATATTTTAATACATGCACTGGCTACTTGCAGTCATTGGAAGTACATTGATATTTTTGCATAAGTAATCAAACACAGAATTTACATTCTTGAAATATGATTGCCATCTTGATAATGAATATTAACAGGTCTTTAATACAATTATGGCCCTACTTGCAGTAAAGTCTATTTTATGTGGAAATAAAATGGGCTCTAGATGGGGATGGGAGCAGTGGTGGGATCCAAAAAATTTAATAACAGGTTCCGATGGTAGTGGGATTCAAACAGTGGAGCCGCCGCACACACGCACCTCCAGTTCCTATTGGGCAGGGAAGTTGCTTTAGTAACCCTTCTCGGCACTCAGAAAAAATTAGTAACCACTTCTAGAGAAGTGGTGAGAACTGGTTGGATCCCACCTCTGGATGGGGGGCAGAGTGGGCAGGGGACTGGGTGGGCTGGTGGCAGGCCTGCCACTTTTCCTGCCTGCCATCTTCTTACCTCCCACACGTCTTCCAGACTCCTCCCCTGCCCAACTCACCTCTCACTCTGCCTGATACTTCTCCAAAAGGAAGTTCATGTTGGTGTTTTGGGGTTGGGAAAGGACGAGTGGGAGGACAGGGGAGGCTTCTGGCAGGCCTGGCAGAGGGCAGTTGGCTGCCCATGCCCCACCAGGTCTGGCTTGGAGTTTGAGAATTTGAAGAGGGTGGGCAGGAGAACAGGGAGGTTTCTGGAGGGCTTGGTGGGGAGGATGGGTGGCCACCCATGCCCTGCCAAGCCCAGCTTGTTGTTTGGGGGTTGAGAGAGGGTGGGCTGGGCAAGTGGCATGTGAGCTGGGGAGTTTGGGGAAGGTGGGTAAGGAAATGGGAAGTCTTGTGCTGGGTCCCGCAGGGAGGGCAGCTGGCTGCCCACACCCCACCAGGCCCAGTTTGGTTTTGGGGGGTTGGAAGAGGGAGGGCTGGGGAAAAGGGAGGGTGAGCCACCACTGTCCCGCTGGCCGGCTTCCAACCAATCAGAACACAGGGCTCATTTTCATGGCTAGAAGTGAGTCCTGTGTGCTGATTGGTGGGAAGTGAATTGTCACAACATTTCAAGCCTTAGTGAATTATGTATAAGGATTGTACTTGAAGATAAGTCTCCATATCTGACCTAAGATTTACAATTCTGTGACTATTATTAAAATGCACACAAAAATATCAGTTTTCTCTAAAGTTATGCACGATTTTACCCATTTACATTGCAAAGATGCACACTACTTTTACCCATTTACATTGCAAAGATGCACACTAACCATAAACAGGGGTGCTGTGTGGTTTCCGGGCTGTATGGCCGTGTTCTAGCAGCATTCTCTCCTGATATTTTGCCTGCATCTGTGGCTGGCATCTTCAAATCCTCTGGAGATGCCAGTCATAGTTGCAGACGAAACATCAGGAGAGAATGCTGCTAGAACACAGCCATACAGCCCAGAAACCACACAGCCCCTTAGTGATTACGACCATGAAAGCCTTCAACAATACAGACCATAAACAGCTTGTACAACTGATCCATGTTAACACCCGTTTATATAAAGAGTAATACTTTTTTAAAGTGTCCCATAAACATTTAAACTATAATTACTATCACACGCAAGTCTTTCAGTTTAATCGAATTAAACAGTTAAGTAGCCTCAATGCTTATAAACATCTTGTACAGTTTCACCGACTATCAGCATGTTTGGAAAAAAACAGACATTCAATTGCTTTAAAAAGAACAGGTTGTTTCATTATACATTCTGAAATCCATGCATCTACTGGGTCCTCTAGCTATGCAAGTTCACAATTATGTATTATTTTGTACTAGCTGCTTACAACCATTGTGGAACATACACAGAAACTTTTCTCATGCAATCTCATGAGAACAGGTCATGAGAACAAGTGCCAGAACAAGATGACATTATTAATAACGTCAGTGACAGGTGATTCTAGATTGGAGCACCTGATTGTATAGCTGATGTTATCAGGTCCTGCAAAAAGTGTTCCCTGAGCCAAAACTAGGATTCTGAAAAAGCCTTCTGAGTCTGTACTCAACCACCAAGTTAACACAGCCTTCTAACTTCCTACTTTATGGGAATCAACTCTGGTAGTATATTTAAGAGAGATTTATATTTCCAATTTTAAAACAAGCATTAAGTACAATAACAGAACAAACAGGTACGTTCTGCAGTGAAATTTATTCCAAATCGTGGTCTTATTGTGTTTTTGAAAAGCCAGTCAACCAGCTCCAGCTTCATCTGGGTTAACTGTTAAAGATCACAATTTGTTGCAGTAGAGCACAGCACAGTAGATCACACACGACATCTAAGTATTGGTTTCTTGGTAAACAGTCATCAGACCTCCCCTTAAAAAATTGATTTTATGCCCCATCAGTTCTCTCCTCGTTTTTTATTTTTAAAAATCCAAGATGATCTTTGGAATTCAGTTACAAATACACTCAATAAAACATAGTTTAAGTACTGAAGGTGGGGCATCTACTGGAATACAGAGCTCCCAGTGAGCACAAACTCTAATCTGGACGGCCCAGGCTAACCTGATCCTGTCAGATATCAGAAGCTAAGCAGGGTCAGTCCTGGTTAGTAACTGATAGGAGACCATCAGGAAATGTGGGGTTGCTGTGCAGTATGCCTCTGTTTGCCTCCTGCCTTGAAAACCCTACAGGGTCGCTGCAAGCTGCCTGAGACTTCACAGCCCTTTCCACCAATGAATACAAACTTTTCATGTACCATAGTTCTAGCAAGGGAGCAAAACTTTCGTATAGCCTTGACGGAAGAATGGTATACTCCTACGTGGGATGGTTGTCCTCTTCCACCAAGCATGCAGCTGTGGAAGAGACACACATGGAGCAGTGAGGGTGAAGGGGACATCTGGCAGCTAGGGGCTGCCAGATCAGCTGAATCAAACCTGGCAATCAATAGGGGTGACAGAGGTTGCAGCCCAACAGTCCTCACATCCAAGCACCATAACGTAACATGCAGCTTTCTATGCAGAGGATAAGTAAGGAACTAAATAAGAGTTCCATGAACATAAATGATTAAGGATTGCTGTTCTCTAAAGAGATGTGGCCCTCCAAGATTATACACAGAGAAAAGCCCTTCTCAGCACCTTCTACATGATTTTTTAGCAGGAGATGCCAGCAACTTCCTGTATGCCCAGCACATGCTCTGCCATGAAGCCACTGCTTCTTTCCTGATCTCTGCTCCAATCCAAACCCACACATCCTTTCTAGTGAAAAAAATACTGGGGTCGTGCCAATCTTTCATCAAGAATGTATTCATTCAAAAACCATTGTTCTGGTTCATGTCTATTATTCTGTATCATCTACATTATCCATCAGAATATGTTTAATTATATTTGAAGTTTTTAGTCCACCCCACTCATAAAACTTGCGTAATTTTGCTTTTACAGAATATTATTTTAATCCTGCCTTTGCACTGCTAACCTTACCCCCCATTTCAGATGCAGAGAGCGAAAAGATGTATTATGCTGATTATAATTACAGATTACAGTACGCCATCTGCTGAAAAGTGTTCCATAAAATGGTACTGAATTGTAACCTGCTGAGCTTTACCTGCTAAAATCTAGATCTTTGTGCTGATAAAGCAATGTTCCTCATCTACAGTTTGGAATGCCAGCATTGTGCTGATTCTACATTTTAAAGGGGAACTGCAACTATATCCATTGCACCAAGGATACTGAAATTTTCCATTCAGGAATTAAGGAGAGACATGCAATGTCATTTAGCCTAGAGGACAACAGCATAGTGCAGAAAATGGAAAATAAAGCACATTTTGTGACTAGCACCAAAGAAGCTGAAATCAGCATGCACTTAATGACCTCAACTAGGTTACACATATGATGACATATATGAATGTGTTACTGCAAGTTTCCTCCCACTCCATGTACCCAAGCAGAGGAATGCTCTCACCCCAAGCACCAACTGCATCAAGAAGGTTCTATTCTTAGCATCCCACTGTGATAAGACTTTTTTGTTTTGTTTGGGGGAATGAATACAGAGTCCTAAGATTTTTGAGATCTAGATTTGTTTTGAACTATAAACCTTCCCCTCCGTTTTCAGTTGTTCTACAGATAGCAAGTGTATAGACTTTGGGTTCGCTGCTGTGAAGTAAGTTTTGTGCACAGGGAGCTTATTGAGATCACTGAGGCTGGATTAATACATAAACAACTAAGAAGACTTATTTATTTATAGGATGGGTTTAAAGGAACTAACCAGCAGCACTGGGTCTTCACGTAGAGTAGAAACCTGGCTGAGGCATAAACAATTAAACTTCAAAGAGTAGTTAGACTTTTCTATAATGCTTTCAGGCACAAAAACTTTCACTGACTAGCCACTAAGTTGGATCCTCTCTCACCCACAGGATTCCACCCACAGGATTCCACCCACACACCCACTGCCCTTTCTCTAGAGCCAGACTACGTTATACAAGGTCTGCTCATCACCAGAGACAGGCCTAATAATCAAGCCCTCTCTTCTCTCCCAGAGACAAACTGCTCTGCCACACTACCAGGCACAGCTACCCTTAGCGCCATTTGCTCTTTTTTTCTGAGCCAGACCTGAGTTGTCCCCATTCTCTCCCTGAAAGCAGAACTCAACTCCTCTTCTGTGTTCCCTCCAAGATCTCATTCCCCTTCTTGATGGCATCTGGGTGGCTGATTTTTCCTTCCCGGATAGGACAGCCTCCTGTCCATCACATCTGCTATGTATTCTATCAACAGTATCTCTGCATAATCATATTGTAGTTTCAATTATCACCCGGGTTCATTTTAAAGCAGACTCTCCTCTATTAAGAGTGACAAATCAATGAGTTTTAGTTTTATGGCAAGTTTCTTGTTCAGAAAAGTTTTATTTAGAACTGGAAAGCTAAGCGGTCTCTATAGCTTTTGTGACTCAGCCAAAAGAAGCAAAATATACTATTAATACAGGTTAGCTTAACTGAATACAGTGATACTAGGAGACTTCTATGGCACCCAAAAATGTTTTTTAAGGATAGGTAGAGTGGGTTATTCATTTTCACTGCCAAAATAAGTAATGTATGACTCTGGCAGCTAACCCAAATTAAATCTCTTAAGCTTTCAAGGAACACAACAAATATAAAAAATGTATATGTGAGATCACGAGACTACACTTTACAAGAGGCTGCCTAGACTGACATCTACTGGTAACAGTTTAGAATGCTCAAAGCAGTTTCAAATAGTGGGGGGAAAGATTATGGAGCGAGGTCGTTCAAAGATTATTTGATTCTTATCTCACTTTCCAGGCAACGTTCACTCTCACAAGAATCAAATGAATGAAACCAAATGACACGTCAATGCAAGTAAAGCAGCCTGGTGGTACTCCATCCACTACAAGAACCCAGCAAAAGTTAAATAAGCACAAGGCTTTATGCTAGGATACAGCAGATACACACCACCTACTCATTCCCATTTACATAAGACTGTATCTCCATCTTCATAATTCTAAAACATCAACTCATAAATCATGGGTCTGCTACCTGTGGTTCTCCAGATGTTAATGGACTACAATTCCCATCAGTCCATTAACATCTGGAGAACCACAGGTTGCGGACCCCTGTGATAAATACACGACGCTTACAGAATCAGAACACCTATCAAGGTCTATCAAGGTCAGCAGTGTCCACCCCCTGACTCGTAGGGGCCTCGTGGAGAGCTCTTTAACATTATCTGTCACCTGATCCATTTAACTGAAGATACTGAGACCTGAACCTGAGACCACAATCTCTCCATCCTCTTACTCTTCCCTAGCTCTGTATTCAGGAAATCCAAGGAAATGCATTCAACACAAACAAGCCAAGTAAAAACAAAGAACTCAAGGAAGCAGGGGAGCACAATTTGGAGCGTAACAAGCTCAATAAAGAGACCTATTTTACATGACTAGGTGAAGATAGTATGAAATTTAAAAACAGGGTTGCAAATCACAAGATCTCTCAAGCACCTATTAAGATAATACCAACTAAGTTACAAAACTAAAAGGGTTTCGCAATCACACTGTTTAAAAAAAGATTATTGTTATAAAGATTAAACTATTCAAATCTGATTCTACAGAATTCAAGGGAGAAAACAAGTTTGAAATAAATCAGTCCACTTTGGTTATGATCCAAAAAGGATTCACCCCACTAGCAGCTGGGTTTCTCAGTTAATGCTTATGTTAAGTCCCTGAGGCCACAGCAAATGAATGTCAGAAAACAGGTAAAACTACAGGCCTGATGGAACACATTTCAGAGACTGGGGTATCGCTCCTAAACCCTGAACAGAATTCAGAGTAAAACTCATTCCTTTAATAACTCATCATCATCATCCCTTTAAGCAACTCCAGCATTTGGAAGGGCAGTTTCAGCAATACACAATTAATTCAAATAAAAAGCAGACTGTGGAAGAACAAACTGTTTCAGAACATTTACTGCATGTTTGCCTTTCACACAGCAATTCCAAGATCCCAACTTCCAAAAAATATTTCAACTTTAATGACTTGCATATTGTAAGAGCAGGTCTACAAACATCACAAAGCACAGGAATAGACAGCAGTACAAAGCATCGCCCTGTACTTCAGCACTGAATTCAACCACTGATAACCCTGGAGTTCAATTGAGCATAAGAAACACGTATATGAGAGAAAATAATATGGAAGATTCCTTATTTAATATACCTCTCGCTCCATAAATACAAAAGAAATGCTGTGTTCTACTTCTACCTTTGCACTACCCAACGATATCTTCCATTCCCTGTGTTATTCCATAAATAGATAAATTGAATAAAATAAGTAAATAAATTGCCCTGTGCATTTTCCCATGCCCTTGGAAATTTATTTAGATTTATCAACTGCTTACAACATTTTTTCTCATCAAAACAGGAGTTTCCTGCTACTCCTCTTACTAGCCAAATGGAACTCAGCTGCAGGGTGTTAACCCCATACCTCACTTAGCTACATGAAAGTCAGAATGAAGTACAGAAAGCCAGTGCACTTTATCACTTCTAGAAGGTTCAAATTATGGCCTGTTCATAGACCATGACAGACTATGTACATAATACGAAATCACCCTTCAGAATCATGAAAACCAGCCTAAAAGACAACAGTCTACAGATATAACAAGGTGAGCCATGTTTCTCCTATTAGAGTTATGCTTTTACAGCAACAGCACAGCTGTTTCAAGACCAGAAGGTTTTTGTCTTGTTTTTACGTTCTTCTGTTTCTCCTATGTAAACAGTACAAGGATGTGCCCTTCTTGGACCAAGTCCTCACAGACAGGCTTTCAATTTTCTTTCCCATTGAACACTTCCTATTAAGGAAAGTTCCCTTGGCTGATATGCATTCTGATGTTTTAGTCAGGAAACTAAGTATTCTCCATTTGCAAGGAATGAAAGGAATAAAAAACCCCAAAGCTTTCTGAAATGAGCAGACATGTTTAGATCACAGAAAGGAAGTAAAAAGCTTTGAAATCCCCATTAAGTCCCAACTAATCGTACAACCAAAAAAGCTTTTGAGAAGGGCTCCAACACAGATAAATCAATGTGAGTAACCTGAATCAGGCACAGTGAAAACTTTTAAATACTACATTACAAAATGTGCAGACAGTTGATGATAATGAAGGCATTTGCTCTCAACTCATGTTTCTTCTAAGATGTATCCAAGTGCCACAGTAGTAATTATATAAAACAGATATTTCTCCCTTTTCTTAACTATTCTATTCATAAGCAAACTGAGTCAATGACAATGTATGTAGTTAATCAACTATGACAGTGATGGCTAACCTTTTCAAGACCGAGTGCCCAGATTGCAACCCAAAACCCACTTATTCATCACAAAGTGCCAACACGGCAATTTAACCTGAATACTGAGGTTTTAGTTTAGAAAAAACAGTTGGCTCCAAGGCATGCGTTACTCGGGAGTAAGCTTGGTGGTAGTCGGTGGCTTTGCTTTGAAGCAACTGTGCAACTCTTCCAACAGGTGAATCACGACCCTAGGAGGTTTACTCAGAAGGAAGCCCCATTGCCAGCAACTGAGCTTACTCCTAGGTAAAAGATTGTGCTTTAGTTCTTTGCATGAAAATCAGTGGGGTTTAACAGCGCTTAACAGGGTTACCTACACTGCCTCCTCAAAACTAGGTCTTAGGTTTAATGCCAATAATCGAGCCCAGTGGCCCAGGCCAGCCTAGATGTGGGGGGGGGGGGGCGACTCTGTTTGCGCGTGCCCACAGAGAAGGCTCTGAGTGCCACTTCTGGCACCCGTGCCATAGGTTCGCCACCACTGAACTATGACAAGACCTGTTTAACTTTCACTGATCCCCTCCCACTCCTCCCCCTAAAAAACACTTTGAGTTTTACTATCTATCGCAAGGTTGCCACACAGCAGCCAGAAACCCCAGGAGGAACTGGGGCAAGGCCTGGCATGCCAGCATGCAGATGCCGCTTCCAAGTGACAACTGGACATGACATCTTTAAACGGTCTATAATTCTAACTCAATTAGATTTATTACAATTCTATTTGTACATCAGCAACACAATTCTATAAGTACAATCAGCAACACATAAAAGAAAATACATTCATACAGCAAAAACTCACCGACTCTCTAATCTAACGAGCAATCAAAACAAATAGTTGTAAAATGAAACCTTTCAATTTAAGATCATTTTCTGGGTACCATCGTTTAATTTTTAAAAATTGAAAGCTGACGCAAGCCACTAAATATGAATAAATAATTCATGTGGTGTAAACTACAGAATTCTTATGAAACCAAGAACAATCGTGTTATTGAATTAAGCTACTCCCACTAAACAAAATGTAGAATACATAAAGAGTTCTTTTCCCCTCAGCCACTGCCCTAAATGTCTGGAACACCATTACGCATTGCCAAAAGGCAAAAAAAGTCTTCGCTTCCTGTAGTCTTGCTTCATTACCTAACGTTTCCCTGAAATTAGAACTCTCTTAACAGATTGACGGCATGTTGCAAGTTTTAACCTTTTAAATGTAATTTGATCGTGTTTACCCAGAAAGCCCTGTTGAGAAGACTTTCACGGCCAGACTCAACTGGTTGTTGTGGGCTTTCCGGGCTGTATGGCTGTGGTCTGGTAGATCTTGTTCCTAACGTTTCACCTGCATATGTGGGCTGGCACCTTCAGAGGTGTATCCCAGAGAGATGTCTGTTACACAGTGTGGACTCAATGTGTAACAGACATCTCTCTGGAAAGCCCACAACAATCCTGTTGAGAAGTTTATTTTGATCCTTTATACTACTGTTGTTTCTGCACTCCCAGATTTTACTTGATGAAGCCAAACATTTTATGCATAGCTATTAATGCAGCTAAGCAGAACGAGGATTGTCTCGCATCAAATTGTAAACAAAATACTATTTTTGAATGTTCATTCAGTTGCTGCAAGTAGAAAACCAACATACTGAACAGAAAGTCTACTAGGAGTAGATATTAGCAAATGTTCCTTTTCCTAATTTATAATCCTCTGTTGTTGATTCTAACAATGGAGGTCTCTTCTACCACCTTCATATGAGTAAAGTGATAGCGCTGCTTGTCAAAATCACCCTTGGCACTTCAGTATCAACACTGAGTCAAACTTTCAGGCACCTTATTTTAAGAAGTCAGTGTTCTGGGAAAAGAGATAAAAAGGAATGAGTAAAAGCACTCATCTCCACATTTTTTTGACTTCCCACAAAGAAACTGTTCTGTCTGTCATCATTATACCTATCAGTAAATAGCCTGGCTCATGCAAATAACAAAAGCATCACAACTGGGTCACCCAGAGACAAAGAAAGGGTCTCACCTACTCCGAGGATTCACCAGGTATGCAGAAAAATACAATTCTGTAAATTAACAAAGGAAAAAACTCACCTAAAATACACCTGCACTCCAAAAAGCACAGAATACTACATGCAACTAAATGTAAACTGAAGGGGAAAATAAACTAGGTGGAAGAATGAGCCAGCTCAAACCTCTGAGAACTTACAATGCATGGAAAGGGAGAGGGGATGGGATTCAGTTTCCAAGTTGCTACTCCTGAGATTCCTTTAACACCCCACGTTTGTCCCCTCTTAACAGCAAAACTGTTTGCCTGTCTGGTAGAACACCAGCATTCCACAGGAAGGCACAAGATTTAGTTCCTGCCTCCCTGAGGAAGGGATGGGAAATCACCCAGCCAGGAGGCCCGGAGTCACCTCCAGGAGAAAGGATCTTAATGGCAAAAAAAAATCTGGGTTCAGAATGCACATGAATGACTGTACCTATCTCCTGCCCATAAACCGGACCATAAGGAAGCAAGCACCAAATCAGTTGCTAGAATCTAAACACCAGAGAAAGGAGGGAGATGAGAGGAGGAAGCTCTCCCTGAACTGCTTCTCCTCTTGGGTCATCAATTTGATCGATTAAATGTCTTACTTGCCAAAACCACACATTTTCAAGGAATAAAAGGTGATGAGAGTAGGGATTGAACACATATAAATTTAGTCCAGGTATTGGTATTATTCAGGTATAATGGGGATTCTTAGGAAATACCTGTATCTGAGTTCCAGTTTTTCCGGGAATATATGGGAATATCCAAGTAGGAATTTCTCCTTTTAACGGGTTTACTGAGCAACAGGGAGCAAGGGGAGGAAGGCAACTCTCCAAGGAAAATGAAATCACACATTAGGGGCCGCTATTTCGGCCCAATCAAGATAATTCTTTCATAGCCTTCTGACCATGTCCTTCTGACCAAGGACAAAGAAAATAAAAGCAGGGCTGGCTGCCACTTGATTTCACTACAGGATGAGATATTTTGTAGTGCTGCTTGTGGCTTGCCTCTGACTGCACTGGCCTGTCTGTGGCTTATACTGCAATCCTAAGGAGAGTGACTGGAGTCCAAGCCCAGTAATTTCAATGGGGAGCTCCTCTTCTTGTTTTCTGCCACGACTGGTTTGTGCTTTAGTTTAAAATATTCTTTCTATTTCTCCTGTGTATTTTTGGCTGGCGCATTGTACTGGGGAGAGGGGGTGCCCCCTTCCTAGGTTTTCTTTGGTTTTGTATTGCATTGTTTGGGGATTAAATGGTTTGTGCCGCTTTGTCAGAGTCACTTGGCTTGTTTTAGAAGTTTTAATATTAGCTGTTTGACACCTTAATTTTTAAAGAGACTGTGCTGGGGGGAGGGGGTCTCATATTGTTGCAATGTTTCAAAGTTTACCTTCTGGTATTCTTCATGTTTTACCGTTTCAGAGGGTAGCCATGCTGGTCTGCAGTAGAACAGATAGATTTAGGTCAAATAGCTCCTTAGAGACCAACCAGATTTTCAGGGTATAAGAATTCGAGAATCAAAACTCCCTTCATCAGATACACGGATTTCACAGTCATCCTTTGATAGGAAGACTGTGAAATCCGTGTATCTGATGAAGGGAGTTTTGATTCTCAAATTGATTCTCAAATTCTCAAACCATACCCTTTGATAGCTATTGGAAAGATCATTCTTTGTGTATTGTTTGGGGAAGTGGTTTACTGGACTTCTGGGATGTTTCGGTTGTTTTTGAAATATTTGATTTGATGGTTCCCTTCATCCAAACACTTCAGGCAGTCACTTTTCTGGACCCAGGCACAAGATGTGCAGACATCACTGAACAGGTTGAAAGAGGGTATCAGGTCCAGCCTGGAAGCTGTCACCAAGCAGCATGTCTAAATAGCAGAAACTTTGCAAGGGTAGTCTTGCTGAGTGGGCTGGCCAACTCTTTCACTGCAGAGATAAGTTCTCTTGGTGGGTGGAGCCTTTGCAGGCTGAGAGGGTCACACCACCTTAAGCAAGGGAGGAAGAGGGGGAAATCAACCCTGATACCTCTTGCTGCCTCCACTTCTGAGAAGAACTTCCCCCCTGCCGCCTCCAAGATGTGTATGTAGACTGCAGCCATCAAAGAGGCAGTGAGCCTCTCTGGGAATCTAAGTCAAATGAGTCAGGCTTCAGTGGGAACAAGGACTACCTAGGTGAGGCCCGTGAGTTGATTTCCAGCTATCCAGTGAGTTACTGTAAGTAGGAAAAAAGGTGCTCTGGCCAGACCTCTCACTTGTGGCTCAGAGGCTCATTTCATACCCTCTGATTAGTGTTTAGAGTACGTTTTTGCCCAGACAGGTGAAATTGTCAGCCTACACCACCATCCTTTCCCTGAAGGATCAAGTGCTTGATCTGCCTGAAGGTCAACTAGTCACTCTTCAACTATCCCTCCCAGACAGCAAGTGAAGTGAACACATCCTTGTTCCTGTATCCACTGTGCCTGTTTTGGAGAACTGGAAGAAAATGGTCTTTCCAAAACTTAAAAATCAGAACTAGAAGGAAATTCCTTGGGGAAGTGATGTTAGTATGTCTGTCTGTGTCAGTGTCTTGATGAATCTGGCTTGCTGACTTGGTACCACCTTGCAAGGGTAGTTTGGGTCAGATTCTCTGGTTTGATATTGGATCTGGGCTCTGCTTGGTTTCTGTGGTCTGACATTGGTTCTGATGCACTTGCGACAGCACCCTTTTCTTCATTTGGGCTGGCTTGGATTGTCTGGGTTGACACTGATTCGGTTGGGTTCGCTAGTTCTGTTCCCATTAAAGGGCTTTTGGCCAGTTTTTATTTGTTCTTGTGTATTTAGCTATTGATTCTGTCCCAGAGAAAGCATGAATATTTTTTCCCATAGGAAACAAGGCAGACAAGTAGAATGGCTGATGGCATCTTGTTCAGGGGCCTGTAGAATTGGTCCTCTTGGTCCAGTTTGCTTGAAACATTAGGGATGAGAGTTTTTAATGGACAGGCAGTATTAGGTTCCTGCAATCTGTGTTACTGGTTGAAAAACAGTCACTCCAGCTCCCCCTGAGAAATTCCCCCATACAGACTAATTAAACGTAAATAATCCCAGAATCTCACCTACCCCCCAAAAATGGACCTAAATCCTCAACCATGCAGCTATTAGAGACTATAATCACGTAGATATCTGATGTGACATTTTACATCATAAACTTTGAACATCTGTAAGAATCTGTTTCCAGCAAATCACAGCCTTCACTATGAGAAGAAAGAGTTCCGTCCCAAATACCTCACGCTTCCAAACCTTAGCAGGCTTACTTAATTTCTAGGGAGGGTATGTGTACCTTCCTGAACATAATATAGCCAGGCTGAAAACAAATATTAAAATATGCCATCATGCTGATCTCATTATATGAGCGCTTATTTCCCTGATAACAACACTATCAACCTCAGCCCAGTGCTAGAAGAAAGAAATAATTACTGTGATGACTTTCGCTGTTTTGTGAATCCATGAAAGGACAGGCTGCTGTCACCTCTTCAAACTCCCATTTCACATACTTACTTGAGAAAAAATTCCTGCTTTGAGCAAGAGTTAATGAGACATATTTATCACTTATTAAGAGACGAGACACCAAGTATACCTTAAAAACAAAAACAAATCAGAAGCTAACCTAAATCACTGTTCAAGAACACTGTATTTGTAAATGTGAGGAATAAATAAAATATTGCCACGTAACTCTTACAGGTAACATTCCTGTACGCTGTGCATGTGTATGGCTGCATGGCCACCATAATGGGACCGCCTGGCAAGGGAAGCTCCCCTGGTTGGCTCACATCTGCGCAATGTTTTCAGACTGAACAGCTCTAGGGAACACTTAGAAAGAGGCAAAGAGGTTTTGCTTACAAAGTGATGGTTTATTTTTAATAGTTTGGTAGCAATAAGAATTATATTAAATTAGGGCAAATGAAATACAGTATCAAAACGCTCCTGCAGCATAATTAGGAAAAGATGAACATGAGGCAAAGGAAGCAGAGATTCAAGCAAGATAAAACAGGAAAATAATTCAAAAGGATAGTCTTACCAATGTGAAGCCATTTATCATCAACAGTGTTCAATCCAAGTCATCTGGGATGGGCCCATCATGATATCCCCCCCCCCAGAATTTGAGCTTGTACTTTGAGAATGCAAAAGTAGGCACAAAGATGAAAGAAGGCTCTTGGTCACCAACTACACAGGTTACAATGAGCAGATGTGCAGAAAGCTAGGAGGAAAAATAAAAGGAAAAGAATATAAATTAGTAAATTGTAACATTCATTTAATTTACATCCTACCTTTGCCCCCCAAATGGCTCTGAAAATAGCTTCCACAGCTCAGTCAGAAGGTTTGACAAAGAGGTCAACTACTTACCTCTTTGCCAAATGGCAATGAACCTTACTTTAGTCCATGATATAAATGAAATTTATTTCCAATCTATTTTCTCTCATGGACTCAATTATTCTGTGTACACAGAACTGTAAAACGACACATTTTTTAAAAAAAGACTATTCCCTACAAACCTTACATATGGCAGAATAATATTTAGCAAACATGTAGTATGTATGTAATCTGCAAGTTTAACAAAAGTAGTGTGTCCTGACTGGAATGAAGAAGACCATGTAAGCTTCTGTTCCTTTGCCCCTTTGCAAGTATGTCAAAAAGGCACTTCAAATCCCATCTTAAAGAATGAAGTGAATGAAGATCACTTTTCTCTGAAAATACATATTAGTTTTATCGAGCTAACCACACTGTACACAAAACAGTGCAATCATCTTCTAATGTAGATATAACTATGTTTCAATTATGACCCATAAAAAAATTGGGGAGAGCAATAAAGTCAGTTACATACTTGTTTTAACTTGCTTAAGCTGCAGAGAATTTCTCCCCTTCCCCTTCCCTACAGCAAACATTGTAATGTTCAACAGACTTACAGTGCAATTCTATGCAGAGTTGCACCAGTCTGAACTCACTGAAATTAATGGGCTTGGACTGGATTAATTGTGGAAAGGGCTGCAATGTTATTAATTTCACCCTGGAGGCCGCTCAGGCAAATGTTAACTGCTTACTACAATTCAAGTCTCAACATGCAACAAGACTGCTTACAAGGCTCAAAAAGAATATTGTTAGTTATCACAGTATGAAAAATTCTAGACGTAAACAGAGCTGCACTCAAAACAATTTTATTGGTGTTCTGATAGAAGAATTTACTGATTTCCTTTTAGCAGTAAACAATGGAAAATGAGTTAAACATGGGAAACCCACTCCCTCTTAATCATATTTCACATTTTACACACAATTGATTTAACTTCCTGATCAGAGTTGTCCAGAAGCACAAGATAAAAATCAGTGTTCAGAATACGTAGAACAGACAAGAACAGCTGTAGAGACCACAAAACATTTATTGTAAGTATGACTTTGAAATACTTTATGTAAGCAACAGTTCATGTTGCATACAATGGGGCGTCAATACACTAATTACTGTGAACAGCACCTATGTACAATATCAATGGTGAGGGAATCTTCCCTTGGAGGTACCCTTTCTTGAAAGATTATATTTTGAGATTTATACTTTGATTAATTTAGACAGTCCACAAAAAATTGATCTTGCACAAGCTCCACTAAAATAAATTAGAAGTGGGACCTTTGCACGTCATAGCTTTTTACCACTTCACAAACTGCCTAAAAACGCCCAGATTTATTGAACGTTCTTATTACCCCGACAACAGACTATGAAGGCAAGAAATGGAGACTATGACCTCAGAATGTAAAGAGTAATGTGACTCCTTCTGTACCCTTCCACCATTCTTTACATAATGTTGCGATCACTCTATATTAGAGCTTCAAATCAATTAATATTTTCCTAAGTGGCAAGGACAAGATCCACAGACTATCTGCCTCAAGTTCCCATCCGGAGACCTCTATAGCTTACGATTCTATACATGATAGTACACTTTACTAGTGAACCTCAAAGAAAGCTTACTAGCTCTGAAAGGCTAGGTTTTTTACATATGTAACTATGGGACCGCTGCAGAGGAAATTCAGATTGGCAAGTAGGGGGATAAGCCTGAAGCTTAATTTTAAATCTGCATAGCCACTCGATACTATAATTCTCACTTTTGGCACAACCTGCTATGTATTTAATTTCTATTTTCTAAGTAAGAATAGAGAAAATTTGTATCATTAACCAGCCCTGATTTATAGCTGGCAACAATGTTCCATCATATCCTAAAACCTCTATTTGTTAATTTGAAGACCCAGTGTGTAGATGTCCTCAAGTAGGTTGGCTTGTCTATGCTGAAACATTCAAAATTCTCAAAATAATCTTCTAGACAAATTCATATAGTTGTAAAAGACTGGAAGGATAAGTTCTCTGTCTGCTACATCTTCTAAATGCTGCTGTACACAAAGATCAAATCTGTTCTTAAATGGTCACTGCCATGCCTAGAACTGGCCACATGTACCTGGACTTTCAATCTGAGCTACAGAACCATTAGACCAGGGGTCTGCAACCTGCGACTCTCCAGATGTTAATGGACTACAAATCCCATCAGCCCCTGCCAGCATGGCCAATTGATGAGAATTGTAGTCCATGAACATCTGGAGAGCTGCAGGTTGCAGACCCCTGCATTAGACATTCAATGAATTAACATGGAATTGAGCACAGTTTATAGAACCCAGAATGTACAGACCTACCAACAAGCACTGATGGTACGCCAGACTATAAACAAACTCTTTTTTTTTAAACAGTTGTACACTAGACCCCAAAACTGACTTTTTCCTAAGCACCTGAAAGGCTACAGTATGTGGGCTATTTGTGGTATGTATTGTCCAAATGTTAAACAAATACTTAGCTATTTTACACGCATACGCATCAATATTTAAAACCTTCATGTTGTCATGCCCAATGCAATTGTAATATGTCCCCTAATAATTTACCAGGGCTTTATCCAAGGACTTCAGGCAAGGTAAAAGAACCCAAAATGAAGCAGTAGTGAGTCTCAAGGACTCTCAAAAATCTCCTTATCAAATATATACACACACATACACACACACACAGCCACTATTAAAGGTTTACTAGGCAGTTGCAATAGACATGCACAAGAAATACAATAAAAACACTAAACATCTAACTAGATGGCAGAAAAAAATCAAGAACTTTGATTTCTTGGGCATCATTTTGGATTCGAAAGAATAAATAAATCGAAAGAATATCGAAAGAATAAATAAATAAATAAATAAATTACTATGACAAGCCAAAACAATATGAGATCCATACCTCACACAGAATGTCCTGTGGGATCTAGAGAAGGATTCTGTGCACTCTCCAAAACAACAATCACTTGACAACCCCCTCCATGTCTGGGAGAGGGCACTCAACCCTTTAGCAGATGCCAGGCAATCTGAGGGAGGTAAACTGTGTCAGAAAGGGTATGGAAGAACAGAGATGGAACCAGGAGTCAAGGAAGGTTAGAAGGGAGGAACTGGGTTTTGTTGGTCCCTCTTTTGTAAGTAGACCAATCGATCAGCAAACTCTCCAAGTAAAAACACTCAGATAAAAAAACCTAAGGACTGTTTTAGCACGGCATATAAAACTAGCTCCGGGTAGGCACAGGGGCAAACCTCTAGTGGGAAGGAGTTTTCAAGAATTCTCAGAGAAACACCTTCCATAATAACGGAATGCCAAGCAACAGACAATGCATTCCCTACCACAGGAGGGTATACAAGCAGAATGCTTTGCTAGATCACCCCCAAAACCATAGCACTGTTTTCTGGGGGGCAAGAAGCAAAGCTTGCCCCATCCACACCACTGCTGTTCCAAACTTACCAATGGAATAAACTTGCAGGAGAACACCATTGGTTGGTTCTCCAGATGTTAAGAGAGCTCGGCAACACAGCACCAGGTATAAACAGACCACGCTTCCCAACAAATTTACTCTGAATATCAAAACTCCTTAGAATTGATATAATTCTAGATGTAAAATCTAAGTTTTGCTCTTCTGTTTTAGAAAAGGATGCCAGACATCAAGTTCTAATATAGGCCAATGCCATCATGTGAGAGCCAAAGTATTACATAAGACTGATACTTTTCTTTAAATCCGAATAGCAGATATGCAGGCAACCATTCCATTACAAAGCATATTCCCAGTTGTTATGCCCCAGTCTGCTCATGTAACACATACTATTACTGATGTCATCATTTTAAGAACAAGTAAAAGGATTCTAGCCAGGATACAGTTAACATAGTAAGAGTTCCTTGAAGCATTATACATTATACATATGCTCACTACAGTTCCTATTTAAATGCTCTCTGGGCTATTCAAACACTTCCTCCAAAATGAATTCCACTCATGGAATGTTGGGCAATATCACAGGAGCTAATACTGCAATAGAACAAGCTAGCCATTTCCTATCTATGAACAAGGCTGGGAACTAATGCAGTATTTAATATAAACCCAGCATCAAAAACATAGGAAGTGTCCACAGACAGCCAATTTCACCTATTCTGATGCCACCGCTGTCCTGTGCTTTCAAAACACATACACAGCCTGCACTAATTGGTTAAGCATCTTGGTTTCAGGAAGGCATACTACAATTTAACACTATAGGTAAAGATTTCTCAAAATCATGGAACAAATGACCAGACATACACGAAGAAAAATTGGAGGGGAAAAAGGCAGCAAAACACATAAAGCATATGTGTCAAACTCGCAGCCCTCCAGATGCTGGCAGGGGATGATGGGAACTATAGTCCATAACATCTGGAGGGCTGCGAGTTTGACACCTGTAACATAAAGGGATCACTGTCATGAGAACAGTGAAGGAAGTTAAGCTAAACACATCTATCAGCCCCATCCGAAGGGGGAGGGCAAATCTGCCAGTGGGAGCACTGCGGCACAGCACTGGCAGATCTGCCCTCCCCAGGGCACTTACCCTGATGGGAGGGGTGAATCTGCCAGTGTGCAGCAGTGGAATGCCACGCCAACACCCCAGCACCCATGCCACCAGGGTAGTAGGGGTCGGCCCGGGGTGTGGTCAGAGGAGGAGTCAACCTTAGTTGGCTTTCTTCCAGCCACTGCCCACATTACGCTGGCAGCCAAGGCCTCAGACTTAGACCACCAAAAAGATGGCATGAGTCCATTCAGTCCAATGGGGGTTTCTTGGCAGTGGGGAGGCTTTTTTTGCATTTTAAGCCTCCCAATGCTGCTGGAAGCCCCCATGAAAGCAACAGGTCAGTGCAGTCACAACTAGCCACCCAGCCCGTTGAGTGGGTCTGCCCCAACAGTTAGAATTGCTAACCCCCTGGGAAAAAAGTCCTGCTTTTTAATAGAAACTTAACTTGTGGAAATGGACAGCTGAAGTTTCTTATGACACAGAGCTAAATAGCATCCCGCTCAATCTCCATTAAAAGGACAGGAGTCCAGGCAGTTGACAACCCAGCTGATAGTACAGGAAACCTAATAAAACCATACTATTAAGGCAAGAGAAGATGGAACGAGTTGTGCCAACTTAACTTAGAGGCCCAAAGCTGAGTACACAGATCATTATACTGTACAGAGAAATAGAAAACCAGACCTGTAACAGACCCTGGAAATAATATAATCAAAACAGTTGCTTAAGGACTCACTTTATATTCTCACTGTCCCACACCAATCAAAAAGCAGGTAGCTGCAGTCTGCACTAGCTGGAATCAGAGATATCTTTGAGGGCAGCCCCAAACAGATTACAGTAGCCCAATCTAGAAGATGCAGAAATGTAAATTGGCCTGGCTACAGTGGGAGATTACAGAAAGAATGACAGCTTGCAGGTCAAATGTACATGACAGAAGCCAGGCTTAGCAATTACTCCAATCTGTTCTTCAGGAAGCAAAGAGAATCCCCAAACATTTCACCCTATCTGATAAGGCTTTACACCAACCAAAGTTGGCATATCAATTTTTTCTAGAACATCCGATACCCTTACCTTGACCACTTCCATCTTCTCTTAATTTAATTTCAACTTGTTTCCCCTCATTCATAACATAGATTCAGGACAGAGACCATGGAATATGAAAACTGTGACAGAGATATCTAACTGGGTATCCCCAATATCAATAACACCCCACTATGATGCTATAGATTACCTCAGGGCCTCATATAAAAGCACAGCTACAATGTACACAATATATTGGGTACAGCACATTATAATTCCCCAGATGACCAGTGGAAATTGTTTGCTGTCTACAGAAAAGGACAGAACAAAGCTACTTGACGATGGTTGACCTTATCAAAGACCTCAAGAAGGAAATGCTCTGCAATATCATAGTTACAGATCATGCACTGGCCCTACCAAAGGAATGAAATAACCAGGTCAAAAGCCAGGCTGGAAAGGTCACAGGAAAATGTATCAGTCATGTCTGAAATTGTTCTGCCATCAATTTCTGAATCTTTACCATCACATTTTTAACAAAGGCCAAGACTTAAATCCCTAACAATCATTTGTCTGTTTGACCCACATCTTCCCTCTGCCCATCAATCCTAACTGAATCAGATAGAAAGGGATGAAACAATAAATAGCTGCATCTGAAACCTTGGTGTGCATTCTAAGTACAGGTCTGGTGCGACCCGTGATCAGTCAAAACTGCAATGTGGAAAGTCACGGTGTGGTGGGGGAAGCAGTCCAAGCAGTGCTCCGTGCTAACCACAGAACTTTTCCCCTTTCTCCTTTCCTCTTCAGTCTGCTGTCCTCCCAAGTTCGGTGGAGCCTCATGAACTCTGAAGAACAGGCAAGCAATCTGCAATCAAAGACAATCTGATGCAAGTAAGAATGGGGCTTGCACTAATGGAAGGAAGACCCAATCCCCACTATCCTTATCATATGCCATTAATAGAAAGGCTGCAGTCCGATGTGTAGAAGTTGCTTCTCCTCTTGTAGCCTGCAAAAAACTATAGTTGCCCCCAACCACCACCCCGTGACTTTCCACATTGCAGTCTTGACTGATCACAGGTCACACCAGACCCACACCCCTCACAACACAAGCACACAAGCTGCCAGAAACACCTGCAGCTCTGACGCTCACTCCCACCCTGAGGCAGCTTGTCTGTGCATGATGAAAAAAGGCCACAGACGTCACCTTGCCAGCCCAAGGCTCTTTGATACACGCTTTGGGAGGGCCAAAAAATTGTGTGCGCTTTCCAAATCGTGGGGGGCGCTGCACCTCTAACCCCAGGGATGCGAAAGGAACAACTGTAATAGCAGAAGCACTAGGTAAGCAGGGTTGCAATTTTCTAGTACTTGTTCTATAACCTTCTGAACTTTTTCTATGTAACTTAAGTTGCAATTGTAACATAAGAACAAAAATCTACTTGAATACAATGTAGCTAGCCAAGAGTATTGGTGTTTTATTGCAACAAATGTACTGTTTGGATAATTTGTTTTCCTTTCTTTCCACAAATACAAAGGTTACATAGAAATGTTATTACTGTTTTATTGTTCAGTGATCTTTTGTTATTTATTCTTATAGAACAACACGCCTAATATGAAAGAATGCATTGTTATCGTGAGTCTCCTGAAGGTTCAGACAAATACCTGCTCCTTTTTGCTCATGTAAATCCACCTCCCCTTTGCACAGGTCAGAGAAAATTCTTACAACCAGTACATTAGTAATTCCAGCAAACTGAACAAAGCAAGGAGGACTACAGATGTTTAGATGAAGATGAAATATTTACACTTTACTATAGAAAAACTGAGTGAAAGGGGAGAGATGCTTATGCCACATAGCAGAAGTACTGAAAACCTGGCCACCTCATCCAGCAGAGCATTTTACACAGCAACCAACTAGATGCCTCCAGAAGGCATGTAAATAAGGCACAGAAACTAAAGCCTTCCCCACTGGTATTCAGAGGATTACTACCTCTGAGTTTGGAGGTTCAGTTTGGTTGCTGTGACCGTCTGTAGTGCTATCACCCATGAATGTATCTAAACCCTTTTAAAACCACCTAAAGCAGGGTTGTTGCACTCGTTTATTACCAGGACTGGATATGACAGATGCAACTTGGGCAGCCTGGGCCCAGTGAAGCAGGGGTGGCTGCCTCGCCCCCAGAACAGCAATAAGGGATGGCCTGGCCTGGTGACCTGACAGTGAGGTGAGGCGGCTGCCTTGAGAGGGTTTATCAGGCCCACATGCCAGCTAAGCAAACCCCCCCGCCCTTCACTCCAGATCTGGAGCAATGGGAGCTACCTCAGCTGTCCTGCAGGCCTGATAATCAACTTTAATGGGGCACATCTGGCCCCCGAGTCACATGTTTGACACCCCTAAGCGATGCTGTATTTCAACACTACACCCTGCTTTCCTACTCAAGTGCTTCTTGTTGTCTGTCTCAAATCTACTGTTCATTAAATTCACTGGATCCTACTAGTTACAGCATTATGAGAGAAAAAGTTCTTTCTATCTACTTTCCTCCACCCCACACATAATTTTATAAACCTCTAACACATTCCTTCTGTCATCTTCTCTCTAAATCAAAATACACCAAATTCCTTTGTCTTTTCTTGTCAGGAAAGCATTCAAATCTCCGTATCGTTTTGACTGCCCTTTTCTGCAGTACTATACAATCCATTCTGAGAAACAACAGCTAGAACTGCAGCTCTGCCATACATGAACACCAGAGCACTACAATACTGGATGTTTCATTTTCCCAACAAACCCCATCATAGCTTTGCTTATAGCTTTGTGGGCGCTAAAGTTTTACATCTGGGATTTGAAACATACTCCTGAAATGGGAAAAATAATAAGCAGGGTGCTGAAGCACTTGTCCTGGATTCAAAATAAGGCCATGGAGGCTTCCCGTTGTGGAACATTTTATACAAAAACAACATTAGCCTGAATCCCTTTGCTTCTTCGAATTGGCCACCATGGAGGAAAGAGACACACAAACCAATATACAACAAAAACTGCATAGAATCAAAGCATTCTACATACACAGGTTGAAAACTACATATCCTTTGGGATTCAGTTCCAACCTGGACTTTTCTGCTTTTCTATGGTCCCTTCCATACATGCTGAATTTCACTTTCAATCCACTCTGCAGCTGGATTTTACTGTGCAAAATAGCAAAATCCACTTGCAAACAATTGTGAAAGTGGACTGAAAGTGCATTATTCTGCATGTGGGGAAAGGGCCTATGAACTGTACCACTTTAATTACTAACACCTGCGTGGAGGTGTGCTGGCAACTGACTTTTAGAGACTGACAGAGTTCTTTCTTTTCAAGGACATTTTCTTCAGCAACAGAAACCTTTGCAGAGCCAAAAGAAGTTCAACTTGGTAATTTTTATGTCTAATGTCTTTGTTGAACTAGAAAAGAATATCTCTCTCTGTTGGTCTGATGAAATAGGGACCTGCTCATGTATATATATTCTATTTCAGATTGTTGTAAGAACAAGTTAATATATGACTCACTGACCTGCATTCAAAGTAAGTAGAATGAAAACACTGCCTTTTAGAGTTGGAACTGTAATATGGAAATAAACAATAATATATTTATTTACATTGTAGATACAAAGCACTCACAAGCCTTTGAAGATTTTCAAAGTCAGAATATATCCAGAAACTGGTCACTCGTGTTGGGTTTTCAATATTCAACATTTAGTGATTAGCTATCCCTGAAAAGATTACGGAAGCAATTGTTAAAGCGCTGATTAGTTCTTACGAATGCATTCTTGTCTGTATGTGAGATTTACTTGAAAATGTATTGAGGCATTACTGAGACACAGCCCTTTTAATGTATATATTATATTTAATCAACTCACAAATTATACAGTCTGTTAGCCACATTGAGTGCAAATATTTGCTTGTTTGGTTATTCCATTTGCATGCCCCCCCACCCCCCACCAAGTACTGTATACATCCTGAAATGGATGGAATTCCACCCATTCCCTGGGAAAGAAGAAATGGATGTGTCTGCCTCAAGAATACATTTGCTTTTTTGCTAGCCAGGATGCAAGGACAGAGCTACAATAAAGTACATCACATCAATTCCCATGCCTTGAAAATATGATGACCTGACTGTGTACCACCAAAATACAATATCAACAGTTTTCATACTGGTAATAATGTATTTGAGCATAAATTCTATTGAGATCCAGAGAAACTGGCCTCCACTATACTGTAATATTACAGTCAGAGAATCTTCAGTGGTTGATTTCAAATATAATTTTTCATATTTAACCCCATCTTTAGAAATCTTCAGGACATAAGTTTCATTCCACAGCCATAACATTACTGAAAACAGACATTTCGCAGCCAGAGATGTGTCATTTGGACGTACAGATATATATTTTCTTTTTTAAAGTCCCCCATATTGGGGCAGCTAACTAACATCTACATGTTACCACCATAGCTGAGGTCCAAGAATCATTTCCCAGGGACCAATACAAGCTGGCAATTCAGCCTGACTCCATGCCATCCATCCAATGAACCACAAACAAAAATCCTGTATTGTTTTAGAAATTTTAAAATGATATACTAGTAGCCCAGGCCAGATACCCTGGCAAAATGCACTTATCTTCTCTCATGGCCCCATGCTTGTATCCTGACCCAGCTGAATAGAAATATATATGTTAAGTGAATGTTTAACTTTACACAATAAGATATCATAATTTTTTAAACCACAGTTTGTTTCTGCTGTTCAGGCACTCCAGACAGACACATTTCCCAAAATAAGGTGATACTCTGCCCAGGAAATTCTGCTGCACTGTTCCCAAACACTAACAATACCTCAACTATAACAGCAGAATGCATAGAATGTATTCTCCCTCCCCACCCCCACCCCCTGCATTTAACAGGGTTCTGGTAAGCCTGTTGGACCTAAAGAGTGAAAAACACAAGAGCTGGCTGGAGCAACAAAGACACATTGCTTCACTTGTTCCATGTTTCCCTCCAACAGAAGGCCCTTGTTCTCCTACCACACGTGTAGCCAGCCTCATGTCTTGGCCCCTCCAGCCCAGAAGCGACCTGCCACGCAGTCCTCCCCTCTTGGCCTGTACATGCATGCACACACTCCTCTTCATGCTGCTCTCCTTCCAGCCACCAGGCTAACCTCTGGCAAAACAACTGCAGCTTCCACGACAGGCCAGAATATGGGGAGAGATGGGTAGGTTCACGCCCACGTCTCCCGTCTAGCCTAGGTGTGATGCATGTTTATGTTACACATAATAGATCTGCGAGAGAGTATCGGGAGCATGAAAGCTAGGTGCCTGCAAGAGCGCAAGGGGAAAAGCTCATCCTCCCCACCCCACTGAGTTGATTTGCCTTCACGGGTGTGTGTGTGTGTGTGTGTGTGTGTGTGTGTGTGTGTGTGTGTGTGTGTGTGTGTGTGTGTGTGTGTGTGTGTGTGTGTGTGTGTGTGTGTGTGTGTGTGACTTATTTCCACCCCTAACCCACCCCCTGCAGAAAGAGAGATTAAGGCATTGCCTTAAGGGCCTCTTTTTTCTCTCACAAAGGCATGACCATGCTGGACAGTTACCTGGGGGCCCCACGCACATGGGGCCCCCTATGTATGTTGAGACTTGCTGCCAATAAATACTATACTAACCTACAAATACTTGTTACTAGAAAATGCATGTCTACCAGGTATTTTACTAAAGATAATGAACATTCACGTTAATCTTTAGGACAACAAGAAAACATAAGGGCATTCGCCTCTGATTTAGGAACACTCTCACATCTGCAACCACACGTGCATACATGTGTACGTCTCTCAAGCACGGCTTGGGTGGGGGGGAGACTATAATGCTGTTAAGGCGGCCCTGCTCGCTCGCTCTCACACACCTCCCCACGTAAGAGATGCGAGAGGGCACAGGTGGCTGAAAGGGAGCCAACGGGGAACGTCGACCCACTTAATTCACCCTGCTGTAAGAAGCCCAATAAAGGACGGGAGGGTGAAGGATACGGGAGAGGGGGGAGTGGCAGAGGAATACACGCGACCCCTCCCCCCCCAAAAAAGATGGGGTTTCTAAAGGGGACGGTAGAGGTGGGAAGAGAGGGAGGTGGCTGAGGGGAAGGAAGCGCTCAGAACAGACAGGGCTTCTTCCTCCTCCTCCTCTCCTCTCCTCAGGCTGTAAACAAAAGAGACCCAGCGGGCAACGAGCGGGTGGTGGGGCGGAAGCTTCCGACTGGCTCTGCCCCGTTTACAAAGCGGGTCTCGAGGCGGAGGGGCGGTTGGTTTCAGTTGGGAGCAGGGGGGCGGGCTCAGCCCAACCTTACCCGCGACGCCGCCTCCTCCCCAGGTGGGCTCAGCTCACCTCCTTCCCTCCTGCTTCCAGGTGAGCTGGTGGGCGGGGGGCTCCGACGCAGCCCAGAGACTTTCTCCTTCTCCGGAAGCGCCTCGCGCACCGCCGCGGCCACTCGCCGTCTCCTCCTCCTCCTCCTCCTCCTCACGACGGTGGGTGCGGGCCCTTTAAGGATTTCGTTGCGATCCAGACCGAGGGACGACTGCAGCCTCTGCCCGCGTCTCTCCCTCCAGCTTTCTCGGCTCCGTCCTCTGCCCGCCTCAGCCACTTCCCCATTGGCAGGACCCCCTCAAACAGGAACAAACATCTCCGCCGCTCATTCGCCAATTCTCACGCCCCTCTGGCGTCGCGGACTCCGTTCTTCATCCTGAGTGGTGCTCCCGCAGTTCGAGGCCCGCCTCTGGGACGGGGCACAAAGGCGGGAGCTCGTCTCCGCCAATGAACGCGGAGGAGTAGGAATCCGTCCCTCCTATTGGTGTCACGGAATGGCCTCCTCTCCTTTGGAGTGGTCGCGAGTGAGGTCACTCCACCGTCTTAGCCAGGCTGTCCTCGGGAGCCCTTAGTCGCCCAAGGAAAAATGCGGACGCCTGCGAGGACTTGCCCTTTAAGTACGGCTTGACCAGTTAGGGACCATGTGAAAAAACACAACTTCATTTTTCCATGAGAACAACAGTAAACGGCCCAGTGAAGCTAAATGGAAACATGAGTTGCTGCCTTAGAAAAAGGACTTTTTAAAGTCTTTGTCTGCATGCAAATGCAGGTTGAAAGGGAGTCGGTAAATGCAAATATCATTTGTGAATTACCTGATAGAGCAAGGGTGTGTGAATTGGCACATAACGACAGAAGTACTGCAGGTATGACATTTATATGGTTGTGGGAAATATTAGGACAATAAAAAAATTTACTTATTTAACATTCCTTCCCCCCCCCCCCCACACACACACAGTTGGGGAACAACATGGATATCAGTTACATTGAGCCTTTGGACACTTTTGGAATTCTGGCATGGCATGATGGGCACACAATGGTGGCCACAGGAGGTGGAGCCAGCTTCAAGATGATTGCCACAGTTTGTGTCCAGTCACTCAGGGAAGACTCTTGTGTTATAGTGGCAGCTGCTATCCAAGCAACATTTTTAGTCAAATTTCCAATGTCCATCCAAACCCTTGCTGGGCAAAAGTCCTACCTGGCCATACATACCGGTACTTCCTAAGAATACTTGGCAGGTGCTGGAAAAGATGTCTTTTCCGTGGGCACTACGTTTGGGACCCCTTTAGAATCACTAAAAGACAATATAACAATTAAGGTGCCAGATTAGGATCTGGGAAACCCCGGTTCAAATCCCCACTCATGCCATGAAAGCCTGGTTGGTGACTTTGGGCCAGTTACACACTCTCAACCCTGACTAGTACTTGGATGGGAAAACTAGTACTTGGATGGGAATACCAGGGTTGTGACAAAGAGGCAGGCAATGGCAAACCACCTCCAAAGGACTCTTGCCTTTAAAACTTTACGGCGATTGCCATAAGCCAACTGTGACTTGGCATTTAAAAAGGGGGGGGGGTTGGAATCTCTGAGCCAGAATGCTGTGGCCAGGCTGCTGACAGTAAAAAAATGAAAATCTAAGTAAGACATAGATTGGGGCATCCAATTCTTACCCTCTACATGTTTATGGACTATGATTCCCATTAGCCCCTGATAGGAGAGAGAGAGGGAGAGAGAGTGTGTGTGTGTTTTATGAGTATCAGAGAAATGTAAGATTTAAGCAAGACACTAGCTCTTGCAAGAAGCTGTAAATTCACTGATAGCTAAGGGTAAAAGAATGTAACAATGAAGCCAGGAGAGATAACCGGAAGAAAAACAGGCTTGGTTGATATAGCAACCAAAATCCTAGTACAGGGCAGAGGTATGACATAAAGAATATAACCAAATATAGAAAGCAAAGGTGAGCTATGGGAGGGGGAAAAGGTTAAGAGCATGACAGGTACCCTATACGTCTTCACAGCCCAACCAATGAATAATGTTGGAAGAGTTGCTTTGGAGGGTCTAATGGAAAAGGTATAAGCCATGTCTGCGAACAATAGAGCTCTAAAACTCCTCCCTGTAGCTCACAGGAAATCTCCCAAAACTATAGTTTTGAATGATTAAAACTTTGAAACAGAGGAATCTCTTGGAACTGGTTTATTTTAACCTGGCAGAGCTTTTGCTCTGTGCTTATCACCCCTACCAGCAATCCCTTATTCAGGCTTAGTATTCTGAACAAAGCTTCATAAAAATGAAACATTAACACCAAAGTTGTAGTCCATTTTCCTCATGATAGATGAGGTTACCTACTCAAAGTAATTGACAGATAAGCTTAACAATTTTTGCATCTCCTGCATTCTTAAACAGGCTAACTTTATAAGGCCAGTATTCATTTAAGCGTTCATGTATTTCATTTTTAAAAGCAACATTTATTTTAAGACTGCCAAATATTTGCAGATGGGATGGGAGATGTATTCATAATGTAATCAGTTCTGTGCACAACAAACTTCACATTCAAACGGAACCAGATTTTCTTGAGCTCAATCCTGGAGATAAAATTGGTCATTTGGATGGACTACTGTGAATGCACATTCAGAATACCTCCATCTGATTAAAACAATCTATTTCTCCATCTGAAATGTTAAAAAGTAACAGCAGATTCCAACGATAGTTTTTCTCAAGAATTACACTGGGCAAAGCTTCAAAAATGACTGGTATTCAACATACATTTGATTAAACTGAAGCAGAATTAGGATCCACATAGACTTCCATTGTGAAGGAGTCTAGCTGAAACATCCAAATCCAACCAGAATTTGCATCAAGAAAATCCTTCACTTTCTTATTTATTGCTGAAACGAGGAAATGCTTCATATTCTCCACGTAAAATAGATGATTGCAAATTTCAAATGGTATTGAATCAGTTAGGAAGAAAGTTTATATGTAATTGTAAACAAAAATACATATATGTTATAAAACATACTTCTTGGTACATACTATAATGTATTAACTGTTTCTGAACAAATGAGATGCAAGATATTGTATAATTTTAACTGATTTTATTCCTGGAAATACTGCAGCTAGGGTTGCATTGCTATGCACTTACTAGTGAGGAGGTCCCATTGAAATCAGTTGATATTACTTCCCCAGCAAACATGCTGTCAGGTTAAAAGTATTTTGCTTGCAAGTTAACCTATGAAGAATCTGTACAACATGATTTCATAAAACCATGACTGCAATCTTATGTGCACTACCATAGGAGCGAGTCCATTATTACAATAGCAAGTTAATGTGCAGTTAAGCCTGTGATTAAAAACTTAATTCTCTCCAGAGAAGTTAAGTTTTTAATCTAAGATTATGCCATACACTATGAAGCGAGGAAGCAAGAAAACATTTCCTTTCCCTAAATAAAATCAAGAGGAAACTGTCTTTGTGCCAATGTCATGTAAAATATGCAGATATCTTTGCCAGAAATTATTCACATTGTTTTACCCAGATAAAGTATTGAACTTCCCAGACTTTTCTAGCTCAGTCCAGAGTCTGAGAAAGCTATAAAGCTTTATAGCTGGAAGAACACATTTCATTATAAGGAGGTACAAGTATAAAATATTTCAAAAATCTTTTATGTTTGTACCTTCTTTCATAAGGGGATATAATAAGATGTATACAGTTTTTGTCACCATTTGGACACTTCTTGCAACTCCTCTCAGACAATTTATATAATCTATTAATAGTACACAAGAGAAAGGGACCTTTTCATGAACATAAACACGGCTGCAAAATTCCAGGGTTTATTTAAATGGCTGTGAGGATAAAACTCTGAAAAGACTTTAGAGTGCTGAATACAAGAAAGAATTTAACTAAGCTCAACTTTTCCAGCCCAAATGCAACTAGTGCACATAAAAGCAGAGTAAATGTGCACAAACACAGGCCTACTGTAATGTCATTAGTTTCAGGATAACAGCAAAACGCTTTCACTTCATAACATATCTACAGATACACAATTAACTTGTTAAATGTTGTCTTTGAAAAATACATTCTTGAATCATGTTTACATCAAGTGCATCTGTCTGGTGCTTTCTTTCTCAGGCTATTTATAGGCACTCTGGAGAATATGTCATTGACAATCATTGTAACTGGTGGTTCCTTGCTGGGCTAAACTTCTAGACATTTTCAGCCAACTCTTGTAATGTGCCCTCGAGCCTTGGATGTTGATTTAAATATCTGCAATATTAAAAGTACCAAACTACAGACTATATTGCTATACTGCAAAGTGGCCACTTGTCATACTAGTTAGTGTTCCTATGCTATATCCGCTGTGCTATTTTTACAATTCACCAGGCTTTGGTTTAAGTCCAAAACCACATTAAATAAAGGGAAAATAATTGTATTGATTTTCCGCTCATATAGCTTTTTTCAACTGCTACAATTGCAGAATTCATTGCAGCTCTTTGGATCATTTGGCCAATTCAGATCTCACATGCTCAATGCAAACTGTCCCCAGGGAACAGCCAATTTGCACTGTGTAAAGTAAACTCACTGGTGTAGCTAGGGAGGCATGAGGGGGATGGAGACCCAGGTGTCATTTCTTGGTTGCGCATTTACAGCTGCACCCCTCTCCATAACTGTGCCCTGGTCCAGAACTCCCTGAGGAGTTTGGGATAGGCACACAGTTGAAAGCTTGGGAAGCTAACCTTGGAGCTTGCAGGGGCAGAGCCAACAGCATAACACTACAGATGCGAGAGCAATTTACTTCAGTCTGAACCTGGCTTGAATTCAGGCCTGGAGGCTGGAAGCCTGCAACTTAGAGATAGATCAAAGTTTGGCTGAGGCCAGGCTAAAATGGGCCCTTGCTGCTTCCATCACCACATGGAGATCAGGCATGGGGCCAGTCGGCTGATCCCACCCAACCTCCACTTGGAGATGAGGGCAAAGCAAGCCTGGCTGGCCCCATTCCCAATCTCCATGTAGAGATTGCGGGCAGGGCGAGACCCGCTTGCCGGTCTTCAACTGCCCTCAGTCTTGGCAGGGGCACAGCTGGGAGAAGCACAGCTTCCAGGTTAGCTTTGGGCACCATTTTAAGTAGCTCTGACCCTGTGTAAACTGGACCTTAATGGTTTAATTATTACTGAGAAAGGTTATTGTTCATTACTTAGTGTTAATTCTTTTCCTAATTTACTTATATTTAAGAGTTTTCTTCATGAATAATATGTACCCTTGCTATTGTGAGAAAATACTTGTATAGTAAACAGCAGTTTCTGCATTGGATTGTTTTGCAAGAGTCAGTTCATGGTTAATTCTGTTCTTTGTGGAACTCAGAATTATGACTCATATCATTGTATAAATGAACAAGAAATATTTTAAGCAGTTTTGTGCTTTTGTAATAGGTGGCATTCACCTGGCCAGTTAGATAGTTTGGTGCATGTTCACAATGGACTGGCTTGCTGGAATTACCTATGTCCCAATGTCATAATGGGCAAGTCATACAACATTTAAAACTAGTTAGATTTTGAGCATATGCACTACTACTTTTGCACTTAATCAATTTATAGCATTCATCTCTCAGCGGCATGCACCATATTGGAATGTACTTAGAGCATACTGGATGGAGCTAAAGTTCCCAAGCAGCTATACAAAAACATTGCAAATAATTTGTAATCCAATTTTGGACACCTGGGAATATGAATACTCCTAGTTTTGAGAGCAGGTAAGACTGGAATTACTCAAGTAACATCCAACAGCTCCTTCCCCCCCAAAGCAGGACTGAGATAACAAAAAAAGCACCTCTTTTGGTTTTCTTTTTCTGTCAGGTGGGGTGGAGGGGACAGGGAGTGGGTGAAGGGGACAGGGAGTAGAGTTACCCACTCTGGCTTGGGAAAATCCTGGCTAGTTGGGGGCAGTTTCAGGGAAGAGTGGAGTTTATGGAGGGAACTCGGTGGGGACGTGATGCCAGAGTTTGCTCTCCAAAACTGCTTTTTTCTCCAGTGGAACCAAGTTATATAGTGTGGAGACAAGTTTTGATTCCAGGAGAATTCCAGGCCCCACCCGAGCAGGGAGACAGCTGTGGCAAAGAAGCTTGAGAACACATGCCACCACATCTACAGTACAATTTCGAACAGTTTTGAGCAATTGTTGCCCTAACCTTTCCGAACCTCTGTACAGAAGTTCCTTATCTCTGTGTGGAACTGAGCCGCCTGCGAGAGTTCCCCTTGTTGGGCAGCTGCCCAGTCTGCACAGCACCAATATAGTGTCAGTGCAGTTGGGCAGCTTGAGTGTTAAGAGAGTGTTTCAAGGTGCTGCTCTCAATTTGGTATCAAATAATAATTGAACGGATCATTGTAAACCATATTCCCAGGATCACTTCAAAGTAACAAGTACATGACAAGGACTGCTCCATGTTGTCCTTTTTAATATGCTCTATTTGCATTGAAATTCCATGCAACTCTTATGCAGAGTTATTAAGGCCTGCTCCTTCGGTTATTGATTTATATCACACCATTCTCCTAAATACTCAGGGTGCATAACACATTCCCAACTGGCAGTGAAAGGAAATACAACCGAACCACAGAATATGACAGTCAAAGTGGTACAAATTGGGTTGAACATGGAACATTTTTTCAGTAGTATCTTTAGACAAATTCAATTAGCTTCTTCTGCTAAGAGACCTCTACATAAAAAGACTTTACATGCCTTTGTAAAAATAGACCGTGCTGCTTCCCTTTGGACTCTTTCCAGCAAATTGTTCCATCAGATTGGTCCAGTGGCTTCAGAAAAAATTGCATTTTATTTCTAAGATAGCAACCCTAAATACTTTCCGAGCAAGCCCCAGGTTGCTCCTGTGACTCTTAATCTTTGCAATTCTCACTTATTTCAATACTCATATCTTGAATACCAGTTTTTAGCTCCTCTACGGTTTTCTATCTTCCCACATTACCATCTTCCCAAGTGCCTTCCCCCAGTTTTTCTCCCTGAAAGTACTTTTATTCCAAAGCACCGTTGCGAAAAGGACTGTCGCTCTTGTGGATTCCACACAGCATAATCATAACCACTTGCAATCGTTCATATGTCGTGTGGAAGGGGGAGAGTCAGCCTGCTTCATGTTTTCACTCTGATCCCTTTGCAGATGAAAATAAGACGCAGCAGGGCAAAGCCATGGGGGGCGGGGTATTAACGCCATTTCCAAAACTTCATTTTCAAGTTCACCCCTCCTCTTCCCGAGACTAGAAGTTAAACAACACAGGGCACAGGGTGGAGGTTCCAGGGCACGTCGGAAAAACTCCCGTCTGTTATTCTGTCGTGCTGTTTTAGTTGGTCTCTACGCAGGAGGCATGCCCTGGCTTTCGTTGTTTGCAATCGCCGGTCAAGCTTATTTATGCTTCCGGTTCTCCCTTTGGATGGAGCCCAGCAACTACAATCTCTTGCCCGTGTATGGGGATGGTTTAATCGAGCTTGCTCTGCGCAATCCTTCAGCATGGGCAAATGTGCGCGCATTGGGACGCCTTTGTTGAAACCCCGCTCCCTTCCCGCCTCCTTCCTTGCTCCCTTCCATCAGTTTCCGGGGTGGGTTGTGCAGGGCAGGAGTAGTCGCCCTTCGTGCACTTCCGGTTGGAGAAGCGGGACTTCCGGGTGTGTTTCTTGCAACCTCTTTGCTGTCGATCTCTTCCCCTCTCCCCCCCTATTTTGATCAATGGAGCCCCACGGGCAGGTTGGGGGAGAATCACAGCGGCCCGACCACGGCGGCCCAGGCCAGGTATGCCTTGCTGCGGGTGGGTGTAAGGTTATAGTGTCCCTCCCACCTAAATGTTCATTGGGCACTCACGATCTGGGATTTTTTTTCTTCTTGAACTGTTTTAAAGGGGGCGGGGGTGTTGGTTGGTGGACGAAAGAACTGTAATCCCAAACTACCGAATCATGGATTTTTCCGCAAAACAAAAACAACGGATACTTTCTGCAGATACAGTTTGCATAAGTTGAATTTTGCAAATATATTTTTCATAAGGTGAATAGGACCTAGAGATGTACTACAGAAATAATGTGTCACACGTACTGCTTTTGCCTACATAATAGTTCTGTTTATCCTATGGGATTAGTTTTATTGTGGTACATTCCTTTGCAAAGTCGCTCTGACCTAAGCCTATTGACTTCAACTGGTTTAGACTTGAGCAACTTTGCATAGGTTTACAAAGAGGCAACTTAAAGGCTCTCAGACTTCTTCTGCATCTAAAGAACCAGAGTAGTACACCTGCTTTAGACTAACTAGAATATGATAAAGTGCCAAAGAAGCTTTTGAGTTCACATCAGGTTAGATGCTAAGCAAGAAAAAAATACAAGTGAGTGAAAAATTATGCTGATGTGATGTACAAACTGCTGTCTGAAGCCTTGAACTGGAAGGGAAGAGATATTACACAGACCAGTGCAGTACTACACAGAGAGTTACAACCCTTTGTGAAGGGTGAAGTCCACTAAACTTTGTTTAGGTTGGCACTGTTACTTAGGTTAGGTGTGTTCAGTCAAAATTAATCTCCAGTTGCACAAAAGGAGTTTGTTGGGACAAAGAACACTGCCCTTTTCTGACTGTAAAAGCCAAAGAGCACTTAATGGGATGTGCTCTGGTGTTTAGTGGATCGCACAAGTCTCTTGTCAAACAAGTTTGTTGTATGTAGACAAATACAACAGTCCTTTGCAAAGCTATATCCAGGGCCAAAACTACAAGCCATATCCCACCTCCAACCCCTGTTGGGAGTTTTCTTTTTATGACTGACTTGAGTCACAGAATCCCAATATAACATCTAGTCTGTACCTAGTGCAACACCTAAACTAGGACCAGGGTCGGGTAGTGTTACTGATGGGTTGAAAGGAAAATGCCTAATAAATGCCAAGTCCCGCTATCAGATGGAATCAGGTCAGATCCATTTGGTTCTGGGATCCCCTTCTTGGATAGTCAAATATAGCATTCTTCAAAGCAGATAAAAATTGTAGGTCCACTTGGGGGAAAAGTCCAAAAAACCTCACAAAAATCACAGAAGCAGATCTTTGTTAGGATGAACTGAAGTACATTGCATGCCAGAAGTCTTCTTTGGGTTGTATGTAATTCTCAGAAACCTATGTTGCATGTTTACCTTGTTCTCTTACGATCCTGTTTGTGTTTACTGCATTCCCTCATAACCATATCATCTTAGGAAAGGGTTGCAATAACAGGAAAATTCTTTTGTTAGTGTTGGAAGAATTATTTTGGAGGCAGGTACGACATTTATGTAGAGGTGGCAACTATAGTCTGAATGGGCCGTTTCTGTGGGTGTCTGGTTATCCAGAGGACAGTTCCTGGCAAAAAAACCCCACCCCTATTATCTTGCCCTCATCACTTTTGAAAAAACCCACATGGAAGGTACATTCTGATGTGACAATGGTAATTAAAGATTTGATAAGTATATTTTCCCACTTGAGTACATGCTGCTAGATCACCCAGCAGCAAAAAAAAAAAAAAAAATTGCACAAAGACTTGTAGTTTGCAGAATTAACAATAGTTTTATAGTTTCCAATTTTGCACCAGTGTTGTATTGCTAAGGATCAACAGCTGTATACTAGTCACAGAGATTAGGTTACACAAATAAAATCAGCCAAATATTCATTATGAGGTATACACAAATAGCCAATTAAAATACTATACATCCTTCATATGATTCTGTTGACCTCAACTATGTATGCTGCATTGTTACAGCTTTTGTAAAACTAGACCTGCATTGTTACAGCTTTTGTAGACCTGTAGTATTTTTAATTGGTTATTTGTGTACACCTTACTATAAATATTTGGTTGTTTTTATTTGTGTAACTTAACTATTGTGCATAGTATATGTTGAGTTAGGGTTGAGTTTGTTTCCTCTTTTCCCTTCTGGTAAGAATCAACAACCTCAAAGAAGTATCTCTGACTGGACAAAAAATTCTACACCAGCGAGAAAAATATGTGCTTTCATCTCTATGATAAATTATGGTTGGATAGATGAAGCATATATTTAAACAGTATCTTTTAAAATATATTTCAAGTCCTAAAGAGCATGTTCCTGGTAGACTCACAGCTCTTTTTGATAATTGTTCTCTCTCTCTAGATCAGGGGTAGGGAACCTGCGGCTCTCCAGATGTTCAGGAACTACAATTCCCATCAGCCTCTGTCAGCATGGCCAATTGGCCATGCTGGTAGGGGCTGATGGGAATTGTAGTTCCTGAACATCTGGAGAGCCACAGGTTCCCTACCCCTGCTCTAGATGATGAGCAGGTGTTCATAAGAGAATATCCCTGTGATACAAGCTGTTCTATGGAATGACATATTTTGTAGCTGCAGATAGTCTTAGATGACAATGGAAAGATGCAGTTCACATTTAATTTACACATATTAATGGACAGACATGCAATATGTACCCAAAGTTCTTGAGGAAGGAAATATTCCTTCATAACCTATAGGCCAAATTAAGTATCAAACACTGCATGTCCAAGCTGACAAGCCCGCTGGTTCTATACCAGTTTCGTGGAAATATTAAATCCACTTTTTCAGCATTGATTATAGGTTCTGGCCCACAATTTTCCAGGGATCACAGTGTAATAAAATATCCTTCAGCCATCCTTGGAAGTCTCATTTAATAAATTTAAAAAAGGATTGGAAAGACATATTCCAAGTATATCACACCGCATTATCAAACAGCTTGTACTGGATTGGATTGTTCGACGAAACTGGGTTTTGTCAGATCACCCAAGAAGCGCTCATAAAATTGAAGGCAAGAACCTATAATCAAAGCTGAAGAAGTGGGTTTAATGTTTCCACAAAATGGGCTTCGAACCAGGAGGCTCCAACTACTTGAACATTCAATGTTTGGATTCTCAGTTTGGATTATAAGTTTTAAAGGGATCTTTCCTTCCCCTTTAACTTCATATTGCATGTGTGTCCGTTTCTAGGTATATATTAAATGTGCAGTTGCATCTTTGCTTTGTCATGTAGCCCACAGTATAGTTTATAATTCTTCTGGGGGTCTGATTTGACAGCCCTATGCCTGTTTTTGTTTTATTTACATTTTGTAGCCAGTCATTTTGTACCTGACAGGCAGCAAAGTGCTTTACACGGACAAGACTTTGGACTCTTCACATCGCAAACTGCTTTTGAGGCCTCTTTCCTTTCAAAAGCGGTTTGCCCTGCAGCATAACGCACTGCTGTTAGACAATACAGAGTTCCTGTTTGAACTAGTCATGTGGTTTTTGCAGCTGCCTCTGGCAGGATCCTGAAGAGGTGGCTTAAAATTTTCCCAAATAAATTAATACAGTTTGTAAATATGGCCTGGACTTTCATACCATGGGGTTATGATCTTTAGTTAATACAATAATATAACTGTCGTACAGTTTCCCAAAAGAAAAGGAAAAGCCAAGGAGTCGAAACCTGGCAAATTCCTAATGGCACAAGCATTTGTGAGTCGTTCCTACTTTGTGAATGCCATGAATTGCTCTATATATATACCCAGGTGAGGGGGGGAAACCCAAGTGAGTCCAAAAGGCTCAGAAAATGCAAGAATCAGTAATGTTACAATTCTATGTATTATACCAAGGTGTTATATTATATCAATGAACATGGTGTTATATCATGTATTATATCAGTGAACATGGTGTTAGCTTTCCTGAAATATCATCTCACTTTCATGTACATGGAAAACCTTGGCAAGCATTTGTGTTGAATCTTTCATTGTATTTCTAAGATCTATCACACAGTAAACTTCTTTTTTCTAAAAAAAAAAAAAAGAGGTCAATAGATGTGCATTATATACCAACGGAAGATGAACGGAGAATCTTCAAAGAATGCAACGAGGAAAGCTTCTGGTACAGATGTAAGTGAAAGGTGTCCGTTTTTCTTTTCCTTTTTGAATTCCTGGCTTTGTCTTCATTGCGTTCTGTGGTCTGTGCTGCGCAGAAGTTGCACAGTTGGTGCCGGGAGTTGCAAGCAGTGGGCTGAATTAGCAGCAGCCTACGAAAGAAAATTCGCATAATTCTAAAGGCGTGCCATGCAGTAGTGTTTTAAAACAGTCTTGTGTGAGGTTCAGACACCCGGCCATTACAGAGATAATTAAAGGGTTACTTTCCCCATTCAGAGTAACATACGTGATTATCCCGAGCAGTTACATCACCCAGTCTCCTAGACATGGCCTTGATTGACTTGCACTGTAACAAAGGATGCTGGGATGCAACTCCATGCTTGTGATGGGAGATGCAAAGTACCAATTCTGCAAGGGAGCTAACGAAGTGGTAGGTCATGTGGAGCTGCTGCAGAAAGATCGCCCAGATCAGGGGTCTGCAACCTGCGGCTCTCCAGATGTTCATGGACTACAAATCCCATCAGCCCCTGCTAGCATGGCCAATTGGCCATGCTGGCAGGGGCTGATGGGATTTGTAGTCCATGAACATCTGGAGAGCAGCAGGTTGCAGACCCCTGGTCCAGACTGAGTACAAACAGAGGCACAACTCCACAGCATCTGCTGTCATGGTATTGCAATCACAAGTAGATACTGTAAAACAACTTCTCAGTCAAAAGACTGTAAATTTAAACGCACACTGAAACGGAATTAGTGTTGACTAAATACTGTAACCAGATGTATTGTCGAAGGCTTTCATGGCTGGAATCACTAGGGTGTTGTGGGTTTTCTGGGTTGTATGGCCGTGTTCCGGTAGTATTTTCTCCTGACGTTTTGCCTTCATCTGTGGCTGGCATCTTCAGAGGATCACAGTCACATGACTGTGTTTACATACAGATCCATGTGGTGCACATCTGGCAGTGTGTGCAAGTACTACCATTATTCTATATGATGTATTGTCAAAGGCTTTCACGGCCAGAATCAACTGTCTGTTGTGGGTTGTGTGGCCATGGTCGGTAATTTTTGCTCCTAATGTCTCAGCCAAATCTATGGATGGCATCTTCAGAGGCATGTCACAGTAAGATGTGTTTGTCTCTGTGGCACATCTTAACGTGACATACCTCCAAAAATGCCACAGATGCAGGTGAAACGTCAGGAGAAAGTGATACCGGAACACAGCCGTACAACCCAGAAAACCCACAACTCCCTACTGTATCCAGATGTTAAAGAAGTGTAAATAAACAGACTTCAGCTCTTCAGTTAAGTTCTGAGTTATTAAACAAGGGACTGTTAACAAAAAAGGAAAACTGCACAACGTGTGTTCAAGATTAAACAAATAGAACTCAAAACAATCCCACGAACAAACCAGAACCTGGATGCAGCCACACCTTATGCTCTGAGTGGCGATTAGAAACCCAGTCATCCCACGCTGTCAACAATGCACGTTATAAACGATAGCTATTCATTCGGCAATGAAAATATTTACAAGTATTCGATATTGTAATAATCGGTTCAACTCGCTCTAAAAGAAGAAAGGCTTTCCTTTTTTGTCAACAGTTCCTTGTAATGTAAGAAACCACTCAGAACTTTCATGGAAGGGTTGCAGTCTATTTATTTACAGTTTCTAACATCTGGTTACAGTGTCTAGTCGACACTCATTCTGTTCCAATGTGTGTTTAAATTTACATCTTTTGAGTGAGAAGCTGCTGTACAGTATCTACTTGTGATAACAGTTTTCTATACCTCCCCACTGTATAGCAATTATTGTTGTGGTATTACAAGGCAGCCTCATGTTGCAGACTAGGTTCGTTGCATTTCTGTCCTTCCTCAAGGAAAGTTCCAGATGGAACACAAAAGGGGTTATTTTCTTTATAGCAACCACTTGCTCAAACTCAGCAGGTCTTTCATGACTGAACTGGAGCCGGACTCTGATGACCCCTGTTGTCTAAGTCAAGCATTTTGCTCACAGTCTTAGAACACAAGCACCTCTAATATGGATGCACAAGTACATTGCTCAGTATCATTCTGCTTTCTCCTGTAAGGGTGGCTGTTGCACCTGGCTTTGTGATGATGCAATGGGACTGGATCGACTTGCCAAAGCCTTCATTCAAGATAGTGAGAATGTAAAGCTTTGAGTCCAGTCAGCCTTGCTTAGGAAATCCATGCCAATGGGAAAAATAAACTGAGTTTTTCAGACACAAAAATAAAAATGAGCATTTTAAAAAAGGAATGGGTCACTTCATGCTTGTATGTGTACTTGCAAGGACTTGAAACTTTTAAATGGAAGGCAGCATTCTTTATTTAAAAAAAAAAACAGACTTGAGCCTTGCCAAAGTATATGATAGACTGCACGTTGTACCTGTTTAAAAATACAGTGTCACCTCTGCAGGATTCCTTAACTATTAGAGTTGGCATTTCTGCTGATGTTCCCTGTCCTTTTTTTAAAAAGGTGGGATAGTGGCTCTGATAAATATTCATCATAAAAACAAATACTGTTCTTTCCTTGCTTTGTAGCTGTGCCGTTGTCTACTATCAGCATGCTGGTCACTCAGATGTTAATTAAGAAAGGTAAGCCTCAAATAACAAGCCTCATAGTGGTAAGCTGCGAAATGCAGTCCAAGCTCTGCCCCTGACCTGAGTTCGATTCCGCTGCAAGTCGGTTTCAGGGAGCTGGCTCAAGCTGACTCAGCCTTCCATCCTTCTCAGGTTGGTCAAATGAGCACCCAGCTTGCTGGGGGTAAAGTGGGGAAGACAGTGTAAATATATTCTGCCTAGTAAATATTGTGATGTGATGTCACCCCATGGGTCTGTAGTGAGCCAGTTCTTGCACAGAGGACTATATCTTTTTAAAACCTCAGATAATTTGAATGAATTTATCCATAATGTGTCTGTAGTAGTATTTAGAAATCAGGTAACATGGAAGAGATGCAGATGGGAGGGAAAACAAAGCAGCTCAAACTGTGGTATTAAATTGGGGGAAACTTGAAAATCAATGAACTTGTAAATCAATCTATAAAATATTTGGGATCCTAATGATAGCTGCCCAGAGCATAGAGTAATGCAGACAGTACACGACACTGTTGCAGGTTTAATTGAGTTATAATATGTGATATTCTTGAGTGCTATTAGAAGCTGATGCTCCAGTCCAGCAATCTTATTTGTGCATAGTAGTCCCTAGTAGAACAGTTTCTCCGTGCTTTTCAGTGAAGATAATGTGTTACTTGGCATATGTGGATCTGCTCTTTATGTTGAGATGATTACACTACACTCCATGCATAGCTCTATCTAGATCAGGGCATGGTATTAATTAGCTACCTTACTTTAGAAAGCCATAGAAGATAAGGACATCCCTCCCTTCTATGGCTTTCTAAAGCAAGCTAGCTAATTCTAAGGTTTGCTTCATTCCACCCCTTCCTCTTTCCCCTTCCTGGGCATAGCTGTTAAATCCTTTGATCACTGTGCCTAAAGTGTGTAACAGACTTCCCGCTGTGATACACCTCTGAAGATGCCAGCCACAGATGCAGGCCAAACATTATTAACAAGATCCACCAGACCACGGCCACACAACCCAGAAAACCCACCCGAACCAACTGTGCCTAAAGTTCATCAGCAAGGACATTAAAAGCTGGATGCTGTTCTGGTTGATTTTTAGTTCATATTTTAAACTGTTGTTGCTCTTTTTGTTTTCAGGCACTCTTACTGCACATTCAAGATTTGGCTCTCTTCCAAAAGTTGCATGTGAGTTGGAATCCTATGCCACAGTTCCATTTTACTTAAAGGATCATGGTTGAGATGTAGGGTCGTCACTAGATCCATGACAGCGACTGTAAGCTTTTGAACAATCCCATGGCAGGCATGGGGGAGGGGGTCTTCTTTTTGATGGCGTCTTGAAATTATAGCTTGAGCATGGGCAACAATAACATGTTCTTGTAAAAGCACTAGCAAAGGGCTCTCAGAAATGAATGGATATCAATAGCGCATCTATTGCAAGAAGTGGGGAAAATCCTAAGTTTTCTCTGCTCTAGAGCAGAGCTCAATGAACTTCTTCCATTCAAGCATCTAAAGGTAAATGAATGTGATGGGCAGCTGTGCAGGTGTCTCCCTCCTTGTCAGGCCTCAACATGTACAGGGAAGAAGTGGAGGAAACAAATATTCAGTAACGTGAGGTGGTATCCAACTGAAAGAAACCATTTCCAGTGAAAGAAAGCATTCCCACTCTCCTAATGCCAAATCTTCAAGATACAGATGTTACTACCAGGGACTGGGGTGGATTTGGGATGGAGTTTCCTCCTCCATAAGAAATCTACAATGCAGTCCTATTCAGAGTTACTCCAGATTGAGCCCAATGGGCTTTAGGAAGTACTCGTCACTCTGCTAGACAGTTGTAAAAGATTGCAAGCATTGCTAAGAAATAATGGAAGAAGAACAGTTGGATTTATATCCCCCCTTTCTCTCCTGTAAGGAGCCCCCAAAGAGCTTACAAACTCCTTTCTTTCCCCTCCACAACAAACACCCTGTGAGGTGGGTGGGCTGAGAGAGCTCAGAAAAACTGTGACTAGCCCAAGGTCACCCAGCTGGCGTGTGTTGGAGTGCACAAGCTAATCTGAATTCCTCAGATAAACCTCCACAGCACAAGCAGCAGAGTGAAGAATCAACCCCGGTTCCTCCAGATTAGAGTACACCTGCCTTTAACCACTATGCCACTTCTGCTCCCATAATGTGGAGATTTCACATTATGCTTATAAAGCAAGTGAAACACACACACACCTCCTATCAGATGTATCTGGTGCTGACTTGTTTTTTAATTCCTTCCTTCAGTTGAAAACCTGTTGAAAAACAATAAGCAAGTTTTATAGCTCAAAGCCAAACTTGTCCTGCTGTATATGTTTGGATAATGTAATTTCATTTTCAGTTATTATGCTTTTAAAACATATTTTAAATGTTGCACTGTAAATATTACACACTCTGAAATGGCTTAAATAAGTGTTCTTTCTTCCTTTGCAAACTAGTTGCTGGATTATGTGGCTACATTGGTGGAAAACTTTCCTATATGAAAGCATGCCAAGAGAAGTTTAGGAAATCGGAGAATTCACCACTGGGAGAAGCTCTAAGGCAACGTAGACCCATTTCACCTGAGTAAGATTTTTGTTGCTCATTTCTGTTTAAGTCTGTAAGAAACTCCCTTAAATTTTAACACCAGGCCTTCCTCCTTCCTGGAAGTGTGGGGGGTGATTTTTCCGCCCTTCCCACGTGACTCCCAAGGGGGCACCAGGGCGTTTGTCCTCAGATGTCTCCGTGGCAGCTACACCTATGTTAAAACGTCTACATAATAAAGTCACGACTCCTTTGTTTGTGCCCTATATAAAAAAAAGGTAAAGTTTCCCCTTCAGCTGTGTTCGACCCTGGGGTACCACTGCAAGCAGTGATTTTATATGCAAGCCGTTTTTGTGGGGTAGTTTGCCATTGCTTTCCCTGGGTATTCTTTCCCCCCTAGCTATGAGCTAGGTACTCATTTACCGACTAAGAAATGGATGGATGGCTGAGTTGACCATGAGCCAGCTGCCAGGATATCTGACCCACAGGGGGCTCGAACTCCTGACCATGTGAATGGCAGTGCAAGCAATTAACCACTATGCCACGCGGCTCCTAGTGCCCTGTATAGTGTACTCATTAATCCCTCCCCACATTTCCATTCTTTCCCTTCACATTTTTGCTTTCCTCCTCAGGTAATTTAACAAAGTTGTCACAGCTACCACAGGCTTCAGTTCGTTATTGTTCTGGGTGGGGTTGAAGTAAGGGCAACGTTGAAAAAACAAAGGGTTCAAGAAATTGTTGCAACTGATCTCTTTTCAGATATTATTCTCAGAAACAAGAATTCTCAAACATGCCTTCCTCATCACCGTTTGAAATGCCTCCAGCAACAGAAGCACCACTTTCTTCCATGTACTCTGGGGAGAATCGTCGATCGGAATATTCTAACTCTGAATATGAACCAGTCCCTTTTAGTTCTTCCATGAATGAATCTACCCCTACTGGAATCACAGACAGTGTCCCTCAAGGTAGAGTTTGTTTTGAGCCATGTCTTCTGTTCAAAGACTAAGAGTTTGGATTTATATCCCCCCTTTCTCTCCTGTAGGAGACTCAAAGGGGCTTACAATCTCCTTGCCCTTCCCCCCTCACAACAAACACCCTGTGAGGTAGGTGGGGCTGAGAGAGCTCCGAGAAGCTGTGACTAGCCCAAGGTCACCCAGCTAGCATGTGTGGGAGTTCACAGGCTAATCTGAATTCCCCAGATAAGCCTCCACAGCTCAGGCGGCAGAGCAGGGAATCAAACCCGGTTCCTCCAGATTAGATACACAAGCTCTTCACCTCCTACGCCACTGCTGCTCCTACAGTGCTTATAATGGTTTAGTATTCTGCAGTTTTCAGGTGTGGGTCCTTCAGCTTTAAAAAAAAGTATTGGGATGAAATTCTATGTGATACAAGGGTACATATATCTTCTGACCACAAGTTTGCTTATTAGCACAAGTGTAAAAAATAGTGGATGAGGTTGGAGGTGCCTAATCCTTCTCATTCCAGGTGTCCTCCCTGCAGGTGTCCCCCCACCCCCTGGGTAATTTCTTTTCATCCAGTTGTGTTTTTCCCAATCCTGGAGTTTTGCTGAGGAAAAGCAGTAAAAAAACCCCAGGAAGTTGGATTTGCAGAGGATAATACGTCTTGAAAGGTTGGGAAAGATTCAAATTTTCTTGCCTGCAAATGGCCAAGGCAGAGTGTTTGGGTAATAGACCCACACGTGTTCCAGTCATCAGCACTGCAAACAGCAGAACTGTTCATGCTGTTTCCACATGAAAGCTGCATTGACATCTGAAGGCAGGCTACAGTATTATATTGTAATGGTGAATTAAATGTACCTCGGACTCTATTCAGCTTAAAAACAGTGAATAACGAATAGGCCATTTGTATCTGAATAATTTCAAACTCTTTGGCCCCTTCTGCACTTGCAGAATATTGCACTTTCAATCCACTTTCACAATGGTTTGCAAGTGGATTTTGCTATTCCACACAGCTGCAAAATGCACTGAAAGTGCACTGAAAGTGCATTGTTCTGCATGTGCGGAAGGGGTCTTTCATTCCGCCTGTCAAAGGAGGACTACTCCAGAGCAAAGGCATGTCCTTTAAATATTCCTTCTAGGTGTGATGTTGTTAACTTTTATTCTACATTTGATTTTTTTCCCTTTTGTCGTTTAAGAACCTGTTCCATCACTTGAAGCCAGTTCAAAGAGAAAAGGAATCACATATGATGAACTGAGGAGCAGAAACAGAGAGATGTATGAAGCAGGAGTAACACAGAAGTCAGAACTTCCACCAAAGTCTTCACATGAAAGATTTTCCAAGAAAGAAGGTAAATTGTTAAGCAGTTGAACTGTTTGGTAATAACATCTGCTGCAGTTGTGATGAGGAAACGGTTTAGCTTTGTCATGATATTCTTAGAGAATAAAATTGCTTTCCCCTGCTTGATTTTTTTTCAGTGGTGAGGGAGAGTTCTTACAATTTTGCAGTGTGCTTAATTCATGCTTGACTTCCTTCTTAATGGATAAAGAAAATACACTTACATTTTTGATTCTTCAGACATGCATTGGTGGAAAATGGAATAGGGTGTACTGGAGTAAGATGAATACAGTTTAATGGAATGTTTCTCATTAAAAAAATCTAGAAATGAATGGCAAAATTAGGGGATGGTAGTATGTGATATGGTACAAAAAGCAGCTCTATGGGAGTCTGTTTTTAAGTTGTTCATTCCTGTGAAAGTTCATACATGTATCTTCACCAGTAGATTACTGCAGCATCAGCAATTAGCATGTATAAAATAATGTTCAAAAATTGAAATCACCGCTGTTGCTTCAAATGTGATGGTTTTCTCAGTGCTGTCATTTCACAAGTTCAGCTGAGATTCAGAAAGTGATAGACATGTCTTACCCCCAGATAATTGGTGTAAATATGAAGTAGGAGGAAGTGCATTAAAATTGTACAAGACAAGGAAGCGTTACAGATACTATGGAAAAGGGATTGATCTGATAAATTAAAAATCTGAACGGAAAAGAATAAGGTTGTGTTTAGCCATAATAAATAAAAGTTCAAAAAGGTTAAATTGGAAAAAAAGGGAGAGTTCTTTAATTCTTTTGGGGTCTGCAACCTGCAGCTCTCCAGATGTTCATAGACAATTGGCCATTCAGGCAGGGGCTGATGGGATTTGTAGTTCATGAACATCTGGAGAGTTTCAGGTTGCAGACCCCTGGATCATAAGCTGAATCTAAGCAAGTGTTCAGCACTCCATTTCAGGTTGCGTTGTGAGCCAATGGGGAAAATCAGAACAGAGTAAAATGATACAAGATTTGGAATACATGAGTAAAAAGCTGAGGGAGCGTGAGTATTTTTTAGCTTCTACCTAGGAGTACAACGGGATCGAATAGTATTATTTGCAAAGAGGATATGACAAGGCAGAAGAGGGAATTTTTCTCTGGCATGACAAGGTGTCACAACCCCAGACTTGCTCAACAAAAGGAATCAGTACTTTGAAAGCAGAATTCTAATTTATTGATGACAAGCATAGGAAAGCTAATGACTTCTATTGTTTGAACTAGATACAAGGCAACAGGCAAAAGATTATATCCCCCAGCAGAGACAAGTCAGACCTTCTGAAGGTGAGAAGGTACACACACACAAGCATTCCTTTGTGGGCAGCCACGGATACACACACACACATTCCACAGACAGTGATAGCCAGGAAGGAGAGGGGGTGAGAACCTAACGGGTTTCACTTCACTTCCGTACAGCTGCAGCTCCATGCAGAGATAACAGTGTGTAGTACGAGCAAACTTTCCCAGGCCGTTTGAGCAGGAAGCTTTCAATAGCTAGAAATATGGCAGGACCCAGGCTAAGATATTAGAGGGTCACGACACAAGGAGAGAAAGGAAAACAAACGGTCTCATTAAATGGGAAAGTGGTGTTTTTGTGGATGTCAGGCTGTGTGTGAGGCATGACACCCAAGGAAATTGCGAGACCGATGGAGGTCACTGGTTGAGCATCCCCCTCAAGAAACTTTCCAATATTTCCAGAGTATCAGTCATCTGCTGATTTGAGCTCTGGCTCACAAAAGTATTTGCCACAATAACGTATCTGACTTTATGATGCCACAAGACTCTGTTGTTTTGCAAACTAGCATGGCTGCTTTCTGAAATGCATCTTTCTAATGCAGAGATGGAGCGAACTAAACCTAGATATCCTTTTCAGTTCTACTGAGCTTTTAAGAAGCTCTCGTCATGAAAGATTCTTAGTCAGATGTTTGCAAACTGCCAGTTCCTTCAGAAAGTTGCTCGGATCCTCTCTCCCTGACCACCAACCCCCCCCCCCCCCCCGCTTATGAATGCAGAGCATAATGCCAGAGGATGTGCCATTGTGTTCATTTGTTTACCGTTCTGCTGGAAGGAAACTGCACTTGGTATCAACCTTGAGACTGTGTGTTTCTGATTAGAAAACAAAACTATGAATGAAAAACTGTGAAATCACCTCCCTCTGAGTAGAAAATACTGTGTGAAAGCTTGAACAATAACTTGTTCTGCCTTTTAATGCACTTTCCAGGCATTGAATTTACACATGGGGGAGAAATTCCATGAAACAATGCATAAATGCTAAATACGCTTATATTCAGACATTATGATGGAAGAGATTTTTGTCTGCTGTAGAGGAAGGAAATTCACTAGTGAGCAGTGGCGGAGCTACCAGAGGACAGGGTGTGTGCCATGCACAGAGCGCACGGCTTTGGGTCACATGGGGGGGCAAAAAATTCCCCCCGACCCCTCCCCCTTCCCCCCGCTGCAAAGGCAGGCCTGTTCTCCAGCCTGCTCAGTTTGCTAAAGTAAATGTGGGGGGGGGAGGCGCCACGGGAAGGGGGTGCCATGCAGGGGTGGTGCTGCGAAAAAGCCAGAGTGCACACCAGGTGCACTCTGGCCCAGCTAAACCTCTGCTAGTGAGTGACTGTTAAAGCCACCCACATGTTGCAAACATAGTTCAGCCATTCAAATTTCTGCCCATGTAACCTGAAGGCAGCGGTATCTTATGTGACCCAAATGAACCAGCTCTATCAGGTGTAGCCCCACAGTGTCAGCCTGGTTGTTTTTGACCATCAGAATGTTGTCAAGATGTCGTAAAGGTCAGGAAGCCACAGTCAAGTTTGATGTCTTTTAAAGGCTTTCTGTGATGATACATGTATGTTGTGACAGTCAGAGCCAGCACAGAAAGGGTTGTGACCTACTGGCCTAACAGTTCTGCCCTGTCTTAAACATTTACTGGTATAACTTGCTCAACAGATCAGAAGGGTCTTTGTCTCATTTCTATTTCTGTTTTTTTTTTGTAGGTAAAGTTAATAAATATGGAGATGCTTGGGAAGAGTGAAAAATCTTTCTACCTCCAGAATACATCTCTTCAATCAATACTTCTGCTTTATCGGTGTCCGTCAACTATCTGAATGTCCTGCTGTATTTTTGGAATACAGACATACTATAATCAATAAACAAGTATTTGCCTTTTCACTTGACAAAATATAAGAATAGGTTGTTGCCCTAACAGTGTTTAACTGTAAAAAGCTGGTAATTAATAAACCCACTGCTGTGTTTGGGGAATGAATTAGAAGCCAAAGAACAAAACCTTTAATACTGGTGAATTGCCTGTTGTGCACTGCTGTAGAAAAGGGAAGGGGTTAATTATTTGCAATGCCCTAAAATCAGTTAAATGATAACTGAACATAAACCATATAAACATACAAGAACAAATTACTTCCCAGTAACCAGTGTGTCTAAAGTAGTAGTTGAAGGGCATGAGAACATGTTTTAGTTCCTCTTTGCAAATTGAACTACAACACAAGTGTTACATTTTAGTTGTTGGAGAGATACTTACATGTTTACTTGTGAAGGGCCCACATAGGTCAGGGGCATAGCAGACGATGATTTACTTACACGTGCTTGATTCTAGTGTCCCTTGTTAAGAAACTGCAAGTAGTATAGCTTGAAAGTCAAAAGAAAATAGTCACCCACTGGAGAGCTTTTGCCGGTCTCTGAGGATGCTGCTGTACTATGCAAATTCTGATCTGTTGTAAGGCAGAGCCAGTGTGGTGTAGTGTTTAAGAGCATGTGGATTCTAATCTGGAGAACCGGGTTTGATTCCCTACTCCTCCATCTGAGTGGCAGAGGCTTATCTGGTGAACCAGATGGTGTTTCCACACTCCTACATTCCTGCTGGCTGACCTTGGGCTAGTCACAGTTCTTTGGAACTCTCTCAGTCCCACCTACCTCTCAAGGTGTCTGTTGTGGGGAGAGGTGGGGAAAGGAGCTTGTAAGCCATCTTGAGTCTCCTTACAGGAGAGAAAGGTGGGGTATAAATCCAAACTCCTCCTCCTCCTCTTCATATATTTAAACTTGTGATGCTCTTCCTGTATAAGGAATTGAACTTAAGCTTGATAAGCTGATCCTGAGAAAGCAGTGTCATGTTTGTAGGAGAAATGAGCATCCTGTATCATGTGATTTTTTACTGATTGATGTATTAGGTCTTAAGGATGAGAATGTTAACAACAATAATCTTCATTAGGCATTTAAAATAGGCTCTAGAGAGTTACCAGACATTTATGAAGTACAAATCAAGAGTACATTCAAAATGCAGACAGAAAGACTGTATCTAGCATTGGACATTACTTAGAAAGTTCTGTCACTTGCAAAATAAATTTTGCTACTTGTTCCAAGAGCACAACATCTGTATTTGGGTGCTGTATGGTTTCTGGGCTGTATTACCATGTTCTAGCAGCATCCTCTCCTGACGTTTCGCCTGCATCTGTAGCTGGCATCTTCAGAGGATGCAGGCAAAACATCAGGAGAGAATGCTGCTAGAACAGGGCCATACAGCCTGGAAACACACCCCAGTGATTCCGGCCGTGAAAGCCTTCAAAAATACATTGAACATCTGTATTGTTTTACAGCAGCTCCACAATAGAACGGTCAGAGTCTCTTTCAGATTTGTCTTGGGCCAGCCTGGGAGGGATGAGAATGTTCATATAGTACTGCATCAAACATATGCAACTAATTCAGCCTTTCCATACTAAGCATTTGACAATTATTTCCATGTCCACTGCCAACTTTGATGTAAGAATGGTATAAGTTGTATCTGACATATTCTCTAAGAATAGTTAAGTCTTTACAGAACAAACAGCAGGCCTATATGATAAACTTCTTGTACTGAATGGAGATTGTGTGTAGATGCTTAAATGACTGAAATCGAGACTGCAAGACGTTAAGGCTGTAAATTTTAAGTAAAAAGTTTGAAAACGTTGTGATGTCATGAGTACATGCTGAAAATTAGTATAGAAATTATTTGCATCCTGCCAAGTAGCAGAGAAACTGCAGGTAACATGAGAAATGTGAAACCATTAAAACATTTCCTTTTCCACAAGAATGTAGAATGGATATCTTTTTATTTTAAAAACTGGAAACTGTAAAATTTGAGCAACGTAATACTTATTACTAAATTATATGAACATTCAAAAAAGCTTGACAGTTCATATCCCTTCAGTAAAGGAAGCTGCTGTACCAGCAAAGCTCCAGTTGTGTGCCAATTCTTTGAAAGCACGTCTGTTTTAGGTCCAGACTCCTATATCCGGTTTTGTTCCTAGTCCAATATAAAGCTGATTTCCAATGAGGCTGCTTCTTTCCAAAAGGCAACTGCTTTTTTTACTTAATTCAGAATTGAACATTCTTATTTTCTCTGCTAAGCTGTTCTGAATGAATAACAAACAATTCAGCTGCAACAATGAAAATGGATTTCCTCTAACAATATTCTTAGGTGCACCAAAATGTCTTGTAGTCTAACTTGGGTCCCTTCCGCACAGGCCTGGGGAGCGGGGGTGGGGGCATCAGTGTACATGACACTGGTGCAGCCCCGAGGCCCTTCGCACATGGGTGGCCCCGGAGCTGCTGCAGCCTGCCATGGCGCCTCTGCACAGAGGCGCGTTGCTTTAAAAAAAAACTTACCTCTTCCCTGCGTAGCTCTGCCGGAACAAGGGGACACGCCCCCATGGCCCTGACAACATCCTGGGAGTTGGAGGGCAGGAGGCGTGTCCCCTGGTCCTCACAGAGCTACACAGGGAAGAGATGGTAAGGGTTTTTTATAAGCTCGGCACTGGGTGGACGCCATTGCTTTCTAAAAGACTCACTCATTTAGCAAGTCAAGAAAACACTGTGGGGAAAATGGGTCGGTGCGGCTTTGCACCAGCAGCAGCAGCTGTGCGAAGTCCTCCCCCACAACTGTGTTTTTACTGGCCGCACACAGCTGTATACGGCCCGTGTGGAGTGGACCAGTGCCATTTTCAAGCTGGCTTCCTTGTCAATTTAAAAGTGTAATGATGTCTATACTGGTTATTTTTTCTAATATTTATTAGGCATATACAGGTGGGTAATATTAATTTAGTTTTAACAAATCACAGCCTGGGCAACACTACCACACTGGATCCAAATACCCTTGGCAATGTATTATTTTGTCTGTTTGACAATTGCTCACGGCAGCATGCTTACAGTGCCATCCTAAACAGAATTAGGATGTAAGTCTGTTCTGGATGGCACGGCTAATATCCCAAACTAAAATAGTAGTCTAAGAGAAGTAACAGTATTCTTGAAAGGTCAAACATGAACAATCCATAGATATGAAACATAAAGCAAAGGAATTCTTAAAACTTTATACTTTTATTAAAAATCTTGTTATGATACACAAAAGGTAGGTAGATTTTTACAAAATGTTGACGTCGTTGCTTTAATAGAACAGGTACCTTGATGATTCCATTGCTTAATTCAGTGAGATCTGAAATACATAATTATAATAATTAAATGCAATGATAACACAACTCCTTTGATATCGCATTACATAAAGTACCCTAACTTCCTTGACCTCCCCCCCCCCCATGTCAACATTACTCAGGGTCCATCTATATACTAACAGCAAAGTCTGAGGATGCTTAAATTTGGTGATTTGAGCTGAAAACAGGCAAGTCAGATCTTTTTACAAACATAAAAAGGGCCCCACGTTTGCACCAAAAAATACATTGGGGATTTCAAAACAGATCACAAATGGTAAAAGGAGTGCCAGTAGCATTAAGGAATGGAGTTCCCCAGTGGCTCTTGCTATGGTGGCAACCTTAGCAGGAGAAAAAGAATCAGGAAAAGGGGAGAGACTATAGTGGCTTTCAGGAAAGGGAAAGAGGAAATAGCAGGGGAGAAATTGCATGCCTCCTTGCAGTTTCCCACTTGTTTAATTTTAAAGTTGTCCAAATTTAATATGGGTAGAAAAAAACAAAACAGGTCACGAAGTTACTTGTCATCACTTTACAAATGATCACCTTACGGATTCGTTTGTTTTTAGAAGGTATTTAAATATAAGATACTTTAAATATTAAAATCTGACATTTCAGAGTGTACCTTTTAAGAAATGGGACTCTTGGATTTTTCAAGTTCACTTTTTTCATGCAGAGCTTTGCATTCTTTGCAAGTATGAGGACAATGCCTGAAAACATCAGAGGACAAAGGGAAGGGATATATCAGCATCACACCCAACAGTCTTCCAGAGAAGAATGCACATATAAAATAAAGGCCAGACGTTTGTTTCCCAATCCTGAGATCTTCCCTCATGAACAGTACTGACCAGTAGTGACCTTATACATGGTAATCCCCTACTCTTGTCCTGGGTCCTAAACACACACACACACACACACGGCTCTATCTTCTTCTATTCACACTGATCTTTACATTATCCTGAAACATGCTTGGGAGGGATAGGGAAAGGATGACAATGATATATATATATACAGACTGATTTCATACAATTCCAATGCATTCTAGAGAGCCACTTTGCCTCCCTAGACTTTAGAAGCAAAGGCTACACATATTTCCATGATAAGTTTCCTGGTGTTTTTTTCCTGGGCATAAAATTATTCAGCAAGAACAGACTCTGGAGGATGTTTCGGGTCAAACTCCTTCACCTGGGCACCCTCTAGCATCTCTTGGGGAGAATTTGCACCCTAGACCAAGAGGGGCTCTGGAGGATGTGTTGGTCCTGCCTAACCCTGTCAGTGTGGAAGACACTCACACCTTCATAATCAAGAATGTGCCTCTTGCCAGAATGCTCTGCAGTGCACCCAGGAGAAGAAAGCCTGACGTCAGGCCAGATATGGAGACCCATGCAACTGAAAAGGGCAGTTTTCTCACTCTAGAATTGTTGTTGTTATTTCTGCCTTCAATACTTAGGATTTTGGTAAATTCAAGTCACATCATATACACTTTTCAGACAAACCATTTGGGTCCAAACGGATGAAAACCAATACTCTGAAACTTCTTCTGACATGTTCTCATGTACGACATAGTTCCGATAGCAAAACCCAAGCCACCAGCAACTGCAAAGAGAGATCAAAGAATTGTTCTGCATAATAGGCAAATAGAAGTATAAATAGGATGAACATTCCTTAGGACAAACATCTCTTAGTTTCAGCTGTTGCTTCATTACCTCACAATGACTGGAGAAGAAAGCAAGGCCAGGAATAGTTGCTGCTTTGTCCTTATGTTGCCCAAAGTATCGTTTTCTGAGAAGGTTAACAATGTCCTAACAACCCAAATAACCCAGTTTGGCCTGAGCTCATTGGGGGTTTGGATCTAGCCACAGCCAGTTCTTGGATGGGAGATCAACCAAGGAAGGTTACATGGAGGAAAGACTTTGCCTTCCTCCATGTTGCAACCCCAGTCTTCTTTAGTGGTCTCCCATTCTAGTACTGACCATAGCTGGCCACTTCTGGTCATCTCTTGCCTCGAACACCCTGTGGTTGGGGGTCACCATGAGCTGTCTGATGGCACATTTTTCTTCTTAAGAATGCCATGTTCTATCAGCCTTTAGGGGCGAAGTTAGATCAGTGTCAGCCACTGGCTAGTCAAAGGTGCAGTGTATTCGAACAAGGGAACAAATCATTAGTAGAGGACGGGGTGACCTGACTCAGTTGTAGAGCATCTGCTTTTCATGCAGAAGGTCCCATGTTCAATTTCCAGTTCAAAGAGCTAGTACATAATGTGCCTAAGACTTTGAAGAGTCAAAAGTAGGAAACAGTGACCTTGATAAACCAATGGTCTGATTCAGAAGGGCAGAGAGAAATTTTTCTCTCTTTCTCACAATACTAGAACCAGGGGGCATTCATTGAAAATGCTGGGGGGAAGAATTAGGACTAATAAAAGGAAACACTTCTTCACACAACGTGTGATTGGTGTTTGGAATATGCTGCCACAGGAGGTGGTGATGGCCACTAACCTGGATAGCTTTAAAAGGGGCTTGGACAGATTTATGGAGGAGAAGTCGATTTATGGCTACCAATCTTGATCCTCCTTGATCTGAGATTGCAAATGCCTTAGCAGACCAGGTGATCGGGAGCAACAGCCGCAGAAGGCCATTGCGTTCACATCCTACATGTAAGCTCCCAAAGGCACCTGGTGGGCCACTGCGAGTAGCAGAGAGCTGGACTAGATGGACTTTGGTCTGATCCAGCTGGCTTGTTCTTATGTTCTTATGTTCTTATGAGGTAGTATCACGTATATAAAGGATAGCTGACTGACAATACTCAATGAGGCAATGAGGCACTGATGATTACTGGCTTCACTATTGCCAAATGGGGAGCTGGACAGATTTATGAAAATTAGCTATTGGCCATGTTAGCTGGATAAGACTCCCATATTTGGAGGGAGGGAGACCTTTAATGCTGGGAAACTCTCAGATCCTCCCAATGGCCACTGTTGGTAACAGGATGCTAGAATATACAAACCACTGGTCTGATCCAGCTTGGCTACTCTTATATTAAAGTACAGCAAGTTTGTGGTAGAGGACAGAGATGACTCTAGGAAGTTTAAGAAAAAGAAAGAAGTTTAAGAATATCCCTAAGGGATATTCCTTTCCCAACGCAGGTTTCTTACTCGCTTTAATTATCTAGGAATCGTTACTCAACAATTATCTTTTTGTTACGCAACATGGTATGCACTCCACCAGTTTACCCAAGGGCCTTCTTGCCTTGAAAACAGGAGCTGGACTCAATCATCCAACTTCTATCTATGGTAAGTAATTATTACTATAAAGTCATTATAAATTGAGAGCATAATGTTTTTAATACTAAACTGACTTGCAGAAAGCAAAGATGGGCAGGAGCCAAACGCTGCAGGAGAGGGATAGTGCAATCCGACCAACAGTTTCATCTTTTTAAGCTCACTGACAACAGCAGGAATTGTGTCATGAATTCTTCAGCCTACAGTGACAGCATAAATTCAACGTTTCCTTTGTAGCAACGAGATCTACAAGACTGCTTTTGGCTAATACTGAAAATTAAGATTCTCAAAATGCCAGAAGTGATATTAGACAGATTTGCTCCAGTATGAACATCATGACATACGAACCGAATGGTTTTTATCTTTCCCATTTTAACATTACAAATAGTTTTCAGACTTACGGGCCATTTTAGGCAGTGCTCCAAATCTTGGGTTTGCTTTCAAAGTACCTGAAACATATGATGTAATTTATTAGAAACAGGCTTCTATATCATCAGTTAAAAAAACAGCAACCTTGTGCATTGTTTGAGAGATAGAATGATTCAGTGTACTAAGTGCTGCTAGCATAATTTCCAATTACAAATGTTGTCTCAACATAACAGAGCATTATTGTCAGGTATGAAATAATTGCATCCATTTATTTATGTTAATTTCCATTTCAAAATCTCAGTGATTTACACAACACAAAAATGAATTATTGCTCCCTAACAGCGTCTTAAGATTTTTTAAAATTTGCTCCTTCATTGAGTTATACTTAACTTTGTAATACACAGCAGTATGTGAATAAATACCAGTAAGTAAAGAAATACGCAGTATTGAAGTACCCGGTACGTGTAAGCCAACTGTTAGTTGCCTATATCAGTGACATATATTTTTTATTGGAAGGAAATCTTCAAAAGAAGTGAACACCTATTCTCTCATATATGTGTGTGTGTGTGTGTGTGTGTGTGTGTGTGTGTGTATGTATATACACACACCCCTATACAAAAAATGAAAGAAAATTATAGGGGGGGGCATTCATTCCTTTAAAAATGCATGGTTTCCCAACAAGTTTATTTCCAGATTTACCATAATACCATTCAGAAGGCACATTTCAGTGTTGTTGTAAACACGCTGGATTGAATCCAGTTAGCTTTTCCACTCAATCTGTCACAAGTCCCCTCCAATCTACACCCCCAATCCCAAATAACTTTTGTAAACTAAGATCCTATCATTCTCAGAATATTTATTTAGCTTATTTATAGCCCACCTTTCTCACTGACAGTCAAGGCAAATTATAGAGCAAAAACAGGAACAAAATGTAATCATGCAACATAACATTGCCTTCTTGGGTACTCTGAGAGGATACCTCTTTCCTTTTTTCACTAGCAGAAAAGCGGATTGGTATCCAACCCCTTTGCATTTAGACGTGCATCCAAGATGTTCTAAATGTTCACTTAAAAACATAAAAAGTGAATATGCCAATAACCTGTCTCATTTGGGTATGCTTGTCAGGGAGCTCCCAACTGAGTATACATTCATTGGCAAATCCGGGAACATCCCTGTATAATGTATGAAATGCCCCCCAGGATTCTCACATATTCTGCCGATGATCAGAAAAGCCCATCATAATGTATGAGTTTTATTCTCCATCATGATCTTTCAACCATCTTTGGATCACCAGATTTCTAGAGTTCAAATTTCCTTCAAGTTGAGCTTTTCCTAAAATTCCAACAGCCAACAACTGATGGTCCCAGAAATTTTTTCACATCCGAAAAAATCTATTTACCATGGGCAACTAGTCCTTGAACCACAAGCATACTTCCAAGAGACAGAGGCAGAGCTGCAAACAATAGAACAAAACACAAGTTTATAGTATTGACAAAGATTCTGACTGTTTTACTGTCATCATGCTTTGAGCTGCTAATTACACTTTTGTTGATTTTTATTATTCTGCAACAGTACCTGTAACAACAAAAGTGGGGAAACCACAGTCTCCACATTTCATGTATATTAGTTAAATAAAGACAGTGAATCCAGCTCTTGTAATACACTCCCAGGCACATGCAACAGTTTGGATTCTCATATGAGAAATTCAGTCCCCATCAGCATCAAAAGACTCATTCACTGGGGCCGGATGACCAACAGGAGGTAGATATGAATTATCCACTATGCATGCTAAAGTCTTCTTCTACCAAGGAAGATCTATGCACAGATCAGAGTATCCGCACATTAAAAAAGGGGGTAAAACAATTACTGAGGATACTAAGGCTTAACAAAGTATTTGCTAGTCCAGTATTTTTGGCCTCAAAGCCAGGGGGAGGAAAAGGAAATACAGCAGCTTTTTGTAAAGGTTGATAGCCTAGAAATGATGCTTCCTTATCACATGTGATTAAATCAGTGGCTGTTATCTCAAGTGCTATTTAAGACAGACAGCCAACATGATATAGTGGTTAGGGTGTTAAGTCTGAAACTGGGGAGACCTGGGTTCAACTCCATCCTCTGCTATGAAGCTAGACAGGCAAACTTGGCACTCTCTCCCTCTTCCTGTCTCCCTGCCTAACCTAGTTCATTGACTTAGGACAAGGAAAAAAACAGGGAGAGGGAACCACGTATCTCTAGAAGTGTTGAGAGTTCTTTGGAGATGTTATAAAAACATGATATCTACTAAGATTGCTCTTTGAGTGCCCCCACCTTCAGAGTTTAGGTGGGTAGTAACTGGAGGGGCTACAGCAACCCCCTAAACTGGGGAACATCTTTCCTATTGTTTCCTGTTGCCAAATTGTCATCTTTGAGTCACCAGATGAAATCTATTCAGTTTACTCATGATCTTAACATCTAATTAGGTAAAACTTCTTTTAGTAACCTTATTTTTATTTTTTATTTATTTATTCATCAAATGTATAGGCCGCCCTCCCCCGAAGGTCTCGGGGCAGCAGACAACAGAGATAAAATAACATAATATATAATTTAAAACAGTTTTAAAACCCATATAATACATATAAAACTAGCAGGAACCATTTAAAACATAAGCAGATGGCGAGAGAAAACCCCAACCCTCACCCTCCCCCAACTGAGCCCACCAGAGGCCAGATGCGATCTAATCATATTCAACCCGGCTGGCCAAATGCCTGGCGGAACAGGTCCGTTTTACAGGCCCTGCGGAAACTCTGAAAGTCCCGCAGGGCCCTGGTCTCTCTAGGGCAGGGGTCTGCAACCTGCGGCTCTCCAGACGTTCATGGACTACAATTCCCATCAGCCCCTGCCAGCATGGCCAATTGGCCATGGTGGCAGGGGCTGATGGGAATTGTAGTCCATGAACGTCTGGAGAGCCGCAGGTTGCAGACCCCTGCTCTAGGGAGCCTGTTCCACCAGAGGGAGGCCAGGGCCGTAAAAGCCCTGGCCCTAGCGGAGGCCAGCCAGATGTGTTTTGGGCCAGGGACCTCTAATAGGTTCTCCTCCGAAGACCGGAGGGACCTAGAAGGGCAATATGGGGAGATGTAGTCCCTGAAGTATGTAGGCTCAAGGCTGTTGGTCCTATTTATTTTAATGTTTTAACTCGATTTCTGATTGATTTCAACTGTGTCTTGTACAGAACAGAAATGCTAGAATAAATAAACTATAGTCTTATCCACATCCACACAATCTCCCTGGCAAAGTAACCCACAACTTCTTGATTCAAATACTGTGTATCTGAAACATGATTGAGCAAGACAGAGCAGCAAGTCTAGCATTTCCCAAGGAGACCATCGGTAACAAAGCAAACCAGGAGCAGGGAAAAGAAGAGATGTACCTCGGTACCAAAAACTTTCCTCTTTACACTCTTGACGGATCCTCGCAATTTCTTCAAGATTAACATTTGAAGGTGGAAAACTGGGATGGTTCTGAAAAGAAAGAACAAAGATCATTTCAGAAGGATACCCGGGTAAATTATAAAGAGGGCAATATAAGATTTTATTTATTCTCCCACTTGTCATCTTCCTGTACCTTGCTGAAGTATCGAAGAAGGCTTTTGCATAATTAAAATGAAATGTTTCAGGCAGAGCCATTCAGATGGGGCGGGGAGATTTGGGCTGTGGATACGATGCCAGGCTGCGCCGGCAGAGGGAGCAAATATGCCGGCAGTTGGCCACCCCTCAGCAACATGGTGGCAAAACCCAGAGGTGGCCGCTGCGGAGGAAGCCTGGCATCCATTGGGCCGCCAGCACAAAGGGAGAGAAACCAGGGTATTTCTGGGGGTGGAGCCGAGTTCAGTCAAGTTCCACCTGGGTTTAAGGGCTGGAGATGCCGTGACCGGGACTTTCAGAATTATGCCACCCTTTTGGGTGCTGTAACTTTATTAAGCCCTGTAGAGGGCTTCTAGGCAGGCAGAGGAGGGCTTTTTTTTCAGTTGCCTCCCCACGACCCCTTGGAAGCACTCTGGAGGTGGCACGGTGGCTCGGCAGCCGCCTCCTGATCTGAATTGGGCTGTAAGTAAAAGAAAATAAATAGGAGAATGCTCTGTTCCATACAGCCTGCAAGACCATTTGAAACAGTCTTAATGTGTAATCATCAATGCAACCAAACATGCCTGTCCCAAATAAGAACACATGAAGCTGCCTTACGCTGAGGTAGACCATTGGCACTGTCTATTCTAACTAGCAGAGGCTCAGTAGGGTCTTAATCAGAGGTCTCGCACAGCATCTTCTATCTGCTCCTTTTAGATGGAGGTGCTGCAGACCGAATGCGGGATCTTCTTCACACAAAATAGGTGCCCTGCCACTGAGCCAAGGCCCCGCCCAGTGAATCAACGCACAATACAGGTCTCTGGAGAGACAGCACATCCATAAATATATCATAAAATTTTACAGCACAAAAGACCCATTCTCCCCTCACCTCTATAACTCTCATTGTTGTTAAGGAGTGTGTAATTAACAATTTATATTGAAGTGCATTAATCATTGATTTATTTTGCTGTCTGCAAGAACCATCATGTCTGATACTGTATCTCTCCCCTCTCACTACACCCCAATGGTCTACATTTTCTAAGTTTTACGCAGAAGCAAAATCTGTCCAAAGAAAAATGCTAAATACTTACTTTATAAGTTTTTATATACTTTGCAGAGCACTAAACTGAACCCTAAAGTCCATCAGCAATTTCACCTTTCCTATCAGCCTAGTTTATTAGCCAGTGATAGCTGGGTGTACTCAGTGCACCAGGTAGTGAAGCCCTTCTGGCAATCCATTGCTGTCATAGAGACCTCGGCCAGAGGTGGGATCCAGCAGGTTCTCACAGGTTCCCGAGAGTAGGTTACTAATTATTTGTGTGTGACGAGAGGGGGTTACTAACTGGTGATTTTGCCATGTGATTTTTGCCTTAGTTACGCCCCTCCTCTCCGCAGTAGCGCGCAGAACTTGAAGCAGTCTAGCAGGAGGTGCACCGGCGTGCGTGGCAGCCAGCGCCTGCGTGCATTCGTTTCCCGCCCAAGGACCGGCGCAGCGGCTGCGTCCTTGCCACAGCCCCGCCCAGGAATGCTCTGCCCCTGGAATGCCCGGCCACCCCCCTGTCGTGCCCTGCCCAGCCCCATTGGCGCTAAGCCACAGTTTGAATCTCACCACCATGGGAACCTGTTACTAAAATTTTTGGATCCCACCACTGACCTCGGCCCCAATATAATTCTCAGACTTTGCCTAAGAATGAACAACAAACCTGGTCCTTTTGGTCAGGGGAAGAGGCCTGAACTTTCTGATCCTCAGAAGCCATCGTCGCCAGAAAAAAATGAACCTCAACCAAACCGAGACTCCTACAATGAAGAAGAATTCAATATCTATTGTAAGACAATTTCATAAATGTTTGTTCTACTGTTGCTTTTACCATGTGGACACATCTATCTCATATTACTTCTGATTGCCAGTCTATCTAGCTCAGTAGAGTCTGTTGTACGCTGGAATCCATACATGCCAACTGAAGCGCTTTTTAGACCTTTGCTCTCGATTGGTGTTCTGCAAGTAATAACAGGAACCTTTGTATCAAATTTCCAGATTAGCTGAGGGCCATTCAGGTGCTTTTATTATGGTGTTTCATTGAGCACACAACAGGGGGTTTTTTAATGGTTCTAGAAGTCAGTTTTTAAAATAACTGTTAATTAAAAACAGAATTTCAGTGTTTGGATGTATGAAATTAGTTCCGTCTGCTTCATTTCGTTATGGCACAAGGCTGAGGACAGTAAAAGATCTCAACTGTACTGCTGGGCCACAGTATATAAACAACGCAATGTACATTATGCCAAGCCTCTTGAAGGAGAACAAGGTGAACCCGTTAGCAAGAGATTTCCTCCTTCATCCTTTCCCAGGATCTGCACTCAACAATGTTTAAGGCTTTGCTTGTGCAAAACTGACTGGCAGCACAGTTCTTCATGATTTATCCACGAAAGGTGATTTACAGCCTTTTAACTCTGATCACACTCTGAACTCTGAACTATTCGCTATTGAAATCAGACAGAACACTTGCAGAAACATTGATCTTTTATTGAAAAGAGGTCCTTTTTGTGGAGCACAACGCAAGCATGACCAAGTTAGCCCTACAATGACTGTGAAGATCAACGCTCAAATTCCCAGCATGGCTTGATCACAACAAGGAATAGTTTTTAAAGGTAAATCAGGGTTCAGCCTTTGGGGAGCAAAACGCAAGCCTGAAAAAGTTAGCCCTACAATGACTGTGAAGATCCCTGCTCAAACCCCACAAACTCCCAGCACTGCTTAATCATCAGAACCAGGAATAGTTTTTTTAAAAAGACAATCAGGTTTCAGTATTTTAAGCTCACTCCGTTGGTTTGTTTGTTTTTGCCATCAAGTCACCTATGACTTATGGTCACCCCTTTTCAGAGTAAGAGTGTTCAGGAGTTCCTGCCTTTGCGCCATGCGCCCTGAGTCAGGCGCCCAGCAATCCTTGGAAGTCTCCCCCACCCCACCCCGTTTGCTTTACGACATTAGGAATCCCCTCTACAGGCTATATTGACTTAGCTCACCCCAAATGTGCTGCCCAGCCTGTCCTCCTTCCAGGCACCGCTCTTTGCCCGCTGCTTTCGCCCTCTTGCTTCTCCAAGGACTTTGTTTATTCTGCTCCACCCCAGCCTCAGGGCGGAAGTATGCTGAAAATCCGGCGCTCTCGGCTGGGCAAGCAAACGCAAGGCCGGCTTATACAACATGCTCTCAGCAGGCGGAGCCTTTGGTGAGATCGTGCGGAGAGAGACGTGGAGGGGTGTATATTTTTTAATGAAGATTTCTCAGGAAAAGAAGGGCCAGCAGAACAGATAGCCGCAGAAACGTGTTCCAATGACGAGCATGGCACAGACACAAACAAACACTCACAACAGAAGTAGTTCTGAAAGCTGTGCTTTTGAAAGCGGGCCTGGGCGTTTTGTTCCCTTGTTAGGCATTTCTTGTTCAGAATCTGGAGGGCTGTTTTCTTTGTTTACTTTTGCTGGGAAAAGAAATCGTTAGGCATGCGGACAGAAGTTTAATAAATACTGGCAGAGCTGGAAGTCTCCCTTTCATGCTGAACCAGATGTGCCCCTCACTGGTGTGAGGTTTGCGTTTGCCTTTCAGAAAGTTTCTGGCTTGTGTAACTAGAGCGCCATAAACCGCAGGAAGCAAACCGGCCCATTCAAGGTTGTTTCTGTATCTACTTGGAAATATTGTTCTAGGTGGAGTTTACTACCAGACTTGAAAATCTGAGTTGCAACCTCCAGGTGGAGTCTACAAGCTGATACTGAACTTCGGACTGACAGAGTTTGCAAGAAATACAGTGTGGAAGCATGCCTCTCAGTGAAAGAAGAGCCAATGAAGAAGTTTTAATTGCATTAAAGAGTTTTAATACCTAGTAAGCAAACTGAATTCAAATATAGTGGCATACTTGGGCTGAAAATGAAAGCCCAGCCAGCTAATGCACCAGTGTTCTAAAATTGAAATTCTGCTTTTAAGGGGCCGTACTAAGAGGGAGGGGAAATAAGTACAAATATCCGCAGCTAATGTGTTGGGCAGCCCAGTCTGGGGGGAGGGGACCATAGGTGTCAGCACAACTGTATGCCAAATTGGGTGCCAATCCCGCTTATGTAAGGGGCTGATGAGCCAGTGAAGGTAGATGCACCAGCGGAGGGGGCACTTATGCAGGTAGATAGGTGCTGAGCAGCTCCGAAGTGCCTGGCCTCAGAAGGCACCACCATTTTCCAGCCCCACTGGCACAGAAAGATGCCCTGGTGTGGCTAGGGGCATTCCAGGGGATGCAGCCAACCTTATTGGCTTCCACTGCCCTCCCAACCCCCGCAGGCTGACGGAGCCGGATTCAGATGTGCACCACGTCCACTATCCCTTATGTGGGAATTTTAGCTGCCTGAGGTTTTCATTTCATTTTTGGGCTTCCCACACCACAGAGAAGCCCTTGGAGGCAGAAGCGTAGCTAGGGAAAATGGAGCCTGGGGCAAAATCTGAGTTTTGCGCCCACCACCCCCGTATGGGCGGCCACCCCCACACACAACTAAAGAATTATTTTTTGCACCAGGTCATCTCAAAGTCACCATCACATGCCCCAACTCACAAATCTGAACACACTCAGGGCTCCCTACTTTAAACAACATTGAAAGTGATGCTGTTTTTGGGGAAGTGGGGAATCCACCCTGAAACAGCATAACTTTTAATGTTGTTTAGACTAGAGACCCCAGATTCTCCTTTTAAATCCACATTAATCCACCCTGAAACAACATCACTTTTACTGTTGTTTAGACTAGAGAACCCAAATTCTCCTTTTAAATCCACCATAAAGGAAGAATCTGAGCTCTCTAGTTTAAACAACATTGAAAGTGACAGTGTTTCAGGGTGGATCCACCCCCCAAACAGCATCACTTTCAATATTGTTTAGACAAGGGAGCCCAGATTCTCTTTTAAAATTTTGTTCTTTAACAATAACTACAGATGGTAAGATATCTTATTTTGAGATTTATTTATATATGATTTGTTTTGTGTACATACGTTTATTGACTGTAAATATTTAACTGAACTGAACTTATGTACTAATGCTCAATTGACAAACCGCTAATGCAGAGCAATTAACAGATTGATCTAAACATGTAGAAATAGGAGATCCACAGTCCAATTAGCAAATGCAAGCATCATGGTAGGTGCTTGTAAGTTCCCAGATCAGCCAACAAACCACTTGTAAGTTTTCAAGGATTTTATTGCAGACATAAAAGGAACAGAAAAAGATGGTTCTGGCAAAAAAGGCACCAAGCAGTTGATAATATGTATAGCAGGTTTCCCACCCCCACATGTGAATGGAAGAAAGATACAGAAAAGTCCAGCCTGGAGACCCACCCCAGCCGCAGAACTCCAAGGCCAGAGCTAGTAGATAGCAGTGCACCTGCAAAAGCAAAAGTCACTCCCAAACAGTTCCCCCTCCCAACAATGCCACCCTGACAACGCTCTAGAATCCACCTAATATACAGTCTGCTGTTCATACCTCCTTCCCAATCTCTACATTATTCAAAAACTTCTTCCAAAATGTTCTATAGTCATAACCCTCAACATGCACCCCTTTTTAGTTCATATTTATTTCCCAGAAACTCAGTGTATCCCAGTTACACATTTTCAGTTCCTCTGGATTTGGTGAAATGTCCATTTATTTGAAACTGAATTGTTAACAGTCCTTTATAACCTTTGTGCATCACTACTTATCTCATGGCTTGTTTCAGTCACAGGAGGTTTTTCCCACCTGTTTACACCTGAGATTCTCCTGCTGTGAAGTGTCCCTAGCTGAGCTGATCCACCATTTTGCTCTCCCCTTGTTTACTTGTTCTCTGTGTACAACCTTTATCTGGGGAGGTTGCCTGCTGCCTTTTGGGGTTGGGGGAGTGCCGTGTGTGGTCTAGCGAGACTATGTAAGTGCTATGTCAATTTCAGCGTGAAAATAATAATAAAAAAACCCAGCCTTTGAGCCTTCCAAAGCGGTGGCCAGAAGTTTCGAAGAAACTGTTGTTGTGTTGGTGGGGGGAGGTGGGGAGGAGCGAGAAAACCTGAAGGAAGCAAAAAGTCACACTTTCAGAGCTTTCGGAAACCATGCAGATTTTCTGATCTGAGAGCATTGTGAATTCCCAAGCGGTGAGTAACCAAGAATCCAATTCTAAGGGAATATACACTCAGTGTGAAAAAGACAAGTCCATAAATGTTCTAAAAATGCATCTCCTATCTTGCCATGATATGCTAGCCTTCTGAATCAAATGCAAGAATCATTACAATATCATTACAATACCATGATTACAGAGATGTTAGTATTACACAACGAGAACATGTGTGGTAGACTTAGTCGTCAGCTATTTTTGTTCATAGATCCAACATGAATAAGAATCTCACCCAAATCTACAAACAAATCTGTTTATAGGATTACAGCCTCAGGAGTGCCTCCCTCTGTGATCTCCGTGCCCAGGCAGGTACATATGGGCACAGGTGCTCCTTCAGGTAGGCAAGACCAAACCTTTTAGACCCAAGCTTGTGATAAATGAGAAATGTGTTTTCTAGGAATGAGGGAATGAGTCATGAGGGGGATGTTTGTGGATGGACAAAATAAGACCTACTGAGACCAGTTGAACTGAATAACTAGGATAAAGGGCAAGGTTTGCATCAGACTGTATACATTGAGCATGCTTAATGAGCTAATGCATATTAACTTCTCCTCCTGCTCTGACAACAAGCTGTATTATAATGAACATGCAGCAAGAATTTGGGAGGGGCCACATATCAAGGAACAACATCTAAATAGGCGGACCAGAAAGTTGTAACTCCAAGTACCCTTAGCCAATGGGAGAACGGAGAGGGTGTGGCAAATTTGGGAGAAGGGAATAAACATGCTGTGGATATATTGTTTCGGTGGAGTCTACCTAGGCAGGGTGTCTCCCCTTAAATTGCAAATAAAGCTACTTAAAACTCTCTTCTGTTGGCTTGATATTTGGTAAAGAAATATTGGGCAGCACATGCTGAATGGGTCTAATCACCATAATTTTGCAAGTAGCCATATTAGCAGGGGCATAAGGGGGAAAAGTGTGCACGGGGCAAGATGGCCCTGGAGCCGTCCCCCATGGCTCTGCCCCCACTTACCTTTTTCAGCCAGCTGAAAACAGGCCAGGCTGATGGGGTGGGGCTAGGCCTGGTGAGGCAGGGCAGGGGAAGGGAGGAAGGGGCGGCGCGATTTTCTGCCCCCACCGGCGCGTGCACGGCGCACTTCCCTCTCCCCCTTATAGCTACACTTCTGCATATTAGTCTGCAGCAGTAGAACCAAATTCAAGTCCTTTAGAATATAAAGCTCTAAAGTTTTCAGGGTATAAGCTTTTGTGAGTCAAAGCTTACTTGGGTGTCTGATGAAATGAATTTGACTGACAAAAACTTACATTCTGGAAAATTTTGTTGCTCTTCAAGGCATTACTGAATTCAAATTAGTTTGTACGGTCTGGCAGAAAGTGAGTCTTACAGGCATCATAAGAACATAAGAACAAGCCAGCTGGATCAGACCAGAGTCCATCTAGTCCAGCTCTCTGCTACTCGCAGTGGCCCACCAAGTGCCTTTGGGAGCTCACATGCAGGATGTGAAAGCAATGGCCTTCTGCGGCTGTTGCTCCCGAGCACCTGGTCTGTTAAGGCATTTGCAATCTCAGATCACATCACATTCTTTAATTGCTATAGATGTTTTCTCAATAGAAGCAAATAGTTGAAAGCTGTTTTATTCTCTTGTTAATGCCCCATCTGATCTAAGGGAAGATGTCACTTTTGCAGCTGAAGGAAAGAGGCGTGTTTCCACAAAAAGACAGGAGTTTTCACAGGAGGCAGAGTAAGCAGTGGAGAGACAGCTGTGCTGAAGTAGCTAATGACGTATATGACACAAGGTATATGTCTATGCACCCTTGTTGAATAGAGGCTGTGCAGGATAAAAGAGAGGTTGACAGCAGAGTGGTGGGATCTTACTAACATTTTAAGCTTCTCGTGAATTAGCCAGTCAAGTCATTATATATAGTCTGTCTCAGAAAAATATGTTTGTTGGGTTGTATATTCCTCCACCACAGAACTCAACCTTCTTCGTCATGGAATGCTGTGCCTAGGTCCTAGTGCCTATCTAAGAACATAAGAACTAGCCTGCTGGATCAGACCAGAGTCGATCTAGTCCAGCACTCTGCTACTCGCAGTGGCCCACCAGGTGCCTTTGGGAGCTCACATGCAGGATGTGAAAGCAATGGCCTTCTGCGGCTGCTGCTCCTGAGCACCTGGTCTGCTAAGGCATTTGCAATCTCAGATCAAGGAGGATCAAGATTGGTAGCCATATGGCATAGACCGACTTCTCCTCCATAAATCTGTCCAAGCCCTTTTTAAAGCTATCCAGGCTAGTTCAGAGTGTATATCCTTATAATCTTGGATTCATACCTCTATCAGCCCCTTCCAGCATGGCCAACTGGCCATGCTGGCAGGGGCTGATGGGAATTGTAGTTCATAACATCTGGAGTGCCAAAGGTTCGCCACCACTGATCTAGGCCATCACCACCTCCTGTGGCAGCATATTCCAAACACCAATTACATGTTGCATGAAGAAATGTTTCCTTGTATTAGTCCTAATTCTTCCCCCCAGCATTTTCAATGTATACATAACCCTGCTCCCCCACCTCTATCTGTTTGAAAATTTGAAAGTAAAAAATACATTTTGGCAGTTTAATTATACAATGTTATACAACAAAATAATGGTTTTGACAAAGCCAGCACACAACAATGAATGATTATTCTCATATTCATTTGGGACTATATTCTAGTGTAGAAGCATACAGCTTTCTTGACCACTGCACCTCAACTGAACATACTAACTTCTTTTTCTGAGGCAGAGTCTAATGATACTTATATGCTAAACATCTATTATTTATGTCTTTATTTACTTAATTTACACCCTGTATTTTTCCCCAATGGGTACATCATTCTTCATTTTATCCTCACAACAAATTGTGAGGAAGGTTAGGCTGAGATCATGTGATTGGCCTAAAGTCACCCAGCAAGCTTCCATAGCAGAGATGATTAGCACCCGGATCTTATAGATTCTATTCTGATGCTCAAGCATCACTATTCCACTATCATCATTTACCCCTAACACACTTTAGGCAGCTCATTATTGATCAGGAATAGCATGTACAGACATTGAGAACATGGGATAAGAACCATAGTATAAACATGCTTATTAATGAAATTTTTTAAAGTACCTAGACAATAGTTATGTAAATGGACATTTATAATGCAGGAGCACCTTCTTAATTTACTTAAAATATCTATAATTAAGGGCGCTGGTAGTCCCTGTGCTTGTTCAACTCCCTAATTAAATTCCAATAACCAATTTCCTTCAGTCTTGCCTCCAGCTCTAATCATTAACCACAGAGATCTGGTTACTTTGTTCAGACGTCTTGAAAGAAGTCTGTCTCCCCTCACACAGAGTGCTTACCACCCACTCTGTCTCTCAGGTTCAGGGTATATGTAGGTCAGGCATTATTCTCATCACTGTTCTCGCCTCTTTTAAAATATAGGGCCTTTGTGCACCGTTTGTGGCGCAACTGTGTGCTTTGCAATGAGGGTTCCCTGCAGTTTCCTATTTGCAGGAGAAGCCTCCTGCTGCAAAGCATCCCTAATCAAGCCAATCTGCCATTTTGTCCGCCTTGCCTGCTTCCTCACAGCCCTCTTGTTGCTGCCTTTTTTTCTTTGTCTCCTGCCCTGAGTCCAGCATTGTTTTGTTGGGTTTAGGAGGTTACAGCAATAGATCTTGACTGTTAATGTTAGAAAATGTTTACAGAAAAGCCCTTCAGATTGCTCAGTAATGCAATAGTGTGGAGGAGTGAGAAAACTTGAAGAGAGAGTAAGACACACCATCTCCTTTGTTTGCCCTGCAAAGGCAGAGGTAAAAGTCACACTTTCCTTGCTTTTGAAAATGCGGGGATACTCTCATCTGTGGCATGGTGAGTTTGGGAGCAGGGAAATATGTGCACAATTGAGAATCTGACCCAAAGGGTAACGTATGCTCACTGGCCATATACAGAGAGCCATGACCATTTCCCACCTCAGGTTCTCTCTCACCTGCAGAGGCATCAGCAGACTAGGTAGCCTTAGATTCCTTTATATATATATATAGGAACTTGTGTATTGGGTTTATTATTGGGTTTTGTATACCGCCCTACCCCCGAAGGGTTAAATGTGGGTTAAATGTGGGTTAAATAAAGCAAGAAGTTAACTTTTATTTGCAGTATGAACATAACACTGAAGAAAGGAAGGTAGAAATTAAAACATTTCTTTTCCATTGAACATTTGAACTGTGGTCCTATTCCTGCAACTAGAGTTTTTTGTGACAAACTAACTATTTTCAGTCAACTGTTGTTTATACTTTATCTATACATATAATAAACCCTACACAGGATTCGGTCTTTTTTCTGACAGTGTACTGCCAGTAGAGATAGATGAGTAGGAGTTGGTAGGTGAGCTCATAGGGCATCTAGAATTAAAATGCATCTATGTAGATGATAGAGTCCAACATGATGCCAAAATGGAAGAGGTGCTGGATCAATTGAGGCAAAGGAAAGTCAATAGGCTTTAATAACCGGTGTATAGTACCATCCCCAGAACCTTTATTCATAATGAAAAGCATGAGAGCCAGCATGGTGTATTTGTTAAGAGTGGTGGACTCTAATCTGGAGAACTGGGTTTGATTCCCCATTTCTTCATATGAGTGGCAGACTCTTATCTGGTGAGCTGGATTTGTTTCCCTGCTCCTACACATGAAGTTTGCTGGCTGACCATGGGCTAGTCATAGTTCTTTCAGAACTTTGATCTTTCAGATTGATCAATTTTCTCTCAGCCCCACTTGCTTCACAAGGTGTCTGTTGTGGGGGGAGGAAGGGAAGGAGTTTGTAAGCCGCTTTAAGACTCCTTACAGTTGGGAAAAACAAGGAGGTATAAATCCAAACTCCTCTTCTTTTGTATCAGCTTCTGGTATTATATAGAAGGCATGGGGGGAGGGGACAGAGAGAGAATGTTAGGCCTTCCTTGTCACCTGTCTGGCTAGGAAGGATCCATGTAGACATTTTTCTTTTTTTTAAATCTCTTTTAATTATTTTATCATTTACGAATACATATTAATTGGCGGACAATCTGACTTAAAGTGGTTCCAGTAATAACAGAATATGATCTGCCACATGAATTACAATGTACGTAACATTTGCAAGTGATTTAAGACTCTAGTACATAAATACATTATGAAATATATACATACACACACTCACACACACACCTACATGGATACAAAATAATAATAAGTAATTTAATAATAATCTTAAGCTATGCAGATAACAATAGGATTCTATTTTGAGGATCAGGATTGTATAGATAATGTAATAAAGGATCCCATACTTTATAAAAAGGATCAAGGCACTTTTTGTGTATTAAAGTTGTCAGTTTGTCCGCTGTTCTGTAATCTTGAACCTTTAACAACCATTCGTCATAAGATGGCAATTCTTGTGTCTTCCAATATCTGGCTATCACTACTCTTGCTGCTGTCGTTAAATAATAAAGAAGTGTTTTGTGTCTTTGTAGAATAACATCATTAGAGTCCCAGATCGATAAAAGGTCAGGTTTTTTTTTTCTTCATGTTTGCTTGAAGTACCCACAGCTTGCCCTTTGATCAGCTGTTCTGGTAGACAGTGGCCCTTTCCCCACTTACCCTTGTCGGAGGGTTGCTAAAAGACAATTCCTGGCGCCACTGTTTTCCCACCCAGTCGCTACTGGGTCATCAAAAGGTGCCATTTGAAAAGGCGCCAGGAATTACACGCTGAGGGGGTGCTGAGAGGCAAGCATCGGGGCGGCCCATGCGTTCGCACCTCCAGTCCCTGAAGTGCCCGGGAGTGTTGCTGGACCCTCGCTCTTGGCACCTTTTAGGGAGAGAATTGCGTGGCCACTTAAGGTAAGTGGTGAGAACTGGTTGGATCTCACCTCCGGTTGGAGCCCACTATCCAACTTCTTACTCGAGCTGTGCAGTACCTAAAATCTACCTTAAAACACTCCCTATAGTGGCTTTTTTATGTAGAAAGTTTTCCATGCAGATTGATCAATTTTCTCTGCAACATTACAGGTAATTTTTCTGCTGGCTAGCTCTAGGAATTTTGAAGGAAATTACTTAACTGTTCAGTTTTGCGTACCACTACACATTAATGGCTAATATTGCTGTAATTAATTTGGCCTTTGATCACTGTGAATCGGTTTATTCTACATGAAAAAGGGAATGATAATATATTTTTATAATTGTAAATGGGCCTCGAGTGTCAGAAAATTATTTTGTTCAAGAGCCCACTGGGGCTGGAAAAGGTTCGCTTCCTGCTTCTCTGGAAGGAAGGAGTAGATGGGTCTAGAGGTGGGATCCAGCAGGTTCTCACAGGTTCCCGAGAGTAGGTTACTAATTATTTGTGTGTGCAGAGAGGGGGTTACTAATTGGTGATTTTGCCACGTGATTTTTACCTTAGTTACTCCCCTCCTCTCAGCAGTAGCGCACAGAATTTGAAGCAGTCTAGCAGGAGGTGCACCGGCGTGCATGGCAGTCTGCGCTGCATGCATTCGTTTCCCGCCCAAGGACTGGCGCAGCGGCTGCGTCCTTGCCACAGCCCCGCCCAGGAATGCCCCGCTCCTGGAATGCCCAGCCACCACCCCCCATCATGCCCCGCCCAGCCCCATTGGAGCTACGCCACAGTTTGAATCCCACCACCATGGAACCTGTTACTAAAATTTTTGGATCCCACCACTGGATGGGTCTGAAGAGAAAGTACAGTCTAAATTAAGGGTGTACAACTTATGGCCCTCCAGATGTTCATGGACTATGATTCCCATAAATTCTGCCAATTGTCCATGCTGGCAGGTGCTGATGGGAATTATGGTCCATTAACTTCTGGAGAGCCACAGGTTGGAGACTCCTGGTCTAAATGCTGGGGAGGGGGAGAAGCAGAAGACTCTTCTTAGAGTGACCTGAAGGATGAAGGAAGACCCACAGAATCTCTCTCTAACCAGAGACCTGATGTGGGGTAGTGAATCAGGTCCCCCATAGGAGTGCCTCTTTCCCTCCATTTGTATTCTACCTACAAATTTGTAAATAAAGCAAATAATATATATAAATACCATAAATTGTTAGTGTTATTTTCTCTTAAGGGAATCAGCCTGGATAGGAGCAGGACCTGAAACTGCTTAGCTTTCAAACTGGGATGTGCATAACAATATGTTGACAACTATCACATGGGTTATTAAAAACAACTATAGACAGCATAATCTTTTGATGGCTTGGGTACCTCACATGATTTTCCAGAATAACCCATTGGTCTAGAACTGATGCAGTCACAGCCCTTCTTCATAGCAGGATGTAGAATGAAAGCCTTCATAGAAGTCTATTTACAGCAAACTGGTAAGGCCACCTTAGAATTTCTTATCTCCTGAATATTAAAATGCTAGCATGAGCTGTATAATCTTGAAATCGCAAAGCAAACATGAAGCAGTTAGCACTAGCTGGGATAATGTGAGACATATTTAACAGAGAACTAAGTGAAGGGTCATTATACTGGCAGGATAAAAGAAAAAAAATAAGGCAAGTTAAGTATGCCAGAAGTCAACCAAAGCAACTCAGACATGAAAAACTGTGGAAAATTTACTTCATTTCTAAATTACATTTATTTACATTTTTTTTCTGACAAGGGATAGGCCAGAAATATTGCAATGCACATTAACTGGATTCAGACAGACTTTTCTCTCTATCTCAGGTACTTCCCCATCCCAGATGGTTTTTGTCCAAGGAAGTCCCATTATCCCCAGCATAGATTTTTTGGTGGTCAGAGAGGATTCCTTCCTCCCTTTTTCACCATTAGAAAAGCCTGGTCGGATTCTATCACAATGCCTGACTCCTTGGCACTCAACTCACATCCTTTTACCTGTTGCAGTTGGCTTGATCCCTGAGCTAAATCGCTGAGGAGCAGGATTTGTGGAGTAAACTTTGTAGAGCCTGCGCTTCGTCCATTCAAACTGGGATCAAAACCTGGCTAGTGACCTCAACGGCCACCACAGTAGTTCCCAAAAATGAAATGTTTCCAGTATAATACTGAAAGATGGTCTCTGGTCCATCTCAGCCTAAGGTTTGTGAATCCATGTCAGAGCAAATTGGACACAGTCTTCCTGGCCACTCACCCGCACCTTCTGGGTTTCCCTCTCTACTAGAGATGGAGCCAGAACTATCAGTAGCTTTGTATGATTTAGCAGTTTGTGGACTTATGTGGGTTGGAGTTGTTGTCTTGCTCGAGGCCGGGTCTCAAGAATCTGCTTCTCCAATGCAATGACTATTGTTCAGTGAACAGGTTGTGCATTAACCCTACTCAGTCTAAGGTTGTGGTATTCTCTAAAATCTTCAGACCTGTGAGGTGGTCCATTCAGGGAGCCGTCATTGAACAAGCAAAACTTTTTAAATATCTATATTCCCACCTAGATACATGACTGCTGGCTTATCAGCTCCCCGCCAGCATGACCACTGGCCGCTAGTAGGCTGATGGGAATTGTAGTCCATAAATCTGGAGTGCCAAAGGTTCGCCAACACGGAAGGGGTAGTTTTTAATTATAAGCTAAGTTGGTCCACTCATAGAGATATTGCTTTGAAGAGCTGCAAAAACCTGACTGCTGCCATTCAGAAGTTTTTTAACTGCAACGGTGGTAAGTGCATCCCGGCAGGGCTGAAAGTATTTAATGCAAAGATAGTGCAGAACCTTCTGTACGGTGTCCCCATTTGGATCCGTGCCTGGAAGCCAACTATAGAATGGATTCAATCTAACTTCCTATACAAGATCTTTGGTGTCCCCCATTGCATTCCATACACAGTTTTATGTTTAGAATCGGAGCAACACCTGCTGGAATCACGGACATGGGTTGCAACCTTCAAATTTTGGGTCTGCCTTTGTTTTCATACAGACTCATGTAGTTTATCTCAGCTAGCAACGCAGGAACTTCAGCGCTCGAATTGGTGGCTTCACATTGAAGCCAAAGTCCTTTCTCTGGGTTTTACCTGGGAGTCTTTACTAATGCTTACTGCTCCTGAGTTATTTCACCAACTAAAAGCTAGACTATTTGAACAGGAATACCAATTTCTTTTAAGTGAAGCACAGAGCTCTTGTTCTCCATTATTTTTTGGAATTACTCCCCAGAAATCCTACCCTGCTACTTACCTGAGCCAACTGGTAAATTATAAACTTAGATGGGTTATGACCAGAGCAAGATGTAACTCCTTTCCCTCAGCTTTTCTCCAAGGTCGTTTTTCGAATATTGCTCATCTTGAGCGAGGCTGTCTGTTCTGTCTCCATATGCCTGACTCGCCTGCTCATGTCTTGCTCCACTGCCCTAAACATAATAATTTTAGATCTGACCCGATTGCATTATTTCCTACAGGATTTGCATCTCTTCCAGACAAAATAAAAATGATTAAGTTACTGGATAATCCTGAGGTAGAAATATTCGAAGCTGTAGCCACATTCTTAATACGTGTTTTGCATGCCTTGTATTAATGTTCTTTTAACTGTAACTTTATTTAGTTTTAACTGTTTGGGGGGGGGTTTCCCCCCTCTAATGCCTATTAAAGGTTTCTGAAATCTGAAATCTGGAGTTGTTTCTGCAAGGAATTCTTTTCTCCCAAGGATCAAACGTTTTGGTTTTTAAAGGAGCTTTATTGCACTAAACATCAAATTAAGTGGAAAGAACAGATAGTTAGTATTTTACATCTAAGGAAAATATAGTGGGTCTCAGAAGCTGACACCTGTCTCCAGCTTGACTGACTCACTCATGTAGGGAAGGCGGCCAGGACCCAGCAGCAGGGAGAGGTATAGTCGGAAGGCAAAGCTGAGACTAGATGCTGGGATGGGAGAAGCTAAGAGGCAGTCAGTAGAAAGGGCAAGGCAGGGAGACAGGCAGTAGGGAGAAAGGACAGGTAAGGCTTCTCTTCTTTTGACAGCATCCCAAGTGGAAGGAGATTTGGATACAGGCTAGGTGTGGCTAGGTCTTGGTGATCCCATAAAAGGTAAGGCATCACACCCAGCCTTGGAGAAGTAGGCTGAACTCTTAGAGGGAGAGAGAAAACTAGACTGAGCTAGTCCAGGGAATGGAGAAGATCAGAGTGCCAGAACTCTTTTGCCTTCCCAGTTCTGAAGCTGGGGTGGGGACCTCCTTTTCGCTTCCCTTTTGTCTAGGGAAACCATAGAGGGCAGGAAGGCTTCCATGCAGATAGGACAGCTTTACAGTGTAATTTACTTAAAAAAAGATTTTAAAAGTTCTAGCACCCGGTGGGATTAGAAAAAAAGAATATTTAATAGTTCTAGTACCCTGATCTAGATGGTCCAGGCTAGTCTGAGCTTGTCAGAAGCTAAGCAGGGTCGGTCCTGGCTAGTATTTGAATGGGGGACCACAAAAGAATACCAAAGTTGATATATAGAGGAAGGCAATGACAAATCTCTGCTAGTTTCTTGTCTTGAAAACTCTACTGGGTGACCATAAGTTGGCAGCAACTTGATAGCGCTTTATTCATACAAAGTTAACTTAGGGCGATTCCGCACACGAGTAAAATAGATTCGACCCAGTTCCCTGAGAAGGGTACTAACCTAGGTCGAAGCCATTGTTGTTCCCCACTGCAACCAGCTTGATCCCAGCTCGGAGGGCGGAATCATCCTGTGCCTCTTCGCCGCTCCGTTCTGATTGGCTACTGTTCTACGGCCATGTTCCGTCTATCCCCACACACATTATTAAAAAAACTGCCACAGGAGTGGAGGGACGAAGGTGCCGTTTTTTGATTGGCCAGCTGTACGCATGCTCAAAACACTTAGCTGTGATTGGCTGAATGGGGGACTCCTGGCAGCAGAGATTCCGCACTTTACTGGAATTGAGCTGAGTTCGAGCGTGGTTCCCTGAAAAAGTAGTAGTTCCCAACTGGAGTCGGAAATTTGACTGTTACACGGGGCGAAACTGATACAAAACCACGTCAATCCCAGTGGTTGTGCGGAGCACTTAGGTCGAACGAACGCAGCTCGAACTTAGGTTGATAACCCAAGTGCGTAATCGACCTTACAGTGTACTAAAAGAACCTTGTCTGCCTTAGGTAGAGGGATGAGTCTCTGAATAAGCTTACTGAGGTTCATTTTCTTGAGGTTCCAGGACTGGGCAAAGGCTAGATCTGTCTGGCTTGTTAAGAGTTCAGAACTCATCAAGAAAGATTTAAACATTTAGGCAAAGAGAAGGCTAAAGAGATTATTATCTGACCAGAAACAGATTTATTAAATATTGGAACAGTATCAAGCCAAAGGAATCAGTGCAGTCCTGGGCATTAGCAGTTTGAGACTTCTACTTTAATTCAGAGATACGGACATTAGTGTAAGGATGTTTTTCTACTTGTTCTGATACGTGGATTCTGTAACAGAAAGATGGATGTAACATGTTATTAAAAACATTATTTCAAAAATAAAATAAGTTAAATGCTTTGTGTCATACTTGCTTAAACAGAGACTTGGATTTCCTTACTACAATCTCCAATAGCTCTACAGGATCTGGGGTTCCCATTTCCTGATTGGGAAATTCTTGTAGAGCTATTGAAGATCTAGGGGCGGATGGAAGGGGGCCCTGTGGGGGAACTGATCTCTTTACATTGAAGATCAGTTTGTAATTCCTGTAGATCTCCAGGTCCAACTAGTATCTGTTAATTTTCAGTTAAACGTTAAGACTATTTTTTCCTGAGCAGTTATTTACCCGATTTATTATACCTAATTATTTCGTTCTGTTTGAATTTCCGATCTACTTGATCATATGTAAATGCTGACTTTGTTGATTTATGATGGGATTCACACTTACACTTTTCATCTTAACTCCTCCCTTTCCCTCTTACACTGATAATTTACCTTGGAAAGATTCATGCCAGACTTCACGCCACACTTGCCTGCTTCAACTCCCCCACACTGTAATTTTTCCTATAAGAAGAATTCCAAGTATGATATCCCACCTCACATGTCTGAAGAAGTGAACCGTGACTCATGAAAGCTTATATTGAAAGTAAATATTATTAGTCTTTAAAGTGTAACTGTCCTTTTGTTTTAGATTGCAAAATTGCCCACAATCAAAATGTTTTGTTCTTGAGCAAGATTTTTTTTTTGTTACAACTCGTTGGATGAATCTAGTAATACTGGTTTTATTCTCTACCCATTCGATATTTTTTGTTGATTCATAATTAGATGAAATCAGTTGGTCATCATAAATTAGAAAATTGTTGTTGCAATATTAGGCCACACCCTGTTTCTGTTGAGATTGTTAATGCTGGCGTTATCTCACAGGAGTATTGAAGAAGGAGGCATTCTAATTAAAGTTGATTGAAGGATCCATCAAGTATAATGACTTTCAGGTATGTCCCAGCCCTATACCTCCATCGTTGCACTGTTATAAGTATGCAAAGGTGTATTTCCAATTATAAATACATGCAATTGCTGCAAGATGGCAGCAAGCAGCCATGTAAGATATAGGCCTTGTTGTCTCAGAGCCAGCTGCAAATTGCATTCAGCAATACATTTAAATGTTATTAGAGGAAGAAATGGGGCTCACGTGCAACATGTAAAATGGTTCAGAATGCATGAATAAGCAGGCAAGATATTAGTAAGGAAGAGAACTTTTAATGCACAGCGATTACAGAGTATGTTGCACTGAATTTATGGAGACTTTTGCAAAAAAAAGAAAATTCAAGAGTGTAGGGTGTTTTTGAAATCCACATACAACATAAAAGATTTCACAGAAAATAAGTGCTGGCAGGAATGGCCTGATGACCGTGAGAAGTTTCGGGGATCTGCGAGCTGTTTATCCATAGCAATGGCATAAGTTGGGCAACTGACATATGAGACCAGGGCCCTGTCAGATTAGACCTGGGCCCTATGGGACTTGTTGCACTTCTGCAGGGCCTGTAAGACGGACATGCTCCACCAGGCCTATAGTTGAGGCAGCAACAATTTACCATCCTGCGGCCTCCTTCCCTCCTACCCCTCTTCCTCTCCTCTATTTCTTGTTTATGATGGCAGAAAACTTATTGTTGTTTTAACTTCTGAGAGTTTTTAACTGTCATCTGGATTATTTTATAGATGGATACAGATTACTGGATATGATGTGTCTTATTTTATTCTATTTATTACATGTTGGAAGCTATCCTGAACCTGCAAGACGAAGAACAGCCTTCAAATTGAATAAAGTAAATAAACAAAATGTGCTTGTAAGCACATCCTACCTCCTAAACACTTTTTGAAAACAGTTGACAGTGTGACCTCCTAAACTTTATAAATTACTAATACAGTTTTGGTGGTGAACAGTACCATCAAGCCACAGCTAATTTTATTTCGGTCCGGCCACCACCAGTTTAACCCCACGGCGGCGTCCAGCAAAACGAACGTTCCACAACAAATGAGCCAAACGCCAACAGGCGTAAAACGCTTTTCCCGTCCATTAAATCCCAGGAGAACGAGTTCAGATAATGCCGCAGTCCAGACGCCGCCAGAGGCCTGCCCAGCGCCCAGCAAAGCCAGCTGGGCACCATCAGCGGTTGACTCTCCAAAGGCCCGGGCGAACAGTTCGCCTTGCAGGCCCCCCCTGCGATCCTCACCATGTCCCGCCAAGAGGGCCCGAACAGCTGGTGGGAGAGCGTTCCACCAGGCCGGGGCCAGGGCTGTAAAGTCCCATAGGGCCCAATTTATGGTGATCCCAAAGGGTTTTAGAAGCAAGAGGTGTTTGGGTGGTTTGCCATTATGGCCTGCGAGAGTTCTGAGAACTGTAACTTTTTCAAGGTCACCCAGCAGGTTTCATGCGGAGGAGTGCTATAAACACTTTCATTTACTCATCAGAGCAGGGTCTGGAGAAACCAATAATTGAACCCAGTGATCAGAATGTTAATCAACTTTATTAATAAAGGTTGCAGGGCAGGGTGGTATTCCCTGTTCTACTTAAAGCAGCATGGAAATTACAGTAGTTTATATTTCCCTTATCTCCCGTGACACAACGATCCCTCTCCGTTCCCCCATCGGCTAAGGGTAATCCGATTTGCCCATTACACATTAAACATATCAAACATTACATAAACATATCAAAGCCCCTTCCCGTAACAAGCCCCCCTACTCCCCCGATTCCCATGATCATTACCAAAGCCCTTTATTACTTATTTTTGCGGTGAGTTTAAGCAAACTAGTTTCTTCATAAAAGAATATCTGCCTGCATCCGTACTTCTGCGAAATTGCTAAAGATTCTTGAGCAAATGTTTCTACATACCTTAAGCAAAACTCCTTATGCCAGCTCTTTGCAAGTGTTTAAGTCTGTTAAAAACATCTTAACCCCTTCATAACAGGAGTGAGGAATCCAACCTGGTTCTCCAGATGGACAGTAGCTGAGCTTTATCTGTGAAACCTAACACAAAGCCTTTAAACTTACAGGAACGAAGAAGGGAAGAAAAGCTCTACAACCTGACAAATCTACAGACTCGGAGAAGCAAACCAACACTCCCAAAGACGAGTTTTAAAGTCAAATGAATGAGGTTGTAAATGTATGTGGATTTGGAAGAAACAAGTTGGCAGCTTGTCTTGAGCATCAGTGTAAAGGAGGTGAATGGCCTGAGGAGTCCCATTAATGTTTTCCAGAACCTGTGCCAAAATGCCTGCATTTTGCTTCCTTAACTGACATAGCATCTCCCTCCTTTGACACTAGATGTTGCTCTTGGGCTCAGGTGCTTTTTGGTCAGGCCCACAAGGAAGCAATTTTAGAATAGGTGTGGACTGCCAAGGACAGGTGTTCCCTTGAGCATTAAAGTCTAGTTTGCAAGAGACATGACATGGATTACAGCAAACACAAAAATCCATTTTAGAAGAAAGCAATTTCTTGGCTCCTCTGGACTAGTTTAATAATTTCTGGCTAGCAAAAAGAACTCAACGGTGAAACAATGGTTTTCCTCTGGAAAGAAATCCTGACAGAAACTTTCATAGGTATGTAACATTTTCAATATGTGCAGCATATTTAAATTCTGTGAAGTAATGATTGCAAATAGTTCATTTCAAATTGTTTTGTTGTGATATCTGTGAACATAATTTGGCACTTCAGATAGAGATTAGTGTTTAAGGGTGTCCCTGTGTTGGTAAATATATTTGTAGTACGTAATAAACGATTGCTTTTACAGAGGTGGGATCCAGCAGGTTCTCACCAGTTCCCAAGAGTGGGTTACTAATTATTTGTGTGTGCCGAGAGGGGGTTACTAATTGGGTCTGCTTTTCCATTAGAAATTCCATTAGGTCCAAAAATCATAAAGTCCTGTTGTTTCCTATGTGGCTGGTTAGCGAAGGTAGAAAACTGGATAATTCTCCCTGTTAGGCTGTTTTAAAAACATGTTTTAGAAATATAGTAAAGTTCCTTGTTTAAGGAAAGTATCCTTCTTTTGATTCCTAGAAACAAAATTAAGTATTTGACAGGCAGTCAATTAGAGGAGAAGTAGTTGTTTCTGTTGACAGTAGACGATAGGACTTGCTATAATGAGTTTAAATTATGGACAGAAAGATACCAGCTGGAAATTAGGATCTTTTTTTTTACAGTAACTGAGACATTATTAATGCCACCCCCCGGAATGCCCGGCCACGCCCCCGTTGTGCCCCGCACAGCCCCATTGGCGCTACGCCACTGTTTGAATCCCACCACCATGGGAACCTGTTACTAAAATTTTTGGATCCCACCACTGCTTTTAGACCAAATATTTATGCCCTATGAGCAACAGAAAACACACACACACAAAGCTTTCATTCTAAATTGCCAGTTACTCGGCACTAATGTATTTGTGAACTCCAATGTGTGCGTCAACCTTACCCCTGAAAATGCCCCAAATCAAGCCATCTGGCGAAGAAAATGTCAGTGCTAACCTCCTCAAGGGGAACAGCCCAAGAAGGGCTCCATAAAGCTGAAGATGGTGTTGTAGTTGCAGAAATGGTCCCTTAGCAAAGTTTTTGCTAGTAGTTTGAAGAAACCAGCTGTTATATCCTCAGCTTAGAACTAATGGCTAGGAATGTTTTCTTCAAGGAGAATTGTACCTGCAAAGTTGGTCTGAAACTAGTACTGTACTGTGTGTGGGTAGTGGTGATGGTGGTGGAGGAGTGAAATTCAGAGACAAGGAATGACTGCAAACCCCTCCATTTAAATCCACTCATGCTCTCATCATGTATAGAATAGGAAACAGTTCGAAGTTTAAGAGTTCTTTTCTCTCTGGGAATTTTCTCCCAGTGAAACTCACCTCTGTCTGGTATTACAACATACCTGGGGATTAGGAAGTTCTAGTGATGGATTGCTTTGAACTAAGTGGGAGGGAGCAGAGTTTGATATCTTTGGTCACCTTTTGATTCCTGGCACACCAGCTTCAAGTAAATGGATGTTTGGTTTTAGCTGGAATTGGCTGAAACAATTGCAATGCCTTTTTGAGATCTAACATCAGGTGGATATACTACTGGCTTCCAGAGGCCACTTGCTCCCAATATGGTCCATATATTTGTAAATAAACGGATATTACCAAAAACAAACAACCCCCTAAATCCTGCAGTACTTTTCACTGCCAAGGCAAAATAGGACTACTCAACCTTTGCCAAAATCTCTTTCTGACTTCAATTCTTGAGAGCAGGGGATGAATTTCATTCTCAGTCCAGTGCTTGATCTGCTCTTGAGAATGAACCAGGGAAGATTTGCTGGAAGACAAACACAAGTATGGAGTAGCTTTGTTCTTGGGCCAAACAAAAGCACATTCTACTGTAGGTGGGGGACATCTTAGATGGGTGTCTTCTTCACCAATAGCAAGGATGTCCCCCTTACCTACAGTAGAAAGACCCTTCACAGTAAGTATTCAATGGACCCTTTTCCTCAAGTCCAGAGCTATGGATCCCAATGGCAACTCATTAGGTCAAGCATCTAATTTTTGTGTCTGTCTCTGTTGTTTTAAGTATTTAAAACAAATGTTGATTTTTAAATTAATTGAGGGACCACATTAAAAACCTTTGGTGTAGGGTGGTGAAAATATATTTTGTGAGGTCAAGAAGGCACAAGGATGGGAGACCTCAAACGAATACCAGGATCGTGACACGGAGGCAGATAATGGCAAATCACCTCTGAAGATTGCTTGACTTGAAACCCCAACTAGGAGGTGTTGTAAGTCAGATGTGACTTGCCAGCTAGCAAATTTTACACACACACACACACACACACACACACACACACACACACACGATTGTCCTATGCAAATATTCATGCCTTGACTGCCATTGCACATGCTCCCCCTCCTGCATTCACCCGCTCACCCAACAAGTCAGACTAATAGCTGTTTTTTATGTTGACGGTAACACATGAGTCAAGAAAGGAACTAGTATTCCTTTTTTCCCCCCTACTTCCTCATGTTTGTGAGACAAGGGAAGTGTAGAAGTGTAGATAGACAGTGTTGATGGTTATATAAGCTCTTCCCTGACAAATAAAGTTAGACAGCCTTTTGAAATGTGTTCAGAGAAACCACTGACAGCATGTAACTGTCTGGGAGATTTGGAGGGTTAGTCAGTTTTTCTTTTTAAAGTGAAAAAACAACTTTCTAAGATTTGTATCTTTGGGACACTGTTTGAAACATGCTATGAATTCCACAAAAGTCGTCACTGTTTTGACTTGGACTCAAAACAGGCTTTACTTGTTAACCGCCCCCCACCCCCGCCCCGGCCCGGCCCAGGCAAAATCATTTGGATGGTACCTCAAATTCTTGTAGATAACCAAACATCTGCTTATCAGTAGCATTCACAAGTGCTTAAATCCCACAGGTTTCACAGTGCCTAACACAAATGATGAGACTTTGAAGATGTATTGTCGAAGGCTTTTGTGACTGGAATCAACCCACTGTTGTGGTTTTTCCAGGCTGTGTGGCTGTGGGTTTGGTAATTTTCACTCCTAACATTTCTCCTCCATCTATGGCTGGCATATTCAGAGGCATATCATGGTAAGATGTATTTCTAGCACATATTGGGAGCAAAAACAACCAGACCACAGCCACACAGCCTGGAAAACCCACAATAGACAGACTTTGAAGACTTTGGTTTTGGGTGGATCATTTTCTAGGAAATGTTATAGTTAATGTATCAATGAAAGCTATGTGGTTACATGAACTTTAGTATTTTAGTAATTCTGCTGTAGTTAGGAGCAATTAACTCATGTGGTTTAGGGTTCGCAGCAGCGTTTACTCTGGAAGATGACTAATTTTTGCTTCAGGCTACTTAGGTAGTTGTAGCGAATTGGTGGATTTCCTTCTCTTTCATGTCCTTAATTTTATGACATATCTTAGCCCTTGATTTATACACTTCCAGTCTTTTTGCCTTGCACAACAGCATTTCCCAAAGCGAAAGAACAATGCACTCTTTGAACACTATCTATTTTGTCACAGTGTCAAGATAAACTCTTCCTAGATCTCAAGTAAAAAAAGAAAGCAACAGAAGTTGCAAATTTGTGTAGGCCCATGGAACTGTACCAAAAAGTTTAAAAATATCTTTTTTTAAACTTAGAGATGTTTGAAATAAAATTTGCTTTTCAAAATTATTGGGTCAAAACCTCCCAGCATCAAGAAGCCTCAGTGGGTCATGGCGACGCATGGCCCAGATCAGTGTTTCCCAACCTTTTCGACGTTGCAGTACCCTTGACCTTGCTCTTCATATCTCAAGGTACCCTTGAGGTTCATTTGAATTTTTTTTGCATTTTTAAGGTTTTTTCCCTTTTTTGGCCTGTAGGTGGGGGGAGTGGCAAGCAGGGGGAGGGGAGGGAAAGCAGCATTGACAGCCACATTGTTTGTTTGCCTAAATTCGGCATGGATTTGGGGGGATTTAAAGGGAAAATCTACCCCCCAATCCACACTGCATTTAGACAAATAAAACAATGCTATTTTAAATGTTGTTTAAAGGAAGCCCATGAGGTTTCCAAACCCCCCTCCCCCCGCCTCTTCAAAATCCATTTGATTCCGGTGTGGGGGGGAGGTGGTAGCATTGTCAGGGTACCCCTGGGATGTGCTCATGGTACCCCAGGGTACCACGGAACCCTGGTTGAGAATCACTGGCCCAGATGATAGATGCTACTGTACTGTACTTGAGAGGAAGGAGTGTTAAAGAAAATGGTGGAGAGGAGATAATGTCATGGTAGTAAATCCCTTCCCCTCAGCCAGCACTTGAAATTGACCAGCAGTTCATCAGTAGATTATGATCTTTCTGTCTTTTGTTTGCTGTCACATCACAGCTGGCCCATGGCAGCCCTGTAGGTTTTCAAGGCAAGAGATGTCTACAGGTGGTTTGCTATTGCCTGCCTGTGCATAACAACCTTGGACTTCCTTAGCAGTCTCGCATCCAAATACTAACCCTGGTTGACACTGATTAGCTTCCGAGATCTGATGAGATCAGGTTAGCCTGGGCTATGGAGGTTGTAACAGATAATGGCTCATCCTGCTCATTCATGTTTTAGTATGTTATACAACAAAAGATTGCTCGTTCATTCTTCATTCTAATAAGGATCTGAGTGACTTTCAATGTATGCAGAATTAGTCTAGCCAGTGAAATCAGTGGCTTAGACTGGAGTAACTCTGCACAGGATTGCACTGTAATACTCACAAAGTGTTCAAAGCGGCATAACCAAAAAGAAATTGTATGCTTGTGATACTTGTACTGTGTTTTCACATGTGGCACCCTAGTAGTATTAATAAAACCAACTTTTGAAACCAAACATGACCTGTTCTGGAGGATGTATAACATTTATGTTCCCTTCTATTTCAGGTTATGTTTCCTGGTCTCTTTACCATGCCCTACCACCAATGATCTATTATTTTCCTTTACAAACCTTGAAACTCACTGGATTGGAAGCTTTGGGTCTTGCTTTCCTATCTCCTGCATTCTTAACAATTGGTTCATTTTGGAGGTTGGTTAACAACAAATACATCCTAGCTTTATTGAGGCTGATTATGATCGGTAAGTTTTACTTGCATAGATTTAAAGTGTCTTTAAATGGCTTAGCAAGATCCAGCAGCAATATCATAATTTTCAGACTATATTGATATGTGACTGTACTGGAATGAAGAATAATTTTCCATTGCTCACCATTCCCATTACAAGATAACTGAGATCCTGTGAATTCCTAATACTGTTCAGAAGAAAGGACAGTTGAATGTAATGGAAAGTGAACAAAGGGACAGTTATAAGCAAGTAAGGTTGTTAAGATGTCCCTGTTAAAAATCAGTAGAACTTCTTTCCAGATTCCAGGTCACAGACTTTGCAGGACAATCCTAAGAAACTTTTCCAGGATCTAAGCCCGATTGAATAGAGCTGAGCTGAGTAAGATTCTGAGTAGAACTGCTTAGGACTGGCCTGTTAGTATTGAAGTATCTCATTGACTTAAGAGTGAACTGTCAAGAAACTGGCTTTACCTAGCAGTTTCTAGGTTTTTCAAAACTTTGGTTCGGGCTTCAGGCCTAGTAAAAGTAACAGAAGGATTCTGTCAGAGAAGTAAATGTCAGTCTGCAGAGGCATATCTAGGCAAATTGGATCCTGGGGACAAAACCTGAGCACCCCCCCACCCCCGTATGGGCGGCCACCCTCCCCCAACATGACCAAACAATGATTTTTTGCACCAGCTCACAAAACACCTCTCACCCCCAGCAAAACATACATGGCTCCCCACTAACTCTTTCCTAATTTTGTTCTCACACCAACTCTATGAGGTAGTTTGTTAGCCTGAGAAACAGCTCCAAGCCAGTGCAAGTGGGTATTAAGCATGTAAATCTCTTACAAATCACCCCCAGCAAAACATTTACCAAACAAATGTTAGCATCATCTCACATCCAGTGGAATCCACTCCCAATCAGCATCACTTTCAATGGTGTTTAAACTAGGGAGTCCAGATTCTTCTTTTAAATTCACCTTAAAGGGAGAATCTGGGGTCCCCAGTTAAAACAACATTGAAAATGATGCTGTTTTGGGGTGGATTCTCCCCCACCCTGAAATAGCATCACTTTCAATGTTTAAACTGTGGACCTCAGATTCTCCCTTTAAGTCTATGCCGAAGGGGGTGGATTTAAAAGGAGAATCTGGGGAAATTTGGGGGGGGGGTGCCTGCTATCAGGGGTGCAATTCAGAGGTGGGATTCAGGGGGTTCCGTAGAACCTGTTGCTAAAATTTAAAATATCACTTTTTAAATACTTAAAATATTTTTTGTTCAGTATTAATATTTTTAATACTTAAAATTAAAAAGTGATATTAAAAATATATTTTAATACTTTTTAACAGTCATTATTTGAATCCCACCACCATTGGAACCTGTTGTTAAAATGTTTGAATCCCACCACTAGTGCAATTGTTAAGCTAGCAGCACCAAACTTTCAGGGTATCTTTAGGAGACTCTCCTGATGATACCACCCAGGTTTGGTGAAGTTTGGTTCAGGGGGTCCCAAGTTATGGACCCTCAAAGGTGTAGCCCCCATCTCCTATTATCTCCCATTGGAAACAATGGGGGATGGGGCACCCCTTTTGGGAGTCCATAACTTTGGACCCCCTGAACTAAACCTCACCTAACTTGGGTGGTATCATCAGGAGAGTCTCCTGAAAAATCCCTGAAATCTTGGTGCTGCTAGCCTAAAACCCGTGCCCCCTGCAGGCCAAAAACTGAAAAAACACTAAAAAATCCAAAACATACACAAAGGAACCTGAAATTTTTGCACCCTCCACTAGGGGGGCACCCGGGGCAAATACGCCACTGTAGGGTCTGACTTGTAAATTCAGAGAAAGAAATAAGGATATAAGATGACACAGACTCTTATACTGTTATCTTTTTACACATTTTTTAAAATAAATCTTATTAAATCTATTCTTGTGGTGTTATTTAGGTTCTGGAGCTTCAATCTAAACACTGGCTACACTTACCAAAGTCATAGTCTTTGGAATTTAACCTGCAAGTGTCCTACCTTGTAAGGCTGACTTCTTAACACCTAGTAGGGCTACAGACTTGATGCCTTGGTAGTGTTCCCAGGTCCTGCTTAAGGACCTGGGAACCTTTGGGGTCCATAACTTTGGACCCCCTGAACCAATCTCCAGGGGATTCCTGCTGGTGCCTGTCAACACTCAGATGTTCAGCAGGCGGAAGCAGACTGATGGAGAGGGGGAAGCGATATTTGTTGGGCTAAAAGGAAGGGAGCGATCTGAGTCCCTGTGTGATGACATCTACTGTCATTGCGTGAGGGGATGATCTGTCATTCACAGAGTTTTGGTGCAAATGCTAGAGTATCCTCCTGGTGTGATGCTGATGCTTCTGTATCATGTCAGAAGTGGCATCATCACATGGAGATCACCACCCCTCATACCCACCTCCCAACAGCTCCCGCCGGTTGCCAGGGACACAGCAACCCTACTATTTGCTCTCTGCTGAAGATTAGTCAGAGGAAGTAGTGGTAGCCCATTACCAGTGAAAATTCACTGTCAATATTAGAATATCTCAATACAAACAAGTCAGTTTAATACATGTCAGGGAGAGTGGCTGAAATTTTGTCCTCTTAGACCTTTTCTGCATAAATAATTTTTTTTTATATGTGGGTTCATAGATTATGAGACTTCTTCCCTATGGGTTGAAATGTGTAAAAAGGATTCCATTGCACAGTTCTACTGGGTATGGACCTCATCTCTTAGAAAATGGGACACCTTTGAAGCTGAAAAGATTATAAATGAGCTCACCATTGGATTCAATGGCCTTTGCGCCATCTCTGAGTAAACATACTCAGGAAGTAAATGATTGTTTTGTGAACAATACTGTTACTATTTGCAATAGTAAAGTGGCCAAATTGAGACCCTCCATAAACTACGGGGACTGAATTGATAGGAAGAAAAGATGACTTTGTAAATTAAGACAACAAAATGAAAAGACCTGAGTATGGTCCAGGAGGCATGAAATGTTAAAGGTGACTTACATATCAGCTGGAGAAACTGAAGCAGTGCTTTACTGTTGAAATTAGTGGGAGATAAAAGGCATTAAACTGTAACTGAATTGTGTACTTGTTTATTTTTAAACATGTTTCTCTACACAGGAAGCATAGCTTCATACCAAGCTCCAAATGCTAATCTTCGAGTTTTAATCTTGGCTGTGGGCGTTTCTTCCTCCTTGGTGGTTCAGACAGTAACATGGTGGTCTGGAAACAGTGTGCAAAGGTATTTGTACAAAAGTGAAGCCTGCATGAGTTTAAAGAAAAAAGCAGATTGTCTTCTTTGATATAGTCAAAACCAAAGAAAATGCTTTTGTCAGATCCTTTATACAACTGATTTTGCCTACACTATAAATATTTGTTTACAGATACTGCAGAATCTGGGGCTTTATACTGGGAAAAGTTGTTCTTGTTGTTCTTCGGATTTGGTATACATCGTTAAATCCAGTCTGGAATTATAGGACGTTCAATAGTACCATAATGATGCTTGGTTTCATAGCCGTACTTGAGCAAACATATACAGGTAAATATACACAAATCACTGCTCCTGAATCCATCCCTGGAACCTGTTGGCAGATATGCTCTGAGAGTTGATGCCTGGAACTTAATTTCTAGGCAAGTGGGGCCCTGTTCAGTTTTGGACCATAGAGCAGAGTTCCCCTCTGAACCATTTTCCTGACGTGAAAGGGCTCTGGGGAGCTCCCATTTCCCCGTTGGGAAAATTTATACGTAGACCATAAAAGCTTCTCCAATGGTGCAGTCCGACCTATAAATACTCCCCCTTGTATATTATGCAGCCAATGGCAATGACAGAAATAAGAAGAAAAATGTGACCATGAAGGTGGCCTGTAACAGGTTGGGCAGATCACATGGCAACTTCCCTTTCTGGCTGGTGCGACTCCCACCTTGAGTTTAAGGTGGGATATAAATATTTTGGGGGAAAATAAAAGATCCATGAAAATGGTCTTATGCATTCCCACTTACTTCTTACACCTATGTTGCAGGGCTAATATTTTCCACATTTGGTTTTGATTTTTAGGTATACGTGAGAACAAAGGAGCACACAAGAATGTAGATACAGCAAAGGAAACGATTCCTAAATCAAGCTGGTTTTTGTCAGGGACTGCTTTTGGCAGCCTTATGTTTCTCACTTTCTGGATTTTTGGAGAAGTGTCGTTGGTTTCCAGATGGGCAGTGAGTGGTCATCCACAGCCTGGGCCGGACCCTAATCCACATGGGTAAGGGATTGTTCTGATATTCCTCTAAACCAGGGGTGGGCAATTATTTTTTCCATGGGGCCGCATAAGAAACAGAAAATATTGTGGAGGGCCGGGCCAAAAGGCTGAACTCAATTCTGCATAATAGGGGCTGATAAGTGACAGACAGGTGCACAGATCAACTTGGAATCAGTGGCAACAGTTCTGCATACAATACTATTTGGCACAAAGAATCACAGGCTTAACCTACCTGCACAGTTGTCCATTGTGACAATCAAGCAAGTGGGGAGATTTAAGTCCCTTGACCTAATTTTTTCATCGACTGGTGCTTTTGAAAGCCCCGCAGAAGCCGGTTGCCTTGGTTGCCGGCTTCTGTGGGGCTTTCAAAGGCGCCTCGCTCCCCAGCAAGGCAGGGGGGCCAGTCAGGATCATCTGGCGGGCCGGATGTGGCCCGCGGGCCGTATAATGCCCAGGTCTGCTCTAAACAATTACAGTTGAGAACCATAGAGTTCAAGTCTGTGCATGGATGGATCCTAGTCAAATATTGGGATTAAATTGAGATGATCTCCTCAGAAGGTACTGTGGATTGTCTTTAAAGAATAGGACATAAATTTCCTGACAGATTCTTCTCTAGGGTGACTTCAATCCCCCCCCTCCCGGTTCATGGAATAACTTTTTGTTTTATGTAACATGATTTTTGGACAATATGTACTCAAGGACAATGGATGTTGATTGTTACAACTAGGATCTGACCTGCAGAATTCTGTAATCAAATGCAAGGTATGGGGCAGAGAGAATTAAAAAAATTAGTAGCTTATTTTCTGCTTCATTTGGATGCTTTGCTATTCAATAAGCTAGTAATTGCATTAATTTGTCTCAAAGTTTGAATGTTCTTCTCTTACCTATACTTTGAAAAGCTCTATTGTCAAGTATTCATGAAGTTAAATTATTTCATTGGTTTTGAAGAAGAAACCAAGGCATCTCCAAATGTCTCGAGGAATAAATTAATATAATTTCTTAGTTACATTTAGTGTAGGCCTGCATCAGATTCCAGAAATGCAACAATCCCCACTGCTGCGTGATCGGCTTGGCAGGTCTCTCCTGATTGGCTGTCGTGCCATGTTGGGGCGGGAACTTTTCTTCATGTCATCAAGTCAGCCAGTGAAGATGCTTGAAATTATTCTGCTTGAAGAATTTATTGGAACATGTATTGAAGACATCTAGTATCTCTTGTCTAATAGTATTTCTCTCTGGAATGTAGATCTTCGTTTTGCTGTTTTATTGTGTATTTGAATTGCACCTTTGATTTGGGTTCACTGTGATGATTTTACAACCTTTCTTTTTACAACCTTTCTTTTAAAAAAAATTAAAAATCCAGCTTGCATTTTGGAGTTTTGGTTCACAGCCCATGGCTTGTTGTTGTTACCACCCCAAAGCCAGGTCAGATCTTTCACAACAGCACCCTTACAATATCTGATCATTGATTCCAGGTCTAACTGCAGGACCCTAGTCTTTTTCTACTAAGCTTTATATTGGGTCCCATTTTTGGCCAGGAAATTGAGATAAATAAGCCCAATTCTGTTCAATATTATCTTGCCTTTCTGGTAAAGCCTCTAAATGGTCAGTATCAGAAACATGGAGAGAAAATAATCAAATGGTTTAAACTAGTTAAAATATTGATTTGAAAGTTTAGCTCTTTTTCCTATGAGAAAAATATTTTTCACATAAATTGTTTGGCTTTAAAGAGGCTAAGATTGTTTCTATTTGCACATGAGCCATTCTCAGTTTCTCTTTCCAGTGGTAGCCTCCACACCCCACAAAATCCCTCAATGGGGAAATCATCATATACTGAGAAGGACCCCATAAACTGCAAAATGCTGCTGGCAGAACTGGCTGCACCTACACCATACACAGGTTTCTCTAGGTCCAATACAAATATTTTTATTTCACAAGTAGAGGAAGTTGCAGTTTTCCATGTCAGCAATAGTACTTGATCCATATTCAACACTGCCATGTTAAAGGATGAGCAAGCTAAGAGAATTTCCCACTTCCTTTTTCACTTAGCTGAGCAGCTCCCCCCGTTCCCGCCACAGGCCCCATGTTAAAATATAGAATGCTGAGGAATTGAAAGATAAATTGTAAATATATGCCTGGATTTGGCACATATGAAGCTGTAAGTTTTGTAAGTATATGCCTGGATATGGCACATATGATCAACACTTAGACAGCTTTATTGTTCTCTCAGAGCACAAATGTCAGACCAGACTGTCAAGAGAGGTTTAAACTTGGCAGGTAAAAAGGCAACAAGAATAAGGGGAATCTCACATAACTATGTACAATAGTCTGTCACAACAATGTACTGTTTTGTTCTACCGACAGATGTCTGTAACTACTGAGAGAGATTTCTTGGCTGTCATTCCTTAGATAAATAGGCATAAGCTTTTTGACGCAACATTTCTAAAGTCTGTGGAGGCAGGAACATACACACAGGTTCCAATTTTCCTTCTTTAACTCCTGAAAGGGATCATTCCTCTTTCCTTGGAGTTATTTCCTTTGGGGAAAGACTACTGGTTTCACTTCTATATCTCAGGATCCTCCTGGATCCTACACTACTCTCCTTCAATTCTTCATACCAACCTCTAACTGCCACTCTCTGCTGCCACTCTCAAATCACTGGCACAGCTAGGAGGAACGAGGGGGCTGGAGCTCCAGGTACCACTTCTTGGGGGTCCATTTCAGCCGCCCCCCCATAACTGTACCCAGGTCCATGGAATTTGGTATGAGGAGCAGTTGAAGACCGGCGAGTGGGGCTTGCCTGGCCCACAGTCTTCATGTGGAGATTGGGAACAAGGCCAGCCAGGTTTGCCCTGCCACTATCTCCATGTGGATATCAGGTGGGTCACGCCCGATCTCCACGTGGAGATGGGAGAAGCAAGGACTCATTTGAGTTTGGCCTCAGGCAGGCTTGGATCCAGCACTAAGCTGCAGGCTCTTGGAGCAGGATCCAAGCCTGGCTGAAGTCAGGCTCAGACTGAAGCCACTAGCTTTATACTGTTGGCTCCCAGAGCCGGCTGAGGCCAAGCTCAAACGGGCACTTGCTGCTCCCATCTCCACATGAAGATCATCCATAGAGCCACCCAGCTGGATCCACCTGACCTTCACGTTAAGACGGGGTCAGGGCAAGCCCAGCTGGACCCATTTCCAATCTCCATGTGGAGATTGCGGGCGAGGTGAGTCCCACTCACTGGCCTTCAACTGTGTACCTGTCCCAATGGGAGTGGGGTGTAGCTGTGGGAGGAGGCACATGGCACCCTAGTTAGCCTGGGTGCCTTTTTAAGTAGCTACACCCCTGAGTAAAATATTTTCCCCCTCAAACCTGCTGTCAATCTGGGTTCTCAAACTGGTGTAAGGCATCTGCAATTCACCGTCCATCACAGAAGCCTATATAAAGAAGAGAAAGGACAGAGAAAAAGCAAAGGAGGGAAACTGGAATAACCAGCATCTAGCAGTGTAGTTTAGGCTCGGTATATGATGATTTCCTCATCAAGGAATTTTTGTGGGGTGTGGGGGCTACCACTGGAAAGAGAACAGTTATAAAGGGACAGAAAGAAGCTGTTTGTATAAAGAAGGTGATCTCAAAGTACTATGTAACCTGAAATCTGCTTGAGCACTTATAACCAGTAGTTTTTGTTTAATTAAATGTCTGGCTATAAAGGGATCATAAGGTATTCCTCTGAAAATCCTGATTTAGCTACTAAAACATTATCCGGGACTTGCCTTTCATCTCATTATAAGTCAGAAGTATAAGAGTTGACAATGAGAAGATGTTCAGCCAAAAATTAATAGCAACTTTATGAACTAATGCCATTATTGGGGGTAAAGAAAACTCTGACCTGACAGTAAGCAATGGAGTTGAATTAAGTACTCCTAGCGAGTGCAAATTTATTTGAGTTCTTTCCAGTGGATATAAATTCCCAAATCAGGGTGCAATAGAACAACTGAAGGAGTAGTTTTGATTTTAAAATTTCAAAAGGCAGGACACCTCCCCTTGCTCTATAAAATCTGAGTGTGCCAGTCATAGCTCGTTCAAGTTTTTTTGGTATGTTCAATTTGTGCTGACCAAGAACCTGATTGGTTTTGGTAGGTTTTCCGGGCTGTGTGGCTGTGTGTAACAGACTTTTCTGTGATACATCTCTGAAGATGCCAGCCACATATGCAGGCGAAATGTTCAAGATCTACCAGACCACGGCAACACAGCCCAGAAAACCCACCAAAACCAGTTGAATCCAGCCATGAATGCCTTCAACAAAACAAAGAACCTGACTGATAAAACACTACTCCTAATTTAAAAGAAGTCACCTGTTCTAAAAGGTTCCCATCATCCACTTGGGTTGTCATATCTGCTTACTGAAGACCATGAACTTTGTTTTATCATAATTAACATGGAATACATTTCTTTTGCAATATGAGTTGAATTGATTTAGCAATTTTCTATTTGTGTCTGAGCTATAAGTAACGTATCATCTGCATAGAGGAGAACTAAAATAGCCTAATCATCAAGCCTCGCTGGAAAAAATATACTCCTGTGAGATATTTCCTCATATCATTTATATAAAATTAAATGGAAATGGAGTAAGAATACAGCCCTGATGCGCCTCTTCTGAAGTTTTGATTGAGTCAGACAACTGGCCATACAGGCCTAACCTAACCTTTAACAAGGTGCTAGTATATTGTCCTTTAATGCACTTTAATAGTTAATGCTCAACTTAGGCGATTTCCTCACTGGCGATTAATCCCAGGATAGTCACTTGAAATAGCGAGGTTTCATCACGTTCTCCCCACTGCCGAACCTTGGAACGCAGGAAAATCCTGGCACTGTTGCTCCCCCCCTTATCCCGCATCTCTCCTGTACCTGGTTGCTTGTGCAACTTTTTGGCAAAACACATTATCAATCCGCATCGGTGGGGAGATTCAGGGGCCTGATGTAGTTCAATTTCCCACCATTCACAGTGACGCAAATGCTGCCAGCCAATCAAAGCGTGGCGGCCTATGCGCGATGCGTGCAGTTATTTCTTTTTGTTTTCATTGCGTTTGGTTTCATTTCACTCGGCTTCTTCTGTTTCAGTCTAACGTTTAACCTCTCTAATGAGAGAACGAGAGCAAGAGGACGCTCAATATAACGTTTAAACTCAGAGGGGGTGCCTTGCTTACGGTCTCACATCTTCACTGGCTGACGATGACATGAAGAAAAGTTCCCGCCCCAACATGGCACGACAGCCAATCAGGAGAGACCTGCCAAGCCAATCACGCGGCGGTGGGGATTGTTGCATTTCTGGAATCTGATGCAGGCTGTCTTCCCTGGAAAAATGGTGCAGTGAGGATGTTGAATCCGCAATGAAAAGTTGTGGTTCATTTTGAAACTTGGATTAATCTACTTTTAATTTTCAGTGGGAAATCCTCTCCAGAGATGAGATCCTGAGATAGAATCAAAAGCAGCTTGAAGATCCATAAAGACAATATATATTGCCTATATTTCTCATTCACATATTTATTTATCAAATGTTGAACAATTTTGACCTGTGGTAATATTCTTCTCTCTTTTGTTTCAATATACAGAGGAGCAGTTCTCTTGGGCCTAGCTCATGGATTGATGTTTTCCTTTTGGTCATGGTCTACCCTTGCACTTTGTGGTTGGTGCCTTATAGGTGAGAATAATTTGGAGCACACTTTGTTTTGAAGTGAGTCCTCATGCCTTTTAAAAGTGTAGAAATCTGGAAAGAAGAATCACCTCTGCCAAAATTCATGAGCGAAACTTACTGATGTTACCGACAGTGTAATCCTCAAGCATGTTTGACTTGTTACTTAAGAAGATGGGCCATCTTAAGTTTCCTCCTTTTTTTTTAAGTTTCCTCCTTTTTTTTTCTTAATATAGGCTCATTTTTCCAACTCAGTGTTCCTACTCCACAGCAATTAGTTTAAGAACCTGCCTGTTTGTCTGCACTCTCAGAGAACCTTTGTTTCCATGTTGTTGTTTTCATTACAGAATAAAACGTAAATATTTCTTTATTTAGTAGTTAGCTGAAATCAACTCAATTTCTTTAGGCCAGGGACAGGAAAATATGAATTAATGTTTTACCACAATAATTGTTGGAACTGAAGCCTTCTTGGAATCCTTAATCCATAACCAGTTTATTGTAGTTAAGAGATGTTAGGTTCAGATATTCTTCAATGACATATCTTAATTGTGACCCTTTTCAATCTAAATTCTGGCCTTTAAAAACATCTGGCAACACTATTTTCATCCGGCAGACAGTCTTTATTTGCAGATGGTCAGGGCAATGTTCCAGTCCTTCTGGACTTCTCAGCAACTTTTGGTTTAGTGGATCAACAAATTCTGCATAAAACTGCTTGCAGAATCTTTTTGGAATACAAAGGATATTTCTAACATCTATTTCTTTTTCTGATGAGCCCCTATAAGAGAATGAAGTTAGGATATTCTTCTTCCCTGTTGGAGCTATCCAATAATATCTACCCTGTTCTCCAAGAGGAATGGTTTAGAATTCTGTGTGACCAATGTACAGATAACACCTACCTCTGTTCTAATTTATCTACAATCCAAGAGAAGAGGGGAAGGACAAGCTGACTGAATCCATATACGACTGTGTTGGTTGGAGGCAAATTCCATAGCTAAAGAAGCCATTCTAAAAACAAGCTCCCCCACAATTAAATGGATGTGTGAGTAGGGCCTTCTCATTGGTGGCCCAGGGGCAATATTTTATTATTATTCTTGACATGTCAAGTCTGGGCAGCATTCTTGGAGATTATTCAATTTTATCTTTATAGCATAGCTGACCACTGTGGTTATTTTCACAGGCCCTGCTTCAGATGCTCCTGCCATCTGGGCTTAGATGGGTAGCATTCCAAGAAAGGGCCTTCTGTTTTGATGGCATTCCCTGACTTTCATTGACTGTCCTTCCCACTGGTGTTTTTATGCTATTAGGTTTTGTCTAACTATTTTTCTTTGTTTTACATATGTGCACTTTAATTTTTGATGCCTTGGGGACCCCAAGTTGTGTGGAAAGATGGCATCAAAGTGTTTTAAATAAATAAAAAAGCCCTGTGAAGTAGCTTAGACTGAAAGGTAGTGACTGGCCCAAGGCAGTGACGTAGCGCCAAGGGGGCAGGTGTGTGTGCACGCGCAATGCACTGGACGCGTGCCGGTGCGGGGGAGTTCCAGGGGTGTGGCGGGGATGGGCAGGAGTGTGGCAGGGACGCAGGGCAGTACGCCTGCCCTGGGTGCAGTTCCCCCTCACTCCAGCCCTGGCCCAAGGTCATCCTGGCGGTGATTTGAAAGAGGCTCACTTAAACCTGAATATAAAGAAATTTGGGGGCAGGGTTGCAGAAAACATTGGGGAACGTCTTTGTTGTATTGATTTTCCAATTTTACTGCAATTTGCTCCTAATGCTATTTTATGTGACATCACCCCATAGGTAAATAATGGTTGCACAAGGGACTACCTTTACATTCGTAGATAACAGGATAGACAACCTGAACAATAGACAATACTGAATAGCAGCAGTCCAGGCTGTTGTGCTTGGCACACAGGGCTGGTTTTCCACCTCAGTAAATGAGAAGGCTCTGGCAGGACCTCTAGGGCCAGCAGTATGGGAAAAGTCTCATTCCTGTTGTTGCCTCCTGGACCCACAGAGTTATTAGCCAGGCCAGAGGTCAGATTCTGAGCCTGAGGCATGGGCTTCAGTACTGCCAGACGTGACTTGCTCCCTAAGTATATGGCCAAGTTTAGCCTTCATCACTCCCCAACCCTTCTATCAGCAGAGTTTGAAGCGGAGTCACTCTGGTAAGATGAGAAGGATAATAGTCTTCTCTCACTCACTGCAGCCTCCTACCACACTTGGAAAAGAATACTCTCCACGCAAGATGTTCTTTCCATAGGAAGGCTTTTACTTTAGCAGTTGCAAAGTTACGCAAGTCTATTCTATACAAGACTATAAGACTAGGATCCTTTTCCCCGCCCAGGCCACAACCTCTCATTGGTCTACAGTTGAACTAACCAATCATGTTAAAGGTTAACTGCTCCTTCGCCCCTAGGCTGACTGTCTCCGTCCTCTTGGTTGAGCAAACTTCTGCTAACTTAGAAGATGACCTTTTAGTGAACCTTTACTTTTTTATATATATATATCATGACACCTTCTCCATGTCAACATCATCATAGGTCGCTGTTGCCTGCTTCTGTTTTATTATATTAAATGTAGATTATGGTTTTACCATGCTACTATGTAATGTTTATTGTAGGTTGCAGCCCCGTAAAATACTTTGGTGTGGCAGGAAAATAGACTGATGTTCTGTAACTCATCATAATTCTTTTATCCTTTTATAGGTGCAGCAGGAGCAGCCGGTCTGCTGAGCTTACCAACATGGGGTGCAGCTCTTGCTGGTGATGTTCTTGCAATCTTTACTATGTGGACATGGCCTCGCATAACTGGAAACTTCATTAATTGTATATATCCTGTAAAAGTCATGACTACAGCAATGCTTGTGTACCTGCTGGGGACATTCTTCTGTGCGTGGTGTACAGCTTATAAGTTTGTACCTGGTGGAACTTACGTTCGAGAAAAATCTCATGTTCTTTTGGGTATGTTTGCTCTTCTTATCCGAGAGAAGATGACAAATATTTCTTTGATCGATTTCTTATCAGTAAAATGTAACAGTAGAATTTCACAGTCTTTTCCTGTTTGCCTTCTCCATTTCATTGATATTCATAGTTTGTAGGTCAGGGAACACTGAAATTTAGAACACATCTTGATTTGCTGTCCCCTTTATCGGAAGGCCCATATAAGGTTTATTTCTCCTCTGCTCAGCAACCTCCCTGTCCAGTCGGACCCATTATTTGCTAAGATGCTTCTAATAGATGAAAACCCACAGGTGTAAATGCTGACCACCCAATTTTGTGCTGCACCAGTTAAAACATGCCACTCCTTGCTAGCTTAAGATTTAAGTAAAATGTAACATTTCAGAACGTTAATGGAGTTATAGTACATTTTGTCATGAACGTGATATGTATTAATAACTCCATTAACGTTCTCCATATAATACAAAGTTCAACACACACAGAACTTAACTCAGACTCATTCAGAACGTTAATGGAGTTATTAATACATATCACGTTCATGACATTTTTAATCTCATATTTGCAACTTTATATGTATGTTGTTGCTGTAATAATAAAATTTGATTTGATGTCCATAGTTTAAAAGAACACAGAAATTAAAATGTTGGTAGGTATACAGAATTCTAAAGCCACAAAACAAAGGGAGGATCATTACTTGTACAACAAGTTGACCTTTGAGATGAAGGAGACACCAGGACTGTGAATCTAACCATTGTACAATGACCTTAGAGATGATCAACTGCTGAACAGATTGTTAGAGAACATTCGGAAGAAGACAACCACAAAAAAGAACATCTAGTTCTGTTATGAGTCAACCCCTTGGAAGTACATATGTGTATAGCTTTAATCTGGGTCAATATTTTCCCTAGATGAAAGGAAAAAAACTGGCTATGAGTTACTTGCATATATTAATTTATATACATGGATGGAAATTTGGGCTACAGAAAGATTAATGGGGGAATTCGGAAGCATGGCTAAGTAGCAAGTTAATCAAACAAAACTTGAATTGTCAGTTATTAATGATTTAGTTATTAGTTATTAATGACTTAGACGATAAAGACTTCACAATCCATGTAGGCTTCTTTGATCCCCCTTTATATGAAATTGCTTTTTCAGCATATCCAGCTCATTCTTTTCCTAACGTTTCTTTTTAAATGTATTGTTGAAGGCTTACTTATTCTTTTTAAATGCATCAACTCTGGGCCAGGATTCACTTTGCACCACTCTGAGTGGCAGTCTCCATCAAAGGCCCTTTTCACACAAATTTCCTAAAACGTTTGTAAAACATTTTCAGTGCCCCTCCCACTTCGTGCACACTCACCCCCCACCAAAAAAAACATGATTTCTGGCCACCGTTACGTGGTTTTTCCTTTTTTAAAAAAAGTTCTATGCTGAATTGATGCTTCAGTGCTTCCTAGCCTCATGATGCATTCTGACCTCCACATATACTTGATGCTTCAAAGACTGGCCTCCCCCAAAATAAAAGAACGAACAGAAAAATGATGCAAATAAACAGCTCAGAAAATGGCACCAAGGCGGAAGTTCAGGGAAGCAGAGAAGCAGAGAAAACGTAGTCATTAGATCGCACAGCGACTGAAGATGTTTTCAAAACATTTCAGCCAGAGAATTGTTTTAAAAGGGGATTCGTTTAAAATGTTTTGAGGACAGAAAAAATGTTTTGGGGTTAAAAAAAAAAAGCATAACATTTTATTTCCCATCCCAACACGTTTTTTAAAAAATTGTGTAGATAAAATAAACTGACGACACTGTGACCTTGGTAAATAACTGATTCACAGTATTTTGGGATGAATATATTCAAGGTTTAGCTGTGTGTGCTCAAGCATTTTCTCCTTATCAGAAATTTTAAAACATAACTTTTCATTATAGGAATCATCATGCTATTTATTGTCATAGACATGTTAGTGGATGGCAAGAAGGATCTTGATCTTCATCACCTGTTTGGGATGAAAAAGAGTCAGAGGCCCCTCTTCAAACAAAGCGAAAAATTAATCAAATTATGTATGTGTGACTTGCTTCATTCCTAAAAACAAATGATTTAAAATTCCATTCTTTAAAAAAAATTAGATTAAAAATGTGAATGTGTAAGATTAAGGATTTTTGCATGCTTTACCCATAAATAAACTATTAGGGCTTTGATTATGCTCTTGGGATTCTTGAAATACATACAACCTGTAGTACTTGAATTACTGCTACTGTCTCTTAACTTAAAATGCAGCTTATTGTTAGGTGGTAGGGTGGCCCTCAGTGTTAATTGGCATTCCAAGCTCGGGGGGGGGGGGCAGGTGATGATGGGCCTGCAATGGGCTGTGGTGGTGGCTGGACCCCATGAAGCCTTTCCAGCTGCTGAGGCGATTGACAGCCAGGCCAAGAGGAAAGCTGTACCTGGCACTCAGCTAATTGGTGGCCAGGTCAGAAGGGAACTCCTATCTGCCATTCAAGCCCAGTAAAGCACCCCACTACCACTCAGCTGTCCCACAGCAACTGAGGGCAAAGTATAGTGGAGCCAATGACTGACCCAACTCCACAACTTGTATGGGTTGGGCTGCCTGTCTTCTGTGGTCAGGATATCCTGGCTGGGTTTATTTCATAATGGGAGCTGGCCAAGGATGTTTAACCAGTGGGGGGCTACCTGGTAGATGAAGAGGTGGTTGTACAGTCTGACACTGTTGTTCCTTGTGAAAACTCCTAAACATCAGTGGATGTTCTGACATACTTTTCAAGTGTGGAGAAAAATCCCCATTGGTTTCTATTGGTACCAGGGGAAAAGTAATGCTAGTTTGCATTTTCAGAAGAAAATGTTTTAAGGGGAAATAAAACATCTTCCAAAAGTTTTGAGGAAAAAGCAGAATGGGTCAGAGAGAATACATATTATACTGCCTCTTCTATCCTCTATCTCACTGTATTTCAAAAGTTCTGCTATGCAGATCTGCCACTATTCCTGTCAGGCTGAAGTCTGCATTTTTGGTAAGATAATATTAAGACTTTATATTGTAGACTTCCAAAAATTCATCTTCTTCTTGTGTTTCCTTAATATTAACATATGCTGTAAATGTTCTGTTTCTAGTTTTGTGGCTGTTTGTTGGTATGGGCTTATTAGGACTAGGACTACGATATAAAGCTTATGAGAAGAAATTGGGCCATGGGGTAAGTAATGCACTTTATTTTAAAATACATCACCTCTTTAATAATACATCTCATATGCACCCACTAGGACAAGACAAAATATTTTAGGATGAATACTGTACACAGTATTCAGTATGTAATGCATAGATTTATAGTGTGTGTATTGCAAGTTATAGCCAACTTATGGCAGAGGCATGGTGGGGGGGAATGGTGCCTGGGGCAACACCTGCTTGGGGCGCCTCCCTCTCCCCACGCTCCACTTACCTTGGCCCAGCCCCACCAGGCTGCTCCTTCAGCCAGCGGAGGCTCCGCTGGCTGACGGGGCAGCCTGGTGGGGCCAGGCTGAGGGGCACCCAGCAGCGGCCTAGCCACACTGCTCCTTCGACTCGCAGAGGCTCTGCCAACTAAAGGAGCAGCCTGGTGGGGCAGGGCCAAGGGGAGGGGTGTGGGGTGATTCTCCATCCCCCACATGACCAGCTGGCCATAAACTTTATGGGTTCCCTGTAAGTCAGAGATGGAGTGTTCACAGGGACATGTGGGGTCACTGACTTACAGTGACCCCATAAAGTTTTCAAGGTAAAAGAGGTTCAGAGGTGGTTTGCCATTGCCTGCCTCTGTCTAGCAAAACCCTGGTATACACTGGTGGTCTCCCATCCAAATCCTGATCTTGGCTGACCCTGCTTAGTTTCTGAGATCAGACTGCTTTGGGCTGTCCAGGTCAGGGAGGTTTACTATGTACAACAGATAATTCAAAGTTCTGCAGAACTCCAGCATCCTGTGCTTTTGAGTGGAGGCAGTTAACAGTTTTGGCTGCAGTTCATGGAATGATGAGAAATCGAATGACAGACATGAGTGAATCTGTCCTTGAACAACAACGCTCAAAATTGGATGGAAATATTGCAAAGTATAATTATCTTTTTAGGGCTATACTAGGTCATAATTTTTAGAAGTAGTTGCTCTTTTTCATTGTCATTTACACTATTCTTTACATTTTCACAAGTGAAACAGATAAGTCCCTGTCCCCAAAAGCATGCAAATGGATAGGTGCAAATGCAGTTAGCATACGTGGGCTAAATTATAACTGGGGGGAGAAAAGGGATAAGCTGGGAGTACTCAGTGGCTCAGGAACCACATGTGGCTCTTTGTCATGCCACCTATGGCTTTTCTGAGCATCATTCCTCAACTGAGCACCTTCACTACATTTAAAGAAAGCAAGCAAGCCCAACGGGGCTTATGGTTGGTTTCCATCTTGAAACCACTACCACCAGAGAAACGGGAAAACTGCAAGTCTCCCTGAGGTGGAGTCTTCATATCAGGGTTGGAAGTAAATATGACTTGTTTAATTAGCTGTAATTGTGAATGGGGTTCTCTGAGCCAAAGAGTAAGTGCGATTGAGGTAAGCCAAAAATTGATTCACCAGCATTATTTTATATTGTGTTGTGATGTCTTTCCTGTTCTTCTTTTGGGCAAATAGTATATTTTTAATAATTCTATGAGCTTCTAACACCTGATAGCGATTATCAGTGCAATCTTAAGAGTACTTTCCTGGAAGTAAACCCCATTGAACAGACCATAGTAGGATTTGGAGTTGACCTGTTAGGACTGCTCTCTTTGTGTTCTTTGGATACTGGGAGGGTATGTCAATGATATTAGCCATATACCTGGACCAAACCAGTACAATTTATGTTTTCCTTTTTCAAATGATCTGTAGCCTCCAAAGAGAGACTTCTCCACCTTGATTTGGCCGTTCAGATTTGGCTACGACAATGAAGGATGGTCTAACCTTGAAAGATCAGCTGTTTTGCTGAAGCAAACAGGTACTCTCAACAAAATGCTTTTTCCCATTATTCCTGTGGTCTTTTCCATAAGTTACAGAGGGAGTGGGGACTTTTCTGATGCGGAATGAAGAACACAGATGGTAGAGGTACCAATGGTGGTCATTGCCGAACAGTGGGCTCCACTTTTAAGGCTGATCAGCAACTATCACAGCTGTAATGTGATATTGGAGTAATTTAACAAGTTTGCTTTGGGACTGAAGTACGTTGAAATGGCAGCAGTAGTGGTGAAGGCTGTGGAGGGAGACATTCATGGTTCAAAGAGCCAACCTGGTGAAATAGCTGAAATAGAATCTGGGGGACCCATGTTCAAATCCGCACTCTCCATGCACCTTGCTGGGTGATCTTCATCCAGTAGCTCTCTCTCTCTCTCTCTCTCTCTCTCTCTCTCTCAGTCTAACCTACCACATATGGTAGTTGTTGTGAGAATAAAATGGAGGACAAGATGTTGTAAACTGCCTTGGGTCTCCGTGGGTTGGGGGGAAGTAGGGTATAAATAAAATAAAAATAAAATAAAACTCTTACCTGTAGCCAAGTGACCTGTGACATGCAATTATTTATCAGCCATGTAACCATTTATCATAATTGTCTGTTATATATATTTGGCTATGACAATGAAGGATGGTTTAATCTAAGCTTTTCCACTCGTACCTATAGAAATATAGGGTTAGAAGTTAGAACACTAATATTTTACAAACCCCATTTTGTTTGGCAAGCACCAAAATTGGTCTATTTAAGGATATCTGAAAAAAATAATAGGGAAAATTTGTTTTGGTGCATTCAAATCACCTAGCTGATTTTTCTGTCCGACTTTTTGAAGAACAAAATAGCTGATTATTCATATTGTTTGTGGTTTCTGTTTGTCGTTAGGAATTTTTGGGGAGAGCCGCAAGTGGAACTGAGTGCACCAAAAAGTTTATTCATGAAATGTTATAATCTGAGTGCGGTATTTTAATAAGGACCAGTACTAAACGTATGGGGTTTATTTATTTATCTACCTGTGTTGTATATCTATGTTGTGAACCGCCCTGAGCCCTCCGAGGGAGGACGGTATACAAGTTTAATAATAAATAAAATAAAATAAAAATACAGACAGACATGTTTTGCTCCTGTTGGATGAGTGTAATGGAATTTTTTTTCTTTGCCTAATCAAAGGGTCTGTTAGACAAACAAAGAGATATCATTACCAATAATAAATGTTAATGCTGCATCTTTTGATGGAAGGAAAACAGGTTTGTCAGAAAGAACCTCCCAGTTTATTACTGTCTCTCAGAAAGTTATTACTGAAGATTTGTTGAAATCCTTAAAACCTTTCAAACATGTTACCACCTTTTTGCCCTCCAGGTGTGGACTTCATTACGATTATAGAGAGTGATGCCTCTAAACCTTTCATTGGCAACAATGATCTAACCATGTGGCTAGGAGAAGAACTTGGCTTCTACACAGACTTTGGTCCAAGTACACGGGACCATACATGGGGGTGAGTCATATCTAAATTCAGAGATGCACAGGCTATAAAAGACCAGGATATCTTATTGTCGGGGGAGTGACCCCCCTGCACTCATCTGCTTCCGAGGACATATCCATGGAGGATGGCCTTATGGACACTGCCAAGCAGTGACACAGAGCCAGCTGAAGCCAATTTCTACAAATTGTGCTGATAGACAGGAAAGCAACAAAAGGAAGGAAATTATGATATAGTAGGTCATGGTATGCCAGATTAGGCCTGGGTAAATCCTGGACAGGGTTGCCAACTACCTGGACAAAAACGTCTTGTCCCTTTAATAGAGACTTCATTGGATCTTACTTACCTCTCTTCCATTAAAAGCTTCAGCAGCTCATTTCCACACATAAGCCTTTATTAAAGGGATGGGGCATTTTTCTTAATTGGCATGTGATTGTGTGTATAGCAACACATTTTTATCAAGTATGTCCAATATTTTTGTTGAACCCATCTAGCAACCCATCCCATAACACCCATCCCCTAACCCATCCCATAACACCCAGAGAGAGATGGATGGCTTGAGATAGAAAGAGTCAAAAGTGAGCTAGAAACACCCCCCCCCCCCAAATAATTGAGGCTTAACCAAGGCCAGGCCAAGAAAAAGGGAACATTGGAGGACATTGTGGTTCTGAACTTTGACCCACTACTTGGGGAGTCTGATATTTATGTAATGCAGGGGCAATGCTCTTTTAAAACATAAAGTAAATGCACCCATCTCTGTAGTATAATAGCTAGCACAATTGCTTACTGATCATTGATGGCCAATATCTGCTAGGTTTACAGCACACTCTTCCTAGGTATCCGTCTAGGGACAGGGCTGCCTCCTAGCACCCGACAGCTTTGTTGTTCTACCCTTCACACCCCGCTTTTCTGAAAATATGGATTTTATATTTTTCCTCCAATATGTACTGGCAAATGCCAATTCTCACATTTGTGTGTGTGTGTAGCAGAATGTCCACCTAAAAATAGGCCAAAGGCAAAAGGTCTGTTTGCAAGATCAGATCAGTGAATGAGTTACTCCAGTCAATAGAATCTGGAAGCCTCATAGACTATGGTAAGGTGACCAGATGGTCACCTTTGTGATCCGGGACGGGGGAAGCGGCCCCGCGCGCGCGCACAGCTGCAGAAGCGCACGGGCTTCTGGGGCTTGCCTTTTCCCGCCCTGTGACAGGGCGGGAAACGGCAAGCCCCAGAAGGCCATGCGCTCCTGCGGCCGGGCGCATGGGAGGCTACCACACTGCCTTGCGCCCCAGAAGGCAGTGCAGCAGCCTTCCAAAAATCGGGACAATTTGCAGAACCCACGGGACGCAGGACAAATTGTTTAAAGGCGTGACGGTCCCGCCAAAAGCGGGACGGCTGGTCAGCCTAGACTATGGACATGTATCTTGATTACCACACCCCGCCAAGCTACTGTATATTCTAACTGTTAAGCTAGGTAATAGCTTGTTCTACCCCTCTTGTTGTCACAAATGCCCATCCAGGGACACTGGAGCACCCTACAACCACCAGCCCTACCCTTGAATTTACCAGCAGGAGCAGTCACCTCCAGGAATCCAGAAGCTGAGAGATACTGCAGAGAAATGGCAGGAAGGCCTGAGCAGCAACAGCAAGCCTCAGTGGTTCCAGGGGAAAGGATGGAGATAGCACAGCCCTAACCAAGCTGCAGTTAGCAGTCCTCTGCAGCCTTAGAGACTGGGGTAGGGGCAGCACAGCCCAAACCATGCTGCAATCAAAGAGGAGGGCCAGGAAAGCTGAAAAACCAGAGTTGTGTCCATAAAGGTAGCTGAACTCCTCCGAGGTCAAGGTGGCCTACCCTGCAGAGATGGCCAGCAGAGAGGTGGTCACAGTATTTCATTCCTTCTTCATTTAATGAGTTGGCTTATACATTTACAAAATGTATATGCTACCTCTCCAGAGAATCTATTTGAGGCAGTTTACCAAGTCAAACAATAAAAAACAGCATAAACATAGTTAAAATTAACAACCACTGAAAAACTCAGCAATTAAAAACCTGCAATAACACCCCCGTATTTAATCTGTAGCCTGACCTGCATGGTCCAGGCTAGCCTGCTGGTTTTGGATCCTGGAAGCGAAGCAGGTTGGGGCCTGGTTAATATTTGGATGGGAAGTCCTGGATTGTGGCATAGAAGCGTACAACGGCAAAATCGCCTCTGAATGTCTCTTGCCTTGAAAACCCTACAGTGCAACACGCCAGCACTTTTCCTTCACTTGCCAGCACTTTCTCCTCATTGTCTCCTCACAACAAAAATATCCTTGTAAAAGGCCTCTTGTGAAGCTTCTCAACCAGAACTGAGAAACCCATACAGTACCCATGGTTATTGACAAATTAAAATGCATAGATTACCAAACAAAATTCAGAGAACTGAAAAATACACTACTTGAAACTTCAAACGGTTTGTAATTTTTATTTCAAAACTCATTACCAAACTCTAGTTTTCCTTAATTTTTTTTGTTCTAAGAAGGCCATGTTCCTTTTGAAATCTGAAACAGATTTGCTAAATGACTCATTGTTAAACTGTTGGCCATAATGCATCACTATGTACACGTTTCAAACAAGAATGCTGAATTCTCTTTAGAATGTGTTTTTTTTCCGCACCTTAAACCTCCTATGGAGACATGTCTGTTTTTACACTTTACCATTAGGCTAAGGTGATCAGGGACAGGCGGGTAGGCGGGCAGCCTTTGTGAACCGGGACGGGCGGGTAGGCGGCCGGCCGCATGCGCATGCACAACCGCAGGAGCAGACGGCCTTCTGGGGCGCTCCCGTTTCCCGCCCTGTGACAGGGTGGAAAACGGCAGCGCCCCAGAAGGCCGTGCTCCTGCGGCTGCGCGCGTGGGAGGCTGCCGCACTGCCTTGCGCCCCAGAAGGCAGTGCGGCAGCCTTCCAAAAATCGGGACAATTGAAATAACCCGTGGGACGCGGAACAAATTATTTGAAGGTGGGACTGTCCCGCCAAAAGCGGGACGTCTGGTCAGTCTACATTAGGCTGGATGTAATGGCATTCTCCAAACTATTTTGGGCTTGAGAAATTTTGGTTCAGAGTTGCATCGGCCTAACTTGTAAGGTGGAATAACTGGGGGTGTCCTGAGGATGTTCCCAAGTATGTTCTGAGTTTTTGCCCCAGCAATGCAGGCAGTGGGGAGGACAGACTTATGCCATCCTTTTGGGTGGCATGACTCCATTTTCCCTTATGGAGGGTTTTTGGGTGGCTGGGAAGGCTTTTTGTTCCTTGTGTTGCCTGAAAGCCCTCCAGAGGTGGCAGGTCGGCACATGAGCACCATCTCTGGCCGTCTCTGGGATCTGGATTGCGCCGTTAGGATGATGAAATGCAAGCTATATTTGTTTGTGTTCTGTATCAGAATTAATCATAGTCCATAATTTTATTTTCCTGTCATGCAGGATGATGGTTCTCTCAAGGTACCCTATTGTCCATTCCAAACACCATCTTCTTCCATCTCCTGAAGGAGAAATAGCTCCAGCCCTGTCCATGACTGTTAATTTCACAGGGAACCTGGTGGATTTTGTTGTTGCTCATTTTGGAAATGAAGAGTATGTATAACAGTTATATTCATATAAAGAAATGCTTGTTTCCATAGTAGTATTATATACTACGTAGTAGAGATGTACTATCTACTAGAGCAGCAGTGGCGTAGGAGGTTAAGAGCTCGTGTATCTAATCTGGAGGAACCGGGTTTGATTCTCCGCTCTGCTGCTTGAGCTGTGGAGGCTGATCTGGGGAATTCAGATTAGCCTGTGCACTCCCACACATGCCAGCTGGGTGACCTTGGGCTAGTCACAGCTTTTTGGAGCTCTTTCAGCCCCACTCACCTCACAGGGTGTTTGTTGTGAGGGGGGAAGGGCAAGGAGATTGTAAGCCCCTTAGAGTCTCCTACAGGAGAGAAAGGTGGGATATAAATCCAAACTCTTCTTCTTCTACTATATCAGAGAAAATACTCTGACATTAATATTGAATACCCATCGACCAACATTTGATGATGGGAGTTGGCATTATGTAGCCATGTTTAGGGAACAGCTAACTAAGAGATATACTCCATCAGGCTCCATTTATCAGGAATAGTTTATCTAATCTGTATTCCTGCTACTGTTGAATTATTGATGCTGTTTTCTCCCTATTTTGCCTTTTTGGAGGAATTCTGAGAGTACTGTAGTTATTTTAAAATAACATTTCTTCCTGTGAATGTAACTAGAATACCTGGTAGGGCCGATTAAAATGTCTGAAGCTGAGCAGTTGAGGAGAAGGCTGTTTGCTGGGAAGCTTAATAGCATTTCATGAGCTCATCTGCTTGATTAAGGGTTGTAACATTAAGCGGAAGGCAGGTTCCAGTTTGTTACACAATCAAGAGGATTGTAGCAAGGAACTCTAGCATTTGGGGAGACCTGAAAGTTGGGCTTTGCTCACCATGAAAAGGTTTAAAAAGACAACCAGTTATAGAGCTGAACTCAAGACATTATTGGCTGCAAGTTTCTGTTCCTTGTTGCATCTTTGTGTTGCAAAAAAGGGAAAGCTGTATTGTTCTGCAAACTCATTGTCAAATCCCTACTCAGCCTTGAAAATCAGTGGCTTGCTTTGGGCACATTGCTAATGCATTTCATATGGCTTACTGTGAACCCCATGTACACCACCCTGAGAACCTTGGAAGAAAGTGTATGCTACCCTGAGTTTCTTGGAGGAAAGCAAAGACAGAGACCAATATTTTGTAAACCAATATTTTGAGTTGGTAGCTGATGTTTACCAAAGTACTGTAAATACTGAGTGCATATGGCCACTTCTCTAGAAGGAAGACTGAAAGTAATGTCATCTACCACTTTCAGAGAAGACTTGGACAGAAAGCTCCAAGCAATCACCATTTCCCATCTATTGAAGAATAGCTCTGAGCAGCTCGTGTTTCTAGGATATATTACTTCAGCTCCTGGTTCCAGAGATTACTTGGAGTTAGTTGAAAACGGCAACGTGAAGGTACTGAAGAACTAATTTTCATTATAGCAGTGATTGGTTTGTTGCTTTTAAAAAAGAGGGTAAATAATTTAATATAATGGGTGACAGATATGGATGCCTAACAAGTAAAAGAGAAAAAAACCTTGCATACATTAAAACATTTCAAGATCCTGAAGAGTCTGTAAGCATGTTCCTCTTTTTCTCTGGCTTTTTCTAGCTGTACCATCTTAAGCAGATGTCACACCTGGTTCCTCCGTGGTCTCAGTGCCTGCCGTAGTTCTTATTTATCTTTCACAACCTAATACTTTAAACTAATGTTATAGATAGTATTTTTACTTTCCCGAGTTTGATCCCAGGTTCCCAGGCTCAGGGTTGATTCAGCCTTCCATCTTTCCAGGGTCAGTAAAATGGGTACCTAGCTTGCCAGGATTAAAGTGTAGACTACTGAGGAAGGCAATGGCAAACCACCCTATAAATAAAACCTGCTTAATAAATGTTGTGATGTTACATCCCCCATTGGGTCAGTATTTTTACCTTTCTGTTCTTCTATATATCCAATTCCAGATCAGTATTTTTGTGTAGAGCTGGAAAGTTTAGTTTCAGTTCATAGTTCTTTGCTAAACTTTAAACATAAAAGTGATACTTGCCTTAACCATTTTTTCATCTTTTTTTGTTTATTTCATTGTTAGGATATTGACAGCACAGATCGTGAAAGATGGTGCAGTTATATCATGTATCGTGGCTTAATAAGGTATGTCAGAATTGTTACCTTCCTTCCTTTAAATACTACGTTGTCTCTCATTAACAGTCCATATGATAAATCTAGTTGATTCAAATTATTCATTCAATTTCAATTATATACAGTGGGCAAATTATCATTAACAAACGATGCAGATGGTATTAACACTGTAGCTTTGCAGAATTCTGGTAAGGTTTGGATTGGCAGAATGAAAGGAAAATGCAGAAAAAACATGCAGAAGAGAGAATATGGAAGACAGTACATGGGGCAGTGATGCTGTTCAGCAAACCACTGTTAAAGAGAGGAGGACAGTTGTAAACAGAGTTATACCCTCCCAAATCAACTGAAACTGATTGCGTTAGAATTGTGTAACTTCAATTTGGATTGAATTAAGGGGTGGACCGGTCATTTAAAGGGAAAGTTCACAACAGGAACTACTGTCCTGGAGGGCCAGTTGGCAGCCAGGAACAAGCAGAGCCAAGCCCAGTGGTGGGATTCAGCAGGTTCGCACCACTTCAGCAGAACCGGTTGTTAAAATGGTGCTTGTAAACAACCAGTTGTTAAATTATTTGAATCCCGCCACAGGAATCGGTTGTTACAGTATTTGAATCCCACCACTGCCCAAGCCCCAGTAGCTTTACCTGTGCCTCAGGGGCCACCAAGCACAGACCTGACTAGTGGAGCCAAGAGGGGTCATTGGCTCGCCTGTGGCTGCCTCTTATACTGATGGTGGTTGACAGGCAGTTGGTAGCAGTGCAAGAGAAGGCAACAAAAAAGCTGGCCATCCTTCATTGGTGCAGCTGACCAGGTCTGAGCTGATAGACCCCTGCAGCCTGAAGCACTGCCAGGGCCATTCCACTCAGGATGGGTTGTTCATGGGCCATTTTAACTCCCCAGTTTGCCCCTGACTGTACCCTTAGAGTGGCGTGGGCACAGTGTGGGACATATGGCATCCTTAGAGTCATTAGAACGCCTTAATTTCAAATAAACCACTGCTGCTCTGCTTGCTTGCCTTGACCTGGTAGCTCCAGCTAGCCTGGGCTTGTCAGATCTCAGAAGCTAGGAAGGGTTGGCCCTGGTAAGTATTTGGATGAGAGACTTCCAAGGAATACTGGGGTTGGGATGCAAAGGCAGGCAATGGCAAACCACCCCGAACGTCTCTTGTCTTGAAACAAGATGTTTGCCTTGAGAATCAATTTATATTATCTACCTACTAGTCAAGAGATCCTAATTTTGTGGTGGGGAGGGTAACGTAGTGCAATCCTAAACAGAAAGCCCAGAGGTCACCGTAAGTCAGCTGTAACTTGATGGCACAAAAAACGTTGCTCGCTTGCCCTAGTGCCGTGGTGGCGAACCTTTGGCACTCCAGATGTTATGGACTACAATTCCCATCAGCCCCTGCCAGCATCTCTAACATTTTTTTTGCCATGGTGTGTTAACGTAGCGCTGGTTGCTATTTGGACAGGAACAGCAAATAGCTATGCAAGAGATTATAGTTGTTGATTACCCACAATATAAACTGTTTCTAGTGCAAGTGGAATGCACAGTACAGTGTGGTATAATATTAGGAAGCAATTTATCAGCAATTGTACTAGTTCAGGCAGGTATTTCTGCAGCTTTATGTGACTTTAGACAACCTGATATATCCATCACAAAATACAACAGGATATATGCACATGTCCTTCTTAGCTCTGGGAAACCTTATTGCTTTCAAGTGAACCAACTAATGTTGGGGTGTACTCCAAGACTGGTTTTCCTCCAACACAGTGATTTTTCCTTAATTTTCTGCTAATAGAATTTAGAGAGGACCAGTACACTGCGCCTCAAAGCCAATTCACTCATTAAAGCTGAGCCTTTTTCCCCTCTGGATCTCTTACTCCTCAGCATTCCTAGGGCAGAAAAAATCATGAGAATTGGGAGCTCAAGGATCGCAAGCTGTGGTCATACCTATGTACCAAATGGCAGCCAGGATATATGTGTGGCCAGTGCTTTTCCACTTATAACTCTGCAACCAAAAGGACTGGGAAACCAGTACAGTATTGCAGTATATTGCTATATTTCTACAGCATCAGAAAATTACAGCAATTACAAATTGTTTTAAAACACCTCCTTAAAACCCCTTCTTGGGAATGTGTGCAAGGGATGGCCAAGAACATAAGATGCTATTAATATGGGTAGACCTGAAAAATGTGACCTTCCTATCCACATGGTGCCCAAAGATGTTTTGACCGCAATCTTTAAAAAACAAACATATCAAATCATGTTTGGTAGATATTCACAGCAAAGTGGGGGACAGATGGAAACAGGATGAAACAGCAGTTCAGGAAGGAAGCCAAAGTGCAGTAAAACATCCATGTAGAAACAGCAAAAGTTTTATAAAAATATTAAAACATATAAAGTAATTCTTCCAGGTTATGGACTTGTTGCTATAAAGAAGGTGTTTTTAGATTGTACTGAGAAACAGTGTAGTGAATGCAGGTAAATGTCAGTTGCTATTTTTATAAACAGTGACATGTGGAAAAGTTCATTACTGAAATGATCAGACACTGATTTGGAACCTTGAATGGGTGAAAAATTTGAGAGGCTATTATTATTACTTTGCTAAAACAAAATTATATCTACTAATGGCAGGTTGGGTTATGCTCGAATTTCTCATGCTGGTCTCAGTGATTCTGAAGTTCAAATGGCAACATTTAGGATCCCAAATGATGTTGATAATTATGTGGACAATGACAAAATCACCATTGACCCAAGTGAAGTCCCGGCAGAATTGCACTTCAATTCCAGGTTAGTGTACTATAATAATAAAATGCAGTGCCATAATGGGGTGAAACTGCGCCCAAGGGCATGACCGCCTCCCTGTGCCCCCCTGGCTCCCTTTGCCCCCCCCCACTTACAAAAGTTAGGGAGCCAGCAGGGAGTCCGGGGAGTGGGCGGTGCACCCATGTATCCCATGTCCCCGTTAGCAGTACGCGGCTGATAAAATGTGTTGCTACATTTTTGAAAGACCTGATCTGGATGGCTCAGGCTAGCCCAGGGGTAGGGAACCTGCGGCTCTCCAGATGTTCAGGAACTACAATTCCCATCAGCCTCTGTTAGCATGGCCAATTGGCCATGCTGGCTGGGGCTGATGGGAATTGTAGTTCCTGAACATCTGGAGAGCTGCAGGTTCCCTACCCCTGGGCTAGCCTGACTTTGTCAGATCTTGGAAACTAAGCGGGATCAGCCTGGGTTAGTACATGTATGAGAAACAACCAAGGAAGTCCAGGGTTGAGATGCAAAGGCAGGCAATGGCAAACCTCCTCTGAAAATCTCTTGTCTTGAAAACCCTATGGTGTTTCCATGTGCCAGCTGTGATTTGACAGCACTTTCACCATTGTATGTTTTTAGGTGAGTGGCTTGAGAATCAATTTAGCAAAGCAACCTCTACCTAGTAGTCAAGAGATCCCAATTCTATGGCAGGTGCGATCCTAAACAGATTTACTTTGGAAGTCAATCTCAATGTATGTCACTTTGCTTTGGAGGTACCATTAATGTTTTATTGCAATTCTATGTAGGATAAATAGTTCTTGGAGCAGAGGTTGAAGTGAAAGTATGATTTACGAGTCCTAGACTCAAATCCCCACTCTGCAGTGTAAACTTGCTAGGTGATCTTGTGCCAGTCAGTCATTCTGCCAGTCTAACCAAGCTTGACAGGATTGCAAAATGAAGAAGTGGAGACTAATGCATGTCACCCTGAACTCCTTGGAGAAAAGACGGGATAAAAATTCAGTAATGAATAATGTTATACACCAAGGGTGTCCAACATTGGCCCTCCAGATGTTCATGGACTATGATTCCCATCAGCTGGCAAAGGCTAATGGGAATTGTAGTCCATGAACATCTGGAGGGCCAGAATTAGACACCTCTGTTACGCACACTTCACACTGAATTGTGAATTATATGCATGTACCTCTGAATAAGATGTACTTCCGAGCAATGATGCTGAAGTTGCCCAGATGCCTGGGGAAACAGAAAAAATTAGAACAGGACACAGAAGGATGACAGTGAAATCAAAACCTCTGATTTCCAATTCATAAACTCGGTTGCTACTGAGGAAATATTTGTTAAGCTGCGACTGCAACTGCTGTATGAAATATTAAGACACTTTCTCCCTAATTTTTCCATAGGTTTGGATCCTACAAAGAAGGACACAATTATGAATTGAAGCATCACTTCCATATGAGCACACCAAAGTATTTCAAACAAAATAACTAAAAGGATGACCTAGTAACAGGTTAATAAGAAGCAAAAAATGCCCATCTTCTGAATGCCAGTACTCTGACGTGCTTTGAGTAACACCCACAGTAATTTCTTTGTGTCAATTGAGGAGTTCCCAGTCACTTCAGCTGGTTAGATCAAGTTTTGCACTACCACTGTTACAGTGTTCCTGTGTCCTTTGAAAAGCCAAGAGCAGTTCTGTTGGACCACCATTCCGTTTCCTATAGTGGCCAACCAGATCCCTCTTGATGCCCATGTAAAGAGCCAAGGTCATCCCTAAAACACAAGTAGGGCTCAAGGCAAGCTTTAGTCACTTCCCCAGCCTTGCAAGATTTGTAATGCCAATTACCTGGTTGGCAGGCCACACACAGATCCCACTGCCCTGCCAGTGGCAAGTTGGGGCAGAAGGTATATGGTGATAGGCACTTCTCAATCCAAACGACCACCAATCAACTGTGGTGCCCTGGTGACTTCCATAGGGGAGAATGTTTTCTTAAATTTCATTAATGTTTGAGAATTCATGTTATATTGTCTTAAAGTTTCATGACTAATATTATTCCAATAAAAATAATTTTCTCATAAGGTTCTGAATGTCCATGAATACACTGAAACTACACTTGACTGTTTTCTTAATAAAATAGTTCAGTTTAGGTACTTCTTGCTGTGGAACATAAAATCAACAAGGTATAGTATACAAATGTCATTTACTAAATGTAAGTTAAAATAAAAATGTCAGCTCAAATAACTTTCTATTTAGAGCACTAGAAAATTTTGATATTCTTTTTTTTCATGAAAACCTAGATCTCTGATGCAAATACAGCAAAAGTGAGAATTCAGAGTTCACTTTCTCTTAAAACGTTTTAAAGCCACCTTGCTACCCAACGAAGAGTCCCTGTAGTGGCAAAAACACACATGACTATATCCCTTGGTGGCGAACCTATGGCACTCCAGATGTTCATGGACTACAATTCCTATCAGCTGATGGGAATTGTAGTCCATGAACATCTAGAGTGCCATAGGTTCGCCACCACTGTGTATACAAACAGAACACGCAAACATATTTATGGGAGGAAGGGTTAAGAAGAATCAGTGAGGGAATGCCAGACAAAAGAAAAAAGGCTTCGCACACTGGTTGAAGATGTGATGGATGGTGGCTATAATGTGCACCCAATCTCTGAAAGTTTAAAATTAGAGAAATAGCTGGTTGTAATTTTCAGATAACAGTTACACACAACACCTTTGCCCTACCTTGACGAAGCAGAGTACATGATATTAAAGAAGCAAAATAAGATATATTTGTTTGACTAATTCAGATCACAGTATTCATATTTACTTCATATTTGTATGTTGCTGCAGCACATTTTTTAAAAATGAAGCTGACAATTATCCTTCCCTCCCCCCACTAGACATGAACAGTATACAGATGTATTTATGACCCCATCTAGGAATCTGAGGAACTGAAAAACCCTTTTTAGTTCCTAATTTTTCCCCAGTTCCTAATGTTTTGCCTGCATCTATGGCTGACATTAGTATATGTTAGTATATGGCACAAAAGAGCCTGATATGAATTCTTAACACATAAACTGTTTTATTGTTCTCGTATGAGGAAATGGTCAAGTCAGACTGTCAGGGAAATTTAAGGTTTAAATCTGGCAGATGAAAAGGCAAAAGGTATGTATGACTCACAGAAACGAAAATAGTTACAGTTTTGGTGTCCAGAAGATACAAGCCTTTTATAAAATATTTTGGATCATAGCTTATACAGAGTAACATCTGTTGCACATGCCTATATAACAGACAGGCTGTGAGTTATCTTAAGGACCAGTAATATTATTGTGACATATAACTTTGTGCTATGGCTGAGGAGTTTTCACTGCAACAGACTGATGGGCAACTGCTCATGTAAACAAAGATACTCTATAGCTGTTGTGGGTTTTCTGGTCTGTGTAATCTGGTAGTTTTTGCCCCTAATGTTTTACCTGCATCTATGGTTGACATTTTCATAGGCAAATCACAGTGAGATGTATTTCTCACTGTGGTGCAGAGTGGAGTTACTTTTGCAAATATTTTTAGTTGTGTCAGACCATTACAGCATTAACAATATAACCTTTAATACTTCTTATACACGCATAGCAGCTGTCTTTGAAGTATTGGAAGTTCCGCCCAGGATTCTCTTTACCAGAGCAGACTAAAAAATTAAAGTAATTAAGTAACCTTGTTTGTGTGTAGCCGACGCCGCGGCCGACCATTACCTCTTTGCCAGTGTTGGGTATCTTAAAAGTTTACTTACACTGACAAATACAATTTGTTTAATAACACCTACCAGGTCGCCAGTTTTATCGAATTCCGAGCTAGCAACTACATTCACACCGAACCACAGCCCTGACGCAGCGTTCAATTTCCTTCAGTTTCATGGAAAGACGGGTCAGCGGCAAAGACCTTGCGTGCCACCTACCGGTTATGCAATGCCAACACTCGACAGCCGCCGCTTTTGATATTGTGTTTGGCGGATATTCGCCTTCGACACCAGCACCGCCACCTTCATATCGAGTTGCCTTCTTAAACCCCTTAAGAATCTGACTTTAACAGAGGAAAAAAGCACACCAAGTTTCTTAAAGAACATCCCGAACCTCGTATTTCCCCCAAAACAATGACAAGATCCATTTACAGAAAAGGAAGACCCCCGCCCCAAGGGCTTCCTCCGTTCCACTCAATTCATTGATTCATTCATTCATGAATGCTTTTTATTCCCAACATTCCAACGCGCTAGCTCGATCCTAACCAATGCGCTAAAGAACCCATCTCACCAAACTCATACACCTTCAACATCCCTCTCCTCTCAGCCAATCAATTCAGGAGATGGGCGCGGCCTAGAACCTACCCCGCCTTGTCCAATCAGACTCCAAGAACCTTCCCACAACATTGAGGCCAGGCCTTCGCCCAGCGCTCTGTGCCTCATGATTGGCGTTTGCCATGGGCCAATAGATGCGGACGGGGAGGAGGCGGGCGCCTCTCAGGTCCCTTGGCCAATTCGCACGCGCGACATCCCGAATGTGGGCGAGGTTGGAGGAAAGAGTGACAGTCCTATTGTCTAATCGAAGACTGAGAGAGGGCAGCGGTGGGAGGCGAGAGCCAATGGGCGTTCCAGGGGGCGGGGCGAAAGGGCGGGCCTCGGCATTTGTGAGAGCAGAACGGAACAGTGCAGGAACCGGCCGGAGCTCCCGTGCGGGGCGGTGCGTGTGCGACTGCCGCTGCACAAAAATGCACTCGGATGCTGCCGCTGTCAGTAAGTCACTGACCGGCGTCACCAGGGGGTCGGGCGACCAACGGCCTCGGAGCGACCGCTGAAGCGGGGAGGGTACGGGGGGGGGGGTCCTTCTTACCCCGCAAAGACATAAGCAGGGGAGGGGGAGTACGTTGAGAGGGAAGGGAGAAGAGGCGGCTGAAGGCAACGGGCGAAGCATGGGAGGTGGAGGGGATGAAAGGGAATATCGGGAGGGGGGGATGTCTGTGACGCAGTTTGCCCAGCTCCGCTCAGGAAAGAAATTGCCCTCAGAGCCAGGTGGGCGGATTTGGGGAGGGGGAAAGGAGGTCGTGTCCAACCAACCCCCGCCTGCCCGTTGCTGCCTCGCTCCCCACTGAATTGGAGGAGGAGGCGGCGAAAGGAACGAACCCTTTCCCATGAATGTGGGGCCGGCTGGGAAAGAGAGAAGGCAATGCTCCCCCTCCTCCTCTTCTCGCCCTTTTCCTCTCACGGCATTCTGGGACTTGGAGTCCCGTCTCTTGACTTCTGGGCGGCAAGGGGGTTAGTTGGACACTACCGTGCCCAGGATGCACCGCGCTGCCCACTGTCTTTCTCTCTCCACGCCACATACACACCCCCTCCTTTCCCTTCCACCGCTTTCCCCCTCCGTTTGGGGCTGTGGGGTGCAGCCGAACACGCATGCTCTTCCTGGAGGAGAAGCTCAGGTAGGAAGGCCCTTGAAGGAGGGGATCCAGGGGATCTGCTGAGGAAAGGCGTGCTGGGTTCTTGTTGGCAGGGGTTTAATAGTTTGTGTTTCCACATTTGCTCTTTAACTTGTTGGCGTCTGTCTGTTTCTCTAGGATTCTTGCCTGCCGTGGGCAACATTCTGTGTTTCCTGATTGCATTCTAGAGAAGTCACTGCGTGTTGGTGGTGGGGGGAGTAAAATTGCCCTTACCGATGTGGTCACACATGCTGTTATGGAAGCAAGACGTGTTGAAGTCAATGACTGACTTCTCAGTAAACTTGGAGATCTCCACAATTTGCTTTGTCAGTATGTAGCATTTCTGGAAGACAGACTGCATCTTGTCTTATCTTGCATCAGTAACATAATCCCCATGTAGCTCATTATAGGTCACAATTCCTCTTTGTAAAAAATTCCCATCAAATTATCTCTGTTGTTATCTCTTGAAGATGCAAGACTGTATTCAAGCTGTAAACATAACTATCCAGAAGTTATTTTTCATTGATTTCAGAAGCACTTCCAACTAAATGCTCTTTGACCTACAACCTTTGTTTTCCTTAATTCCTTTGTGGATAATTTTCAGGTACAATTTAAAAATGTGTAAAAGCACGATTCTGTAATTTTTTGTAACTGTTTCTTCTGAAGGGGAGCCTGAAACATAACAGATTATTTGGTTTCTTTATTCAAATTTCTTGATTTTTTTGGTAGTAGGGAAGATAATTACTATCCTATTCCATGACGCATCTGGCAGCATATATAATATGCAGCATGAATTATCTTACTCTGCATACGACAAGCTCCATATGAGTTCAGATCTTTAGGATGGAAATAAGCTGAACAAAATTCCATGCAAAACTATCAAGATTTTGTGCATCAGCTTTATTTTGGCCACCCAGGGTTCATCTTGCCTCACAGAGTGTTTGTTGTGAGGGGGGAAGGGAAAGGAGTTTGTAAGCCCCTTTGAGTCTCTTATAGGAGAGAAAGGGGGGATATAAATCCAACTCTTCTTCTTAAAAGGCTTTCTGGCGGTTCCAAAATCCCAAGCATATTTAAAACGGGAAATTAGTAACTCATTATTCTCACATTCTCTTAGAAGCAAATCTTTCTGTAAATATAAAAGAAGCATGGTCTATCTCCTATTTCTTATCAGATATGAACAGAAATATCTGAGGATTCAGAAAAGATCTTGAAGAATACCAATCTAGCAACACAAGCAAAACATTTAGAGACTGGACAATGTCCATGTGCAAACATCGCCAGTGTGTTTTTATTATATTCCTCAGTGCTGTTTTCACAATCATTTACAAGTCCTTACAAGGTAAAGAACTGTAGCTCTTTCCCTCACAGGAAGATGTGCCCCCAAAGTCTTTCTTTAAGGATTATTCGGCTTCTTTTCTAGTTGAAGAGTATTTTTAATATGAATCTCTACGTCAAGTAACTGCTTTCAGATTTATGAATCAGAAGTTCCTTACCAACAATTGAGTAGAATAAGAAATTTTAGACTACCTGGCCAATGTGAGGCTTCTGCAGACTGAAGGATGAGTGATATTTGCCCTTTTCACTGCAGGCCACCTACTTCATTCATGTTGTTTCTTGGGAGTGGGTTCCTCTGGATGTCACATTATTCTGACAGAAATGTCTTCCATCAGCAGAAATTTTCCTTTGCTTATATCCACTAATGTTGAGAGTATCAAGCATCTTTTCCATTTTAATATAAATTCAGAGGCTGGACCATTACTAAGGGCAGGAACTCTGTTGTCCTTTCAGAAGTAATATCTTTCCCTCTTGCAAGGTACTGAGAACAAGTAACTGCGTTCTAATTTTCTTTATAAGCATTTTGTCTTCAGGCAGGTAAGGATGAAGGTAGAATATTGATTTATAATATAGATGGATATCTACCTTGTGAAGAAGCAAACTTAATTGAGCATTAAATGTCTGAAGTATACTTTGCATGTACTAGCCGTCAAATATTTGATCTGTAAAATGAATGTAAAATGAAAAAGTACATCTAATTTTTCCTCCCCTACTGTCCTGTAGAGGAATGTTTACATATGGTCCAAGTAGCCCACCAAAGACTGAAAAATTACTTTCAGTGTCCTCTGAAAATGGTGTTGGACTGCTCTGGGAAACCAACTTGTATTATATACTGAATTAATGGAAATAAATTTGATAGTTTGAATAAATAAAAACAAGTGGAACGTGGTCTGAGAACCTTGCTAACGTTTACCAATTTTTTACAAACCCACTTATGCACTTTTGTGATGGATGGAAGATAAGGCTTTCTTTCTGTTTAGGGAAGCTTCCGTGTCTGCTCAGAGATGCATGTCCTTTTTAGGGTGGTTTTATCAAAACCGAAAAGACATTTGAAGAACATTTGAATTCAAGGCAGAAGAATTACAAGCAAGTTGGTGTTTTTTAAAGAATACGAAGCAGGGTTTTAGAGAGTTTCTTACAAAAGGTAACTGTGTCCTATTGGGTTGTGCAGTCACGCTATTAAATGCTCCATCAATCAATGAATGGTGTGTTTTAAATTAGTATTCTATTTATTCTAATTTTAATCCTGTGAATTTGGCTTATTCTCTTCTGTTTTTCATTCTACTTAAGAGATTATGAAGTCACTTGCCACTTTCACAAGCTAGATTCCTGCCCTCAGAATTTCACATCACAATAAACTAATTTGTGTAAAGTCCAAAGGGCTTTTGCATGTACTGTAGATCTTCATGCATTTCCTGGCAAGTTGCTCTTGAAGCCGATTGGATCTTAAAGAGTATTTTTTGATACAGTATCTGGTCTACAACTGGAGAAAAGGAAGGGGAGTCCTGATGAGCGCATAGAAAGTGTGCAGCTAAGGTGCTCATTACATCCCCACCTTGAAGTCTAAACTTCAACATGTTCAGTTAAAATTTTGTTTTTAGTGGTATTTACTTTCCAACATGTTGTTTAGGGTTGCTCCTGAAGACTGTCCCCGTGGCTGTATAAGCGTAAAAACATAGGAAGAATCCTGCTGGATCAGACCTATTTTACTTAGTGGTCATCCAGTTCCTTTGGAGGTCTAACAACATAACATGGAGGCTGAGGTCTTCCTCAGTGGACAACTTTCAGGATATAAAATCTATAGAAGGAAAACAAAGGTTATTTGAAAACTAACCGAGACAGAGAAATGAACATTGGAAAAGTTACAGGATGTGACGCTTGTTCAAATAAGGTCAAATATATAGGAATTAATCTGAGTGGACAGAATTATATATTATATAAAGACAATTATATATTTGGAAAAAAATACAGGAAGATTTTCAAAGATGGTTTAAGTTGAAATTGTCAGGGTTAGGAAGAATTGCCCGTGATGAAATGAACGTCTTGCCAAAATTGAACTTCCTATTTCAAATGTTACCAACTGTGTACAAGAAAACTTTTGAAAGAATGGCGAAGTCAGATGAACAATTTTATTTGGAATAGCAGAAGACCAAGAATAAGGTTCAAAGTGCTACAAGATGAAAAGAAAAGAGGAGGCCTGGCCATATTTAATATTAAGTTACATTATCAAGCAGCAGGACTTGTATGGCATCCGGACTGGATTAAAAATCTATAACAGAGAATCATAAAATTGGAAACTGCAGACTTGAAAGAAGGAATACACAATTACCTATGGAGAGAAAAACTGAAGCCGAAGAAAGGTATTAGCCAAAAATACATTCGTGTGATGAGAGCTTTTTGAATTTTGGGCAAAAACATAAAAGACAGAGCCATTTAGTCTTACCACTGATGCCTCCAGTTGAAGGTTATTATGACAGAGTTCTATGTGCTACATATCTTCTATTCTCAAATAAGGTTGATGTCTCTCTGAATAAAAGGTGTAGTCTCTTAAACTGGGGATTTTTTTAATACACCAAGAATCCATCAAATTCAGTACTTCCATATTTTTAAACACGTTTTTAGGAAGTTTTCTTCCTTTTAACTTTTTGGGGTCCGACTCTCCAGATGTTCATGGACTACAAATCCCATCCATGCTGGCAGGGGCTGATGGAAATTGTAGTCCATGAACACCTGGAGAGCCACAGGTTGCAGATCCCTGGTCTATACTCTCTATACTGGGATTTATTACTGCATTTGTATCTCCTACTATTAGTTCCCCTTCTTGAAATTCTAAAACTCATTGAAAAAAAAATTCAGTAAATTTCTCTCTGGAGTTGTTTGTGTTATCTTGCTATTTAGTAGCTTACATTTTCAGTAAAATCTATCTTCCATTTGGGTCTTTGACTTCTTCAAGAACATTTGTCTACTGATCTATAATCACCCCACTGTTTTTTGTATCAGTTCAAGCCACATGTACTTTGCCTAATTTCTTGTTATTTAATATATGTTTTGCTTCTATATGTGGTTCTTGAACATGTATAACACCTGCTTTTTGTTTGTATAATAAATTATTTTTTTTGTTCTTTTAGTTGTTAATGTAATCTATTACATTAACCAGTATAATCTTCATTTTGTTTCATGTCAGAACTGCTGCTTGGTCCAGTTTATTTTCTTGTAGGGTTCAGGTTTATCCTCTTTTTTAGCTTTAGGCAAATTGTTCTTTGAATGATCTCAACTTGTGGATTGTTGTGACGTTTTCTGCTCTGAGAGATGTTCTGCTAATCATTTGTCCTGGTTCAGTGTTGTGATTGTTGTTCTGCCAGTGAGTAAAAAAACTTCTAATGCAAATTGAATAGCCCAGTAGTATTTTATTTCTTTCCTTATCAAGATCTGTCTCAGAAAACTGAATTAACTTCTTGTTCTTGGAAGGTCTAGAAATATTTTCACCTCGGTCTCGGCAACTACTAAAGGTTCTTCTCTGCTTTTCCTCAAAATCAGGGCTCTTGTTTTCCGATGTAAAAACCTCAGCAGCATATCTCTTGGCAGTTTTTTCTGTATATAAATCTTGAGTTTAATAGATGTGCTAATCCTGGGAAGTCTTCATCCACTCTTAGGTGATCTTGTATTGATTTACGAAAATCTTCAAGATCAGATTTTTTCAAATTGTTCAGAAATTCCTCTGAATCACAAGTTAATACTTCTTCCTTGAACTTTTAGCACTTCAATTTATTCCTCTGCTCTCCAAAGAAGTTTGTCCTGCTCTTTGAGAAATAAATCCTTTTCCCATTGTTTTTATTTAATTTTCACAATTATCTGAGCATTTTCATGTGTGCTCTTCTTGTTATCTGAAAGTCCCTTTAAAATTTGTTGTCTTAGGTTGTGTACTTATTTCTTCAATCCTTGCTTCAATTCCTCTTTCGTGTTTAGCTCTGATTCCTTAATTTGAGTAGAAATCTCCTTATACCGTACTTTAAACTTCTTTTCTCAGTTTTTCTCTTGTGTTTTGCTCTGACTATTTGATTTATGTTGTAACTCCTTGAATTTCTGATTGATATTGAATATTTTCTTCCTCTACATTTACATTTACTTCCCCCCAGCTTCTGAGATCTAGCCATTATCTTATATTCTTCTTAATTGTGATGTTACACTGATTTTTCATATATCAGTAATAGAAAATTGCAAACATGAATTGCATGAAGCAAGAAGGAAGAAAGAAATGTTTATTTGTCTAGATCAGGGGTGGCCAACCTATGGCACTCCAGATGTTCATGGACTACAATTCCCATCAGCCCCTGCCAGCATGGCCAAAAAGACAATCTGAGGTGCCATAGGTTGGCCACCCCTGGTCTAGATGTTGTTAGCCACCTGCCCCTCAGATTGTCTTTTTGTATGCTTACTGACTTACATTTTTTTGCTGGAGCCTGTGATCCCTTCTGCTTTTAAAGCTACTCTGCTATGTTTTTGATATTAATTGCCAGGAGCCTGGTTCCCTTTTGGTTCAAACGATGCCCAACCCTTTTCAGCTTGTCCCAAGTTCATCTTGTTCCAGAAACTTCCCTATTGCCTAACAGGTTTAAACCCCTCCTGCCAGTACCCCTTTCTTATATTGGTCTAGTTTGCCTTGTGCATGGAGCTGGTAGCAATTCCAAGAATGCTACCGTTCAGGTTTTGGCCTTTAACTTTTTGCCCAGTAACCTAATTTTTTTTCCTCCAGGACTACATGTCATTGGTGCCAGCATGCACCATGACTGCTGCCTCCTCCCCAGCACTGTCTGTCAACCTATCTAAACAGAGCATGATGTCTGCAACCTTAGGACAGGGTAGACAAGTCACCATATGGTCAAACTGTTACACGCCCCATTCTCTATATTCCTAATAATCAAATCGCCCACTATAAAAAGCCTATCTCACCCCAGCTTCGGAGAGATGTTTTTGCTATGAGGATATCGGTCTGTTGCCCAAGGAAAGGGTCCCTTCTAAGCTTTTTCATCCCTCTCCAGACTGATGCCCTCTGGCCTTATGATTGTCATTCTCCTCAACAGCAGAACTCTGTCAGGACATACACTTATGCCTGTTCACCTCTTGCCAATCCCAAGTGCAGTTCTTCTTTTAGAAACCCTACTTGAAGGACTGGTTAGAAATCGCACAGGGATTCCAAGTGCCTGTTACAGGCCCAGACTTCTTCATGTGTACAAGAGAACAAATCCCATAATATTTAAATGAACTTGGTTTCAAACAGACTATTTAAACATACTTACCTAGAATTAAATCCTATTGAATTTGGAGGGTCTTGGTTTCACAGAATAAGGTTAGTATTGAATTGTTGGTCTTTTCAGATGCCATAGTACCAAAACAAATTAACTCTTTAAAAAAATCTTTTCAACAATGGGGTGCTGGGTGGTTTCCGGGCTGTATGGCCGTGTTCTAGCAGCATTCTCTCCTGACGTTTCGCCTTCATCTGTGGCTGGCTTCTTCAGAGGATCCGGGCCATACAGGCCGGAAAACAAACAGCACCCCAGTGATTCCGGCCGTGAAAGCCTTCGACAATACTTCTCAACAGTGTCTACCAGTATGTAGTTTTGTGTTCTGTGCCTGTTGTTCCAATCTAAATTACTGGGTTTCCCTGAAAATAAGATGTGCTGTGTCTTATTTTCAGGGGATGACTTATTTTTCCTGGTGTTCTGTTCGCCGGGCATGCTTCCAAACAAAAACTTTGCAATGTCTTGCTTTCGGGGGAGGCCTTATATTGAGCACTTCAGCAAAACCTCTACTATGTCTTATTTTTAGGGGATGTCTTATTTTCGGGGAAACAGGGTATGTATGATTCAAAATATTATAACATAGACCTTCTCTCCTAGAAAGTGGGTATTGTGTTCGTACAGTGGAGACCAACTATTCCAAAGTAAAAGATCGTTCTGTTTTCTCTGCCAGGATTCCTATAGTAGAAATGTTGCTTCACTTGTTTTGAGGATACAAGGCTATCTCGCCATATGAATAATCATCCAATTCTGTGTGTGTTCTCAAATGTAAATTCTATTTTGTTCAATGGAGCGTGCTCCCAAGAAAATACAAATAGACTGTAATATTAGTTATCCAGCATTACTGCTGGGGCCATTCAAAAGATGAATTTGCTGTGGCTGCTAATTCACATTAATTTTATTTTCCATCTTTAAGTAACTTTTTAGTTCCTCTTATTTTTTTTCTGGTAAACTGTTTGGCCAGTGACTTAGTGTTTACTGTGCCCACTGGAGGTTTATGTGCATACATGCTCTTATTCTGGTATAACACTTACCCTCATGTAGGAATGAAGTCCTCTTTGTAGCATGCAGCTACAGTTACAAGAAAAGATTATTTTATTTTTCCTGGTATGCATTTGTTAGATTTGTTCTGTTACCTAACATTAACTGGCATCTGCTGACATGATTATGAGGCCAGAATGGAAGAATGGATCATTGTTCAGAGCAAATAGTGGATCCTTTTAACAAGCAGCCAAATGTTTGCAGTTTTTAAAATATATATGTACTACTTGTGCTGCAATTGCTGTTGTGTTACCCATTGCACCTCTACTCTCTGTACGTGTAGAGGTGGAATGCACTATTGGCTGCTGCTGGTCTATGTAACTATTAGCATTCTAGATCCATTCTGGTAATCTACATGCAAGACAAGCTTGTTGAATTGCATGCCTATGTTGTTTGCAGCCCTTCCCTGTAATGATGGAGTTGGACTTAGTTGGCAGCGGATTGGACAATCTACGGCACATTCTTCTGTACTGAGTTTTGACAAAAATTCTTTGTATTTGTTATTAGTGGCTCTCTTCTGGTAAATAGATTTATCAGACTATTAGTCCTTTTGATTTTGCTGTATTTTCAAATTGCACTGGAACTTATGATTGTTACGATTGAACTTACGACTGTAGCAGACATCCTGTCACTGCACACACTGTGCTTGTTCAGAATTCTGAAGCAGCCTACCCGCTCAAATAGATTGGAGACCCCAGGGGTGAGTGATCATAGGGGCTGATTCTGCACAAGCAACACTAACAGGTTAAATGAACCTATGTTGCCTGTGCAGTCGTTTGGGATCCCGGTGGCAGGAGATGGCACGGGTCACATGAGAAATGGGGTGTTTCCCTGCAAACTGCACACCCGAGAATCCCACCCACCCACTTACCGGCACTACATAGTGACTGCCTATTAGAGAATCCATTCTAATGGCAGCCGCCTGGGGAATCCACCATAACGGTGGACGGGATGGGGTGGGAATAGAATGCTTCCTGCTCGCCGTAGTTGACACAGGCAAACAGGAAGCGTCTGCAACCAGGGTTGAAGACAAAAAGTTGCTGATTTAGTGACTTTCAATTATACTGGGTTCAGGCAAATATGATCGATTAGAAGCATTGGGGGGGGGGTTTGAGTGGGAACTCCCCCCCCCCATAAAACTTTACAAAAGGGCCTGAACCTGTTATATTTGCCTGTGTAGAATTATCCAAGGCCTGGTTTAAAATGGTGCTGAAAGTTAGTCTTAAAATGAGCTTAAACTTCAATACAATAAACAGCTCTGGCAGCAGAAAGCTGAATTTGGGGTTGGTTATAAAGTGACTAAGAGTTCTGTGTGATGCTGCCTCACACAGCATTATGGTAGAAATATCTGAAGCACCTGTATATCCATATTGTCACTTTTATGCAGGTGCTTCAGATGACTCGCCTCCGAAAAGTCCTAGAGAGAGATCACTGTGAAGCCCATCACACTGGTGGAAACTTGTGTGTTCGTCATGAACTGTAGTTGTTGAAGTGTGCTGTAGTTCTGCTTGTCGTGCACAGTTTGGTTCCATGTGTTTGAGTTGTATAATCCCAACTTCCCTTGCCAAGTATCACTGCTGGAGAGGGTTGGGTGTTTGCTGTACCTCTTTGTGCTCATTGCAGACTTAGTGCCTGCCAGTCCTTAACCATGATTTGAACCAGTCTCAAATGAGATAAGCCAATTTATGCTGCAGGTTGCCAGTGCAATTTTGTATATGCAAAGGGACTTAATAGTCCACTTGAAAATTCCATTTACTCTTTTTGTGCAAGGATATGCCAAAGAGTAACTTTAACTTTTATTGGAAAACTTTGGAACTTTTTAAACTAAGATATTTATGTCCTGCCTTGACGCATGACTCATCATTTGAAACAGTACAACTTAAAGCATACAAAATAAAATCTCAGCTACCTCCCCCTCCAATATCTGTATTTTCTAACTCATTAAAAACTCTGGCAAATAAAATAATATTGCAGCACTATGTGCAAAATATCCTAAACTCTCCTGCCCCACAGAATATGTTACATTTATCTCGTGAAATTATCTCTCTTGATACATGAATAATCGACATATGGAAGGAAATATATATATTTGGAAGGTTGAACTAATGTGAGTTGCAGATTGTATGTCTTATAGTAAAACTGCATTTAAAATGCATCCCCTGTTATACTCCCCATTTGTGGCGTGTTTGACAAATCCTAAATTCATTCTTTCTGGTAGCCTGGTAACTTTTTTCTCAATTTTTCATCTATGAAGTGAGGCAGTAGATGATTTCAGTGCAGGCGTGATTGACCATTCTGTTTGCTGAACTGCATTGGAAGTGATTTTTTTTAAAAAAAAATATGGAGTATACCTAAGGAAAATGCCTGGAAAAAGAATGATTTGACATATCAATGACATTCAGGAATATTAACCAATAGAGAATTTTAAATACAAACACTTACTGGCCCATATGATAGAGTAAATGCCAAGAATCTTAACATTTTCATTGTATTCCCCAGGATTACTTTAATCTGTGCATTCATGTTAAAAGGTCTTAATTACCACCAAAAAGTAACAACCAAGATAAGAAACTTTTTTTCTTTTAATTTTTTCCCCTCTAGATTTTCAGCTGAACTCCCACCTATCAACACTGGCAAATATTCACAAGATTTACCACACTCTTAATAGGCTGGTAATCACTTTAATTTTTTTATTGGTTTCTCACATAGTTTTAAAAATATATGGTGAAGGGCTCTTTGCTTCTTAGTATTAAAAGTAAAACGAATATCTGTATGAATTAGTGAATATATTTGTCATATAATTTGTGGCTGTTATTGTACTGCCCATTGTTCATGCATGGCCAACTATTGCTCATCACTCACAGAGTTGGACAGTTGACCCATATTCTGTACTTCCTGTTTTGCTGTACCTCTGAGCAGGTAGCTGTACCTGCCAATATGATTATACCAACACCTGAGATCTTGGGATCAGAGTGATGGGGGGTTCGTTTTATTTGTTTATTTGTAAAGCAAGAACTTTTCCAACAAATTGCTATAAGGTTTCAAATAGCAGAGTGTACATTTAGCTCCAATCACAGCCTTCTGTTAAGCTTGTTTCTTCCATTCGGGAAAATTGGCCAAACTCTTAGAGATGGCGGTTTAATTTAATACCATGTGTGTCCCTGATTAGACATACCCCAGCAAATTATTCAGAGTCATCTGTACTTTGCAGTTAGATTTATGATGAATAAAGGCCTATGAACTTTACTTCAAACAACCATATTGCTTAGCTTATTCTTTTGCCCAGAAATATAGCTCTACATCTTCTTCCTTGCCCCTTCTCACAGAAAGCATTAAGATTTCTCTTTCCTTTATGATTACAGGAATTGTGTGTGGGAGAGAGAATGTGCACCAATACATTTAAGGCAGGCACTACTGCAACTTCTTCTGAACACAAACTTATTCCTCTTGCACCTTCATTCTACTGCTAGGGGAGCAAGTGATTTAAGATCCAGTCCTTCTAGCCATGTCACCCAAAGCCGGTTTTGCCACAGCTGCTATGACTAGCTGAAAGCCTTTCCTTAAGTGCCAGTTACTTTAAAGCTACTTGGCCTTTCAGAAGTGTTTTCCTTTCCTAACCGGAGCTGGAGTTCTATGCTCGCTTGGTAACCTCTCCTGTCGTTCTGTTGATTGTTTCCCGTGCCTCTCCGATTTCTGTCATTGCAGACTTGGCAGGGTATGACCCCTGGCATTGTATGGTTCAAGTTATACTGTGGTAACCAATCCCTTACCCCTAGATTTCGCTTCAGTTGACTTTCCCAACATGGTTCATAGTTCCCATGGAAACTGCAGCCATTCCAGGAGTCTTTTTGGACATGCTCAGTAGGTTCTGAAGTCAAGTGCAAACACCATAGGATTGTCAAGTTTGTTTTTAGTCCTGCTCCTCAGTACAGGCATTTCTCATTTCAAACCTGTTCTTTGGCAAACCTTAACGGCGTTAATTAGATATCGTACTTTATCTCATTGTCATATTAGTTATTAGTGGGCTGCAAACAGGTTGTAAATGGCTTCCTTTGAGGGGGATGGGCTGTGTTTTTTTAGCTATTAATTTGTGTGTGTCTCTGTTAAATGAGGTATTGGGCTTCTGTGTTCTGGAAAGTTAGTCTGAAATCTGCACCTTCACTATGAATGTAAATTTTTGTAGTTTCAGGCATTAAAAGGAATGCGAATTTCCGGCTGCCTCTGGAGTTATGCTAGCTGTTTTAGGACTTGTGCACTTTTCTCAGTTGATGAAGTACATTTTCCTGCTGAAAGTGTCATGGACCTTAATGAGAGACTCATAGATCTCTATGAAAATGTAGCTCTTAGGGTTTTTGACTTCAAATTAAAAGTTTAGGAACCAAACAGTGGGTTTTGTGTGGAAAGCATTGTAGACTTCAGTGTTGTAGTAGTTATAACAAGATACACTAGGGTATCTAGGATGTTTTCAGTGCTAAACAGCAGTGGTTGATCTCCCAGTTAATTGCAGTGATTGAAATATTTTACAGAATTTGACAGAAGACGCAGGCCAAGACGATCGCCAAACAGGTAGGGTCTCTAAATACAAAATCCGTCGTGGTGTTTTATGAAATCGGGACCGGCAAGAAAAAAAAAGGATGATCTTTCTTGGGCATAATTAGGGGAAGACTGGTTAGGTCCAGAATCAAGAGAAATTATCACTTCATTTACTCATTTCCATTATAGCAATTGTTTGTGCCTATTGACGTAGGAAGTGGAAAGTTAGAGGTCTTGATATTCTGGCTTTAGTTATCTGATAGTGGTCCCTGTAAGGTTTTAAATTCAAGAGCTGGGTATAAGAGGGGATTTTATTTAACTTACTAATAATCTTATGCATGCCAGGGGACTTCTACCATGCATAAGCTCTTAACTTATCCACTGGTGGCTTTGATTTGCAGACCTCCTGAGTGGCTCCTGATTTGTGGCTGTCAGGTTTGCTGTTGAGGGATATAAGCGGAGAACTCTCTTGAGCAGGGGTCTGCAGCCTGTGGCTCGCCAGATGTTCATGGACTACAATTCCCATCAGCCCCTGCCACCATGGCCAATTGGTTGCAGACCCCTGCCCTTGAGAATCCAGTTGTATTGTTACCTACAACAGCTAGGTAAAATAAGCAATTGTGGCAACAATCTGCCTTTTCATTTTTGGAAGTGCACAGCACAGGGAAAGGAGTCAAAACTGTAGGAGCCATTGCTGCTTGTATAGGTCTAGTGGGGAAGATAGAGATTCAGGTAGAGGGGGCTCAGGTGTATGCATCTCAGCAATGCTCCAGTTTGTAGTAATAGAATTCAGATTAGCCTTAAAATGAATGATCGTTGTTGTACTATGTCTAATTTTTTGTTGCTTGAACTGATTGTATCCGTGGCTGTTTTGAGTACCGCTTAGGATTACATGTCTGTTTCGTCCATCCACTGTTTTCTTAAATCTCTCCGTAGGAAATCTCAGGTCTTGCAGTTCATCAGACTGCTTTAGCAAAGTGATGCCTCCAAGGAAAAAGAGGAGACCCACAGCTGGAGATGACCTGTCAGCTAAAAAAAGTCGACATGATGGGTATGGTGTTTGGTTTTTGCTTAATGATAAACCTTTGCACTTTGGCTGGTTGTGGCGGGTTTTCCAGGCTGTGTTGTGGTCTGGTAGATCTTGTTCCTAACGTTTCGTCTGCATCTGGGGCCGGCATCTTCAGAGGTATATTAGAGGGATAAGTGTGTACACTTCTCTCTGTGATACACCTCTGAAGATGGCAGCCCCAGATGCAGACGAAACATTAGGAACAAGATCTACCAGACCACAACAACACAGCCTGGAAAACCCTCAACAACCAGTTGAATCCGGCCGTGGAAGCCTTCGACAATACTTTGTACTTTGACTTATAGATGGAATAGTTTAGGAGGTATAAACTCAAATTTCAACTCTCCCTTCTTTCTTAGAGAATTCTAGGAATCCTTGTTTCTTTTGTTCATGTAGTAACCCAGCATAAAGAGAGTATCTCAGTTCATAAAAGGCTGTTTAGGATGAAGTATCGTAAAGATTGGAGTAATGGGTCTTACTCTATGATTGTTCGGGAAAGGAATAAGAATATTATTCTGGTCTCTAAATTTATTTGCAAGGAAGTCGGAGATCTTTCCCCCCTTGTCTCCTTGTTCTTGAAAAAATGTGTTAGTTAAAATTTGATGGCAGTTGACTTGAAGAATATTTTTAACAACTTCTAGTATATATTATTTTGTAAAGTCCCGCTAAATATTTTTGCGCAGTTGCTTAGTTTTAATGAAGTTAAAATAACAAGACTAGAATTAACTAGAATAATCCAAGTAACATTGGTTAACAGGGAACATGCTTGCTGTTACTTTTCAGATAATGATAGCAATATTAGCATATTAACAGGAATATTTGTGTCCTAACAATGCAGCATGTATGCACATGTAATTGCATATGAATTTCTGTCAAGCTACTGAAACTATCTGATAGCTGCACAGATAGAAAACAATTAGGTACTAGTGGCAGTATAAACAAACTGAAATTGTTTGAATAAGTGCCTTCTGTCATCTGCGTGTGACATCCTGTTCATTATTTGTCATAACAATTAATCAGTGAAACATAAGCTAAACAATAGAATAGCTCATTTCAGTCAGTGAACATTTTATTGATATTTCAGCTAAGTTATCTGTTTCTAGATCTCACACACACACATTCGTATACTCAGAAAAATGTTCTGCAGAATGAAGTGAAACTGATTGCCAGGTGAATTTAAATTCTGTTGTAGCCTCTGACCACACTGTAGTGCAGAAGTAGGCATACTCAAATCCATAGACTCCAGTGGCATTATCTGGATCTAATTTTTATGGATGGGAACCTTCAGATGCTCCACTAACCGGTAGTTTTAAGATGGGATGTGTGAATAGAGATCTCTGCCTTCCCCCTTCTACTCCTCTTGGATGACTGAAATCTTTCAACTTTGACAGCATGTACAGAAAATATGATTCTACTAGAATAAAGGCAGAAGATGACATGTTCTCAAGCAAAAGGTGCTTAGAATGGTTCTATGAATATGCTGGTAAGTAGAGACAGGATCTTGGCTTATACATGGTTACTCTGATGGTGCTGAAATTTTAAGAACAGCATCGGCACATCACTCGTAGTCTGGATAAACATTTAAAAAATTTTTGTATATGCAGATCCTAAAACTGCTGCTTTGGAAGTACAGCCTATTTAGAATGCTATCGCCTCTTGAAAGAATGAAGAACCTAATGACAATTTCAGTGCTGACAGAACTTAAATTTTGACTCAAATTGCACATGCTGACTGGATCCAATCCAATAAGTATTTCTGCTGCTGTAAAAGGGGGTCCTTTTGATCCCCCCAAAAGATTATGCTGGGGACTGTGGACCTGCATGGGCAAAAGACATGTGGAATGGGGGCTATAGCGGTTGAGTGAAAAAGCTGGTAGATTCCAACCTACAAGGTGCATTAATCAAAACCATCGGTCGTAAATATGAATCAGAAGTGTGCAATCTTAAAATCATTAAAGTCACTACATAGATAATAGATTAGATTGTTAGATGAATAAATTTGTGCTTGATAATTTAAACATTTGTCAGAGGAGCCTTTCAAATAAGGCATTCTCCCAGTTCTTCAGTGAATAATGAAAACCAGTTCCTGCATTTTGTCTAAGGGGCGTATTAAGATAGAGCACTATAGATGAAAGAAGTATGCAAAAGAAGTATGCAGAAGTATGCAAAGCTGTTTATTGCTTTGTGCGTAGAGCAGTGTGCAATCAGTTGCATGTTTGCATTACCGGGTACACATAACTGTGCATCTTCAAGTGAAAGTAACACACTCTCATTTGGTTGTAGGAACAGATGATATTGTGGGCCCTGAGGGAATGGAGAAATTCTGTGAGGACATTGGAGTTGAACCGGAAAATGTACGTTCAGGCTCATTACAGGTGGCGAAGAGTTTGTTCAGTTAATGTAAAATTAGAAAGCACAACATTCATCTTTATACCATTACGTCAGCCAGTTCTAAAGGCTTGGAGTGAAACTCTTTACAATTTTGTGATAAACATAAAAAGGTGTCATCTTACTAAGAGAGAGGGAGTGACCTAGCTATTTTTCTTCCTTCTAGTTCACATTTTTAAAATGTGCAAACCAGACTGTTCCAGCACTCATGAAATATGTTGCCTTTGGGTTTTAAATATTCCTCGTGGCAACAGAAATAATGTGAAGCAAACATATGCTCTATGTGTAGGCAACTGGCTACCTGGGGTCTTGGTCCAGGGGCAGTGTGGTATAGTGGGATTTGGGCTGCTTATTTTCTTCAGGGATTTGAACCAGTGGTGTAGCATCGAGGGGGAGGGGGGGCGTGCCCCTGAGGGGGTGTGGCAGGGTAGTGTCATGGCAGGAGCAGATGGGCGCGGGGCGGAGTTCCCCCTCACTCCGCCACTGATTTGGACGACTTCTTTCCATTTACTTTTGTGTTGTGGGCAAATTGGTGTGTGTGTGTGAGACAGAGAATGGCTGAAGTGCAAAAAGGGAAGGACTCAGTCACAGCCTCTTGAATGTAGTCTTACTTCTGTTCACGAGGAAAAGGGAAGAGGCCAAGGAGCCCTTTGCATGTACCTTCTTGTAAGAGAATGTGAACAAAGTCAATATGGCTGGACTGATGATCCTTATTAATTAAAAATTAGAGACCCGTACAAAATTAGCTACTATCGAGTATGTATTTCAAAGACTCGGCCTCTTGCTTCAACTGATATGCGATTACAGATTTGCTCATTGGACACATTCAACCAACTGAGATGCTTATTTTTGTTCGTAAAAACATAGGCAATGGAAGACTGGTGGCGTGCAAAGGTTTTCTACTCTTCAAAATCAGTCTGCTTGCTATAGATAAAACAGGAATATCTTCTTGTGGCCTTGTACAGATCGCTAGGGTAGACTGGTGACAGAGAGACTCAATGTGAAGATGCAGAAGAGTTCAAAAATAGTCCCCTCTCCATCCATCATTCTCCTGGATTCTAACACGAATGTTTGTTTTTAAACAGGTAGTTATGCTTGTTTTAGCTTGGAAGCTAGATGCTCAGAACATGGGTTACTTTACATTGCAAGAATGGCTAAAAGGAATGACGTCGCTGCAGTAAGTAATACTTTATCATCAAACGTGAGGTAGTGTACCATTGTTAGCTTACCAGACACAATCTTAAACGTAATTATTATCTGTAGAAGGAAATTTCCTATATCTTCTGTCATTAGTTTGTGGATCCAAATTAACCTAAGCAACTTTTGAAGAAAGAGGGTCAGGGCATTGTGTAATGGTCATTGTGTTGGACTAGAACGGGTCATTCTCAAATCCCTCCTCAGATATGACTTTTATTATCTTGCACTTCCGCTGTCAGCCCAGTCTGTCCCACAGAGTGAGATGATAAAATGGAGTATGGAGAGAATATATGTGCTGCTCTAAACTTTTGGGAGGAAGGGGAAACTAAAAAATACATTAAATAGCAATACTATCTTTGCCAGTCTTTCTATCCTTTTGCAGCACATTATGCCCCCTCAAAAGGCTACTTGCAGTTATAGGGAATGTGGTGTGAAATGGCAGAAGGGCTCAGTCCCCTTTACTGTATCCTATTCCATTCTTGAGGTCCTGATGGACTTTAGGAATGGCTTTTCAGGAGCACACAGGGCAGCAGTGAGAAAGTGGAGGAATCTTCAAAAAAGCCCTTGCTTCTGCAGATTCCATTCACTGTTATTTGGATCTAAACTATGGAGTATTTGTATTTCCTATTTTGGAATTCCTGTAAAATGCAAGGGAGAAAGCAGTTACAATTCTTAACTATAGACTAATTTGCCTGTTACCATAAGAGAATGAATTACATGACAAGTTTGGGTTTAATTTGTACTGTGAGGTAGATCCTATCTAACATGGTCTCCACAGACAGTGGTGGGGGCAAAATACTCTGCAGTGGAAAGGAAGAGTTAGCAAAAATTGTCCCCCTACTAAGTAGATTAGGATGCACTCTTATAGTTGTATAATTAATTTGAATATTTTTGGCAAAGGTATTTCATATATTCTAAAAAAAGTCATATGGGTTGAAGACCAAAGAAGAATGGTTGTTTCACAGTTAAGTTCTGTATGAGCTCTAAGTCCAGAATGCTGATAGTCTAATTTTGTTAATTTTTACAGATGTGATACAACGGAGAAACTAAGAAATTCTTTGGATTACATGAGATCTTTATTAAATGAACCTACTAACTTTAAACTTATATATAGATATGCATTTGATTTTGCACGTGTGAGTATCCTAAAGCTCAAATTTTGGACTTGCTGCATTTTTAAAGAAAATAAGGATTGCTTTCAAGGGGAGAAGTTCATAGACTTGAATTAATGATTCCCAGTAAATATATCAGGTTTACTTCATAAAGATAGTTCCAGAGGAAAGCTGTGTTGGGCTGTAGTACAACTAGATCAGAGTCCCACAGCCCCTAGAGGCCAACAGGATCTTTGGAGTATACGTTTTTGAGAGTTAAAGCTCTGACAATCTTACTTGAATCAAAATGCTTGCAAGAGAGTATAATTGTACTTTTATAGAATTTGTCTAATTATCCAAATATTTAAAATGTGTAATTCTAATTGTATATTCATATCATTATTTGAGTCTTATGGATATTTTCTTGTAGAAGTTTTATGTTAAAACCTGACCTTTAAGATTACATTAGATGGTCTTGCTAGGATTTCTCTCACACATCACTTCCATTTCTTTAAGATAGTCCACATTGGTAAGAATTGTGTCTAATTATTATTCTCCCCCCGCCCCCTGCCCTGGGGACTATCATCTTGAGCAGCCAGCTAACAGTCTGATAATGAGAACTCTGTAGATACCCCCTTTTCCCATGCAGGCTGAATACAGGTAGAAGAAATGTTCCAAATGTTGCATCTTCAGGACATTTGTGCTTTTTTTAGGAGTTGGGAAGATTGGGTGCTGGTCCTTCAGAGTTCATACACATGAGCAAGTGCTGTGACCATCTAAAGAAACTCCTAGCTTTTCAGAAGAAAAAGGGTGTTTTGCCTAAAAGTATCTGGCAGTAAAAGGAGCAATGAAATGGTGTGAAAGATGAACACTTGCTTAATTAGCTAACTGTGTGGACTTTGAAGTTGTCATTAAAGTTATCAGGGGGACCTCCATTCTGTCCCCAATGACAAAAAGTATTAAAACTGCATCCCCAACCATTCTGTATTTTAGTGACTAGCAAGAGAATCACTCAATTTGTTCATCATTTAAAAGGATGTCTTGACTCCTAGTGCAACTGAGGAATATTTCAGTTAAACCTAACCTTTCTCTTTTGTTTGACAGGAAAAGGATCAGCGAAGCCTAGATATAAATACTGCCAAATGTATGTTAGGACTTCTCTTAGGAAAAACATGGCCTCTGTTTCCAGTATTTCATCAGTTCCTAGAGGTAAAGTAGAAAAATCTTTTCATGTCTTGCTCTTTAAAAGAATACAGTGTCAAAAAGTTGAGATTGATGGGCCAATCCAAATTCCAGGGGGAGGAACATGGAATGGGCCGTGAGAGTGGCGCAGAGCTGCGCTAATGTGTTTGACCACCCCACCAGCTTAAGGGACACCTATGCTAGTGGGGAAAGCAAATGTGCTGGTGGGTGAGCACTGCAGAGTTGTGTGGCACCCAAACCTGGAAGGGTTCACTGCTTGGTGACTACACTGGGCGCTGGAGGCTTGCAAGTGTAGCAGGGGGTGGGCTAGGGGTGTTCTCAGGGTGAAACCAACTTCGGTCAGCTTCCACTGGGCTTTTAGCCCAGGAACGCCTCAGAGCAGCCCTCTGATTTAAGCCACAAAAAGACATTGTATAGGTCATTTGCTCCAATTAAGCTTTTCTGGGTGGCAGTGCATCCCCCCCCCCCCCCCGATGCTTGCTGCACTGTCTGAAGCTCCATTGGAGGTGTTGCGGCACTGCCTCCCCTGTGCTGTTCCCCCAGTCTGGATTGGGCTGTGAGTCATGTATTCATTCTGGAACACCATGCTCAAATGTTATTAGTTAATTTGAAGATTTGAATTTACATGTAAGCAGACAGATTAAAGATGCCAAGTTAAATCTGTACGTAACATCTATTACATTGCTTAATTTCTGATACAGCCACTGAACAATTGGGGATGAGCGCATTAGGTGACATTCGACATCCCACTGTCTCAGTTTCCATTCCCATCCATCCGAGAGGGTAGTTCTGGCTGACATAACATCCCGTGCAGGGTTACACCTCCCTTTCCCCATTGAAATGAAAGGGGTTAAAACATTGTAACTCTGCTTCACATAGCACTGTTAATATTGTAGAGTGTTTTCCTAAGTGTTATTAAAATTGTCGAGGATGTTTTGGAAATTATTTCTTGGGCCTGCTAGTATTCGGAAGTGAAAAATAATTTTCTCAATGAGCATATATATGTTTAACTTGAGCAAAAGCAAATAAAGTTAGGGTAGCTAATTTCTTGGGTGTTTCAGCAATGTAGAATAAGATGTGGAAATCAATAGACCAGTGATTCCCAAACGTTTTCAGGCTGTAACTGTAAACATACTTCTAACTGTAAACATACTTATGATTTCACAAATAAAACACGACCTAGTACAAGTAAGCCGATTAACTGAGTTGTTTTGGCAATATGAAAGGGTCTGTTTGCATCTTGCCCGTTTTGGCTTCATAGTTTCAGTGAGATGGATGTGCTTGTTGCAGGGATATCAGCTTTTCAACACCAGGCTTTCTTTTTAAAAAAACTTGCCTTGCAGAGCAGCAGTGACGGAGCTCTTTGTCTTGGCTCCCCCCTTGGCAGTACAGTGTGGAGAGTGCTGTTGAAAAAAGGAAAGCAGCAGTGACAAGGCTCTTTACCTTGCCCCCCCCCCTCCCCATATCCCAGGGTTACACAGCAAGGACAGTGCTGCTGCTTTTACTTTTTTTTAATGCTTTTAAAAGCTGTAGCAATGAGACTGTTTGTCTTGACTCCCCGGCCTTTTATAAGTTCAATATAAGTAAGTAGAGTATTAAGAGACTTTATGCAGTAAGTACAGGTTTCATATTAAAACTGATTAAAAGCAACTCATTGTGGCTGAAACTCTGAAATTCTGATGTAAATGCCTGTTTTCAGTAACTGCCAATCTTCTTTTTTTTCAAGCAGCAATCTAAGTACAAGGTTATCAACAAAGATCAATGGTGCAATGTTTTGGAGTTCAGCAGAACCATTAATCTTGACCTCACCAACTATGATGAAGACGGAGCATGTATGTATTTGCATCAAAACTGAAAATACCCTATCCTGTAGTAAGACTGTCCCCTCTATTTTTTTCCTTTTTTAAGCAAAATCAAATGTTAAAAAATCTCGTTCTTTCTGTCTTCCAGGGCCAGTGTTGCTGGATGAATTTGTGGAGTGGTATAAAGAGAAACAAATGACATAGGAATTTTAACTATGCACAGCCACTCAAGAGTCTTTGTTACTACAGTTAAGTCAACCATTAGCCATAAACTGCTATTTGTATCAAAGTGCATGCTGCTTTTCCTGCACTGTATTCCCATTTTCAGGAACCTTTTGATGTTTTGCTGTTTAACAGGCCAGCTCTGCTTGCTGTGTAGCATTGTTCTCTTCGAAGGCTGCTTTGCGTTTTGTATTGACACTACAGATGGTGAACTTACCAGCATCCTCACTGTGATTATGTGTACATTGCTGTCTGAACTTTGTATATGTGTATAAAAAGAAACTTTCACCTAGGAAATTATTTCAGCAGAAATGTATTGTAAAAATAATTTTGTGGCATAATTTCTAGCTGCATTCAAATAACCATGTAACTTAATTTTTAATTTTTACTTGATCTCAGACGTAGCATTTCAGGAAAAAAAAAAGATTGTTGGGACAGTTACCGTGAGGAGCTATTACCAGTTAGCAACATTGTTGAAGATGCCAATTTATAAGGGGAGATCTTGCAGTATGATTTCTTCCACAGCTGGATGCCCAACGATTATGTAGTGAGCAAATATTGGCTTTCTTCTTTTTTTAACAAAAATTAAAACCTTTGTACTGTCCCTGTTGTGAACACTTTCCTTCGAGCAGTGTATTCAAATCTTTGTAATTTGAATCCAACCAAATTTCAGATTCACAAGAAAATGAAAGGGCAAAAAAACATGCAGCTGAGTGTCTTTGTTAATGCCATGTTCTCGGCTGCTGCTTACAGTCACCTAAAAGCAGGACATCTAAAATACAAGACCTGTTCCTACCCTAAAAGCCTTCTCTACCCAATCAGGTACTCCCAACTACCTCTTGCAAACCTCCTACTCTACAAATGGACTCCCTTCTCTCTTACCTTCACACCGAATAGAGTTACCTGTGCCACAAGCAGCTCCAATTGAAAATAGCGCTGACTTTCTAACGCTCAGATGGCTAGTTTGCTAATAGGTACAAACGATTGAGTTAAAAATCTGATTTAAAATGGTTTTTAGGCTCGTAAATTGGTATATTCCTTTGTTTTGCTTTTGCTGTTCCCAAAGTGCATTGACTGTCTTGATGAGGACAGTGAAGCTTTGCGTAAGATTAAAGTTAGCATAGTTTCATGGTGGGTGATGTTTGGGGTGTCAGGAGCTTAAAATGTTCCCATGTTGTAAGATGAAAGAAACTATTATCAGTTCTGAAGACGCCCTGAAAACCTTACAACATGGGAACGCTTAAAAGACACCCTTGTAGGTAAAGGGCAAAATGATCACCAGCATTATGTCAGTCATTTGGGATGACTTTGTGTATTGGTTTGCACAGAAAGGTTCAAGCCATTGCTTGCTTGAGGGAATTGAATCGAAGAAGGCATATGCTTTATGTTACCGTAGCCACAGTCGTCTTAGTTGTTCAGTCCTAAAATTAACATAAAACAAAATTTAAGAGGATAGTTCTAGTAAACTTTTATCCCTGAAATATAATTGTGAAAATACCTCCCGAGAATTCAGTGATGTCTGTCTTACAGAAAGTCTGCTGTGGAATTAAAACTTTAGTTTTTGCCAGAAGCTAAAAATTAAGCGTGGGATGGGTATGTGTCTGATTATATTACATAATACACTGCCTGTGTGCTGAGACCCCCAATTTAGCAATCAGTACTAAGTCTGTTCAAATCCCTGATTCTAATTTTCTGAAGTTACTGGCAGAAGATGCAAAAACATCAGGGTTTTTAAAAATGACCGAGTACTTCTAGTGCTGCTTTGTTTGTTTAATAGTCATGGGCTGGAATTCAAAGGGACCGGACGCAAAGTGTTCCTGCATGGCACATGTATGTGGGAATTTTCCCCTTCTAACACAGCCCCTCAAATCAGGGAATATCTTTCTTGAAAGGCCTCTGCTTGTCAATAGATTTATGTAGGGCATTGGAAAGGGGAAGCTGGACAACTTTTGGATCTTAGCCATGATTCTTTCAGAGGTATTTGGACTACAGAAAACTATGTTTTTGAAAAAGTAGTGTGAGTTATCTGCAATACAAGCAAGGGTTTAGAATTTCAGAATGTGTTTTATAATACCATAACTTATTCATGCATATTTTGCTTTTTATATAAGAGCAAATATGAAAAAAAAGATACTACAGTTGTATTTCAACAGGTATGACATTTCTCAAGATAGAGTGTATATAAGCATCTGATAACTTTTGGTTTTAAAGCCTACAGTATGTATAGCAGTTAAGGAAATAATGGTAAAGTAGCACGACGCACAAACATTTTTTTTGAAACAATGTCTGTGGAATCAATAAAACAAGCTTCCAGTAATGGAGGCGAGAGCCAAAGAAAATTAATGTGATAATGAAGGTCAGCACAAAGTCAACAGAACTGTGACTAGCCAATTCTTGCGTTATATTTTGTGCTTTGCAATGGATGTTGGAGTAAGAAACACAAGCATCTCATCATTGTGAAGTGGAAGGCTGTGAGAAGTCTTCCCTGTGAGAAGTCCTCCCCTGTCAAAATTTAACAAAAAGCTTATGTATTCTGTTCCTATATCCACTGGTGTACCGGGCCTAAATGGCGCCCAGGGGCATGACCGCCTCCCCGCACCCTTCCCTCTGGCCCGGCTCCCAGAGCCCCTCTTACAGGAGCCAGCAGGGAGGCTGGGGAAGAGTGGGGCTCAGACGGGCGCCACCTGAGCTGGCCTGCAGGGAAGCTGGGAGGGGGGAAGGGCTCAGTGGTGTGCAGCTGGGTGCACGCTGTTTCATCACGTGGAGGACGAAATGGCATGCGCCCGGGGACATGGGATACCCCATGTCCCCATTAGCAGTATGCCACTGCCCATATCCAAACAGAAAGCAAAGTTGGTCCATGATTTTACTGAGGACAGTGAGATCTGAATTGATGAAGTTTTCACTACTTTTGACAAATGTGTATATATAGAAGAACTGGAAGACCTAGTTGGCTTTTGGCCTGGGGTCTAACAAAGTACTGACAGTACTATTAACACACTGTCATGTGTCTATATTATCCAGAATGGCATACATTGCTGAATCAACCCAGTTGTTGACTTGATTCATTGTTCTGCTGGCTTAAAAGTGCTCTGCTGGACATTCAAAACTTTTCCCTATCAAAGGCAATGATTTCTAAGCAAATAGTAAATTTCCCTAAGTTTCCTAAGATTTTTTTTAATGCTTTGGAATTCTCTAAATAGAGTAGTGTGTTAAGGGCTTTTTCTTTAAAAAAAATTGTCATCATTCAGTCAATGGTTTGTCCTTGCCTTTTGTACAAGTCATTCTGGCAATATGTTCATGAACTATTCTCATTTAAAAGAAAAAATGATTAATGTAACTTTTTTAAAAAGACCTAGTGGATAACTGATATTGTCACTGGAGAAAGCAGACTTCAAAAACTGTCACTTAGAATTCTTATGTAACTACCAAGACTCCTAGGTTAAACCTTGCTTCACCTTTTACATGACTTTTAGAATTAAAAATTGAATTGAGGATTCAGGGCACTACAACACATACTTTTGAAACTTTCTTTTCAAACATACTGAAGATAAAGACATGGTTAATGTTGCTTATGTACATAGGGAAACAAAATTGGGGAAACATCCAAAAGAACGTGCAAGGGTATAAATTTACCATCAAATGTGTTTTGATGTTTATCATGTACTTAGCTCACTTAAGTTGAATAACTTGTTTTCAGAAATTATGTGCCATGGGGTTCTGCTACTCAACGAGCATTGGTGAAATCCCTTTGGAGGTATTTGAATGTATGAACTTACCTGCATCCATCTTGTCCCGAAACATGGATCTAACACTGCTTAAATACAATAAAGCTCTAAGGATTTGTTCTGTGACTGTGTTAATTACAACGACAAAATACCTCTTGAGAGCCTTGGACTGTCCTTTCACATTGTAGTGCAACTGCATAGAACTCATTCACCAACTTAAATTTGGTAATTTCAGACTAAATAGGAGTTGTATTAACAATTTCAGCTGTGACATGTTGCTGTTGTAGAAACAGCAGTTAACCTGATGGCTGTGACCTGCTTTTTCAAAATGTCTTTGGTATTTCCATATTGCAACTTCAGGTGTGCTTAAAGTCCTGTGGCTCAACCTGAAAAGTACTGTTATTCCACCTAATCTGACTTTGGTAGACTGCAGTCTTCTATGTAAAACTGATATTCCACAAATAAACAGTATTTGTGTTTTGGTTTCAGAAATTGATTTCTTCGGCTCTGACTATCCTCATCTCTGATCTTGTAATGGAAAACTGTAGCTTTTTAAAGTAAATGTCTGCTGTCTTCAAAATTATTTTAATGCATGGGTTGGATTGAAAGGATTCCTTTAAATTCTGCTTTGTATGAATATCAAATAATGCTCACAAGACACATGGCTCCCTTGCTATTATGAAATATAAATATCATTCTTATGAACAGCCAGCTTGCTTTTCTTAGTGGTTTAAGTTGCCAAGTGTGGAACTTCTAACCTACTAGCAGAAGTTAAAAATTCTAGTACAGGGTATTTTGTGACTGATATGGTGAATAATACTTCTATGGTTGCAAACAGACACTATATGTTGTCGAAGGCTTTCACGGCCTGAATCACTAGGACATTGTGGCCGTGTTCCAGTAGTTTTTTCTCCTGATGTTTCACCTGCATCTGTGGTTGGCATCTTCAGAGGATCCTCTGAAGATGTCAGCCAAAGATGCTGGTGAAACACCAGGAGAAAATACTACTGGAACCCAGCCATACAACCTGGAAAACCCACAACATCCTAGATACTGTATAGTTTGTGAAAATGCATTATCATTTGCTCAGCTTGAAATACCAGCCACAGATGCAGGTGAAATGTTAGGAACAAGATCTATCAGACCACAGCCATACAGCCTAGAAAGCCCACAACCAGTTAAGCTGATGTTATCCGCCTCCTTTTTCAGGTGGAGGCCTCAGGTTGGAGCTTGAGGTCTGATTGGAGGCTTGTCTAAACCTAGTTAGGAAGTGAATGGCACAAGTCACCATTGAACTGGAGGGTGCCTAGGCTGATACTACTATTCATGCATGATTCTGAAGTTATTTATTTTTTTAAAAAAAACTTCATTTGAAGGGAGGCTTAAATAATTTAGTTTAATTTGAAGCAATGTTTTACAAGTCTGTACAAGAGAATTTTCCTTCAAGTGTTAGAAATCCAGGTTGTAGAGGCGCAGTTTGTTATACAGCACACAAATGAATTTAAAAGCAATCTTATTCAATGAAATTCCCCCACCCACCCAACAGCACAGCTTTTAAAAACACAATATGCAACTTTTATATTGTGAAAAAAATGAATGCTTCTCAGTTACAAAAGTGCAGATAAAAACACTGTAGAGGAATATGGAGAATGTTCGTTTTGGTGTAGTCAATCTTCTGGCTGTACTTAGGACTGCACTGTAATAGGTACAGCTATTGCATGCATCCTTGACATTGAGTTCTCAAAGGGTTTTCAAATTTTAGGTGTGACACAGTGTAGTGCCCTCAGATGGTTAGATTAATAGGTGGAAAATTAACTGTCTGGTCTAATAGATTAACTGTGCCAAATCCTGCTACTGTAAATATTTACAAATGAGCTGTTTATATGTACAACTACACATGAAGGGACATCTGATCTACCTCCTCCCTACTCCACTGAGAAGCTAGTCCATATTCTTACACAAGTGCTTTGGGTGTGTTCATGGGGAATCTTTGGATCCTAGCCTGAATAAGTATGCTATTAACAATCTGTACTGAAATAGTGTGTTACAATGTTGGACTAGGGTTCAGCACTGCCATGAATTTCATTGGATGATCCTGAACCACTCCCTCTCTCATTTTAACCTACTTCACAGGGTTGTTGATAGGAGAAAATAGAAGAAGGGAGGCTTTTTACTGCACTCTTTAAGATTCTTCGAGGAAGAGTGGGAATAAACATGTGGCTGTGGCAACCGAAGAAAGGCCTTTCTTGAAGTTAAATCTCTAACATGGAATCCAAATACTCTGGGATAGTGCGAAACGCTTACAGCCCAATCCAGATGGGGTGGAGGGTGCGGGCTGAATGCTCACAGGGAGTGATGGAGGGCTGTGCTGATGTACCTGCCCCCTCCTCCAGCACAAGGGCCACTCCCACTGGTGGAGGGGGCAGAGGCACTGGTGCCTGGCTGCTCCTCAGCTCTGTTGCAGCAAAACCCAGAAGTCTGGACCTCTGTGGAATCTAAATTGGAGGCTGTAAGCTACAGGCACCCTGTATGTAGTAGGAAATCATGGCCGACATAGGCAAATGTAACAAACACATTTTCAGCACACACAATCATCTTATTGATTTTCATAGGTCCATTAATGTACTATGCAATCTGTCCTTATAGGCCACCGACTGCACCTGAAGCAACATCAACAATAGCATTTATATAGTATATTTCAAGTGGTCAAAATACTTAACATACCGGTACATTGAAACAGTAATCTTTATAATAGCCCTAAAGCAGGTTGCTGTTACTCTCATTTTAAGAGCTTGTTATTTAAATATATAAATAGCACATTAAATGATTGCTTCTCACTTTTTAAATTGAAAGTGACAAAGTGATCTAGCATCAAGACAGAGTCATTTCTCTCTACCGCAGCAGATAAAAAAAACTGTTACTTTGACTGTTTCAGCATGATATTTGAGCATATACAACCCATACTGAAATTAACCGTATATGTCATCTATATCAGTTCTGGAATACTTAAATTGCAAGTACCGAATTTACATTTCTAGCAGTTCCGGGCAATGATGATACAAAACACCAAGCTTCTCTCACGACAGAGTATAGAACAGTCATAAAATCACTGCTTTCCCCTACTCACTACAGCAGGGGTACAAACCCAGTGATTCAACTTATAAAGAGACAGTACAGGAAAGCCCAACATGTGATGGATTGATTCAATAAAGGAAGTCATAGCTTTCCGTTTGCAAGACCTGAGCTAGTATGTCAATAAAAGGACGTTGTGGAGATAATTAATTCACAGAGTCACCATGAGTCATAAGAGACTTGACAGCACTTCACACACACACAGAGAAGTTTTATAGGCAATTAAAAGTGAATTAATCTTTAAAAATTATACACAGTACCATTAAGAACACTACTTAGTAATTTTGCAACGTACAGGGACACTTGCAACGTTCAGGAAGATTTCTTCATTAAAGAAGTATTCAGTCCTCAAAATAATCAGGAAGTAGTCAATCAGCAAAATATTTTATTTTTTGCCATGTATGGTGAGAGATGAAATAGATCTCTAGGAAGGATTCAATTAATCAATACAGATTTCATTTCAAGCATGAATTTTACTTTTAATTGCCTATAAAACAACTGTCTTTTTATCTGTCTGAAATTTGGCAGGCAAGATTCCTTTCAGGGCATACATCCAAATCAAATGGAAAACAAAGATGGCGCTATTAATGTTTCCCATTGAAATCAATGGGGGCAAACAACAGTCACAGCAAACAGAATTACGAAAAAAATGTTTTTGTAAACAATTTTGTTTAAAAAAATGCACATCTCTAATAATATAATTTTTGGAGCATGGGGCGGGAGCTGCTGATTAGGAATAAATTCAGAGTACTAAATGGAGTAGCTGATCCTGGATCACACTTTCTTTTCAGAAAAAAGTTATTTCTATCTGCAGGGATATATTTAACAATGCAAATTACTGTTACCAATAGCAAAACTCAGTTTTAAAAGTGGGTTTACACAGGTAATTTAAAATTAAAAATCCAAATCACAGAAAGCAGCAAGGGAAAGACACGAGGGCAGATTCCGCATGGGCCAAAAACAGTGGTGTGAAAACAGTGTGAAAACGGTGTAAACCCTTTTACACCATTTAAAACCATTTTACACCATTTCCACACTGTTTTCACACCACTGTTTTTGGCCCATGCGGAATCCGCCAAAGATATAAGGCACCTGGCTGGTCAGAAGGCTCCAACACTGTGCCTAAAGCTACTCACTACAGACTGTGCCCGTGGTGGCGAACCTTTGGCACTCCAGATGTTATAGACTACAATTCCCATCAGCCCCTGCCAGCATGGCCAATTGGCAGGGGCTGATGGGAATTGTAGTCCATAACATCTGGAGTGCCAAAGATTCGCCACCACGGCCATAAAGCAAGAGTTCACAGAAGGGTCTGTATTAAACAGTTCAGCCAAGAAGCTAGTTTTTTTATATAAATAACATTCAATTTTGTATCCTTTATTATGTAGCCATTTAAACATCTATAAGGGGTGTTATGCTGGAGGAAGGAAGTGCCCCTGCCTGTAACAGGAAGAGAACCTAAGCGAAGGCAAAATGGATTACCCGATAATCGGCAATCATTTTTAAAATACTTAAGTCTTTTACATTCAGTATGGCATGGTCACGGTCAGTTATCTTCAGAATGCAGAGCATGCAGAAATGCAAAAGACAAAAGATGCCTCAATGCCTCTGGGATCAAAGGAAAGAGCTGAAAGATTCTCTCTCCTGATGGAGACTTGGAAAAATAAAAGTTGGAAAATGCAAGTAACTGCATAAAGCCTTTAGTAATAATTTCAGACCCATTAGTAATAATTTCAGACCCAATATAACAAAGTATACCAGGCTTGTGCCTAGCTATTTTACCGAAATGCAGTCTAATTTAGCATAAATAGCCATTTTAAACAAGCTCATTGACATGATGTAATATTGTTAAAATGCAGTATCTTGCATTAAAAAATCCAAATAATACTTCTACAAACTGCTGTAAAAAAAAAGGAATCCTTATCAAACATGCAACTCTTTAAACAGTGGATTGTATCCTATCAGCTTTTCCACGGGCACAAGATGTGTGGTCTAACTTGATGCCCTTTGTAGTCCCACCCTATGTCCCATGATTCCAAGCACAACTTCCTTAGAGGTCAAAAGTAGCCCCTCTTTCCTCTTGCACAAATGGAAAAACTGATAGAATCCAACTCGATAAATACAAGGGTCTTTCAGCCATGTGCTGGCATTGCATTTAATATGTATTACCACATGGATTAACTGAGGTTTGACAACCCATGTTGCGGCTCTTCACTGGAACACGGAAGAGAGTCCCGTCAAAACACATGCAAAGCTTGTAGCGCTCCCAATCGCCATTATTAAACTGTTCTCCATAAGAATAACTTGGCAGTCGGGTTGTATTGACTACCACGCTTCCATTTAGGATAATGCTGTTGTCCTGCCAAAGATAACAAGTATGCAGAAGTTGGCAAACAGTATTTCCATACGAATAGACTAGTGTTTATTTTCATGTTTAAACACAGTAGCTGTTTAGAGCAACTAATATTGCCTTTACACAGAGTTAGACCAATCACCTCTTGACCAATATTCTCTATTCTCAATAGGAAGTGTTAACCCAAGGGTTCTAGCAAAAGCTTTTCCGTTCCTCTTTGAGATCCTTTTAACTGAGATATCAGGGATTAAATCAAGAACCTTCCATATGAGTTTAACGACTGAGCTGAGTAAACCTATTGACCTTTTAAAGACAGGGTTACTTCACTGATTTGATGTTTGGCTACAAAGCTGCTAACGCCCACTGCAGCAGCCCTTGATTTCCCCCTGGGAACCATCTCCTTAAGAATGGTGCTGTTGAAGCAGATCATTGGTCCATCTAATGCAGCATCTCATCTCACACAGCAGTTAATCAGTGATTTGGGAGGTCCAGTCACAAGCTTTCCCTCATGTTGGTTCACTGCACTGGTACTGAATGTGAAGGTTCTGAATGTGAAGGTTCCCTTCAGTTTACTGAATGTGAAGGTTCCCTTCAGTTACCATAGCTTGTAGCCACTGACAGACCTCTCCTCCATGAATCTAATTCCCCTTTTAAAGCTGTCCTATGCTTGTGGCCATCACTACATCCTCTGGCAGCAAGTTCCACATGTTGATCACTCATTGAGTAACAAACTATTCTGATGCTATCATCCATCAGCTTCACTGGATGACCCTTAGTTCTAGAATTTTGGGAGAGAAAGAAAAAAATCTCTGTCTACTCTCTCTACCCTTTACATCATTTTATAACCTCCATCATGCCTCCCATCAGCCCCTCCTCCTCTACTCAGTTTGTTCAGATCTGTCCCAATGACGAGAAATGGGAAGGTCCAAGCCTCTCTGTGTGTGAGAGAGATAGCTGATTGCACTGCTCTCCTGTACTATAGATGGGGATGTCTTTGCCATGAATATGGCAGCATTGACTCCTCCTGCTGTAGTGGAAGGGTGAGGCTAGCTCCCAGCACAAGAGGAGAAGGTAACTCCGGTGCCTGAATCTATCCCCAGTGGCATGGTGTAGGTAGGATCAAATCCCTGAAGAGAAAAAAATAAATACACCTACAACATGATCTGTAATATGTTACAGTTTCAAAGAACTTTTAGCCACCAAGGTATTTTTAATGTTCTTGCTGTGCTTCTGGGGTTGTGGCAGCGGCATTTTTCACTGGATATTGTTTTAATTTTAGCTACAAGCCTTGAGTTTTGAAGAGGGACAATATAAATGCTTTAAATAAAACTCCATATACACACTGTCAGGAGGGTTGTATCTAGCTGATTGAGATGCATTCCTAACTCAATGTAGTTGCTACAACATATATATAACTATCCTGCTGTATGTTACTCTTCCCAGTTGGGACATTCTTTCCTTGATCTTTACTTTATGGTTTCACACACTGAGTAGATAACTAGGCTTTCCCCTGTCACTTTGGTCTCATGAGAACCGGGATTGTTTCTGTTATCTCGTGGGAGCAGGACGCCAGGTGGCTTATCTATCACCGACCTTGGAGCGCCTCAGCTCCAAACTAACTGTTTCTCGCATTTCTTGGGAAAATGGGAGGGGGGACTAACATGGGGATAAAGGGGCTAGTAAATGGAGGTTTCACCAGAACTGGCTTTGTCAAGCTGGGTGCTTCAGTGCCTATCAATAAATGCTGCTGATCAACAACACAGAGTCTGCTTCAAGGTTCGATACCTAACACACACCAACTGCAAGCTCCAAAAGAATTACTCACAGCCCTGAGTTCCAGATCGCCTCCCATATGAAATTCGATTGATTTGCCCATAATGAAAACTCCTTCATTTCCACGGACAACAGCACGCTCATCAGTTTTTATATTTAGATCACTGGTCGCATTGCTGGTAACCTGAGAAAAAGGACGAGAAGTATACAATATGGTTATGAAACATAGTAACGGCTTTACAGAACAACCCCACCCCCACAAGCTGGACTAGAATAAAGGGCTAGTGTTAAATTTATATTTGACAGTGGCTGCCATTCTAATCATGTTTACTACAAAGAACACTTTATTCACACATGCAGAAGAACCTGGCAATGGAATGCACTACTTCAGAGTGAAAATGGTGTAATCTAGCCCTGAATCTTCTTTCCCACAAAAAAATCCAGGCAAACAGAAAGCTAGTCCAGCACGGAGGAAGGTTCTACCTCCTCTTTGCAGAGAGGTTTGTTTAAACACATAACAGAATATTCTACAACATTCTCCTTTACATTTCCCCACTTCCTGTATCTGAATTGGTGTCATCCATTCTAGCTGCTCAGGTCTCTGCCATCTCATTCCATGAACACTACCCTGAGCTCCTTATGGGAGGGGCATGATGAACATGTCAGTCATTCAAAGGAATGAGTGATGTCACCATCTGATTTGGAAATGATGGCTCATCTACTGTATGCAAGTACATCTCAAATTGCTATTCTGCTGCGTGAATATGCAGACATACAGAAAATTAGCCTTATAATACATGACAGAGCCCAGCCATAGTGTAAAGAGCATTACAAGTTTAAAACTATAGACACGTTATGGAGATTGAAGAAGCAAGTAAACAATTCAGTAAAGATATTTTATACCCTCTCGGTAGATGCTCTTTGGACATTCAGAGTTTTTACTCCACTTGGCAAATGAAATTCATGAGTATTGTAGTCAGTGCTGAACAACGTGTTCTGTGTCCGTGGGTCAACAAATTCCATACCGATATCACTGGTAATTAAAGTTTTATCTGTTTCAATGCTGAGTTTTGTTTCCCCTTGCTGAAACACAATCTTAAAAACAAGTTAGGTAAATGTGTTAAATACAACAAAGGCAATTGACTACTTTAAGGTAACAGAAGGCACTGCAATTTAAAAATCTTACTGGTTGGTTCTCTCCAACAATCACCAAATCTTCATTACGCCGGCCTCCCACTGTGCTCTTATACAACGGATGTATAATTCCCATGTCAGAGTCTTGCTTAAATCGCAGTAAGCCACTCTCATGAAACTCCATGCTGTCGCAGCCATTGGGCCCAATACGAATCACAGTCCAAATGACAAGTGTGATCTAAAAGCAAAATCCAAACGTGATTTCAGACTTGAGATAAAGCCAGTGTTTAAACCAGATACCTTTAAAAAGAACTCTGTTTAACTAGAAGGGGACTATAACACTTGCAGCCCACCAAGCTGGCTTTAGCATACTACCCAGGGCCAACATCAGCATTAGGGTTGCCAGGTGCTTCTTGGTCACTGCTGAGAAATGTGGGGTAGAATTGCCAGGTTGGGAAGCTCCTAGAGATTTGGGGGAAGAGCCTGGGGAGGACAGGTACTTTAGTAGGGTATACTGTCACAGAGTTCACCTTTCAAAACATCAAAGTCAAAAGATTTGCTCATGACTTGAGTTTGATTCCCAATAGAAATTAGTTTCAGCTCAAGGTAGATTCAGTCTTCCAGCTTCAGTAAAATAAGTACCTAGCTTGCTGGGGGTAAAGTGTACACCACTGGGGATGGCAATGGCAAACCACCCTGTAAGACATAGTCAGCCTAGTAAACGTCATGTTGTGATGTCACCCCAAGGGTCACTAATGACCCAATGTTACCTTTACCTTTATCCTACATAATTACTTGAAACTAAGCCTGACTGAAAATAGTAGGATTTTCTTCCAAGTTAACAAGCACAGAACTTATCTGTAAAATATTTACCTGTGGGCTTTTCTTTCAAGCATATACTTTTTTTAGTGGTGGAGAAATGGAATAACATTATTTTAATTCTTAGCCTGATCATGAATGATTAACAAAGTATATAAGGAATAAAAGATGAAGACTGGTTAAACTGCAGCTACAGATATTACACTAAATTGAGGGGTGCATCAAATGAAGAAAAGGCTTTAATGATGAATTTACAGTACCACTTTCCCACAGAATGGGATGTTTATTATGAAACAGCATATACTTTATTAGCGTATAATTTATTATCCCAATGACCTAATTGTCTTGAGATCTTGCAGTATGTTTATTTCAAATTGTATTTAGCTCCACAATGAAAAAAAGGGTTGGTTGATTGTCAATAACAGGCAGGCTTACAGTCTCCGACTCATTCCAAAGTAGTTAGCATTATTTCATAGCTGATAATGGTTGACACAGTCAGAGAAAATAAGCTTAGATCTCAGAAGCTAAGCAGGGTCAGCCCTGGTTAGTATTTAGATGGACAACCGCCAAGGAACACCAGGGTTCTGATATGGAGGCAGGCAATGGCAAATCACCTCCAAACATCTCTTGCCTTGAAACCCTACAGCAGTGATGGTGAACCTTTTTGAGACCGAATGCCCAAACTGCAACCCAAACCCCACTTATTTCTTGCAAAGTGCCAACCTAGCAATTTAACCTGAATGCTGAGGTTTTCGTTTAGGAAAAAAATGGTTGGCTCCCTCTTACTCTGCCCCACCCGCTCAAGCATGGGCCAGCCTGCTCTAGCCTCCAGCAAGTCCCGCGCGCACCGCTCTGTGCCTCTCTAGCATCTTTGCCTCTTCTGCCCTCCCCCCCGGGCAGCAGCCACCCAGAGTACAGGCACCAGGCCCGCCAGCCGAGTCCTCCCTGCTCACCATGGTGCGTGCACGTCATGCTCAGTGGCCCAGGCCAGCCTAGGTGGGTGTGTGGGGTGGGTGTGATTTTCCGCACCCCCCCACATGACGAACTCTGTGTGCGCATGCCCACAGAGAGGGCTCCAAGTGCCACCTCTGGCACCCATGCCATAGGTTCACCATCACTGCCCTACAGGGTTGCTATAAGTCAGCTGATTTTACAACACAAAGAAAATGTGCTTAGCAGAATATAAGTGTAGTAGACTTTCAATAACTATGCTATTTTGGCTATTAAACATTAACAGTGGTTGTATATTGTTTTGTCTGAGTAGTGAGGATAGGATATTCTTTTACAGGATGTTTCAGATGACAGAACACTGAAGAGTTACAGTACCCTACATATATACAGGCTGAGCAGGGAGCCAGCAAGCACAGAGGTAGGTAATGCGCCCACCCTATCATTAGTCTCAGAGCAACAGCAATCCACTGTCTCTGGAATACTCTTGCTTACAACATAGGCTCCAAGAAGCAACATGTTCCCTTTTAGACCATGTGGTCTTCCTTTGCAAATGGGGGTACAATATCAAGCAAGCTCTAAAAATGTTCAGTTCAACTGGGTCAAATATACATAAACACATAATAAGAGTGGAATCCATATTAAAATAAATGGCTGTTAGTTCAAATACCTATATGAAGAAATGGATGTACTGTAATAGCAATGCCAATCTGGAAAAAAAGGACAAGGAACGCGTGGCTGCTTGGAGCCTAAATCCTTTCATATTCAAACTAAGCTGTTTACTTACCTGTGGCATATAGTTTGAGGAGGTGGGTTTAAATTTACAATGTCTACAGCAGGGGAGGCCAACCTGTGGCACTCCAGATGTTCATGGACTACAATTCCCATCAGCCCCTGCTAGCATGGCCAATTGGAGTGCCATAGGTTGGCCACCCCAGTTTACAGTTTCGGGAGCATGGGGGATGTTTTAACGCATCTGTTAAAGCAAACTCTCTTCCACACTCCAATATCAAAACAATACATGCAGAATAGAAATTTGACTTTGATCTTTAAATCCATTTGACTAGTCCAGGGGTCCGCAACCTGTGGCTCTTCAGATGTTCATGGACTACAATTCCCATCAGCCCCTGCCAGCATGGCCATAGTCCATGAACATCTGGAGAGCCACAGGCTGCAGACCCCTGGACTAGGCCCTACTGAAATGGAGGGGATCTACTGTTGCAAATACAAATTTTGCTCTCTATCTAATAACCACGAAATTAACAATACCAACAATAGCAAAATGTCTCTTGCAGCTTGTCATACTCACAATCAAATTGATGACAGCCAAAATAAAAAGCAGGATGATCACACAAATAGCCAAATTGCCTTTTCGGCCCCGTAAGCCAGTTTTGTGCAGCCGATCTTCATCAATGGGAATATATCCAGCTTTGAAGTTGCTATTATGTTCTTTGTTAATGTTCCTCCGCTCCACAGCCTTCTCACGCATGGACTTCTTCATGGGGCCATTAGAGCTTTGCTAAAATGTCACCCAAATAATAAGTTCAATACCAAGTGTGCAAACAAATAATAGGAATTTTCAGTTGTGCCAAAATGAGTCATAGGCCAATTATGCAGCAAATGCTTACCACAAGACTCTTCTCTGCACAGGGTGCTTGCGGGGCTCTCCTCACGTTTCTCTGTTTACACACAAGGGGGCAGTCCAGTGCCAGTCCTGCATTGTCTCAACCTACCTCTCCTTTTGCTGCTTCTTTTAACTTTGTCCATCTAAAGCCATTAAGGCACAGATCTCACTGATATTCACTTCCCCTCCCTTCCCCTGCAAACTCACAAGCACACAAACTCTCTCTCTTGCTGCTGCTGCTGCTGCTGCAAGAGAGAGAGGCTTGTTGTTAAAACAGAAGTGTGTCTGAAAGAAAATTTTAAACATCACCTCCCAATCATCAGGGAGGGCAGAAGTGGAGCAGGGGAGGTGAGATGGAGACAGAAAGAGACCCTGCTTGTGCTGTTTCTTTGGAAAAAACCCAACTCTTTGTTTTTACCGTATCAATGTACTGACACAAGCATTTAGAGAAGCAGGAAGGAGTTGGCGACAGGGAGGAGTGTGAGAGGGAGGTGTGCAAAGCAGGGTGGGGGAGTGGGGATGAGATTAGGTGGGCTTGCTGTGGGCAGAGCGAAAAGGTTTGGGGCAAAGCTATGCCTACTGACAAATCTGCCCACTCTGGCTGTGAAGCAAAATTAAATTCTTGCTAGAAGTGGCCTTGCTTGCAGCAGGGAGAATAGAAAGTGAAAGCAGGGCTTGAGAAAATACGTCCATACAAGAAATCTTGTGGCGATGCACTACCACCACCATGAAGCAAATGCTTTGTGTATAATCGCCCATAGTAAACTATTAAAGCCCTACCAGAAGGGGGGAAAAACTTTGAGGTATGGGATATGTGCAGTATTAGTACCTATAGAAATAAAAAAGAAGGTAGCCACGTTGGTCCTTAGCAAAATCCAAATACAGAAGCTATGTGATACCTTTTATTGACCAATCAAAATAACACATTGAGTTGCACTTCAATGGGTTGGTATTAATAAAATATATTATATGGCTTCTGTTTTAATCTGCAAAAAATCCAAGAGAAACTCGAAAACCAGGAAAATCTCGGATGCCTAAGTCATTGTGGGTGCCAATAGCTTCCACATGCATTGCATCCTTAATTTGCTCCACTATCTCGTTTCATCCTGCATAAAGGATGGCTTTTATTTTAATCTACAACTGTTGTCTGGGAGTGTCTCACATGTACTTTGGATGAGCTGATTTCTCTTTTGACCGGACTCTCCTCTCATACGGGTCGGTCTTTGTAACAAACTCTCTTCTGCTGGGCATTTCAACCAGGTCTAACGGATGCACGCTTCTGCGCCTCTGAGGAACTAAGCTCAGACTCAGGAAAGCTCATCCTGAAATAAATGTTGCTAGCCTTTAACGTGCAATGGGATTTTTGTGTAAGTTCCTCCCATGCTTTTAAAACACACTGCACAGTCTCTATTTTTCAAACCAAAAGACTTCACAGGGTGGTTTGGTGAATCTCAAAATCCACAGCGCCCCAGTTCTGGGATGCTTTTGGACTGAATCAAAAAGTGCTTTTCAAAACAGGAGGTGTGCATAAAGAATAACTGTTGTCTACTACCCTGTGTAACAAGACGCTTCCCGTATAAGAGGAGATTCAGTCAAAAGAGAAATCAGTTCATCCAAAGTACATGTGTGACACTCCCAGACAACAGCTGTAGATTAAAATAACTCATCTTTGCACGACTCCCCAAAGGCCTGCGGTGCTAAAAGACGATTAATTCCTTCCAAATCCCCACATGTTTTTATGCCACAGGCGAGACCCCTTCTCCAAAATGACAGAATTGGGGCGCACAAGCTCGATGGCCGGACCTTTTACGGGTCATACCCACAAGGGGCGGGAAGACACATTTGCAACTTTATTTATGTCTGCCATGCTGCTATTTTCGCTAGCTGAGGACCAAGGTGGGGCGCCAGCCGTAGCCTGTGGGCGCCCCAGTCCCGTCCCTAGCCGAGCCTCCCCTTCCCTCGTCGCTCCCCTCAGCCTCTTCAGCGGCCGGCTGCAGCAACCAGGCGCCGGAGGGCGCTCCCATAGAAACGAAGCCGCCTGACGGTCGGGCCGCCTAACGGTTAAGCCGCCTAACGGTCCTGTCCCTTTCTGCGCTATTTGGGGGCGCGAATGAAGCACCCCCCTGCCCCGCCGCTCCGTCCGCGGCCCAGGCCCCCGAGAAGGCCAAGGGCGGGTAATACCGACCTGTTCTGAGGCGGTCGCCGCCACAGCAGCGGTCGCCGCCATCTTGGGGTCCTCCCTTGCCTTATTAAGCAGAAGGGGGAGCGAGCCTCGGCGCCGCTCCTTTCGCCAAAGCTGGCACGGAAAAGCGGAATCCTCCTCTACGCCCCTCGGGTTGCTTCCTTAAAGGGATTGGGGATGGCGGCGAGAGGAGGCGTCTGGACAGCCATCCTTTTTGGCGGGGGGGGGGGGGGCAGACAGTGCAGGCACCAAGATGGGGATGTGTCAAAATAGGACTGCAGTTGTTGAGAGTCTTCAAGTGTAGTTGCCTGTAGTTGTTGAGAGTCTCCAGATGTCACGACACGTGTAGCCAGATGTCAGCGTAGGCCCCTTCCGCACATGCAGCATTATGCACTTTCAGTCCACTTTCACAATTGTTTGCAAGTGGATTTTTATTCCGCACAGTAAAATCCAGCTGCAAAGTGCATTGAAAGTGGATTGAAAGTGCATTATTCTGCATGTGCAGAAGGGGCCATAGAATGCATGACCAGAGCTTTTTGCATGCTGCAAGCAGTTTTGTGTCCGTGTTTGGCTTTCCCCATGCATACATGATGCTAAAGCTTTTGGAGTTTACATGGAGGATAAGATCTCAGTGCTAGGAGATGGATTTGAAATGGGGATTTTATCTGCCACTTCAATGGCAATTGAAGAATTCATTGGGAATTTTAGAAGCTCTGCATCTAGAATCTGTACTTGAATAAGCAGTGGAAGTGATTGAGAAAGCATTTGAACCTGGAAACATGACCTATAGCTGGCCGTCCTTCTTGGAATTTGGCTTTTCTCCACAGTTTGAAGTGTCAGCTTTCGTTCATACATAATGTGGAGCTTTGGCGTTCTTCAGTCATTAGGACATTGTAATTTTTCCATACTTGTGGCCTAGTGCATGGTCTCTGTATCATTTGCATTATAATTCCAGTCTTTATGTAAGAGTAAACTATATTTGACATTGACTACAGTTTGCTTGTACAGTTCTGTGTTGTGACATTTGCTTATTCTTGTGCTGTTTATCCCTATTGTACTTTGTTTCTTATTGAGAGCCAAGCAAAGCAAAAAGCAAGCAGCCGTCCCGGTGGCTTTACAGGCTAAATGAGGATAGGATAAGGCAGTAACAAGGGGAGCAAGCATAAAAAAGAGAATTTGGTGGATTAAGAGGGACAAAGACAACATGCGCACATTTGTGGCTCCTTCCACACATGCAGAATAATCCACTTTCAATCCACTTTCATAACTGTTTGCAAGTGGATTTTTCTATTCTTCACAGTAAAAACCAGCTGCAAAGTGTATTGAAAGTGGATCGAAAGTGGATTATTCTGCATGTGCGAAAGGGGCCTGTGTTCTAGCTATATACACCTGATTTCTCTTAAGTTCTGATTTCTCTTAAGTTCTGGGAGGCCAAAGGAGGAAGGGAGGATCCTGATAGCTGGTGACTTTATAAAAAGCTTTTGAAATCATGAAGCTCCCTCATACCGAATCAGACCACTCACCTATCAAAGTCAAGCCTGTCTACTGTGAATGGTGGCAGTTCTCCAGCTTGGCGACTTTCACATTGCCTACTACCTGGTCCTATTAATTGGAGATGCCAGTGATTGAACCTGAAACCATGTGCAGGCAAAGCAGCTTCACTACCATTGAGCCAAGGTATTTTGGTATTTGCCAAAACATGGAGACCAGAGAAATGCAGAATAAATGGGAATGATATAGAACAGTGGTGGCAAACCTTTTCGAGACTGAGTGCCCAAATTGCAACCCAAACCCCACTTATTTATTACAAAGTGCCAACATGGCAATTTAACCTGAATACTGAGGTTTTAGTTTAGAAAAAAACAGTTGGCTCTGGCTCATTCCGCACATGCAGAATACTGCACTTTCAAACTGCTTTCAGTGCTCTTTGAAGCTGTGCGGAATAGCAAAATCCACTTGCAAACAGTTGTGAAAGTGGTTTGAAAACGCATTATTTTGCGTGTGCGGAAGGGGCCTCTGAGACGTGCATTACTCGGAAGTAAGATTGTAGGTAGTCGGTGGCTTTGCTTTGAAGCAACCGTGCAACTCTTCCAATGGGTGAATCATGACCCTAGGAAGGTTTACTCAACCATTGTCAGCAACCGAGCTAAGTTCTTCACATGAAAATCAGTGGGGTTTAACAGCGCTTAACAGAGTTACCTACACTGCTTCCCCAAAACTAGGTCTCCCTCCACCTTGCCAGTTATACAGCCCACACAAGTTCATTTACTACTTTCACCAAACCTTTAGGTCTTTAGAGTGTTCTCTGAAGATTTACTTTACTAGAGGGCATTTTTAGAAAGCCGACTGAAAATCATTTGGTTTAAACCAATGGAAGGACTACACAGCAAAACAAGAGTGGACCGTTGTTTCCTTGCCCAGTTCCCTGTACCAAACCTAGGCTGGGCTTTATCCATATGTGAGTGTAGGATATCCTCCTTCAGAGGCAAGTGCCGCAAAGACAAGGGACTCCTTGGATGCCCCCTTACGGGGAGGGCAGTATACAAATTGAAATAATAATAATAATAATAATAATAATAATAATAATAATAATAATAATAATAATAATAATAAAAACCTCTAAAAAGACACGTGTCAAAATCGCTGCCTTTTACGTGTGCAAGTTTTATTCGTTTTAAAATTTTGCACCTCTGACGGGTAGTAAAGGCTGTTTTGCGGCTCCGTAGCGATGGTCTTGCAAAGGGACGGAAGAGGGCTGTAGGGGGAAGCCAGGGGGTTGTTAGGAAACTCCCACCTTTCCAAAGGACCGCTGTCATTATCTGGCGAGGGGTCCCCAGTCCGGCAGGCCTGATCTTTCCTTTGGATCCCACGGGAGCTCAAGCCAACCTCTGCATTTGGAGGGAACAGAAATATCAGCCGGAGGGCAGGGCAAAGGGAGGTGGGGTTTTCGGCGTTGCTACAACCAAAGCGGCCTCTGGGCGCAGCCGTGGCGTCCCTGGCATCCGAGCAAAGCAGACGTCAGTTTGTTGAACAATCGCCCCGTATAAAATGCCCCAGTCATAGAGGGAGGCTGGTGGCGGGGAAACGAGGCAGAGCCTAGCCTGGGGCCATCAGCAGCAGGGGGCATTTCCTCGCAGATCGCTCCCCCCTTGGGTTCCCTGGGGTAGCTGAAAACCGAGGGGGGGAGGGACAGGAACATCGATGCTCGTTGCTCTATAAGCGAAGCCTCGAGCTGCCCTCCAGGGTCTGAGCCATGGCCGAGAGCCTGAGACGACTGATCAGCAGCGAGACCTGCGGGGTTTTGCAGGAGAAGTTGGAGCGGTGGTATAAAGACTATCACGTGAGTGGACTGCAACGCTGTGGTTTCTGGGCGAACGCCGATGTGGGCTCTATTGGGCTCTGGCACTATGCAGCCGTGTGCTGCTGAATCCTCGATCAGGCCAAACGCTCTTTCTCTTTCTCTTCTCCCGCATTTTGCAATTGGAGCGTCCGGCGGAAAAACGCCCGTTCTGAGCGCCGTCTCCAAAAGAACGAGGTGGTTTCAGAGACTTTTTAAATCTCAGGGGCTTCCTAAAGGAGAGGAGAAGAGCCGCGCTCGGAGTTGGGGGTTCAGACTGTGCATGGCATTTATGGCGGGAGATGAATACGAGCGGATGTCTCGGGGAGCGACCTGGAGCGATTTCCCGGGAAAGCCGTAACCAAGGACGCTGGTTGCTAGGCGCAGCAGACCCTGTTGTGGTTGCCATAGTTACAGAACCTAGCGATAGTCCTCAGACAACATAGGGAGGCAGCGACACATTGCAGTGATTGACTGCTCGCCTTCCGACGCTGCTTTGTGATTGGTTGTTCTGATTAGATCCAGGCTAAGGGTGGGATGGAGAGGTTCGGGTCTGCTGATGGATGAGCATCAGCGTCAGGGTTATCTGGACCTCTTGCAAGGCTGCTTACTTCTGCAGAAGAGGTGTGTTTCAGCAGAGTGGAAAGATCCTGGCACTCGAGGAGGACACGTCAATAGAACAGGACTTTTGCATGCAATCCAATGCCAAGCTGCCGCAACAAACTGAAACTTGCTGGAAAAGTTCATGACCTTTACTTAAATTAAATCCCATTTGTAGGATGTGATTGCCCGCCTGATCTGAGTAGCCCAGGCTAGCCTGACCATAGGTTGTGGAAGCAGGGTTGGCCCTGGCTAGTCCTTGGATGGGAGACCTCTACAGAATACCAAGGGTGTGACATTAAGGCAGGCAAACCATCTCTAAAAATCTCTCACCTTGAAAACGCTGCAGGGTCGCCATAAGTTAGCGGTGACTCAAGGCACTTTCCACCACCAGGGTGTGATTGCTTCCTAACATTATAACTCATTAATTTGGGTTTATAAAATGGGATTCTGCTCTTCTTACAAGAGGCTCAAGGTGGGGTACATCGTACTGTCCCATTTCAAGGGACTGCATGGATCATGGTGTGTGTGTCATAAATTATCTGGTCCGTGGAGGCAAAGCAAGTCCTTGACTTCTGAATATAAAGTCTGTGCCCAGTAGCAGATTTTAAACATGCTCATACCTTGTTTTTTTTTCAAAACACAACGGCAATTCAAATATAAACATATAATAATGGCAAAAGAGTTTTAACTGGAACACAGTGTATTATGCTGGTTTTCTCTTTCACAGCCAGTTTCTTTGTCTCTTGACAGTCCATTTTCTGTTTTTTTCCCCTACAAGTGTTAATACTTTGCATGAGTCTGCTGAGGCAAGCAAAATAAGTGTTTGTGCTTTGATAAAGAAATGCATACTTTCCTGTTTGTTTATTTTGGCAGAAGTGATAGAACGTTCAGTATTTTGCTAGATACAATTGGTAGCTCTAAATTTGGCCTTTATTTTGAGAGAAGTAAAAATGAGAGTAAAGCACTAGTCAACCTTTGCATGTCTTCTTGTTGCATATTCAGGCGTACTCGAAAGCTGTGGACAAATATACATTATACACTTATCAAAGACTAAAGGTAGTTTAACATCCATAGTGTCTCCCCACCCATCCTTGAGAGGCTATTGAAGTTTTGCAGTTATAGATAAGGGGTTTTGATCCCAGTGTATTCCTGAGTGACAACTCTGGTAGTAAATAGAATGAAGTCATTGCTCTAATTGCCAATGCCAATAAAAAAGGAATGTACCTTAGATGTGTAGGTGTGGAGTAACACTCTTAACCGTGTACGTTCAGCGGTAGCTATTAGTAACACTTTAGTTTTGTTAACTTTTTGAAGAGCTGTAGACTAGGGAATGACTGTTAAATGAGTAGTGTACTATAGTATAGTATGCCCTTGGAAGTGTGTTGTGGTACTTATACAAAGTGCCTTTCAATCATGAAGTTTATCCTCCAAAGGAGAGGCCAGTGTGCTAGCTAGGATTCCCATAATACTCTCAGGATTTCCCTCTACTGTGAAGTGTTATTTTCTTCATCAGTTTGGTCTCTGCGTGATTGATTAGATGTTATAGTCTTGTGAATCCTAGGGACTGTGATGCACCAAGATAAAATGTTATTGAGTGAACAATAAAAATACAATATGATGATGGAGTAAATAAGGAATTTCTGATTTACAGATAAATTCATGTGATCAAAATCTGAACCGATGCTGTGAAATCATGGAATTGAGTGCCAAGATTCAGGGGCATCTCTTCTCCATCTTCAATCAAACAGCTCGAGAAGGTGAGGTTGTTGCCCATTCTGTATGTGCAAGTTATAGGTATCTATGTGCTATAGGGATTACATTTTTGTTCATGTCTTTTTCACTCATTGTCACAGGTGGACATTATGCAGGAGTGGAAACCATCAAATCACGTCTCCTGCCATGGTTGGGGACTTGTTTTTCTAGCCCTGCTCCAGGACGGCCCTTCGAAACCAGTTTCTCCAAGGTACATTTCAGAGTCCTTAGTTGTATTGTTAACTAGCAAATCACAAAGTTTAGGAGGCTTCACTGGAGATCTTGCATTGCTGTGTATTTTGCAGTTTTCCTTCTCCTGATTTGAATGGACATTGAGGCTGAAGTGGTGTTCAAATGGAGAATCACATTATAAACATAAGTATGAAGCACAGTTTGTGATATCTGCCTGTGAAGAAAGGTATCATACTACAGTGCTTTATGGCTTGGGTCCAACAGAGCATTTCCATACATGGAAGAATTTCAGCTCATAGATTATTACTTTCTTGTCTCCTCTTGTTGCAGTCCAAAATGCCCCCTTAAATACTGCTTCCAGAAATTGTATCTTAGGGTACACTTTGGACTATAAAAGAAGAGGCAAAAAAGTCAGAACGTTCTATCGGATCCAGTCCAATCCTGTATCTTTCTTAGTTCCTTTGAATGGAAGTGTGAGGTTTGCACATGAAGTGTAGAATTGTTTCTTGTTTATGAGTACCAGTTTTAATCCTAACATCTTAGTCTTCAAACCGGCTATCACATTTGAATACGTTGTTAAATGCTGCTCATTTCTCTACGTAGCTAGAAATTCCAGGTTTCAGAGCCAGGATTAGATCCAATGGTTCCCTCTACCAACAGAACTTTTGTTAATGGAGGAGGTCTTCTAGAAAGACAAGACCTGACTTGGCAGAAGGGAACTACTTCATGCAGCCCGACATCTATTTATTTATTTATTATTGGGTTTTATAGATCGCCCTACCCCCGAAGGGCTCTGGGTGGTGTACAACATAACTTCACAACAACATATAACTAAAACCCATTAAATTAAAATTAAAATACAGTGGTCAATACAATAAAACGGTGTCCAGCGATAAAACCCTTATTAAAATCCACCCAAGGAGGGGGGAACAGTGGGTCTGATGGATGTTAAAGGGACCCCAAACATAAGGAGAATAAAAAGGGGCATTGCAAGTCAGCGGCTGGTCACTCCAAAGGCCCGGTTGTGCTTTTCTCTTTCTGAATAGATACAACATCTTCATTTAAAATAAAGATACCTGCAACTAAAGATTCCCAAAAGTACCAACATATTTTTAAATAAAAAAGACAGCTTTTTGTGTTTAGTTTCTCTATTTATACTTCATTGTAGGAGTCACATGAGAAAGAAAGGCAACTGAGGGAATTGGCCAACTCTCGGAATCATGAAATACTCCAGCTGGAAAGAGAACTGAACTCCACTCGTTTACAGCTCAGCCTTGTCCAGCAAGAGTAGGACAATTAAATGTTTTCCATCAGTCCTTCATCTCTTTTTCCCCTCTAAAAGAATTCTGAAAAATGTTTAATTATTTTTTTGGGCGGGGGCATTTATAATATATGTCGATTTCAAACTTTGTAAATTAATTAGAGAATGATTATGGCTGTGCTAGGGTATTATGCTGTATGTTTGTCAAATTTGGGAGTGTACTACTTACTATACAGACTTTGTAGGAAATCGTAATTTGTGAGGTGATTCTCAGCTGCGTTATCGAAGCTCTGGAGTTCTCCGTTTCCTCAAAAGTGGAGGCTGGATGATGGTACCCTAGTTGGAATCTACCATCTAAAGCCCGCTGCTTTTAATTGCGGGTTTAATTGCAGGATTATTCATGGAATACGTGGGCCCTAAATCAGTGGTGGGATTCAAATAATTTAACTACTGGTTGTTTACAAGCACCATTTTAACAAACGGTTCTGCCAAAGTAGTGCGAACCTGCTGAATCCCACCACTGCCCTAAATGTAGTTATTCTTGATTTATTCATTCTCTTTGGAAGTTGGAGCAGTTGCTTCCAGAAGCATGTTGAGGGATTCCTTTTGTGCAAGGGGTGATCTATTCAAATCAATTTCCACTGACTGACATTTCTTGAATACCAGATTATGGCTGGAGATGCAATCTTTACCTACGCTGGTTTCCATGGCAAATACAAAAAAATGTATGGCTGGTTGACTATACGCTTATAAATTTTTGTTTGCTTATAAATAGGATACAGCTGAGGCGTTAGATTTTCAGTCTTGTATTTTAAAAATACCAATATAATTTCTTTAAGGAAATCTGAAGAAAATTCTCTGCAGATTGCTAAATGTAATATGATTGGGCCAAATTGGCCAGCAAACTGAATATTGAACATTCAGTACGTGCTAAAATGTGTAACTATGAAGCTTCTGTGGAGCTTCTGTGGCTTCTTTGCTGTTTTTCCCAACTGATATTTATATTTATTAGTTCTTTAAACCATGGATTAAGTGATATCATTGAGAGAAAACAGAAGCTTGTCAACAATTGTTGTGGGAACCATGCACACTTCTAAAGAGCATCTGATCTCCACAATTGAAATGTGTAGGAGAAATCAACCCTTTGTCTTTTCCCTGATGAAGGGGGAAGATTGTGGGATCAGAACAGGCTATTGAGTCTCTACATTTATGCTCTTGTTTTCAGTGCCTCAGGAAAAAAGGGCTGTTCTTTATTCTGGGGCTGTTTCCTCAACTTCTGGATTCTAGTTACACTGCTGAACCAACAGCCTAGCTGTCTATCATATGGGCATGTCTTAGATATCTTGATGAAATCAGACCACTCATCTGTGTCATCATGTATCTACAGCTAGCTCTGCAGTTATGCCTTAACTAATCTCAAAGATTCATATAGATATTCTTTATCTTTTCTATATCTTTCTATGGCCCATTTTCACTGCACTTTGCAGCTGTGCAGAAAAACAAAATCCACTTGCAAACAATCATGAAAGTGGATTAAAAGCGCATTATTCTGCATGTGCGGATGGGGCCTGTGTCTGCACCATTCAAGAACTTTTCCAAAACGCTTAAAATTAACTTTTTTTTCATGACACTGGAGAGGATTTTCTTCCATTTCACTTTCACTGTTACCATCATGAGATTTTTTGAAAACATCACAATTGTTGGCTTTTTATTTTTTACGTACATGTATACAGCAGCTTCACTTGTGCAGTTTGCTTTAGCGTTCTAATATCTGCTAAAACATGTACAGACTACAGCTTTGATATAGAAAATAAAAATTCAACTGGCACCTTCATCAGATATCTGACAGAATGAGCTCTGGCTAATGTTAGCTCTTAGCCTGGAAAAGGTTCTGGTACCGACTCAAATTTGTTCTGGTACCACAGACTAACACTTCTACCCACCTGAAACTACCTTCAGTATAGAAAGTGTGCTTTGCATATTTAAATTCATTGGTACAGCTCCCGGCATGTCTAATTAAAGGATTTTGGGTGTGATACTCAAAGTGGGCAATATTGGACTAGGCAGAACAATGATACTCAAACTGGGCAATATTGGACTGTGATACTCAAAGTGGGCAATATTGGACTAGGCAGAACAATGGTGTTTATTATAAGGCACGTTCATATGTTGTTTTTGTACCTCGGGAACTGAATTCCAGGTACTAAATGTATGGAGACAACATGTACAGAAATTGGTATTTTGTCAGCAAAATATATGTGAGGCCAGTGAAGTATACTATTCTGCATATTTTTATATTGAAAAAGGTGAATTAGACAGATATATCCAAGCAGAGAGAGAGAGTACAGAAACTAGAAAGACTGTGAGGTGGGGAAAAAAGTAGAGACTTAAGTGTCTGATGATCTTCACTGGTGATGCTGTGACAGTTCATGTGACTTGGCTGAGCTTCTTATTTGCGGGGAACTTGCTGGTTGTCTATGGCATGACTTTCCAAAGACAAAGAATGTCTTCAGATGATATTTCCGCCACTTTACCAAATGTGCTTCGGGAATTCCAATTTTTATTTTACATTAAAGTTATATCTCTGGTGTTGATTTTCTCTTGCAGTCTTGAAGAAGCCCAGTTGGCTCTTGAAGACACAAAGACCAAATCAGCCACCACTCTTTTGGCAGCAGAGGATGAAATAGTTCAGCTAAAAACAGAGTAAGAACGATATGGTGCAGGGCGGCTGTCATTGCAAAGCTGGGTTCAGGTGTACTTTACTGTGTCTTTGTTCCTGTTGTGCATTGCTACTTGTTGTTCTCAATTGTTCTAGGCATATAGGGATGAGCCCTCCCACTAGTTTCTATAAATGTGAAAGAAGCTAGGTTGTGTAATGTTACCTCTGTTTATGAAAGTGTTGTGGCTGTTAGATTTTTTAAAATGTATATTTAAATCTGGTAATGTAGCAGAGTGCCCAAAGGCTATTGTACTTTGCAAAGCCCATCTAGTCTCTCTGTGGGCACTTTCGCACATGCAGAATAATGCACTTTCAATCCACTTCCAATGCACTTTGCAACTGTATTTTATGGGCCTTTCCCCACTTACCTTAAGCCCCGCGCTACTTGAGGAGAGTAGCGCGGGGTCCCCCGGCACTCCCCACGAGAGGAGCGGCGACAGTGCAGCCGCTCTGACGCTGCCGCTGTCGTGCCCCCTTGGCACGTGGCATCCCTGGCGCTCTTGCAAAGGGCGCCTTTTGATGACCCCACGCAGAGCGCAGGGTCGTGGGGACGCCCGGGCGCACGCCAGGGATGCCGCACGCTGAGAGCAGCGCGCGGCATAGGGGGGATAGGGGAGAGTGGGGAAACGCCCTATGTGTAAAATTGCAAAATCCACTTGCAAACAATTGTTAAAGTACATTGAAAGTGGATTATTCTGCATGTACGAAAGTGCCCTGTGTGCCAGGAACAAAATTACTCTGGGCTGGTTTATCTATTCAAATTAGTATTGCAGAACTGTTCAATAAAATAGCAGTGGACAGTGAAGATAAAAATAATAATGCTATGAGTCTAAGCTAATCACATTTGTAAGCATTGGTTCAAGATTGAGATGTTACCCAACTGAGTCCAACAGGGTTCCAAAGTCTGAACCAGGTTTTCTGGTCAGTGTGACACACGCAGAATCAAGAAGTGCCCCATAGTCAGATGTAATCCAGACACAGGGCAAAGCTAGAATGAAAGATATTTCTCATATGTTCCCACTTTGGCCTGATTCTAGTTAACCAATCAAATGTATAGCTGATTATGTATATTGACCAACATTTTCCCACTTTGGCCTGATTCTAGTTAACCAATCAAATGTATAGCTGATTATGTATATTGACCAATGTAGTATATTGTTATCCAGGGAATTCAACCAATCAGATGAGTTTGCCAACTAGACCAAATGCCCTGCAGCTGCATTGGGTTTAATTAAGCAAGCATCTTCTTTCACCTGTGAGCTTGGACATTAGTGATATGGGATGTGTCCTCCTTAATTTTTATGGCCTTTTGAGGCCTTGAAATTTGCCAGGCTTAATGGAAAAACTGACAGGGATGGTAGAGATGTCAGCCTCCAGGTGAGACCTGGGGATCCTCTGGAATTTCATCTCATCTCCAGACTACAGAGATCAGTTCCCCTAGAGGAAATGGATGCTTTGGAGGGCAGACTCTATGGCATTGTATACTACTGAGATCCCTGTCCTCCCCAGGCTCCACTCCCAAATCCCTAGGAGTTTCCCAACCTAGATCTGGCATACTTATCCCCTATCCCCTGCCATTGGCCAAGGGGTCTTGGCAACCATACTGGATGGATTACCTCACCGCTCCCTTAACTGGATCTATGAAGCTTGACCTAAGTTTTTAGAGAGAAAAGCTTCCATATTTTCTAGGTCTTGGCCTAAACACATTATCTGAATTTAACAAAAATGCTGCTTACAGGGATCAAGTTTCTTGACTGGGCATCTTGCCTCCTGCCTTGCAAGGATGTTTTGAGGAACAGCAGGATGACAGGCAAGGCAATTTCATTCAGCGTTGAAGAAGGTTTCTTGTTAGCACATGTTCAGAGCTCCCCTCTCCCTGCCACAGTTTTTCTTTGCCTTCTCTCTCCCTCTGCCTGGACTGGTAGCTACCCTCCAGTCCTGCCTGTTGGCCCTTCAGTGCTCCATGCACACTTGAAGCATAGAACCCTTCTTCCCAGAGAAGCTCTTTATCATCTCACTCAACCCCCACCCTGCCAGATCTCCACTGCCTTATGTATACCCTTCCATCATGGATTTCCGTCTGTCCGAGCTAACCTGTTTGGGAATCTTTGTGCGGTGATTTCAGGCAAGGAGTATTGGTCAGCAGCTGGTGAGATTGGGGTGGCTGGGTCAGGCAGAGAGAGAGGAGGGGAAAAGAAAAGAAGAAATGGCAAGAGAGACTTTTTCTAGGAAGTGGGTTTCATGTAAGTCACCAGAGAACCTACTAAGTGCTGATTCCTATGGCTGCAAACCTCTGCTCTGCTTGATAAAAAAGCCTTATCAAGCACCTTAGTTCTGAAGCACACACAAGCTTGAGCTGCAAGTCAAATGTAGCTGCAGTTACTCACATTTCTTCCTTGTCTTCTGTATTATGCACTTTCTTTTCTTCTTTATCCAAACTCCTTTACTCCTTTAATCCTTGTACTTTTATCAGCTTCCTTCTGCCGATTTGTGTTTTCTGATATTTTATTGGATTTTTAACATTGGTCTTTTCCACACAACCAGAATAAAATATTTTCAAGCAGGAAATAAAACATTTGCTTTTGGAGTTCCGCATGGGTCCCCCCCCCCACGTTCTGAAAATGTTTTATTTTCAGTCTCAACATGTTTTAAATTAATCCTCTTTTATAATGTCTTGAGTCTGAAAAGTTTTCAAAATGTTGTCTCTTTGCAGTGCAGGCAAGCAGGAAACGTTTTATTTCACCTATTCAAATTTGTAGCTCCATGTCCCTTTTCTGTTCTGCTACTTTCAATTCTCTGACTGTCTGCCAATTTATGCTGATTCTAAAATTTCCTAAGTACATTTTCTCATTTGCCATCATGGCGGTCCGCCATTTACATTCATTATAGTCTGCATATTAAATGGATGCGCTGTTTCCCTCCCTTTTAAAAATCCTCTTTGGAGATTTGATGCTATAGATTCAAATGATTGAAGTCTCTTTGAAGTATCAAATCCATGCATATTGTTTTTTAAAAAAGGACATTTTTTTCAGTGAAATGTTTTATTTTGATGAGCTAAAATGTTTGCAGAATGTTTTAAAAGGCAGAATGCAGACAAAACGGTTGAAACAATAGTTTTCAAAAACTATTCTGCAAATGTTTTCAAAAGCTATTCTTTTAAATGCCTTGTTAAAAAAGGGGCCATTGTAAGTCTTTTTGGACACACTAGTATGGAGGGACGAGGTATGAACATTTCAGCTAAACAAATATAGCACCAATGTATTGTCGAAGGCTTTCACGGCTGGATTCAACTGGTTGTTGTGTGTTTTCCGGGCTGTGTGGCCATGGTGTGGTAGATCTTGTTCCTAACCTTTCGCCTGCCACAGATGCAGGTGAAACATTAGGAACAAGATCTACCAGACCACGGCCACATAGCCTGGAAAACCCACAACAGCCAAATATAGCACCACTTTGATTATGGATATATGATGCTGCCTTATTTTGAGTCAGCTCCCAGGAAGAAGTTCTTTACACCTGATTATTTTAACTGCAGAAGCTGGGGACCGGACCCGTGACCTTCTCCATGCAAAAGAGATGCTCTACCACTGAACCATAACCCTTTCCAATATAATTTATATTTTATTGTTTTCATCCCAATGTTACAGATGGAGGCTTAGAAAGAAATTGCTTCTCAAATCCAACTAGCATGTTCATGACTAGTGGAAACTGGAACCAGGGACTTCCTGATTTTCAGCAGATGTTCTTAACCGCTGTGCTACATAATTAGATACCTTCATTCTTGTTGTAGTATTATAGCTTAATTTCTAATGGAAGAGTTACCTGTTTAAGCACTGTTATACCTCTACAAGCCCGCTGGTTTCAATTATATTTTTCACTTAGAAAAATATAATTCTGTTTAGGACTGCACTGTAAGAAATTTCACACTGCTATTGAATGAAGTGAATCGGCAAGTTTAAATATCAAATGTGCAATTCTGTAAATATGAGTATAGTTATCCCTTCCACATTGCTGCGGTTAGGGGTGAGCTCCCTCCATGATCTGTAAATCTGCATAAATTTTTTTGGCCCTCCTTTTGTACCAGAGGAGGAGTCTGAATTTTTTCTTTTTCTTTTCTTTTAATTTTAAAAAAGAATTTGTGAATTAAGAGATGAAATATGTTGATATTATGCAATAGTATACATTTATTTTATGAATTTATGAATTTCTAAACTTTTGTTGTGTCATTCACGCCTTTTTGTGTTGTCTGCAGCTTCCTCAAAATTCCCCCCAAAACTTCCCATTTAATTGCTTATGCTGACCTGCGTTAAATCAAAATTGTGATGGGAAAAGTTGCGATATGGAAGTGATAACTGTAGACATTAAATGCCATTTTAGTTTTCCTCTGCTGTGTTTTAGTAACTGGAGTTCTTTCTAGTATAGATTGAAAAGCATGCTGTTTTGTGGTTAGAAGCACCTCTTTCAATCAGATTTTTGTGTGGTTTAGTTTAAAGGCATATCAGGCAAAAGAAGAATGCGCTTTGAGGAGCCTGGAGAAGTTGAGTGACTATGAGCAGCAGGTTCAGACACTGAAGGACGAGATTGCCATCCTTGGTGCTCAAAAATCTGTTTTGCAAAGCAGGTAGGGACCTTCCTCTGGCTTGAGGGGCCACTAAACAACAATTTCACTATATTAATGAAGGTGTCTAAAAGTGCTATCCTTCAAACTAGGATGGTATATGTTGAGGTTCTGTTGAAGAGGAAGAATTGCATCCTTCTTATTTTGGGGGAAGAAACACTGATGTGTTTATGAAAGTGGGTTTGAAAAGAATGTTGAATGAGAGAAGCATAGCAATATGGAAAAAAGTTATGAGAGAGAGACTGGCTATTTTGTACTTCCTGGGAGAAACTAGGAATTGGACAAGAGCTTTCTGTTTCTCTTTAGATGGGCCACAGATTGGGAAAGCTCTGTAAAAAATTTATTCAAATAAAGCTTGAAGTTTGTTTGAAGAAAAAGAGTGCCTTTTGATAATGCTAGCAAGAACAAAATTTGAAACAAGATACCATAGCTTGGTTGACAAACTGAAGGAAACTGCAGCCCAGAACAATGGAATACCTCATTATTATTATTTTGCAATTAATGATTATGATGAGTTAAACAAAAGGCTGTTTCCGCACTGCCACACTGGGGGGTGAATCTGCGTATACAACGCCGACACACACACCCCGGGACCGTTTGCACGAACAGTCCCGGTAGGGGCAGGGAAGATGGTGCAGCGCTGTGCCGTCGCCCGATCGACGTACCTCCCCTGCGACCTTCCGGCGCATCGCCCAGGCCAGGGGACACGCCCCCCTGCCCTGCCCGACAGCTCTGGAGTTGCAGGACGGGAGGTGTGTCCCCAGGGCTGGGTGACGCACCCGAAGGTCGCAGGGAAGGTACGTCGATCAGGAAAGGGGGGGATGGCGCCTTCCAGCTGCTGCCGTTCGCACGGGGGAGAGAGGTTTGGAAACTGGCTTCGCACCACTGGGGGGGAGCGAGGGGGGCGCGGCTGCAATGCAACTGCGCCCCCCATGCGAACAACTCCCTAGGGACAGCGTTTTTGCGGTCCCTAGGGCGCTGTAAATGGCCCGTGCGGAAAGGGCCAAAGATTTTCCTCAAGGATCCTAATGTTATTGATAGAATGATAATAATAATTTGCACTGTTATTATTGACTGTGTCCATATTTCTTTAAATTCTAGTCCTTGAGGGAGTCATCTAGATCAGTCTTCACTTAAGGTCATTTTGAAATGTTACAGGCTTGCGCGAAGTCGATCCCCTTCTCCAAGATCGATCCGAAGTAGATCCCCTAGTCCACTTCCAATCAAGAGCATTTCTCCGGGCAGATCCAGACTTACGAATACATCCCGTCATGCTCACCTTGTGGAACGCTTCAGAGACATTTATGCTCAAGCGCGCTTAGATGCTCAAACCCTCCTGAGGAGCTATATTGATGATCTGGAAATGGTGCAGAGAATAATCTATGTGGCGGCTGTGGTATGGAAATCTAACATTGTACTAACTTATAAACAAAAATGTATCATTTTTATATCTGCTAGAATAAATATCATTTGGTTTAGTAACTTTCTCTTAAGTACAGGAACTACTTGAGTCAAGTCTTGTTGACCCTAAAAGTATTATTTCAGCTATAGAGGAATTTAAAAATCAAACATGATCAGCAGACTGACCTGAAGATGCATGGCACCAGTGTACGGGTCTTAGGATGGGGTGTGATATGGTTGGGTCAATGATTCATTTGTAAAACATGCTGTTGAAGTGATAAGATGGCAGAAAGTAGTGTGACTTATTGGGCTCAAGTTCCAGAGACCATTCATTTGAGGTCACAGACTGGGCCCAGATGCATGATTCAAATCTCCACATATTTATTTCTAGGTAAGTAGCAGGAAGGCGTGTAGTAAATAGTACAAATAAACTTGAGTCTACTTCTGGCTTGTTTTTCCTGAACTGCTTGATGTAACTACCTGTTCTATTTATAGGAGTCTTTCCATGCAGCAAAGAAGGCCTTCAGGCAGTTCAAGATGCGTGTAAGAAAGGCATTGTCCCTAAGTTTCTCAGGGACTGAGTCAGTCGAAGACAGAGTAATGGACTATATTATACGCCAAGAAGATCTATATGATGTTCAGTACAGTGTCAATGTAAGTTTGCAAGCAAGCTATGTTCCTCTTATGTCCTGTTTAGCTTAATGAAGCATGCATATTTCAATATTGTTGGACTTAAGTACATGATGCTTTTTAAAAATCAGGCACAGAAGTGGGGCTCTTCTGCATGCAAACGATACAACCACAGCTCTGCAGCAGTGGCGTAGGAGGTTAAGAGCTCGTGTATCTAATCTGGAGGAACTGGGTTTGATTCCCAGCTCTGCCACCTGAGCTGTGAAGGCTTATCTGGGGAATTCAGATTAGCCTGTGCACTCCCACACATGCCAGCTGAGTGACCTTGGGCTAGTCACAGCTTCTCAGCCCCACCTACCTCACAGGGTGTTTGTTGTGAGGGGGGAAGGGCAAGGAGATTGTAAGCCCCTTTGAGTCTCCTGCAGGAGAGAAAGGGGGGTATAAATCCAAACTCTTCTTCTTCTTCTTCTGCCGCTTGAGCTATGGAGGCTTATCTGGTGATTAGCTTGTGCACTCCAACACATTCCAGCTGGCCCTTGGGCTAGTCACAGTTTCTCGGACCTCAGCCCCACCCACCTCACAGGGTGTTTGTTGTGGGGGGTGGGGAGGGAAAGGAGATTGTAAGTCCCTTTGAGTCTCCTATAGGAGAGAAAGGGAGGATATAAATCCAAACCCCTCCTCCCTCCCCCTCTCCCTCCTCCCCTCTTTCTTCTTCTTCTTCTTCTTCTTCTTCTTCTTCTTCTTCTTCTTCTACTACTACTACTACTACTACTACTACTACTACTACTACTACTACTTTAATATTTGGGTAATCAGTGAATTTTCTGGTGTGGTTTCATTTTTTAGAAAGAGTAAACCAATTTTTAAAATTCTTTTTCTCTTGTACTTATGGGCCATCTTTCTACCAAGATGCACCTTCAAATACCAAAATGAGTATTAAATGCTCCTATAAAATAATGGCAGTCTAAATAGCAGCAGCACAAGGTCCCTGTCCAATAATAGTCAAACAATTAATAAATTCAAAATAAATACAGGCTAAAGAGTTACCAAACTTAGGGATAGAAGATAATATAAAATATACCCAAGCTGTTAATATAGAAACAAAAAAAGCAGCAGTTTAACCAGACGTGTACATATAATGATATGCTAATAAAAATACAGGGTCCACGTGATGGATATGTTAACTCATTTGTCTTTTTTAGCTGTATGCACGTCAATGTTCAGAAAAGAGTTCATCTCCTTGAGTCTCAACTAGGGGTAATAACCAAAACTTATTTTATGCCAAATGATGGTGTTGGAAAGGGCCATCAAGTTGCAACCGTCTTATGCAGTGATGGGATTCAAATAATTTAACAACTGGTTCCGGTGGTGGGATTCAAATAATTTAACAACTGGTTGTTTACAAGCCGAAGTGGTGCAAACCTGCCGAATCCCACCACTGGTCTTATGGCAGCTCTGTAGGGTTTTCAAGGCAAGAGAAAAATAGAGGTGGTTTGCCATTGTCTGCTTCTGCATAGCATAGCATTTCTTTGATCTCCCTGGACATCCTTGGTCTCTCAACCACCATCCTTGATGGTCTCCCATCCAAAATACTAACAAGGGCTGACTTCTTAATTTCTAAGATCTAGGGAGATCAGGCGACAATGGTCCAACCACATCAGGGACTTATGTAGAACAATATCTATTAATTATTATATTTTAATGTTGTTGTCACAGTGGGGTATTATATTAGGCAGTTTCTGCACGGGGAAACAACAGCGCTCCAGGGACGGAAAAAAACGGTTCCTGGGGCACTGTTCGCACAGGAGGTGCTGCTGCATCGCAGCAGTGCCGTCCTGGTTCCCCTGAAGTGGCGCAAAGACGCCGCTTCCAAAACTCGCTCGGGGGGGTGAGTTTTTTGGAATACGCCGGTTGCCACCTGTTGCCGAGCGAACAGTTGCCCACCTTTTCCCTGCCTTGCGTCACTTTGAGGAGGGAAGGGGACACACCTCCTTGCCTCTGTTGCTTCAGCCTTCGCTCAGGGGGCGTGTCCCCTGATCTACTCAGAGCGATGGAAGGCAGGGGAAAGGTAGGCAGCTGTTTGGGGGGCTGTGCGGCTGTGTGGAGCGTGCTCCGCCAGCAGTGCAGCCTATGGGGCTGTTTGTGCGAACAGCCCAAGGGCTTGCATCGGCATCAATCATGCCGATGCAAGCCCTCAAGCCTGGCTGTGCAGAAACCGCCTAAGATAAACAATATAAAAACCTTATAAATAAGCAATAGCAGCTCCCTGTTTCTCTTAACTGACATGGGCCATGTAAGGAAACAGTTATCTGAAAACAGCAGAAAAACTATTAACAACTATGATAATTTAGAGGGCGTAGGAAAGCCATGCTCACACCCCCTTTCTTAATCACAAAAGCCTAAATAATGACATGGTAATAAATATAGCGATCTGAACTCTGGAGAACTGTGAGATAAAAAATATTTGTATACCAAATGATGTCTGCATTCTAAGCAGCACAGTGCAAAATGACCTGCAACTGATGTCAGCATATTTAGGGAGGTACTTAAAATACAGGGTGTTTTTTTTAATTTAAAGCATAATGTCCTACAGTATCTTAATACAACATTGCCCTTATTCCAAAGTGAGCTTGAAGAGGTTAAAGTAACGGGAGTCTTATGCATATCTCTAACTGGGAAAAAGTTTTGTATCTTCAGGTTTGTTGTTTCCTCTGGAAACTGACAATCTCTCTTCCATTTACTTTTAGGAAGTAATTAACGCAATGAACATCCACCCTAGGATTTCCTTTCCACCAGAAGTTGATTTTATCATGATCAGCAGCTTAATACGAGAGTTGTGCCGTGTAGCCTTTTCAATGCAAACCTTGGATCCTCCACTTGATATTTCATTTGCTACTGAGGGAGAACTTTTTAATGAGTACAAGTAAGTGAAAGACAGTCTTGTGTGAAGGCTGACGGGTACAAAAGATATTGGATTGAATCCTAAGTTTCCATTTTGCTAACAGTGGATTGTTCATGCCTCTTCCATTGCAGCAAGGCTCTTTGTGTTGGTGGAAGGTTCTTTGCATTGGATGAAGGTCCCACCACTAACAGCATGGAAAACTTTGGAACCAACTCACAGTCATGGCTCTCCCTGAGAACATGCTATATGTGTATAGACTCTGAGGATTGCAAATTCTGTTTGCATGTGTTCAATCAGATGCAATCATTAGTTGAGTAGATTATTGAGTAGTTGCGATACTAAGGAAGTACAAAGAGTGTAATATTTTCCACCATAGGTTTCTTTGAGCACATTTGACCCACAGTGGCCCATTCAGCATTATATACTGCAATGGCTAGCTGCCTAAAAGGACCCATCAACTTATAGATTTAAATCACAGGGAGGCAATTAAAGGGGAAATGATGAGGGAACAGTTTGAGTGTGCTTATAGCAGCATATACTGGCATATACCAATGGCACTACTGATGTGAAAAGGATTGCCAAAGGCTATTAGGTCGATGTAACCTGGCAATGTGTACTCCAAGGAAACCAGGTCTCTTTCTTTTCTTGGGTGGCATCCAGCACTGTGTAAGTGCTCAAGTCCTCACCACTGCTGGGCTAGTAGAAGCACTGTTAGGTTAGTAGATTCCTTACAGACAATATTGTGATTTCAGTTTGGGGCAGTGAAACAGAAAGAATTGTCCTAGATCAACATTTAAAAAAACCCCAAAACATTCAATTTTTACCATACCATATTTCTTACCAGGATGCAATATTTGCAATCACGGCAAAGAAAATTTGAACCTGGTTTGTGGGGAAATAGATGTACCCAAATGCTTTTTAAAAATTGTGATACCTTTTGACTAATATCTCATGAATCTGTACATGATTTCTGTATTTTATTAATGTGTTTGCATGTGGAGTTGTTTATTTTCACCATCAATTTTAACCTGTTTTGCTTTGCTATAGCAATAAAGTTTGATCTAGACAATTGATTTTTACCAGCAAAAATGGGGAAAAGAGTGAACAAAGATGTAGTCAAGAAAACATTTCAAAGAATTCCTTTGTTAGAGATTCTGCCATTTCTGGGGTTGTCATGATGGTTAGCAAAATACATATTTGGGGAAGATGTTCTAGTTCAATAATATACACAGAGAATTCTCAAAGTTGGTGGTGGGTGTTAGTGAGATTATTTGTAATGCGAGATTATTTTTGTGCTGATAATACTGGACTAGTGACAAAAAACATCAATGCAAGTGGGACACACTGAAACCTAATGAGTTTAAATCCTTGTTAACTCATTTGATGTTCCTTGTGCCCAATTAGGTACCGTCGCAGCTTTGACTCCGATTTCACAGCTCCGCTTGTCGCCTATCATGTGTGGCCTACTCTTATGGAGAATGATTCCGTCATTGTAAAGGGAGAGGTAGTCACAAGACGAGGTGCTCTGGTAAGAGCTCTATTTGGATATTTTTATATTTTCAGCACGGAGGCCCAGAGGCCTGAGCTGTTTAAACAAAACCATTGGCCTTCCGTTCCTGCAACCAAGCAGATCATTAACGGTTTTGCCTCTAAATTATTTCTACATTTTCTTTCTTTGATGATAGCGAAGTAGGCAGAAGAGCAGATCCAGGAGTCTCTGTCTCTGCTTGCTATTCAGTATTACTGGACTGGGGTGATATCTTTGTGAGTATTAAACTGGTTAGTAATGAAACATAAGGGCCAAATTACATGTGATTCTGGGAGTCCTATGTGTGGAGCTCCCAGACGTTGAGAGCCAGTGTGGTGTAGTGGTTAAGAATGGTGGACTCTAATCTGGAGAGAGGGGTTTGATTCCCCACTCCTCCATATGAAGCCTGCTGGGTGACCTTGGGCTAGTCACAGTTCTCTGAGAACTCTCTCAGCCCATCTATTTCACAAGGTGTCTGTTGTGGGAAGTGGAAGAGAAGGAGTTTATAAGTTGCTTTGAGACTCCTTATGATTGAGAAAGCAGGCTATAAATTCAAACTCCTCCTCTTTCTTCTTCCTCAACAGATGCAGAGAGCCCTGATTTGTACAGGAATCACTGCAGGGAATGGGAATTTACCCTCAGTGTCATGTCTTTAACTTGACATGTCCCCTGCAATGGTCTGGGGACACCACAATCTCAATCTTTATCTAGGCCCTTAAAAAGAACAGAAGTCTAGGTGTTCTGAAATAAATGCTCATGAATACTGTCATGCCAAGGTACAAACTATGGCTTTATATTTTACACGGGACTGGAAATGTCTAATTTCTGTATTGTGCTGCATTTGGACTAAAAATGTATTAAAGTCTTTTTAAACATACAAAGACCGTGCAGTTAACCACAGAGAATGCTTCCTGCTTAATGTAGATCTGTTTCATATTCTGTATTCTGTTTTAGTGGTCTCACAGGAGTAGGAGCCGAAGTAGAGGCCGGAGCCAGACTCGTAGCCGCAGCTTGAGCCCTCTGTCTCATGGTGCAGACCACTCCCGGCACTTGGTAAAAAAGAATGTCTTGATAAATGTTATGATCCAAATGAGACAGTGGTCTATTCCACACAGCAAATATACGTGTTGCAGTCATTATGAAGGAACCTGTTTTCCTTTTCCCCATTCACATGCGTGCAGTGCAAGCAGCGATTGGAACCCATGGAAGCAATCTGGGTTGCTTTCATGTCTTTGCATGAAGTTGTGTCTCTCTTTTTAAACATTTCCTGTTACACATGCATAGCTACGCAGACATGCAGAAATGAACCTTCCTACAGGGAGTATGGTAAGAAGCTGTGTGGGAGAAGTCTGTACTGTTACTCATGCTGTGTCGGTATCACTCCTCCCAGAAAACAGAAGGAATGCTTCAGATGTGAAGGAGATGCAGCATGGGTTCTTTTCTGAATGCCCCTGCATAACTCTGGTGGTGTTAGAAGGAGCTATGCTGCAACGGCTTCCATATTAGCACCATAAGATAAGAAAGGGACTTTAGTATCCTTCCCTTGAGCTAGGGCAGCAATGTGTAGCATCCGTGTTTTTCAGCAAGATGTCTGGCTAGAACAAAGTAAGTCAAGCGAGACCAGAGTATTCACCTTGCCTTTTGTGATTTGTCTTTCAGCCATCTCGAAGCCGCAGCCCTTCCCCGCTAAGAAGTGGAAGCCCAAGTAAGTGGGCATATTCAGAACTTAGACAATCATGGCTTTAACCTCCTGAATAATCAAGTAAAGAGAGAATATAACAATGGGCAGGCTGGTTTTTGCCTCCTTTTAAAAAGCACATCTCACTACCATTATTCTCTTTTCGCATTAAGAGGTTTTCATTGCCGTCTGAGGGTGGAACCTTCTCGTGGATCCTCTCCCAATAATCACACAACACCTTGGCTGGGATAAATCAATTGGCCATAGCCATTTATTATACAAAAGACAGAAGTGTGAGGCAAAGCATGGGTCTTGATCTGATCGTCATGGCGAAGCTCCCGCGGGCGGATGCCTCATACTGGAGCTCCACTCCGCTGAGGGGCTCTGCCGGGCAGACGCTCCTGGCAAGAGGTGTTCCCCATTGGCCCTGCCCGGCAGGGCGGTCACCTCTTGCCGCCGTTGGCCACTCGAAGTGGGGGAAGAGATACCTCCCTAGCTCCCTTTCCCTTGCTCTTTCGGATCAATACCCATGCGCCAACTGCCGAGGCTATGACAAAAAAACATGCATTAACAACTTGTAAAATTGGGGAGAGGTGGGCGGGCAAATCGTCGGCAAAATTGGGGAGAGGTGGGTGGGCAAATCGTCAGCTGGCCAAACCACATGGCCGGCACAAAGGAGGGCTTGGTCATTTAAAGACTCGGATCTGCCCTCCTCCAGGGACGTCTGCCCTGCCGATTATAGGCCAGGGCTCGGCCTCCGCCCTGGCCTGGCCTGGGCAATTGCAGCCAGTTCTGCTCCACTAACCCACCCCGAGTGGCAATCGCAGCCCGTGGTGATTCACAGCTGTCTTTGTTTTAATATTGTAAAAAGACTTCTGACTCCAGCTTACAGGATTCCCCATTTCTCATGTCTTCCGTGACAGAACATTTAATCATTATTGCTTTGATAAATTCACATGGCTTCTTTTAGAGCTGTTTTACTGTGGCTAAGAGCAAAGAATGTATGAGGGCCACCAACCCACATAGAGCTTGCTTACATAATAAATTCAGTTGACAAGTGAACTTAATTCAGCATTGGATTGTAGATGTTTTGGCTCAATGCTGAAGAAAGCCAATCCCAAGGCCATTGCTTCCGATCCTGCTTGCCTCTTAGTTGACTAGGAAAACAATCTTAATCAGGTCTCCTTTGTCAGTCTCCAGTCCTATTTGGTTCAGTGGGGCTTACTTCTAGGAACGTGTTCTTAGGATCATGGTGTAATTGGACCACTTTACATGAGGAATATCTGGATTGTACATGCAGACCCAATTTGAAGCCCTTCAAATGCAGATATTAAGCAAATCTAGTTATGTACTGAAATACGTATTTTTCTCCAATAGGACTTTAGGTTTAACTGGATACGGTTATTTGATTCGGTACATCTGGATCAGTTCGCTTCTGTGGTGCCTTCTCCTGTTCCAAGAGTACCTCAAACCTCACTTAAAACAATGTGAACAACAGTTCTGAATCACTCCAAGTGGAGAGTGAAATGGGATTGATAGTGTGTTTTTATAACTGTTTTGGAATTATTGCAACAAATCTGATTTAAAAATTGCATAGCATTTAAGATCATATTAATTTCTTTTCTTTTTTTTAAGAAAAAGTGTTTACATAGCTCTTGGAGCCACCCTTTCGGGGGAGACGTATTACTGGTGTAATGAATATATCTTAAGCGTCCAGTTTTGACATCCTACATTATAACGTTTTGCAATTTTTCATTTGAAATACAGTCGTCACACAATGGTGCTTCTTTAGGGCAAAGGATAAACCCTTTTAAATTCCGTCTAACTATATGAGAGTTGCTGTGTCACCCTAAGCAGAGTTAGAAGGGTGGCACTGTTTAAAATGTTTTGCATTGGCAGGGTCATGACCAACAACGTTCTGGGCCTTGCATTCACATGAAATTATAAAATTGTGATCTCTAACTAATCCTATTTCAATCCCTGGTTGTGTTTGATATACTAATCATTTTGATCTTGGAAGCACATGTTTCTACAGATCTGTTGTACGTTTTTTAACATTTGGTGCTGAATGCTGATGAAACATTTTAGCCATGCAAGAGATCTTGTCCTCCCTTTTCCTATACTTCATCCTTGGGACCAGTCTTAAATACAAGCAACACCAGTGTCTTGTTTGGTGCCTTGCCTTCTTACATAGGATAATAGGATTTGTTCACATGGATCAGAGTACTAATCTAACCAACATTTTTACTTCTGATCCCGAACTTGGTGCTTCTGCCGATCATGTAATTATCAGTACAAAGCTGGATGAGTTTTGCATTTCTGTCCCTAAAATTTGTTCATAATATACTTCTGCCTTGCGGGTGTGTATGGGGGAAGGGGGCATTAAATCTCTAACTTCCTTTTTTTCTCTTTCTCAAAAAGGGCTTTGAAATTGGATTGAAGATGGCAAATTTTCTAACTAGGCCAGCTTTTATTTACAATATTGTTGTTACATTTGTTTGAAAATACAGTTCCTGATAAGAAAAGACTCGAGTTAGAGTCTTATGTGGATTGCCGTGGATACATAATATTTAGATTCTTTAAAACAGGGGCTGTATTCCTTAAATCATACTATCTACAAGCAGTGCCAGATTAATCTAGTAGAAAAAGTAGCCTATGCTATGGGCACTGCACTTTCAAGGACCCCGCACTAAATGCTTGCAAGCTGTCTGGTATAATCGGGATCTCACTGTATTCTCATGATCTAGCAACACTGTTGAAAAAGTAACTTTTAAATGGTAGTTTTCTTGCTTTAGTTCTCTGATGAGAGCATCACTATGGTGTACCTTCCAAACATGTGTTTCCTCATTTACATTATAGTTTTAGTTTTTTTAAAGATGCGTATGGATGCCAGTCTCCCAGTGGGATCTGGGGATTCACTGGAATTACACTCATCTCCAAACTACTCCTTGGAAAAAATGGATGCTTTGGAGGGTGGACTCAATGGCATTCTATCCCCTCTGAGGTCCCTGTTCTCGTCAGGCTTTGTCCTCAAACCTCTAGCACACAGTAATTCAGTTTGGATCATGTTCCATCATCCCCTGCCAGCATGCTGCTGGCAGGGGGTGATGGGAACTGTAGTCCATAACATCTGGAGGGCCACGAGTTTGACACCTATGCTCTAGCAGTTTCCAACTTGGATCTGGCAACACTACTCCCCCCCCCCCCTTTACCCTTTGCTGGTGGCCAAGGGGGACTTGGCAAATCTAACCTGAAGAGCAATAATATATGCCTACCCTTGAATATTATAAACAAGTCCAGCGTGTAGCAGGATGAATGTCAAGAGTGTGTGTGTATTTCTACACATGCACTAAGATACAACAGTGGAAAGACAATATTCCTAGCAGGTTGCAGCCCTGTCTAAACTTTCTGCCCATGCAAAGTCAGGGAGTGATTTTGCCAATTTACTCCTTCCATGGAAGACTTCCAATTACTCCCCTTGTGACTCCTGGGGCGGGGGCAGGATCCATCACCCCCCAGGAAAAATGCTTTAAACAACGTTTCAGGCTGCAGAGGGAAAGAGAAGACGGGAAAGGGCAAATTGCACCTCCGTGAATAGAGATTCTTCCACCCACATAAATTCCATTCTGGCAGATAAGAAGGCAACGCACTTAATTTAAGTGCAGTGTTTACTGAAATGATCTTATGAGCTTCAAATTAATATAATCAGAAGAGCTTCTGCTAAGTGATTTCCCAGTACAGTGTTACTTGTGATTAGAGTGATATAGCTGATACACTGGACCACATTCAGACCTGATTTATGGTCTGCACAATCCCATTAAGACTGCAAATAATGTAAATCGGCTCCCCATTTATATAAACTGTGCATAGGTGTAAGAGAGATACCATGTGAAGAAGCATGTGTGTAGGTGTAAGAGAGACACCATGTGAAGAAAAGAGGAAATAGATCGTGTATGGCAGCACTTTCAAACAGGATGTTGTTAAAGAATTTAAAGGAAATTCTCACTTCCTTTGGACTAAATGAGAGCCCAGGCAAACATTACACACCCAGGTGAACATAAAACCCCTGCCATGTAATGGTGTGTTTACAGGTAGCATAGCATTTGGAATCTGCCAACAGGATGGATGGCTTCAACAGGTCTCCCTGCCAGAGGACTCCAAGTGCTGGTGTGCAGATACTACTTTCCATATGACTGGCTCTATTTAGATAACAATCAGACTTCAATACTAACACATTCCTCATACGTTCTGGGGCTCTCTAGCTTGCTGTGTAGCTAAATAATGTTTTAATGAACCCAGAATCTTTTTTATTAGCTATATACGTTTCCTCCCTTTGGAAATGTATACCATTAAAACACGGATAGTTTTTCACTCTTTTCTGAATACAGCTTGAAAGTGTCTCCAAACATCCCTAGATAGAGCAGAGATAAAGCTAATGCATATATTAGTAATGGGAGCTGGAGGGCAACTCTGTTGTACTATAGACAGTGATTCAATGTGTATTTTGCCTCACAAATGAATCCTGGGGAGTGCCATCATCTCCAGATGATACCCTGAAATTTTGGTGCCGATACATCCAAAAATGCACCCCCTGCAGGAACATCCTAGAAATTTGCCCAAGAATCTTTGTTCTGCATTGAGTTTTCTGCATTGCTGTCCATGGGGGTTGCAGGCTGTGGGGGGCACATTTCTGAAGGCACAGTCTCAAACCTTTCAGGGTCTCATCAGGAGACTGCCCTAATGATACCCCCCAAGTTTGGTGCAGTTTGGTTCAGGGGGGCCAAAGTTATGGACCCTCAAAACTGTAGCCCCCATCTCCTATTAGCTCCCATTGGAAACAATGGGGGATAGGGGCACCCCCTTTGGGAGTCCATAACTTTGGACTCCCTGAACCAAACCTCACCAAACTTGGGGGGTAGCATAGGGACAGTCTTCTGATGATACGCTGAAATTTTGGTGCCGCTAGCATAAAAACCGCGCCCCCTGCAGGCCAAAAATGGAAAACCACTAAAATACCCAAAAACGAACCCAGCATTTTGATGCCCCCCACAAGGTGATGCCCTGGGCAGCTGCCCACCTTGCCCAATGGGCATTACGCCAGTGATCCTGGGCCAGTCACCTGAAATATCCAGGTACCCTTGAGATCTCCTCACAGCCAAACCATGGAACACAGATCAGTCCCGTTTCTGGCGCTCCCCCCCTCCCTTATCACGGGATTTCCCTGGACCTGCTTGTATATGCACCTTTTTGAAAAAACACTCCAATGGAAACTAATAGGAGATCAGGGCTACACATTTGAGGCTCCATAACTTTGGCCCCCATGAACCAAACTTCACTAAACCTGGGTGGTATCATCAGAAGAGTCTCCTACTAATACCACCCGGGTTTTGTGAAGCTTGGTCCAGGGAGTCCAAAGCTATGGACTCTCAAAGGGGGTGCCCCATCCCCCATTGTTTCCAAAGGGAGCTAATCGGTGATGGGGGCTACACAATTGAGGGTCCATAACTTTGGCCCCCATGAACAAAACTTCACCAAGCTTGGGTGGTATCATCAGGAGGGTCTCCTAAAAATACTCTGAAATTTTGATGCTGCTAGCTTAAGAATCGCACCCCTGACATCAGGCACCTCCCCAAGGGGCAGGCCTAGATGTCTTCACTAGAAACATGCTGCAGTGAGGATGTTGGAACCTGGATGAAAAGGTGCCGATTCTTTTGAAACTTGGCTGTATCTAGATTACATTTTTCACTGGGAATTCGGCCTATATGTACTGAGACACAGCTGGGATACTCAAAACAAAATTAAATGAGATATAACATTAAATTGTGGGTTTTCTCAGCTTCTTACAGCTGCAAGACATTTTCCCCTCCTCTTTATAGGTAAAACTGTGGGCAAACTATTTTATTATTTTTGATCCCATCTTTTCTCTTGGCTCCAGGCGGCTTACTAACCTGCATGTGGAGGAGCCTTTCAGCTGTCAAATACATAGCATTGGTGTGTGTGTATGAAATATTTGGCCTATAGGTCAGCAGCTAACATCTGTGTTCTAGATAAGTGGGATAAATGGTTGGTTCTGGCTCTGATGAATTTCACTCTGCTTTGGAATTGGGTAATATTAGCATGGGATGGAACCATGTCATTCTCTTCACCCAAAATCTCCTCCCAAAGACCTCTTTACAATGGATAACGGCATGGAAGAAGTCACTGGATGTTATTTCTATTTTACTGAGGTAAAGTATGTATTGGTCCTGTCACAGAACTGTCTTTGGAAATGATACCCATGTGGATGAACAACAGATATGGCTAATGTGATATAGTGTACGGAGAGCTCATTATAAATGAAAGAGACTTAGGTTCAAATTCTTGCCCAGATTTGAAGGCCATTGAGTGACCTGGGTCCCATTTTCAATTCTTAGCTTGGCTTACCTCACAGTTGTGTTCACACTCTGTCAGGAAACAAAAGTACTAGAAACTTAACTGAGAGAGTCTGTTGTTGCAGAAAGATAGGAGCAGGATTTGCAGAACCACCCAGAGCCATAATAATGTACATTTATTTTGGTCGCTGGCATAATTTCAACATTCCACCACGTTGATTGTTTTTGGGCAGCATTTTTCACGATCTGTCTGACCTTCACTGTTACAAAGGCATAGCCAGATATTTGTATTGATTAGTTTTGTTTTCTCTTTTCAAATATGACATATTTTGCTTGCTGTTTTGGTGACTGTTCTCTTTAAGTTGTTTTTAGTAGTTTAGACTCTAGCGTTTTTTTAAATTAAAGAACTTGTTTGGTTGCAGATATTTTACCATATACCATTTCAACAGAGTGCTCATATTGTATGTTTACATTGAACTGTATTTCTTTCACAACTGCTCACAAACCATAAGCCCGTACATTGCTTCATAACTAAATTAAACAAGTATTGATTGGATCCTATCCATGTTTGCAGGCATAGAAGGAGGAGGAGTGGTCTTGTCTAATCCACCCCCCCCCCCCCAACTGTAGCTCCTGTCCTGGGTAGCATTTTGGCCAGGCAAGTCCCACCACCCTCAGCATTGTTCTGGGGGAGGGGATGGGGGGTGGTGTCAAAATAAGGCTATCTTCCATGCTGTTCTAGAAGGATTCAATCAAATGACCTTGCTCCAGCTAACGAATGAGGCAATATTGAAATGAAATATGAATAGTTACGGATGTGCAGGCAATGTATTTTTGGGAATCGTTTTGTTTTGTGGCGTCATGAAAGAATACCGAGATTTTGGCAGTTGTGACACGCAAAATGTGTTTTGATGCCTTTTGTAATTGCTGCAAATGAGAAATAAAAGAATAGATTCTTTTCCCAATCAAAGATGGCTTGGAGTATTCATGGTGGGTTTATTGCCAGGGTATTAAATGTTCAATGCAGGGAGATAGAGAAAGGACTAGCTAATGTTCACACGGGAGGTAGGCACAGACCTCATTTGAAAGCAGTGACTGGTGCGTGGCCTTGTGTAAGCACATCTGTGCATGAGGCTGAGGGTATCAGCGATTGGCCGGGGGGGGGGGAGGAGGAAAAAAGGCTCCATTGAGCCTTCCCAAATTCACAACTTTACACTCAAGGTGGATAGATCATGATCTGCGATGCACCTTTAAAAATATAAGAGGCAAAACAGCCCGGAGTGTGAGATGCAAGGGGAAGTATGCAGTAGGTTCATAATCTCCTTTCAACTAGTGTAAAAATTGCCTCCCCCCTCCATTTATTATGCATGATTAGGTCAGATCCAGATTTCTACTGCTATAGTTTGAGCTTCAATAAGTTATGATGGGATGTTTGTGTGTGTAGAATAGTATTTTCCACAAGATGGCAATCTTGTTCAAGGCATCCGTACATATTGTTAAAGATCTCCCCATTGTTTTTAAATCACAGGCTAACAGAAGTTTGCAAATAAAGTAATCCACACAATACATTTTAATATCTAAAGTCTCTCACATGGTTAAATTTTTTTAATTGTGTTGAAATCATGTAGTATACTGTAGGACACAACTCAGTCTGAAACCAGGGGACTTTCACATCTACTTTGGGTTGCATCTGTATAGAGGGTTTTTTTTTAGTATGTCATAATGGTCAAGCTGCCACATTCAGCAGTGACAGGCTTCTCATCCACCACTTCCATCACCTGTTCTACTCTCCTGGTTTCAGTCAATTGAGGGAGATTGAGAAGCAGACATAAAATCTGATATGATTGGCTAGAGCAGGGGTCTGCAACCTGCGGCTCTCCAGATGTTCATGGACTACAATTCCCATCAGCCCCTGCCACTATGGCCAGTTCCATGATGTTCCATGAACATCTTCCATGAACATCTGGAGAGCTGCAGGTTGGAGAGCCCTGGACTAGAGCAAGGGTCCCAACATTTCAAGCCTGTAGGCCCCTTTATGTGATGGGCACCTTTGTGTCGTAGGCAAAAACACAAAAATGGCTTCCTCAGATGGCGAAGCCCACCTCATAATGGCTGCCACAGCTTACCTTCAGTCTCATGGTGAAGATCCTTATACTGCTGTGGCAGCTGCTGACAAAACAACATTTGTTTAAAAAAAATCTGAACAGCCAATCAAATCTCCAGGGGCCAATGAGAAGCCTTGATGTGCAGAAGTCCCACCTGACCTCACCCAGTTTCTAAAAACACTTGAAGAAGATGATTTAGGAGTAATACCCCCCCTTTCTCTCCTGTAAGGAGACTCAAAAAGGCTTACAAACTCCTTTTCCTTCATCTTCGTACAAGCAACACCTTGTTAGGTAGGTGGGACTGAGAGAGTTTTGAAAGAACTGGGACTATCCCAGTTGTCTTCGTGTGTACTAATGGGGAAACAAATTCAGTTCACCAGATAAGAATCTGCCGCTCAGTTGGAGTAGTGGGGAATCAAACCAGGGGCAGAGCAAGGGGAAACTGCGCCCGGGGCATGTGAGCGACCTGCGCCCCTGCAGCAGCACTACCAATCCCTGCCCTGCCCCGCCCCATCCCAGAATGCCCCCGGAATGCCTGCGCCATGGCAAAGCCACGCCTCCTCTGCTGCTCCACCCGGGGTGTTGCGCCCCTCCTGCCAACAGGTGCTATGTCACTGAATCAAACCCAGTTCTCCAGATTAGAGTCCACCTGCTCTTAACCACTGCATCACACTGACATTCATGGGTACCTTGTTGGGGTTTTCAGTGGACCATGAGTTTCACAGTCATCATTATTAGCAGAAGTAGAAGCAATAGAAAAAAGAAGACACATGAAAGCCAACACCTCAATTTATAACATACCGATTGGGAGAGAGACAAGATACATTATTCAAATAATTACTCTCCCTCCAAATATTCTTGATGTATCCAACACTGGTCCCTTAGCAGTTAATCAAGCACTTGTACATCAGCCTATATCCTCAACCAGTTTCTGAAGGCTGCCCCATGAACATAATTGAAACACACAGCGCATTGAACCTCCAAACCCACGTGGGAAATGTGAATGAACCAAGAACAAGACATTTTCACAGGCCAGCTTCCTCCCCCAGCTGCAGCCAAATCGACTTTTCAGAACTAGAATAAATAAGGTTATTCTCATCCTTTAAAAAATGGCAACAGCAATCTTAACCCTCAAATAAATGAGGAATTTAATGAATGGTAAAAGTTGCCGATGAGAAACAGCTGCCAGCAACTGGCCCTTCTAATTAAAATGCATGTTGGAAACACTTCAGTCTGTGAATAATCAATAAAATGCCAGCAGTAGACAAGGGACAGATAATTCTTTGTGCTTGTTGATTTTGCCCTGTAGTTAAGGAATGTGAGTCCAGCCAAGGTAATTCTGATTATTTCATGTCATGAAAAGGTGCTTTTTAAAAATCACAATAATTTAGAACCTGTCACTTGCGCCATTAAGCAGAAAGACAAATCTTGGACCCATGAAAATAACCACTAATATCAAAAATTTAATTTAAAAAGAAAATATTTCATGAATGATAAAAATGAAAAGGAGTCCATGTAGGAGAAGGTCTTGATTCTGTAAATAGCCCAGATTTGAGGTTTGAGTATGTTTGAGTACTGTGCTGTGACCTTGAAAATCAGTTCACAAGGAGCATACTGGTTTGCAGAAGTCAACCACCCTGCTTTAAGGAGAGTTGCCACTTGGAGTCTTGGTGGATGGAGGGAAAAGCAGGATAAAAATGTTTTATAAGATAAAGCTGGCCTCTCTGCACACAGGTGCCTTTTCTTGACTGGAAGTTGGAAGAAGAAGAAGAAGAAGAAGAAGAAGAAGAAGAAGAAGAAGAAGAAGAAGAAGAAGAAGAAGAAGAAGAGTTTGGATTTATATCCCCTCTTTCTCTCCTGCAGGAGACTCAAAGGGGCTTACAATCTCCTTGCCCTTCCCCCCTCACAACAAACACCCTGTGAGGTAGGTGGGGCTGAGAGAGCTCTGAGAAGCTGTGACTAGCCCAAGGTCACCCAGCTGGCGTGTGTGGGAGTGTACAGGCCAATCTGAATTCCCCAGATAAGCCTCCACAGCTCAGGCGGCAGAGCTGGGAATCAAACCCGGTTCCTCCAGATTAGATACACGAGCTCTTAACCTCCTACACCACTGCTGCTCCAATAGACATGAATACATGTTTGGACGCATGTCCATGTTGTGAGATCCGTGATGATGTAGAACATCTGGAATAATCCCCACCTGCCCACCCAATGTGTTGTGCTGCTGGGATAATAGAGGTTTCCTGTAGAACATTCACGTAGAATATACTGCAAGCCTCTTTAGAATCACTGTGCACTTCACAGGACCTTTACCTTGCTCTTCTAGGGAAAAAAAGTTTACTTCTAGCCCAGGAACCAGACCCAAACAGTCATCTAAGCAAGCATATGAACCGTTGGAGAAGCAACAGCCTGCTAAAAAGCTTAGTCAATGTAAATACAGCTGAAATAGTTGTTTAGTCCATTTGTGCCCTAGGAGGCACTGTGGTTCATTTTTGATTAATTGGGGCTTATTGAATTTTTTCTTTTGCAGTTCAGTCTCTGTGTTGTTTTTCTTTCTCTATGTATCTTAGTTCTTGTAGCCTGAAGGGGTCTCTGTTGTCTTTTGCAAATCCTGTTGCAATAAAAGTCATTGAAAGCAAGCTCCTAAGGTGGAGCACATGAAAAGCCCATCATTTTCGCTGTCCGTATTCTTAACCAAATGCTGCTTGGCTATTTCATTAAAGCTGAATCAGTCAATGCTCTGATGATCTAGCACTGAGCAACAGCCCCTCTCTATGGAACAGTCTGCTTTATTCTCTTTTGAAATTCATGGCTTTCCTACTTACATGGTCTGCAGGTCACTGACACCAATGCAAATGATATAAATATTTCTGTGAATGAAATGAGACATAACTATTCCCAAACATAGCTCAGCCTAAAATAAGCACTTTCTTCAACCAGCTCGCTCTAAAACTGGCAGTATGAGCTTACCTATAGGCTGTTCTGAACGATCCACCTCACTCGCTTGGATTCTGAGTACATCCTCTATTCATGTTTGCTTTGAACACAACAATGTTCATCATTTCCTACAGGATCACAGGATCACCTACAGGAAAAGCCCTTCTGGACAAGAGCCAAATGGATCCATCTGGTCCAGTCTCCTATCTGTCACAACAGCTGAACAGATGTCACCAGCAAACATGAGATTAAATTTAATACATACCAGTTCTAAGGACGAACAGGGATGCATCCAGGAGGTGACATGAAAAACTATACTTTAAAGATCACCCCCCCCCTTTGAAAACAAATAAATGCTTGCTGCTGACGCACAAATTTGTGTTCTGGCAGATTTGAAATATTAAATTTGCAAAGACAGTTTCTTGTTATCTTTTGTCCTTGCCTGGCATTTTCACACCACCCACTCCTGGTTTTCTCTTTTCTTCCAGTTTCTTTTGTGTTTGGTTTGCCCAAATCACTTTATGTGATCTCATTTTAAATGATTGTGAGGTCTTAATTAACCAGGAGTATTTAAAATAAGAAGAAGAGGAGGAGGAGGATTTCTCTCCTGTAAGGAGACTCAAGGTAGCTCACAAACTCCTTTCCCTTCCTCTCCCTACAACAGACATCTTGTGAGGTAGGTGGGGCTGAGAGAGCTCAGAAGAACTGTGACTAGCCCAATGTAGGAGGAATGTAGGGCCCTTTCCCCACTTACCCTTGTCAGAGGGTTGCTGCGCGTAATTCACAGCGCGCGCAATTCCTGGCGCGCCCCCCGGCTTCCCCACGACCCCGCGCGGAGTCATCAAAAAGGCACCATTTGAAAAGGCGCCAGGAATTACGCACGCTGAGGGGGCATGAGAGAGGCAGCATCGGGGCGGCTGCATTCTCGCCGGCCCTGAAGTGGGGAGTGCAGCTGGACCCCGTGCTACTTTAGGAGAGTAGCGCGGGGCTTAAGGTAAGTGGGGAAAGGGCCTAGGAGTGCGGAAACACATCTGGTGAACCAGATAAGCCTCTGCCACTCAGGTGGAGGAGCGGGGAATCAAACCCAGTTCTCTAGATTAGAATCCACTTGCTCTTAACCACTGCACCATGCTGGATTCTGAGAATTCTGTCTCATTGACTTCACATGTTAAAATAAACATAGAAAAGAGACCAGTGCTTTCAACTTTCTGCTTCTGAGTGACAAGCAAATGCAGAACTACAGTATCTCCTGCGCCGGAAGAAATGTAGGTTGGAGTTGTACACAAATTCCCTGTTTGTATGTTATTCATGAATATGAACCAAGGGAGGACTGCACTAAATAACCACCTAGAGTCTCCTACCTTCATCAGCAGTGGCGTAGTGGTTAAGAGCAGGTGCATTCTAAATCTGGAGCAACTGGGTTTGACTCCCCGCTCTGCCACTTGAGCTGTGGAGGCTTATCTGGGGAATTTGATTATCCTGTGCACTCCAACACACGCCACTTGGGTGACCTTGGGCTAGTCACAGTTCTTCTGAGCTCTCTCAGCCCCACCTACCTCACAGGGTGTTTGTTGTGAGCGGGGAAAGGGAAAGGAGATTGTAAGCCCCTTTGAGTCTCCTACAGGAGAGAAAGGGGGGATATAAATCCAAACTCCTCCTCCTCCTCCTCCTCCTCCTCCTCCTCCTCTTCTTCTTCTTCTTCTTCTTCTTCTTCTTCTTCTTCTTCTTCTTCTTCTTCTTCTTCTTCTTCAACAACTAAGAAATTTTGCTAAACAGAAACTGGAAGTGTTAAGCAGATTAAATTATTTACCAGTAGGAGTTTTCTTCACATCTGCTTATATTAGATGAAAGTCTTTGATGGTTAAGCATAATGGAACAATCCACGAGGATCTTCTTTTGAATTAATGGAAGGATGGATAGAACTATGGTTCTTTTCGGTGCTCATGTGCTTATTCATATTCCAGTCATTTGCTTGTGGAAGAGACATTTTAAACTGCTTGCACATATAATGGTTTGTGGTCATTCTGGGGACTGTAGTAGACTTAGCAATATGAACGAGTATCTCTGTACCATAGTTTGAGTTAGGGCTGTGATCACAGGCATATCACATTGGCTGTTTTGGACATAACCATCTTGCACTGTGCTCATGTATACGAATGAGAACTTGGCCTCAAGTGTCTCTCTCTGATTGGTCTCAGACATTTCAAGCACATAAACACTGGCAGCTTTGAGAGTCAGGTTTCCTTCTGATCTTAATTGAAGTAAGCAGCAGACAGTTTATGGGCTCTCCTAAGCTAACCCGCATGAGTTTATTTGGCATAGCTGATGTTTCTGACATCTTGCTGCAAGTCTAATCAAAACCAGACTTGTTCCAGTGTAGTCTAGCCTAATGAGCATCTACTGAATTGCGAAAAGACCAGGCTAAACAAAGAGCCACTAGCATGGAAACACCATTTCTTGTACTTTTTTATTAGACTGAATCAAAGTTTGCTTTGCTTCTGTTATTCTCTCTTGTTTGAAAATGCTGGGAAGCTAAGCCAATGTGTAGTAACTGCCCTCTCCCTCCCTGCTTAGGTTTTAGCCAGGAATCAGCGATCGAAATCTGTACCTGAGTTATTTGGAGAAGTCAGTGGCCCTTTCCGCACGGGCCAAAAACGGCGGCCTGGGGACGGCAAAAACGCCGTCCCCAGGCCGCCGTTCGCACAGGCGTTTATGTGCCAGTGTTTATGTGCTTGAAATGTCTGAGACCAATCAGAGAGAGACACTTGAGGCCAAGTTCTCATTCGTATACATGAGCACAGTGCAAGATGGTTATGTCCAAAACAGCCAATGTGATATGCCTGTGATCACAGCCCTAACTCATTTCAGCAGCGCCGACCTGGCTCCCCTTCCCCTCCCTCAGGGCGGCGTCAGGCCGCCCTCAAAAACACCCGTTTAAAGGGTAGTTTTTGAGTAAACAGCGTGTTCCTGGCTGTTTCCCCGTCCCTCTCCCACTTACCTCGTCACCGTCGTCGCCCTGCTGTCCTCCTAAGACCCTCCCTCGCTGTCCTCCGACCCCTGGAGGTCGGAGGGCAGCGTGGGCGGGGCTTAGGAGGACAGCAGGGTGACGACAGCAACGAGGTAAGTGGGAGAGGGATGGGGAAGAGACGGCTCCGTGCGGAGCCGCCACTCCTGCGCCGGCCTCTGCTGGGGCCGCTCGCACACTTGCGTGCGAACGGCCCCCACCCTTCCACCGGCAGAATTCTTGCCGGTGTGAGGGCGCATAGAGACCCGTGCAGAAAGGGCCAGTGATTCTTCAAATCCTTTGTTTCGAAGGCCTAATGATCTAGTATTGAGGCCTTGAAGCAGCCAAGATAGTTTGCTCCTTGGATACTTAAAAGTTCTGGAGATATTGCATAATTTGGATCAGGGCTGCGGAAGGGGAATTAACCCTTCAGCTTCTTTTAGTTTTGAAAAGGAGTGAAAAGATGAGCATTTAAAGAACAGTCCCCCATTTTAAAGCTCAAGTTTACTGAAACCAAGGCCCTTTCCTCACAAATCACCTAAAACGTTTGAAAACCATTTTCAATACCTCCCTTTACCACAATGTTTGTCCGCACTCATCCCCTTGAAATGATTCATGGCTGCCATTAAGTGCCCCCCCTTGAGTTATTTTGTTTAATCTTTGCTTCAATGCTTTATGCTGCAATTCTCTCTATCTCATATACTTGTCGCTTCGAAGATTTTACTGCCCCCCCCATGATGAAAATAAATGGGGAGGGGGAGACAGAGTGAGCTCAGCAACATGATAAAATGGCACCAAGGAGGAAGTTTGGGGATTGCACAGAGGTGTGGAAAACTTAGTAAATAGATTGTTCAGCGAGTCAAGACGTTTTGAAAATGTTTCAAACCAAAGAATCCTTTTAAAAGGGGATTGAGGCTGAATAAAATATATTCAGGACATAAGGGGGAAAACAATGCAGAACTCCATGGAGGAAACATTTAATTTCCTGCCTCAAAATATTTTGAAAGGTTTGTGTGGAAAAAGGTTTGTGTGGCCCGAGTAAGGATTGAAAGGTCACATCATCTCTCCCCACCCCACAGGGGTGTGCCAATATGTAATTTCCTTGAAGCCTAAGGTCCAAAATGAGTTTTGTGGCATGAGGGTTCTATCTTTTGGGGGGGAGGGCATATTCTGTAAAGTGCAATTTACACTGCAAGATCCTCATCCCCAACTGGCTAAATATACGTAACTATGGGCGCTTCCGCACGGAGGCGGAAGGGGATGGGTCGGCGCATCCCACGCCGACCCGACACCGCTGGGACCGTTCGCACGAACGGTCCCAGAAACGGCCAGGACGATGGCACCGCAGAGCGCCGTCGCCCAGCCGACCCGGCGTGTCCCCGGCAGTCCGGCACGTTGCCGAGGCCTGGAGACACGCCCCCCGGCCCTGCGCGACTGCTCCAGCGTCGCAGGCCAGGGGGGCGTGTCCCCAGGCCTCGGCGACACGCCGGATGGCTGGGGACCAGGTAAGTGCAGTTTGGGAGGGGGGGAAGGCGCCTTGGAGCTGCTGCCGTTCGCACGGCAGCGGCTCCAAGCCGCCGTTTCCCAAAAACCTCGCTGGGGAAGTGAGGTTGGGAAACGGCGGCTTCGCACTGATCGGGCGGCGCGAGGACGGCGCGGCTGCGAAGCAGATGCGCCCCCTGTGCGAATGGCTCCCTGGGGACGGCGTTTTTGCTGTCCCCAGGCCGCCATATTCCGCCCTTGCGGAAGGGGCCTCAGTTTGTTGGAGGGCAGCCATATTAAGGCACAGGAAGATAGATGAAAATGACAGCTTCCCATCAGCCTGCAAAAGATAAATTGAACATTTGCACATAAAGGGCAAACTACTAGGTTACTAGCTAGCTAGGTTGTTAGCTGATGGTTAGCAATTGACAGGAGATGTGTGGGAAGGCACATGTGGGGTCTCAGACATTGCAGCATGACATCATAATCTAGGAAATTCAGAAGGGATATCACATTACTTTAGGAATTGCCAGAAACCATAGAGTTTCTGATGATTCCCAGAACAACATGATAGCAGTTCCAGGTTACCACCAGAGGCTGTGTTATGCCCTGCTCAAGGCCAGCAAATCTTTTTCTTCTGCACCTTGAAGAAATAGCAATGGGAAGAGAGGGTTGCTGACAGGAGACCTGGCAACCCAGGGTCTGGGGTACATGGACCTTACTCATTTTCCCGGCAGCCACACAGCAGCCACAGGGACTGGCATTTAAAAGGTCAACAAGGGCCAATGTAACTGAGGAGTCAGAGAGAATGTTGTATTGCAATGAATTAGCAGAACAAGTAATAGGGCAGAGATGTGAGTGAGAACTTTACCGGATAACAAATGAATTTACACTAAACAGAGGAACAGCAAACCCTATCTTTCAAGTGCTCAGTCTGGGTGTCTGGGTAGTCTATATGTGAACAGGAGGACTCCTCTTTTGCTGGAAGAAGAAGCAGAGAGATATTTCCAGAAGCTCATATGATTCTAGTCATGTGACTTCAACAGAACTCTTGTTTGAATGAATGAATCAGGCACTTGTAAAATCTTAACAGGGAACATAGCTGCCTTCTTCCCTGCACCACTTTCCTGAGCTGAAATTGGAGAGCTATTTGCCCTGTTTTGCTGCTACATGTTCACAGAATACAAAAAGGAAATTCTAGGAAAGGACTGTGAACCAATACAACTAGGCATACTTATTCATGGGGATAATTCTGTAATATCTTTTGATTTTCAGCCCATTGCTTTTTACAGAGTGCTGGTTCCTGGTTCAGAGATTTCAGTTCCTGCTGGTTCCTGGTTCAGATATGTGAACAGTTTCCCAGCTGTTCATATATCAAAAGATATCTGGAAATCCCGTTGAAATGACCTGCATATGCCTGTTGTATGTCAGGGCATCATTGTATGCTGGTCTGTAGCAATGTAACTCCTTTCAACAGCTGGGCTGCTAATGGATTAAAGATCATTCATTCCAAGGCATCTTGAATGGATCTTCAGCTTTATACGCTGACTATTACCAACGAGCATCTCAACTGATACGACCCAGAAAGTTTCCAAGTCATTTGGCTTTTTCATGTAGGATGTAGTGACAGCTTTTTATGTTGCTTCAGTGAATCCTTCCTTTGTTTTGGATCTGCATATGCTGGAAGAGTTGTTGTAGCCGTAAAAAAAAAGAAACTTGCTTGCAGTCTGAATTATGTCCAGTTTCATGGTTGTCATTGCAGCTTTCTAAGTAAACAAAAAATGAAGTTCGAAAAAAAGGACTATTTCACTTGCTATTAACACATTCCAGAGAAGATTGTCCTATCAGTCTATTGCAGGTGACACACGAAGATAGATAGATAGATAGATAGATAGATAGATAGATAGATAGATAGATAGATAGATAGATAGATAGATAGATAGATAGATAGATAGATAGATAGATAGATAGATAGATAGATAGATAGATAGATAGATAGATAGATACATAGATAGAGAGAGAGAGAGAGAGAGAGAGAGACAGATAGACAGACAGACAGACACACACACACACACACACACACACACACACAGAGAGTTGTGTAACATTTCTCAATATGTGATCAAATCAGAGATCAGGATAGTTCCCTGTTTTACTCCTAAAGCAAAAGAAAGACTTCATTGAAGGGGGGGGGGGGGAGCATTTGGCATGCAGTGCTTCAGCCTGATAGAGTAGAATTTAAATTGAATCTCTTTTCTATGACCATGGAGCATTGACATCGTAATGACCAGATATGCAAGCGGTTGCTTTGCATTTGAAAGGCAATGCCTGATGTAGCTTAATTAATCAGAAGCACACTCCCTGTTGCACTTTTCAGTTCTGTGAATACCTGGGGTCTATAGGGAGACTCTATTATGTACTGTAAGCTATATGGCGAGCATTTCTCCAGCTGGACCCTAAAGTTTGCGTCATGCTGGCCTGCTAACTGTAGAAGGTTTGTTTTTCAGAAACTGTGTCCCAGTCATGAGGGAAGCGTGGCGCTCGCAGGATTAAGCATCTGGTCCTTGAAAGGGCAGATGGTCAGACTGGTTTTCAGCTGCCTTTATCCATTTGTATGCAATCATCAGACTCTGCCCCTCCATGCCCTCCCCTCACCCCAGATGACAACGAGAGTTCCCTCGGATCAAAATAAAGAGTATTGCAATGGTAAATTAAAAAAATGGTCACAGAGAATTGGTTTTGTACATGATACTGCACAAGAGTTGCCACCAAGATTTGTCTTTAAGTGTGAAATAAAAATGGAGGGTTTTGCTTGGCCTTGTAGTAGTAACAAACTAGTGGGACGGGTCAATATATTCAGTCTTAATGGGCTACAAATAGAAAGATAAAGAACAGATTTTTATGGCATAAAATATCATATGCAGTGCATGGCAGGGATATGCATGAATTTATTAACTAGCAGATAAAATTACATTTTATTTTTGTTATTATTGTTATAACAGAAAAGCTAAAATGAATTCATATTAATGTATGTTGTTCTGGTACCTGACTGTCTAGATCAGGGGTCTGCAACCTGCGGCTCCGGAGCCGCATGCGGCTCTTTCAGCCTTATACTGCAGCTCCACATGGCCTGGAGGTCGGAGAGTAGCATGGGCGTGTCCCTCCAGAGCAGTGCTGGAAGGAAAGGTGAGCGGAGCCGCCTCTCCGGCTCGGTAGATCTTCGGGCCATGGAAAACGGGTCCAAATGGCTCTTTGGGTGGTAAAGGTTGCCGACCCCTGGTCTAGATGAGAGATTTAATGTTGGATGATGGTTTTGTCTGACACACCTGAGGAAAGTGAAATGAATTCTTATAAGGTTAGTGAATGTTTCAGTTTGAAGCAAAGTACACATTTATACAGGCGAAAAGTCCCAAGATTGTCATTAGATTTTGACGATAGAAAAAATCCATGAGAATTTCTGGAGTTCTCCTCCGATGAAACATCAGAAGAGTTTTGAGGGAACATTTTTCAGGGGGGTTGTCACATATTGTTAAGTTACACAGCACACACAAATCAAATGCACACTTGGAAGAAAGAAAGTGGAAGAAATAATGATACAAAACAACTGAAATGAAAAACATACAAAATGTAATATTCCTACAACATGTGACATGAAAGCAGATGGTGTGAACACATTTGATTTCTGGTACCCTGTGCATATTTACTTGGAAGTAAGCTCTATTGAGACTCAGTGGGACTTACTTTTGAGTAACAATGCATAGCATTGGGACAGGCAAGATGGCAGCTTAGAAGGAGCTTGCAATAATACTAAATTCAAACAACTCAACAATTGCAGTTGCAGTCATTGAAGAAGAAGAAGAGTTTGGATTTATATCCCCCCTTTCTCTCCTATAGGAGACTCAAAGGGGCTTACAATCTCCTTGCCCTTCCCCCCTCACAACAAACACCCTGTGAAGTGGGTGGGGCTGAGAGAGCTCTGAGAAGCTGTGACTAGTCCAAGGTCACCCAGCTGGCGTGTGTGGGAGTGGACAGGCTAATCTGAATTCCCCAGATAAGCCTCCACAGCTCAAGCGGCAGAGCTGGGAATCAAACCCGGTTCCTCCAGATAAGAGTGCACCTGCTCTTAGCCACTACGCCACTGCTGCTCCAAATTGTTTTGCTAATTGCAGGGACACTGATTTGGTCCCTCAAAACAACACAGCAGCCACTTTGAAGTGTTGTCCTTTTTTTAGAAAGACCTCTAGATAATGTTGTTTGCTGAAATAGTTTTCATTTTTAAACCGATGCCAATTAAAATATTTCCAAAACAACAGAGCAAGGTTATATTTCAGAAATGCATCAATCACACTTTAGAAATCAATGAATTACAATACAAATATACATATTGTGCCATATTCTTTCTATTTCTCTTTAAGCAAAAAAAAAAAAAGCCTCTCTTGCACTTGTGAAATAGTGCTATATGCAGCATAATTTAGAGAGAGCAAATGGAATTCCTGCTGCTTGCCAGAACATAAATCATGAATTTTGGTTTCATTTATACTGTGCCTTTTGTAAAAAACCAACGTATCTTGCCAAAAATAATTAAAAGAGGGGAGGGCAGAAACCTGAGGAGGAAAATTAAAATACTCTATGTTTCCATTTATTTCTTGCCAGACCTTTTCAGCTACAGGACCCTGTAAAGGCCAAATGGTTTGAAACTTATTAGAATTGTCACGGCAATCAAGGAGAACTGTGTCTGAGCGACAGATATAGATCTACGCTACATCACTCTTGTGCAATGACAGGGTACATGTTAAAATCAGTTTTTCTCCCTTTCACTTCATTCTTTGAAGGCAACATCTGCTCATAATGATGTGGCACCCTGCAGACTCATGTTGCCAAAATGGATTTTTAAACTCTACTTCTTTGTCGCTTGAGATTGTAACGCTATTTTAACGTGTTCAAATGTGCCTCTCTCAGGAGGGCACATTCTTTAAATTTATAGAGATAGTATTTTAGCTGAATGTAAGATCACATCAATGAACCAGCATAGTGTAATGGTTAAGATACCAGACTAGGATTTGGGAAACTAGGTTCCAATCCCCACTCGCTGGAAACTTGCTCTGTGACCTTGGGCCAATCACACTCACAGTCTCAACCCTGGCATATATTGGGATGGGAGACCTCCAAATAATACCAGGGTTGTGATGTGGAGGCAGGCAGCTGCCAACCACCTCTCAACATCTCTTTCTTTGAAAACTCCACCGTGGGTTGCTGCAAGGCAGCTGTGACTTGATGGCAAAAAACAAAACAAAAATCACATTAGCCAGACTGAAACACATCTGGGATATCCTGCTGATTTCAGTGGAAGAATATGCTTGGCTTCTCCCATTTAAATTGATGATACGTGAACGTTCTTAAATTTCCAGATTCATAATTTCTTTATACAATTGGATTGGGTGTTGGATCCCATGCCAATCAATGCCATGATGCTGAACTAAATGCCATGACGTGGATCCAACCAGCTTTTCCGGGTAGGAGAAAGGTCCCCTTTGACCATCAAAAATGCTCTGCTGCTGCAGATCGTAGGACCTGCATAGACAAAGACCGTGTGGGATGGGGCTGTAATAACCAGAACCTTTATTGGCATAACAACATTATATACACAGATCCACTTAACCAAGTAGAGGGAAGCTAAAATAAATGTACAGGTAGAGAAGGCTGATGTTCAGGATTTGCTCCTAAAGCGCTGTTTTATATACAAATCCAAAAATTTGGTGACTGCATCGTTTGCATCACTACTGGAGCTGTCCAACAGTAAGGTAATCTTTTGCAAGTCAGATGCATACTCTTTTTTGAGTAGCAGAGGTGACAGGTGTTTGACTCTGGGTCCTGTGTAAAGTGGACAATAAAGTAAAATATGGTCTATAGAGTCAAGAGTGTTTGTTTCTTGGCATATTGTATTGTCGAAGGCTTTCACGGCTGGATTCAAGTGGTTCTGGTGGGTTTTCCAGGCTGTGTGGCCGTGGTCTGGTGGATCTTTTCCTAACGTTTTGCCTGCCTCTGTGGCTGGCTTCTTCAGAGGTGTATCACAGAGGGAAGTCTGTTACACACTGTGTCAGTAAGAAGGGAATGTTTTAGTGGGGTATAAATTGTCATGGAACCAATCAGTAAGTGTAATCAGTAACCAATTATTTCGAAAACGTCATGCAAGTACTGGGCGTTTAGAAGAGAAATCATATTTCATTTGAGAACTACACGGAGGGATCTCCTAGTTGCGCTGAAGCCAAAGACACGGGCTCCTTCTATTCTCACACCACGTAGACACGTGATTATTTGATTTGCTCACCTGGAACACCTACAGTTGATTCTTGAATGAATTTATATACATATGAATGAATATAAAAAGACTATTCATGCAGTTGATTTATGAATGAACTTTGAGAATGAAGACAATTGATGCTATTATTTTATGAATGAACTTTTGGACTTATGAATGAACTATAGATTATTAACTAAGCAAACCCTGATCTAAAGAACCTCTGTTCATAATAATGGTCAATAATGGGGGAAAAATTATTTCGAAAGGTTTAGATAAGATAAAAGACATTTACTCCAGTGCTTGGCTCAGGGTTCATGGAGAGGGAGAGACAGGCGGATTCTGCATGGGTTAAAAACAGTGGTGTGAAAATGGTGTAAACCCTTGTACACCGTTTTAAACCACTGTTTTCACACCGTTGTTTTTGACCCATGTGGAATCCGCCAGATAGTGGTTCAGCAGATACGTTACTGATGTGGGATTTACCATTTGGCAAAGTTACCCAGATCTGCATTGCTAAACTGTTTTCCCAGTGATTCCTTTAATCATATTGTTTGATGCACCATCTTGTGGAAGGCTTTGAGTCTATATGAAGAATTACTTCAGCTGACTTGAGCTAGTCTATTCTCTGGTTATGTCACAATCCATGGACACTCTGGCATACAGACATTGCTGCAGGCAAAGGGGGAATACTGGTGAATACTATACCTGTCCCCCACTGAAGTAGGCAGCACTGCCAATTAACTAGATGAAAATGGTGTTTTCTTTGCATTCGTGCGGGTGGGGAAGGGTGCTATACAACAAAGGCTGGATTTCCTCCACAGCTGGATGGGAGACATCTTATCCTCTCTCAGTAATCTGTGCTGCCATGAGCAACATACCACAGAGGTCGAATCCCCACTACCATCTTAGCCAGGTTTCAGAACACAAAACCAGGTTTGCGTGGCAGATTCCGTTTCTGGTGCTCGTTCTCCCTGTTAATCTGCGTTCCGGCAGGACCTGGTTGCAAGTGGCATAGACCCCATTAACACGGTTCAGAGCTGATCCGAGGGAAGGGATGAGGGTTGAAACCCTGACTCGTTTCCCGCCCTGGAGTGTGACGCAGAATTTGGGCAACCAATCAGCACTGCAATGCACACGCAGCCTTTCCTTGGTTTCATTTCCGCTTTTGCGATTGGCCAGCAGAAGGGGATGCAAACATTAAACAGTCAAACGCGTAACTTTGAATCGTTCATCATTTACACAGGTAATGATTAAGTGTTTGCACAGTTAAACAGTTAAATGTTAAACTTTTACACACTGTTTTTTTTAATCACACCCCTACAATGTACGTTTCTGCAGTGGGAAAAGGTCCCGCCCCATCAAGGCACGCCAGCCAATCAGGGGAGACCAGCGAAGAGAGCTAGCCTGGTAGTGGGGATTGCTAAGAGTTCTGCAACCGGGTGTATCTGCTGTGTGCTCACTGCAGTGGGGAGGGAGAAACTTCGATGAAGAGGACACAGTTTCACAATGAACAGGTTTGGATCTGCGTGCAAATTTCAAGTGGGGATTCGACCTGAGTTTAGAGCTCCAGTCTGTGGCTCCATTCATTCAAAACAAACACACATTGGTGAAAATCACTTGAACTGATACAGATGTGTGGAACATGTGAAAAGGGAACTAAGGGAGATCTCCCAGAACAAAACAATTTCAGAGTTGGCTGAATGGCTGAGTAGTAAATCTACAAACTGTGCCTCCACCTGGTCCCATTTCCTGTATGTCCACCATGTTCCAACTAAGTATGGTGTCCACCTGATAGCTTATTTATTCATTAATTGTGTATAATTTCTACACATGTTTCCATGATGTCTGCTTGGTTGGGCTGCTAAATGCAAACTTATGTGCAAGCTTCTATCAAGCTACCTTTTTTCTTGGGTTATCTTGCCAAAATCTCCCTCTGCCAGCTCTGTCTGAAATGTTGCAGGAAGCATCCTTTAGGGATGTCCTTGCAAGTTTCTGTCAGGTGGACTGATGGAAAGTGAAAGAGATATGCTTTCTAGTTAAATGAAATGAAAAACAACAGCGCTGTACTGAACAACTAAAACAAATAGTTTTACTAACAAATCTAACAAAACGGGATCAAGGCCTTTAATAAGAGAGAGAACCAAAAATAAAACTTGTGTTGTGTATGCATGTGTGCACGTTCCTAATTGTTAATGATCTCAGTTGTTCCACAAGCACGAAGTGCATATTGAGGAACTACCAAGGGATCCAAAGAATGCAATGTAGAAAATTGAAGCAGAAATCTCCAAACTTTCTAGCTGTAGATACATTTGAAAAAATAATAATGCATGGAAGATCACCTGTGACTTCAGAAGATGGCTTCTCAATTCTATGCTTCTAATGATCCAACTTCATGTTCATCAGTGGTGGCATCCAAAAATTTTAATAACAGGTTCCGATGGTGGTGGGATTCAAACAGTGGCGCCGCCGCACACACGCACCTCCAGTCCCTATTGGGCAGGGAGGTTGCTTTAGTAACCCCTTCTTGGCACTCAATAAAAAATAGTAACCACTTCTAGAGAAGTGGTGAGAACTGGCTGGATCCCACCTCTGATGTTCATGTTCTTCTTGCTTCCATGTCGCTGTCAACCTCATTTGCTCACTGACTTGGAGTCAGAATCAAGTGTGTATTCCAGAGGCGAAGCAAGGGGGAAAAGCACCCAATGCACTGGTGCATTCTCCCCCACCCCGCCATGCCCTGGAACGCCCCCACCCCGCCCTGTCCTTGTCGCACCCCCACAGGGGCATGCGCCTGGTGCATCACGCCCCCCTGTCCCCTTGGAGCTATGCCTCTGGTGTACTCAGATCATGTGGTTTTAAGTAAAGTTTTGGAAAAATCAGTTGTATTGATTTCAAGTACAGTAATATAAATGTTTGCATGATCCCATCATGAATCACTTTTCAAATAAGCAAATGAGTTCCAAGAAGGAACTTTTGAAAATGATTTCACATGAAGCCTACAAAATATCTGACAAAGCAAAGGGCTTTTCAGAACCTCCAGAATCAAATAATTGGTTTTGTTTACATCAAATGCAGTCATTCATGAACCAAGATAAGCTAGAAACCAGTTTTTTAAAATGATAGGTATAGAAAACTTTGGAGAGGAACAACTGGACATCTGAGATATGGAAAGTTAAAATTTCCATCTACACTTTTACTGGAAACACATCTCAGAAATGTTCTCTTGACACCATTAATGAATCAGCACGTTGTTCCCAGAGAGAACTAAGATAGCAGGAATGAAACGTGTTCTGTATAACACAGTGATTACTTTGGTGTTTTTCTCCACAGGGGATATGTGATTAATTCTGCAGGAGATCTGCTCTACAAGAGCTATTAAATGTTTTACATTTCAATCACCTATGTAAGAAATTTACCAGGAAAGCAGCTGTGTCGCATTTATGAGGTTGAATTAGCAGACAATGGTTGTCAGAGACAACATTTTTATGGAGCAATAATTGAAACTATTGAATGCCATGCAGTGTCTGAAACTTGTTTGGTGTTCAGAAAATCATCATTGACTTCTAGGGGAAGACCAACTTAACTTGTTCTCCACCCTTACCTACATTTGATTCTCCAGTAAGCCTGAATTTTGTAAGGTAAAGATTCGGCCATAAAAAGAGAACTGTGAACATGCTCTTACCACCATCTGCCCAGCTGACAAAATTGAATCAAATGTATGACCAGCAGAATCAATAATATTTTGGGACATCCCCCTGGTGACCATGGCAGCCATGAAGTCGCAAACTGCATGTGACCAGGGAATTTTAGAATGGATGCATGAAAAAAGCCACCTTTTATAGCATGTCAGACCATTTGTACCTGATTTTACTTGCAGTCACATGGAACATCTGGCCCAGTTCAGCTCTGGAACATGGGATGGGACAATGGGTTTCAGCTTTCCTTTCCTCGCTCTTTTCCCAAACCAAAATGGCCATGGGGGGACCTGTTTGCTCTGTTGTGGTGTTCCCCATTTACTGACAGCAACATGTGACACATCATAGTTGAGCAAACAGCCTTTCCTTCATCTGGCCATTTCAGCTCAGGAAAATGGTGCAGGATGAAAGGCTGAAGCCTCACCTCCCACTACTCAGTACTCCCAAACTAAATTAGGTCCTGGAGCAATTTGGAACTTTAGTTTCTCCATGTTATTGGTGACTGCACATCAGGACAAGGGACCACACAACCTGACATGTCATACGCATTGTCTAGTTTGGCCTTAAGGTCTTGGAGTCCTCAATACCAAGCATACCTTTGTCAGTTTGAGAGGGGAGAAGTGGTCCGAAGGTGCAAAAGGACACACAGAAAATCCACTGTGTAAGTAAAAATTGGCCACAGCTGTTTTATTGGTGTGCTGGCAAAAGGAAACAGGCTCGCTCCCCCCACCCCCAGGCCTCTTATGGAGGCTCTCACCAACCGATCAGTCCCCATGCACAACCCGCCAGACTGTGACAGATGAAATGCAAATAACAACAACAGTCACCATAATCAGAATGCCAACAACTAAAAACTCAGACCTGCTGGGGAGGGAGGGCGGGAGAAGCTGTCGGTGCTCGGGCGAGAAGAGGTGTGGGATGGCCCGGCCTGCCCCTCCTTCAGGCACATCACTTACTCATGCTGACAGCTGGGAGGCCCAGCCCCATTCTGGGCTGGATGCCAGCGCTGAGCCTGCCCCTCTCCCTGCCCCAACCCCGGGCAGCAATGGCGGCCAAGGTAAATCTCAGCCGCTCTTTAACATTGTTTATCAAGAACCTCCAATCGGTTAGCTTTCTTTGCTTTTAAAATGTGTGAGTTTCCTTCCTATGAAACAATCCCCCTTCATGACAAAGAACATGATTTCAGCTTGGGGAATCTCCTTTGGCTTTTTGCAGACCGTTCAGATAAGGTCATTTGCAGCATATATTGAATATCAGAGAGGCACTCAAATGGTTAAGACGAAGGCAGAACATAGCAGCTTGTTTATTCCAGTGGGCTGTCTCTTTCCTTACAACAGTTTCTTTATTTCTTTAGCAATGACGTTAGCTCCAGGCTTTGCCAAAAGCAGACATTTGTTTCCCATTAACTGCACATATTCCCTCTTTATAGCTTATTATGTCTTGAAATTCAGTGCTGGGCACAGTTCTGCTTTGTGCAAGGCATATTTAGATAAGGATAAGAAACTTCATATGCAAAACTTACTAGGCCATTTTCCTGCTTTTATCTCTTTTTATCTTATGCCCTGAACAGTTAGGGCTTTGACTCTCCCAGAGATGGGTCCTAAAACAAGAAGGGCTGAAAAAATATCATGAGAATGGGTGGCAGTGTGTCTTTAGTACCCCTGCAACAGTCTCCCTCCATAATAGCTCTCTCTCTCTGTGTGTGTTTGTATTGTGGGGAAAAGAACAGCCCTCAGCTCAGCTACAATGGCTTTAAGATCCAACCCACCTGGATTTTAGCAAGGGAATATAGAAATGCTCCAAAGAAGACCTGTTTCAAGACCCCAGACCAGAAGGAAGGAAGAACTGTTTTATTCATTCCCGTTTATTAATTTATTTTCATGTCTGAAGGACTCTCTTCATTCAATAGATTGTGTGTTCCTGTATTGCTAGGGGTTGGACTTGATGGCCCTTGGGGTCTCTTCCAACTCTATGATTCTATGATCACAAAAACAGTTTTACGTGAAACTATCCATCAAACCTGAATACAAGAGGCTGTCATTTTATTTCCTTTTAGAACCAAGGTTATTACATTATGAGTGACACCTGGTCTGCTCTTCCGCATCCATTCATCTACCCCATGTCCTGAGAATCCCAATTGACACGTATATTTTGACCTCCTCTGTTGCTGTATCCTGCCTTGCCTTCTCCCACAGCCACAGCAAATTCCTCACCCTCATCCCTAGAAGTCTTCTCATTCACCACTCACTCATCCCTTTTTGCCACATTCTGTTCACAGCTCCACTGTTGAGACATCTGGCTGTACTTTTTCCTCTCCTCACTGTTATTTCTAGTCTTCCTCCTCTTCCATAGCCCCACTTTCATCTTCCAATGTTCATCTTCTTCTTCCTGCCCTTAAACATGACTCATAAGCCAGGGCTGACACGGCTGATATTGGGGTAGGCACTGCTGGGTCATTTTCAAGACCCAAGAGCTTTGGGAGGACTCACTGGCAATCTCTGAGCCTCTTGAGCTGTGTTGTGGTAGCAGGATTGGGCCACCTGCAGTGAATGGTTTCCCTCTGAGTCTGCCTTGGTAAGTACATTTAGATGGCAGCTAGCAGGTGGAGGATCTCTCTCTCTCTCTCTCTGGTGGTGGCTGCCACTGCCAATGGTTATTCTTGCTGCTCATTTATTGGGTGAGTAACCAGTAAAAGGTGGTCCTGAGGAGCAAAACCGCCACTATTATTTTGCCTCTGTCTGAACAAGGAGGGGGGAAAACAGAGAGGAGGAGGAAGAGGGAGGAACTGTGGGTCAGTGGTACAGTATCTGCTTGGCATCCAGAAGGCCCCAGGTTTGATCCCTGGCATCTCCAATTGCAAGAATTAGAAAGGAGGTCATGGGAAAGTCCTGAAGCTCAGTTCACTGAGAGTTTTTGCCAGTCAGAGGAGACAATAATGACCTTGACAAGGCATTGGCTTGACTCAGTATGAGACAGTTTTATGTTAGGTGATGACAAGACCACTGCAGTTAGAGGTAAGGAGCCACCAGAGGGTGTCCTTGCCAGGTCCCCCAAAACTTGGAGTCAACCCTGGGGCTGATATGGTGTGGAAGGAAGGTCATCTTATAAGTGTCTTAGCTATAAACAATTAATGTTTTAACAATAAATGTATGCACATGATTAGCAAAATCACATGAAAGTCTGAATTAAGAGACCATGCCCTTGCTGAGATGCTGGGCACGGCTAATCCCAAGTCCCATGCTGCATTTCTGTGGCAACACAGTCATTCTACAAGGGTTTGTTGAGGTGTATATTTCACTCATTCTGGTTACAACAATTACTTAGGCAACAGCTTGAGGGCTATTTAATGTGTTGCCAACCATCAGGGAACTCTGTGATGAAGCAGTGGCTCCATATAGCAATCCTAGTTCCTAAAGTAAACTGATCAAGAGTTGTCTGGAATTTGGAATCAACTGGCTATTGAGGATTTTTTGGGCAGCGTGGCCATGGTCTGGTAGTTTTTGCTCCTAGGGTTTTGCCCACATCCATGGCTGGCATCTTTGGCTTGCCTCTTCAGAGGCATGTCACAGTGAGATATGTACCACAGAGAGAAACACATATCACTGTGACATGCCTCTGAAGATGCCAGCCATAGATGCGGATGAAACAATAGGAGCAAAAACTACCAGACCATGGCTACACAGCCCAGAAAACCCACAACAGCCAGTAAACTTACTATCTCTGGTTCACTACCATGTTTCCCTGAAAATAAGACAGTGTCTTATATTAATTTTTGCTCCCAAAGATGCGCTATGTCTTATTTTCGGGGATGACTTATTTTTCCGCTCCACAGCTGCATGCTCTGGTGTTCTGTTCGACGGGCATGCTTCCAAACAAAAACTTTGCTACGTCTTACTTTCGTGGGATGCTTTATATTTAGCACTTCAGCAAAACCTCTACTACGTCTAATTTTCAGGGGATGTCTTATTTTGGGGGAAACAGGGTAGTATAGTGATCACATATGCTAGCACCACACATTTCTAATAGTCACTTGTATGGGAGTGGGGATCTATTAGATTTGATTTTACAAAATTTATATCTTTCCTTTTTACCCAAGGAGACTAACAGATTAAAACAATAGTAAAATCACATTTAAAAACCGTTAAAACTGATAAAAAGAACAACATATTATTAAAACAATTAAAACTAGTATTCAAAAGCAAAGGCATCAACTCTTAAAACATTGGGCTCACTGATCACTGAAGGAACACCAAACAAACAAGTCTTTACCCATTTATTTGTGCACATGACTGTTATGATCTTAATTGGGCAACAGAAAAGCAGAAACTGAGGAAAATCACAACTTGACATGTGACATAGGGTAGGGAGTCTGGACCCAGAAGAAGAAGAAGAAGAAGAAGAAGAAGAAGAAGAAGAAGAAGAAGAAGAAGAAGAAGAAGAAGAAGAAGAAGAAGAAGAAGAAGAAGAGTTTGGATTTATATCCCCCCTTTCTCTCCTGTAGGAGACTCAAAGGGGCTTACAATCTCCTTGCCCTTTCCCCCCTCACAACAAACACCCTGTGAGGTGGGTGGGGCTGAGAGAGCTCAGAAGAGCTGTGACTAGCCCAAGGTTACCCAGCTGGCGTGTGTGGGAGTATACAGGCTAATCTGAATTCCCCAGATAAGCCTCCACATCTCAGGCGGCAGAGCGGGGAATCAAACCTGGTTCCTTTAGATTAGATACACGAGCTCTTAACCTCCTACGCCACTGCTGTGTGTGAAGAGTAGCTTTTCCATGGTACTGAGCTGGGCTTGTAGGCCTGGAAAATGTGAGCACACTTGATATAGTTAAGCTCTGAAGACAAGATAATAGCAGGAAGATCAATTAGTTCAATAAGGAATGCCTTGCTCGAGAAGTCAGTACATGAGGTCAGTTTCTTCAGGCAAGGTTGGAGAAGGCTAATGAAAGGAAGAGCTCATGTACTGCTGAATCTGCTGTATCTGCAGGGGATCTGTTGGGGATCTGCTGAAATGCAGATTCTTGATTATAAGAGATGAGTGTCCCAATATGAGCCTCAAGGTTGTAGAGAAAAAGGCACATGCAGCATCTTGACAAATACTTGTAAGGACTGAACGGTGGGATATAAATTTTGTAAATAAGTAAATACTTGCAACTTAGAACAAGCACGGAGGGATGTTAATATGGTCATAAGTATCCTGTGGCTTTTGGAAGAGGCATTGCTCAGAGCAAAGGCAAACTGGCTGTAGGCCAACCTTCTGAAACTCAGGGAGAGCACAAGATGTAGAAAATGTGTTGATTGGAGCTGGTGATATTTTTTATTCAAGCATGAATAACCCATAGCAAGGAGACCCAAGTGACCTTCTCAACCAAACATAATCAAACCCGGAGATGTTTACCTAAGGAAGAAATAGCTACAGGGAACAATAGCTCAGATTTCATTATTTTAACTACTAGGGCATGACAAAGAGACCTCCTGCATACACACCTATTTAAATATGTATCTCAGTAGTACTCACCTTGTAAAGGAAGCTATGGGATGATTGGCTTATACATCTCTCTTTGCAGGCAAGATGCAAGAGTTTCCCTTACTACATCAAAAAGAAAAAAAGAGGAAACAGTGAGGATTTGAAAATCTTGCATTATTTCTTAATTCTGTAATTCGAGTCCCAGTGCCTTGTTCTTTGTTTGTTTTATGCTATTTGATTGAATTGCTTATATCCTGTAATCTGCCCTGAATCTCAGAAAAGGGAACCATTAAAAATACATTGTGCACAAGAATAATAAAATGATACTTTCCTAGTCCATCCAATTTTCAATGAAATATACTTCTTGGGGAAGCTGCATGGTTACTTCTTGGGGAAGATACAGTCTTCTAGATTATGTTCTGATAGGATGCAGTACTAGAACTTGGCTAAAGCTCCACAGATGTGGCTTTCAACAGAGTCTAGATGAGTTCCATGGAAGAAAAGCAGTAAGTAGTTTGTTGGAAGGATGTCTGCAGGCAAATAGCTTACTTTACCTGATGCATAACCAAAATGGCAGCTGAACTAATTTGGGGAGGTCCGCAGAACTTTTTGTCATTTGTATTGTACAGAAACAAATTTACATAGTTTCTATGACAATATTTTTTTCAGCTGTAGTCCTCTGGAGGGAACAGCCAGAAAGGAAGCACTGAATCGATTGTTAGAGCAATAGGGATAAACAGTAGGGATTTTAGGCTCCAAAGAAAGGCAGAGCTAACTTAATTAAACATGTAGGAATATTTTCTTCTGTCCTGCATTGTGATTTGATCTGAAACAAACAAGCAAGCAAACAAATAAACAAAACAGATTTTCTTTCCTCTACCTTACAGAAATGTTCCTTGCTTAGAACAATATACCGGTACACAACTTCTGTTGTTTTAATCTATATTTATTTTTAGTAACTGCTGCTTAAGTTTTAATGGGTTTAAGTTTTATGTTGTATTGATTTGCTGTCTTGGAGAACAGCCGTGTTGTGAGCCGCCTCGAGCCCTTCGGGGATGAGGTGGCCTATAAATTTAATAAATAAATAAATAAAAAAAATGTGGAACAGACAGAATTATACAGAAACAAAGAAATGCTTGCACAGTTCTACATAGTCTTGGATTAACGATGTGCAACATCCATCACTGAGCGGAATCCCAGAGAAATCCAATCCCCATTATGTGGCTTAATAACCTCAGGGGGGTAAGTTCCTTGCTATTTCTGGACCTCTGCAGCACAAATGGTAACGATTTTCTATTTTCTCATCATAAATCAGGGAAGGAGAGAATAAACAGTTAACCATTTTAGAGCAATTGGTAGCTGCCTGGGTCAAGTAGAGAAGGGAATGTTATTTGGATGGCCATCTCTTGGAATTCCTGAAAACTCTATGGTTTATAGAGTTTCCAGAGATTCCTTGAAAGGTGTGGCATCACTTCATCCCCCAGAAGTGACGTCACACTGTTACCACCGGTTGCTGCCTAGGGTTGCTAACTCCTGGAGATTTGAGGGTGCAGCCTGGAAAGGTGGCCCTTAGGAAGGGTAGGGACCAGAATACGGTATAATGCCATACAGTCCCCCTCTCAAAGCATCCATTTTCTCCTGCGGAAGTGATATAAACACTTAAAAAGTGATATAAACACTTAAAAAAATAAGTAAGGAAGTAAATAAACAATAAGCTATCAATGTAGTTTGAAGATTTCATTTATTTATTTATTTATTTATTTATTTATTTATTTATTTATTATTACATTTTTATACCGCCCTCCCCCGGATCAGGGAGATCTCCATCTCTATTCTGGAGGTTGGCAACCCTACTGCCACGCCATGCTCCTTCCTCCCATTGGTTGCCAGGCTGGAGATGAGAGAGTGACAAGATTTAGAAAGACAAGGACAATGACAGATATGGAGCACTGAAGAAGGCATCAAAAAGCTTTAGTTACGCGACTAGCTTCTGCTTGCTGATTGTTTCTCCGCATTGGGGACAAGGCTCCTTTAAATGGACTCTGGAAGGAGATCACGTAAGAATTCAGCCACGTATCCAGAATAATAACATACTTTGAAGGATAAAAACTTTGTAAATATTAAGAAAATATTTCCATGACCATTAATTTGGATATGAACATATGAAGAGCAAGATTGTTATCTTTCACGATACGTTGGACTAAGCCGGGTGCGAATTGATTAAGCACGCAGGAAGCGACCACAGCGTTGCTTCCGAGGGAGTCTTTTTGGAATAAGAAATATAAATAAGCATTGTTCATATTGCATTTTATGTATGTTTAGAAATATAAGTGTGTTATACATTGAAGCCACTACAGCAGCATACGTGTGTCTTGTATAATTTTTTCGGTCTGTTCTTTGACAAGAATATTGCATGCCCAAGAAGAATTAATTTACTGAATTAAGAGAACTCTTGAAAGTTTATACCCTGATCTTGTTTGTCTTGAAGATGCTACTGGAGTGAAATTTTGCTCTTCTACTGCAGACTAACGCAGCATCCCATCTAAAACTCTCAGGTCTTTGTGGACGGCTGGCTCATTTTCCCCTTGTCCTTCAGCTAAGAAATAACAGTGATCTTCTGGCTAAATGAATGTACATATTTTACTAGTAATCCAATTATAGAAACAAACATGGTCTGAGTCCTTGAAGGAGCTAAGGGTAAATTAAAGGTCAGGAGACAGTATTGAATTATACTGTGTCAATAAACATAAGGGAGTCTGTAAGTGTTCTATAACCATTATACATTGTTCTTAAAAATATCTGTATATGACAAATTGCGATTCATTTTCACTGTTATTCTCTTGAGACCTTCAATTTGATTAATATAAAATCAATAATGTTGGGAAAATGGTATCTCAAATTCTTAGGACATTTATTCTAACTGCAGTTCCCTTTGTAATGGCAAGAACATGGTATGTGTATTTTTGTTCAACAACAACAACAACATATATAAGCATATAAAATAGATTTTTATTTTTAAAAGGGTACAGATTTTTATTTAAACAGATTTTAAACAGATTTAAATGGATTTTTATTTTAAAAAGAGTACAATTAAGTGATGGATGAAATAATAATGTGTTATTATATCTATAACAACTGATTATCAAGTTGTTAATAAAATGTTAATATGCTCTAAGCTTTGCAACAGGGTGCACAAATTTGCCAACTTTATAACTTCCCTAGAAACTTTGTCTAATAAGTACTCCATCTTTTGATGTTCAGATAGGCCTTCTTTGTTAGCAAGTAAAGGAGAAAGCGGATTATGTCTACGAGTCAACTAGAAAGGGCAATTCGTAAGACATGAGGGACTGAGTCAATTTGGTGCAACTCACAAGCACAAAGCCTTTGGTGATATGGAGTTTTTAATTGTCTTCCCTTGGTCACAGCTGAGGGGAAAACATTTCACCTTGCCAGAGTGAGAGCTCTGCGGTGGTTGTGTTGTGTTAGCTGCCTCAAACAATTGGCTGTTTTGGATAGACTAAGGGGTAACCCCAGAAATAAGGGAGAGCAAGATTTGTTCGCGGTGCTAATCAGGTATTGGTGTTCCTGGTTGATTAGCTTTTGCTTCAAGGCACGATAGATTTCTCTAAAAGCAAGCTTGTTAAGTGTGTCGATGAAGTATCCTAGTGCTAGGATTTTCTTTTCGCCCAAACTATTCCAGGCGTTGAATTGTGGCTCAATAAGGGCATGGAGACAGCCTTAAAGCAAATGCGAAGTCAGAACGTAAATGTTATAAGCCATACTCTTTTTTCCAGAAGATTTTGGCCAGTTTCAAGACAGAGTATGGTACTGCATAGGGAACAGAATGGGGTAAGCCCAGAATCTTATAAAGAAAATATGATTGCACTTGTTCAATTCATCTGTTCCAAGCCCCTATCCAAAATGGCACTCCTTGCAATAGGTTCCCTTGAGGAAATGGGCTACTAGATGACTGTCACAAATTTTCCTCAGCATTAATGTTTTCAGATTGTTATGCTTCTAGTTGGAGATCTGGAAAAAAAACGTTTAGCAGATTACAGCGGCACTTACGTGCTGTGCTGCTGGAATCTGGTTTTGTTTTGTTTTTCCTTGCTGACTTTGCACTATTTTCTGTTTGGACACATATGACTCAGACTTCCATTGGTGAAGCTAACAAACTAGTTTTGTTTTCTGCTTGCCACATGATGGCGGTATTTCATAAGAGTACAAAACTGAGCCTATTCTGACGCTTAAGGCATCCTCAGTTTCCCTCTTTTGATTTACAGTGCAGTTTTGTGGGTATTGATTCAGAAGTCACTCTCCATATTCAATAGGGCTTATTCCCAGATACAAATGCATACAATTGTAGCCCTAAAAATAATTTCTGCCATATTCTTGTATTAAGCGTGTATAATTTATGAGCTTCCAAACTTAAAGAAGCTCAGCAGCTATTTGTGTGTTGGCTGTCAGGTAAGCTGGCAACCTCCCATTTTTGCAGAGAGGTAGCCCAATCCAAAGTCTGAGGCAGCCAGGGATGACACTGCTGCTGCGCTGTCCCACCACCTCCAGAGGACTTTCGGGTGATTCAGGGAGGCAGAACCACCCCCCGCTGAAATCCTCCACAGGGCTAAATAGACTTGCTTCACCCTTCTGCGTGGCGTAAGTCCAGGGCACGGATTGCCGCACTCCCAGCACTAAAGACTGGGTGGAAGCTTATTAACATCGGCCCCATCCCTGGGAATAGCCATCAGCCTTCCTCTGTGGCAGCAGCCACTTCCTGGTTTTACTGCTCTGGAGCTGAGGGGTGGCCAGCTGCTGGGACCTTTGCCCTCTGTGCCAGCGAAGGTGCCTCTTATGCTGGTGAAGGGGGCAAAAGTACTGGGGTGGCCGTGGCCCAGTGTCATCTCTGTCAGCCTGTTTGCCTCTTTCCAAAGGATTACGCTGTAAGACAGACAGCAAATACAGACGATTTCTGGAGACATGGAATATTGCTATAGTTGATGGGCTGCATTTGGTTTAGTAGGGCTCAGGTTGTGTTTGATTCTGGAGTTCACCCTACTTCAGCAAATAATGTTGACTTTCCTGGATCCAGATTGTTAGATCCAGGTATACTGAAGCCCAACATAAATATGTGGTTTTAAGCCACTTTGATTGGTGGGAGAGGTGGGGTGTAACTTTTTCAAGTACCTCATTTTCTCATTGCTCATATGTTCCTTCACTTCCCTCCAACTTAGTGTTGCTAGGTACCCTGTGCAAGGTACCTCATTTCTAACCCATGGGGTAATGTCATGATGTTTACTAGGCAGATTATATAGGGTGTTTTGCAATTGCCTTCCTCAGTCTTCTACATTTTACACTTTACCCCCAGCCAGCATAGTGTAGTGGTTAAGAGCGGTGGACTCTAATCTGGAGAACTGGATTTGATTCCCCACTCCTCCACATGAGCCGCGGAATCTTATCTGGTGAACCAGATAAGATTCCCCACTCCTACACATGAAGCCTGATGGGTGACTTTGGGCCAGTCACAGTTCTACCTGCTGAGAGAACCAGGGCTTCCAGCTCTCCTGCCCTGATTGATTGTGGATTCTGTGCATAAAAATAGTCTTTTAGGGGACTTGCCCATGACTGTGATTGATTTTTGGGGATGCCCTGCTATAGACTTTGGTTAAACTGATTTTACAGATTTTCGTAGCATATTTAGCTTGATCGTGAAAAATCAGAAACCAACATTACTAGCGCAGCTGTAGCATTGTACATTTGGGTGGGATTATCACAATTGGATATGATTGTGGAGGAGAAGCATGTCTCTGGAGGTGTTTTGGAACTCCTTAAAAACTTGCATAATAAAAGTTAAATCAATAGGAATATTATGTAATTTCAGAGGCATCTTATGAGAGAATAACCAGTGGGAATCTCAGTGGATGGAGTCTTTGCGGTTGAGAGTCTTTGGGACTCTTTGTCCAGTTTTATAGTAACTAATTAAAGAACTTTATGAATTGGCCTCATACTGATAGTTTGATAAGACTACTTTCTGACTATTAATTACAGATGGGAGCAACTGGGACGAATGGGATACAATTGCTAGTGTTTGTATAATAATATTTATTGGCCTTATTTAGTGGAGGGAAGCAGCACAGCAAGCACAAATCCTATACTCTGTTCTCTTCTTTTGTTAATATCTGGTTTACAAACAGCAGAGGTCAACTTGTTTGGCTTGGTCTGTGAAGTTTTATGCTATGCAGGTGCTTATTCCCACTAATTGCTTCCCTGGGAGCAATGAAATATTAGCTCACTCAACTGAAAGAAAATAATAATACCAAGGAAAATTCCCAATGTGAAACATAACGTGGATTTTCCAGCATGCAAGTTTAAATTACACTCCCTAGGATGGGGAGAGGGGAGTTGAAGTTCTAAGCAGCCACATTTAAATTTCCTGCTTATTAGAATAGCTCTCATGTTCAAGGTATAAAGTGGCAGAGGATGGAATTCCCTTTCATCCCGCAGCAGGTACCCGACTTGCAGCCAATTCCATAAATAGCTGTGTCAGCAAATCAGGGTACGTCCTTATGGAATGGGGTAGCGTTGCATGATGGTTGCTTTAGGTGTACACATGATTGCACCCAGACAGCCAGTAGCGCAATGCAAATAATACTCTGTGCATGTTTAATCAGAAATAAGTTCCATAATGCCCAGTGGGTCTTGCAAGGTATACATTGCATTTCTACACTCCCGCTCCTCTAGCTTGATAGTTGGAATCCTTTCCACAGCCAGCAGCTCACGCAACCCCACAGCCGGCACAACAAACCCACAACCGGCTGTGGGGTTGTGGATTTGTTGACTCTGTGTAATCTATTTTAAGTCTCTGTGAAAAAGGCAAAATATCAACCAATGAATAAACAAACAAACAAATAAATAAACTAACTTGCATTGCAGTCCTAAACAGAGTTGTACCTTTCTAAGTCCATTGAAGTCAGGCGGCTTAGAAGGTGTAAGATGTTTAGAATTTCAGTGTCAAACTGTTACTATGAGGCTATCAAATACATATGTGGATGGAAAATTGTCTGTAAAACCCAACAGATTTTTATTTAACTTGAAAGGGAACATTGTTCAAAAAACGAGACTGTTAACTTGTCACCTAACAAACCCACAACCCCACAGCCGGCAGCTCACACCCATGGGTCTTGAAATGCAAAGTAGATCATTAAGCACAACTTGCGATCCAATAAACTGAATGTAGTCCACTAGTGATAAATTCAGGTGCATAACAAGTATCTGATTCTGTTGTCTCTGATAGACCACAAACTAGGAGTCTTCTTGAACCTCTGTTGGGCTGCCATACATGGCTTGTAGGCTTAATTTAGCTTGGTGGATCACAGGGTGTTCAGGCCTTGTCTAGACAATGCAAGGGAATGTTTTTTTTCTCAGTTGTTTATGAGCCACCTCCACTGTGAAGAAGAAGAGTGGAATGGTTTGGATTCATACCCCGCCTTTCTGTCCGGTGAGGAGACTCAAAGCGGCTTACAAACTCCTCCCTGTTCACTCCCCCTAGCAGACACGAGGTAGGGGGAATTGAGAGAGTTCTGAGAGTTCCATTAATATATATCTGACTGCGTAATATCTAAAACATGGTTTTCTCCATGCAAGGCTGGGGAGAGTTCTTTGGGGCTTCTGAAGGTCATCTTTAAACTTTGGTGCAATTGGTAAAGAGATAAACAAGAACCATGTGTGCCCGTCCAGAGAATTCCTTACTGTCAATGAAGCCTGCTTAGCTTGAAGGCTGACTTGCTGCAGAAAGGGCTCTGTGCCAAGAAGAGGTGATTTGATCTTTGCAGAAGGCCTGAACCATCTTCCATATGTTCAATGATTTAGACAGTTGTATTGCCCCAAGATGTGCCGGCTGAGCCTGTGAAAAAGGCTATTTTCTCGCTTTCAGTGTGGAAATTGCTGACTGACATGTTGGCCCTAGCCCAGCGTTGCCTGGAGAGACATGGCTAGATATATTATTTTTATACTCTGAAGCTGCATTTTGAGCCCAGGAAAAGTAAGTTGATCCATAGAATACTCAAGCAGAAACAGGTATGCAACTGTACCAGTTTTGGTCCACAAAAGGAATTTGGCAATACCCTATGAGTTTGCAGATTCCTTCCAAGAAAAACTAGCCATAAAAAGCCTTTGGGGTGTTGGGCTATCTAGGATGTCTTGCATTCAAGTTGTAAAAAGACAATTTACTCCCTGCATCCAAAAAGAAAAATCGGGACTAACCAGTTCTATAAGAATTAATCTGTTAAAACATTTAGCCCCAGATATCTCCATGATCTGTTTGATAAATGTTGTTTTGCAATTGTTGTTTCTGATAGTACAAATTGATAAATTGTGAGTTCTGCTGTTTGAATTAATACTAGCAAGCTAGATAGAAAATCCTCAGGGTTTTATTGAAAAAAGAAATAGTTCTCTTTATTAGGCAAAACATTAGAAAATACAAACGTGAAAAGTAACCCTACAGCTACTTTGAAAACAAGTCCCAAAATAATCAAATCTAAAAATTTTCAACCAGATTACAGTAAATAAAATTCAAAGCAAACCAGATTATTGTTTTAAATTGCGTTAAGGGATTTTTCTGTAAACCCAAGCCAGGCCTTTTCCGCATGCACATCTTACCATAGATTTTCCTAGTGGTCAAACCTTGTGTCTTGGAAATTTTTTCTGTGAAATCATCCCACAGATCTCCATCCGCCCCATTGTTTCTTACCTTGTCTCTTCAGTTGCATTTATTCCACACGCTACTGCTGAAAATCTATGGCCCCTTCCGCACATGCAAAATAATGTGTTTTCAAACCACTTTAACAACTGTTTGCAAGTGGATTTTGCCATTCCGCATCGCTTCAAAGAGCATTGAAAGCAGTTTGAAAGTGCATTATTCTGCATGTGCGGAATGAGCCTATGATTATGGTGATGGGATGCCATCCATGATGCAGAAGAACAGCCTTGCCATGTTCTTGTCTCCCTGATCCTCGGTTTTCAAAAGAATTTTGTTTCTAAAAAATCCTCTATTGCATTAGTGATGTAGCATAATGGCACAGACACAAACCAGTTTCATCATGTTGAAATGGTCTTTATTGCTCCACTCTACCAAACACTTGGCCCTTATCCACACCCTCCCTTTAAGACATGTTCTCCTCCCCCTTGTCCTCCATTTTCAAAAGGAATTTAAAAAAACCCTCTATTGCAATTGTGATGCAACTTAAGGGCAAAGGCTACAAGCCAGGTCAATTGTATCAGCTTTGTCAATTTCATTCCCAATGAGCGATGTCAGCTACAACGTGTCTGTAGTTAGTGGCAAGTGAAAATGACAAGGTAGGTTGTTTTGCAGGATGAAATTGACAGGTAACTACTGTAATAAAGCACCAGTCTCACTGTGGCAGTCCCTTGTCAATTTCCTCCTATAAAAAGCAACTTCCTTGTCAATTTCACTCTCTCTTAATAGCAGACACATTGTATCTTTGCCTTAATTGCTCGTTTGGGATGATATAGACAAAGCTAATACCATTGACCTGGTTTGTGTCTATGCTTTTACATTATATCGCTAATACGATAGAGAAAAAGAGTGGGCTGGGGCATTCCCGGGGCGGAGCCAGCTTTAATCAGCTCCCTCCCCTATGGGGGTTTTCGGCAGTGGGGAGGTGTGCAGAAAAGGTCTCTGCTCCATGCCAACACACTACATTCATGGTCTATACTACAACACCCCCTTCCATACACAAATTACCCACATTTGGAACCTGTTAGCTGGGCTCCAGGTTATCCGTCTTATTTTTTCTTGTCCAGTTCTCCATTTCAAAAAGCTAGTAAATGTTTTATCATGAATATTCCGTTGGGCAAAACATTCTCAGATGGTTTTGTTTCAACAGTTGATCTGATCTGAGTCTTCTGGAGTTGTCCTCCACCTTAGTAATTTGTTTTAAAACACTGAGTAAGTTTGTTTTCATTGGCAATTCCATCCCAATTCATTCAGTGGAATTTATTTCTGAAGAAAAATGCATGGCTCCTAACCTACAACTATATGAAATTTGCTTACAAGATTTTGCTCTAGAATATCTGCCTTTCGTAGCTCTTTTTAAGGGATGAATTAGAACTCATTTCCTTGTGTGGTTATCAGACCTATGTGGCAGCACGGACAAGACAATAGAGTGGCCATGCTGGCAGGGGCTGATGGGAATTGTAGTCCATAACATCTGGAGTGCCAAAGGTTCGCCACCATGGATTTAAGGTTTCCTTCTTTTGATATTATAATACAATCCTAAAATCTAGGGGTGTGCATTTAGGAAACCCAATAAGAAACCCACCCAGAAAAATACCAAAAAGGAACCATGTGAGCAATTTTCGAATTCAATAGTTATTTCATGGAGCCACAGAAACATTTCCTGTAGTCTCCAAAATGGCAGAACTAATAGGAGCGCTGTTCCTTAGTGCTATACCATGACATGCCTCTGAAGATCCCAGCCATAAATGCAGGCAAAGCATTAGGAGCAATAACTACCAGACCATGACCACACAGCCTGGGAAACCCAAAACAGCCATTGATTCTGGCTGTGAACACCTTTGACAATATGAAACAATAATAATTTCCATCTTTTGTAGCTGTTTTATTTTCTAATTTTGCAATGCTTTCAGCTCCCAGTGCAAAGTCATCACTTGCAAAGTGCTATAATATTTGATTAAAAAAAGAAATTAAAATGAAAACTCCATTCCTCTGCTTCCCTTTTCTCCAATTATTACCTTTCCATTGTGCCCAGTGGGCTTTTAAATCTGCATGTAAGCTCAGGATGGAGGCTGGCAGGAGAGCCCTTTCTTGAAAAGGAACTGCTAAACAGATGTCCAGGCTCCATTCCTGCCAAAATCTGTTCCACGGAGGAATTGTTTCAAGTTGCTCCCCAGGTCTTAGATTTTCTTCCCGTTACTTCTGTAATGCAGCCCGGGTCCCGCCAAGCAAACTCATTATTATAAGTTTTAAAAGAGAAGATATGACAACATTCATGACAGGTGTCCAGAGCAGTGAGACTGAATGTATAAACAGACTGCAGATAAGTTCTTCCCAGCTATCTTTTATGTTCTGTTATTTTCATTCAGAGCCACAGCCATTATTCATTATTTAGGACAGTTTTATCTTGCCCTACTTCAGGTACACCGTTTCCCCCTGCTCCATTTCATTCTCACAACCTGGTGACGTGATTTAAGCTGAGAGTGAGCGGCTGCACGCTTTATGGCAGGGTCAGATATGCTAGATAGTTTAGATCCTACTCTAATCCTAACCACTACATAACTTTTTATACTTACAGCTTTTTTGCGAACATGTTTGGCAATGCTCTTTCTTTGGCAATTTTTAGTACTCATTGACATGTTTGAATATTATTGTACATTGCCTTCGCTTATTCTTAGTTGCCGTCATCCTCAATGATGTCACATTGAAATATCTGGGTTTAATACATGCCTGTCGACCAGTAGCATTTGTTTCCAGCAGTTTCTCATATACAAACATAGGCTGTTTCCGCATGGGCGGAATACTGCGCCCCAGGGATGGCAAAAACACTGCCTCTGGGGAGGCGTTCACACAGCAGGCAAGGTTTTTCAAAAGCGGCGCCTTCCACCCGCTGTCATGCGAACGGCAGCGGATGGAAGGCGGCGTTTCCCTCCTACCTTCCCCAACCAGCTTACCTGCTCCTTAACATCTCCAGAGCTGTTGCTCTGGCCAGGGGGCATGTCTCCTGGCCTCCACAATGTGACGGCAGCCAGCAGGAGCAGGTAAGCCAGTTGGGGAAGGCGCCCCCGATGCACACCCACTCAGCACCCGTGCGGAAAAGGCCATATATATAATATTTACTTTAATGCAAGACTAGATTTTTCCCAGGTACACCATTAAAAGAGTGGTTTTTATACTTTCACACACAGGTTACAGTTTTATCCAGTAAAAAGGGGGGGGTTAAATAATATTTGGGGGGCATACGGTTGCCAGCTTTTGCAGAGGATGGGTGATCCCCAGGTTATACCAGGCATCCCCAACCTTTTAGATCCTGTGGGCACCTTGGAATTATGATACAGGCTTGTGAGTGCAAACACAATAGGCAGAGCTAACCACAAAATGGCCACCATAGGAGGTGGAGCCACACACAAATATAGGGCTGTGAATCCCCCTGTGGGGGCAAAGGATCTTTCACCTCCAGGTGCCATTGCCTGCTTCCACACCAAGCAGTGATGGAAGAAAAATTAAGGGGAAAAAACAGCTTTGTGTGCTCACCAGAAGTTGATACAGGAAGTGAAAAAGGAACCTCTGGGAATCTGTACCCTTCCCTGGTGATTCTTGGAGCTACACTTGTCACTTCCTCTGTCAACTTGCTGTAAGTACATGAGGCTGTATTTGTTTTTGTTTTTTAAATTATCCACATGACTGTGCCCTCCCACGGCCCTCCTGCCCAGCAACCCTACCAAGTATGGGGGAGAAGAGCAGTAATTTAAAAAAACACTCTGACAAAGGAGTGAGAGCTCATAAAACCAATATTGTGGTGGCAACGTCTGCTGAAAAAAACATAATTTTATTCTGCTCAGCTAATCTGATGTGCAGTGCCAAGTCAGAAGCACAGCAGGACTGTGATGAGATGTCTTTAAGAGTTTGGGTTGATAGGAGTTAAGAGACTCGGGAAAGTCAGTTGGAACTGAGATCTGGGAGAGTTCAGACTGAGAACTTCTGTTAGATGTTAACTGTTCTAGTGTTAGTAGTTCATAGTGGGCCTTTCCCCACTTACCTTTGGCCCTGCACTTGAGGAGAGTAGCGTGGGGTTCCTCGTCGCTCCCCACGACAGGGGCAGCAACAGCGCAGCCGCCCCGACGCTGCCGCTGTCGCACCCCCTCAGCGTGCGGCATCCCAGGCGCTCTTCTTAACGACGCCTTTTGATGGCTCCGCGCAGAGCGCGGGGTCGTGGGGACGGCCAGGCGCGCGCCTGGGATGCTGCGCGCTGAGAGCAGCGCGCGGCACAGAGGGGAACAACGAGAGTGGGGAAAGGCCCAGTGTTAGCTGTAAATAAACCTGGTTTTAGACCACTACAGTTGTCTCGCCATCCATCACAACATGGACAAGACCTCCACCTGGCCCCAACCACCTCCTAGAAACACTTGGTGGATAATACTAAGCAAGGTGTCATCAACCATCAGTATCCACAGGTGCCACACAGAAGACCCCTGGCCTGTACAAAGGTTTGGGTAAATATCGATGAGCTTTGTTTGAAAACAAAATGATTGATAGGGCTAAGCACTGTGTGATTCTAAAATGGCACAAACCCTTTTCTAGCGATCTCATGACAGCTAAGCCTTAAAGATCGGTGAGTTGTTTCACCCTTAGAGGGTTGCTTTGTGGCTAAAACAGAGCTTTGGAAAAAAGGCAGGACAGAAGTCTAACAGGGAAGTAATTACTAATACTATATATTGATTTTGCCAGGATATTGAGATTTCCAGAAAATGACACATCTTATTGAAAGGGAATCTAACATCCAGGCAACTTGATTGGTTAAAATGACTGGCAAAACATTCTTCTCAAAAAAACTTCAGACTTTTTCACTCCCACTGAGATCAAATAAGACCCTGACATCTCTCAGCTGTAAGGTGCCCTGAACGGTGATGGAAAATATCAAAAGCAATGCACAGATCTGCTTTTTTCTCTTTTCCTGGACAGATGGGGATTAAGAAGTAATTATCACAGAACTCAATGGAAGTGACTTCAAAGGCTACAGAAATACATTTGCTGTGTAACAGTTCACTGTACCTAAACAGTACCAGTCTACTCCTCCGTAGAGATTTCTAAGGAAGGCATTATGGCAGCTTTATCTGTGCAATATGATGTTATCCCTCTGTGTAGCTTTAATATGAAACTGGTTTTAGAACTGGAAAAGTTATAAGTGAACCAAAACACTTTCTTGAGGGCATCACTTTCAGGCTGTAATCCTAGCTGTACGACTCAAGAGGAAGGTCTATTGAAATCAATTTACTTTCAAGTAAATTTGCATAGCACAGGGAACCATCCATTGGGGTGTGCACTCAGCATCCGTAGGGGTGTTCATGCAGCAAAGCCAAACCTCGCAATGCAGGAAAAAGTGATGGCAGAATAAGGGAGCCAAAACATGCTGACATTTTCCAGCAATGGGGGGGGGGGGGGCAACTGTGGCCCTGCTCCCATTAAGAAAAAAATTAGGGAACCCCTCTCCCCTTTCCTGTCCCCCTCATTTTCCCGCTGGCCGGTCACAATCCACATGGGCTTAGAGGGAACAATGGAAAGAGAGCGAAATGTTGGGCTCAATCTGGCTGGGTCCATTATTCAGTTCTGCCTAGATCAGGGGTGGCCAACCTATGGCACTCCAGATGTTCATGGACTGCCATTCGCATCAGCCCCTGCCAGCATGGCCAATTGGACTACATGGCTATTTGGCCATGCTGGCAGGGGTTGATGGGAATTGTAGTCCATGAACATCTGGAGTGCCATAGGTTGGCCCCTGGATGGACTTTGGAGGTGGTGGTGTAGAGCTGACTGCTGAGTCTAGTTGAACCAAGCCTATTATTCAACTCTGCCCTACCACCTCTGAAGTTCACAGGGGTCTTGGGGGTGGCAAGTGGTGCACCAAGTGGATTTCAGAAGCTTGACATTTTTGGGGTTCAGGTTCATGGTTAAAAGTCAAAAAAGCCATGAAACACCCCTCCTACCAATATGGGGGTTCAGCTTTTTAAAAAAATGTCTGGGTCTTTTAAAAGCAAACCTGAAAACACAGAGACACAAAAAAAGGTACACAGCCCCATCCAATGGTTCTTTATCTCAGCCATTTGTTCCTGATGAGGTGTCAATTTTAATCTTACCATAATGGTATGTTTAGGCAAAGCCAAGGATACGAACGTTATCCATCTACTTTTGACAGTGAAATAGCATACGGATTAGCTGCAAGCAGAAGAAACCTCTGTGGGGAATCTTCACGGAGAATCTGTTGCAGCACTCAAAATGGTGGGCATGAGCAGTGGAAGTGAAAGTGGGAAGTTTGGGCAGGAGAAATAAAGGGCAATTCCCCACTGGAAATTAAATATAGTTAAAACCAAGTTTAAAAATAAACTGCACCTTTTCATCGAGGTTTCAACCTCCCCGTTGCCGCATTTATTCAGCGAAGACATGTAAGACTATATCGAGTTCCAGAAATGCAGCAATCCCCACAACAAATTGATCTCTGTTTTTTTGGTCTCTCCTGATTGGCTGGCATGCCGTGTTGGGGTGGGTCCTTTCCCCCCGCAAAAAATGTTTATCATGTCATGACGCGATCATGTCATGACGTTAGAATGGTAACACGTCCCCCCCTGCTTTCTGATTGGTTATCGTTTTCTCGTTTTTACGTGTTTTCATGTTCTTTCAAGACCTAACATTTTCTTGTTTTCTCACGTTTTTGTCAACAGCTACTTTAAAAAAGTTTTCCTTTGTGGCTGAATAGACGGGTTTTCGCTCGTTTGGAAGGGTGAATGACTAATTGTTTAAGTGGCTGCTTGATCTCCTATGGCAATGGTTTACCAGTTCACGTGTTCTCATCTCCTTGCACATGTGCTCTCTGACCCCAAAGGTGAAAACAAAACCAGGAAATTTTGCGTGCGCATCGCTCAGTGCCCACCGATTGCTGATTGGTTGTCGGCATTTACATCATGCTCTACGGTGGGAATTTTAATTAAAGATTAGTCCCCTGTTCCTCCCCTCGAGACTGGAAAAAACCGCAGTAAAAGAAAAAGTTGTTCTTTCAAGCAGGTACAGCCAGGACGCGGAATAAGGGAGGGAACGAGCACCAGAAATGGTAAGAATCCCTCTTTGTCGCTCAAGGAGTGGGGAGGCATTCCTGAAACCTGTTTTTTTCGCGTAAGTACCACGCGATTAATTGCCAGTGGGGAATCGACCAAAGCATTTCCTGCTGCTTAATGCACACTCAGCAGGCAGGAATTGTCTTCAGCCTGGGTTGGGGGGAAAAGATCAGTAGTTTAGCAATTTTTGAAAAACCCAGGTTGAGATAAATGTAATGGGCTGGACTCATTTTGTGGAAGAGAGCTATGCAAAGTTCTTCCCCATCACACTAGGCAGAATCCACCATTATTATTATTATTATTATTATTATTATTATTATTATTATTATTATTATTATTATTATTATTATTATTATTATTGTTGTTGTTGTTGTTGTTGTTGTTGTTGTTGTTGTTGTTGTTGTTGTTGTTGTTGTTGTTGTTGTTGTTGTTGTTGTTGTTGTTGTTGTTGTTGTTAAAATTTATAGACCGCCCAATCCCCAAGGGGCTCTGGGCAGTGCACAACACTATATATGCAATATACAACAAGGGTCACAATGGTGACCAAATACACTAAAATCCATTAAAAACAATTAAAACCATTTAAGCAGCAGTCAAAAATAGTAACAATAATAATGATAATGATGGTGTCCCATAACCCAATTCCTTTAAACCGCCCCAAAAAGGAGGGAGCGGCCGGATTCTTCCTTAAAAATAACAATAAATATACAAAAATAAATTATAATTATAAATTATAAATTATTTACAATACTTTGTTGTGAACTCTCATTTTGGTTGATCTTATCAAGACATTAATTGTGGAAAAACCAGATCAAGAGGGATATTTGTAAAAAAGAAAAACCTATAACACACTTTTATAGCCATCTATCACTTTGAGTTTATAGCTGCATGCTTAGAGTAAAGCATTACTTTGTAACACAACCATTATATCTCTTCTTGGAATTGTTCTATTGGGGTTAAGTCCTATTTTGAAAACTCTTAAAACGGAGGGGAGCAATGCACTTTTCTCATGAGCTCGTTAAAACCGATATAAGATTTAAATTTCACATAGTACTGAGATTAATTTTTATGACAGTTACTCTAAGCGAAGTAATTAAAAATGCTCAAAAAGAGGCATTTTGGCTGGTTCTTACTATTATGTTTTATTTGTCTTTCAGTAAAATAACATGATTCCACTTTTAATAATCTTCATATTTTTTTATCATGGCTGGGATGGAGGCAGTCTCCTCACATTCAATTAAAGCAAAGTTCTGAAAGTTTGGGACAGGAGCCAGCTCAACATGGCATTGACTGGGTAATATCTATTTATTCATTCCAAAATATTTGCAAATCTTAGAAGCATTTTTTAAAAAAACACAAGTTTACTTATTACTAATTGGATGGTGGATTAACAGATAAATTTTACATGCAGTGCTTTAATGGTTTTTAAAAAGACGGACCGTCCACTTTTTGTGGGAGGGAATGACATCAAAATCAGGGTTTGATTTATGGTATGCATATTTGTTATTTTCACTTGAGAAGCTTAGCTCCTTTAGCCAAGAGACCTGCTATATGTCTGCCTTCATTCATAATCTCCAAAATTGCTTGTCAGAGAAGAAAGGCTAAGGTGGGACAAAGAAATGACTACAGAAAGGGAAGGCTCTTGGAGGTGTCTTGAGGTGATTGAGGTGTCTATATTTTCTTTGTTTCATCAATGCCAGTGAGGAAAGTAACCAGAAGGGTTCAAACACCAACAAAGCTAAAACAGCAGTAACAAAAACCACTCCCCCCCCAAAAAACCTGTGGTCTGGAGATCCCCTTGAATTAAACTGATCACCAGACTTGGGAGAATGGCTGCTTTGGAGGATGGCATCTATGGTACTATACCCTGCTGAGGTTCAGCGCCCTGCTCACCGAGGCTTCACTCTCAAGGTTCCAGAATTTTCCATCCAAGAGTTGGCAACCCTATCCAAGCTGCTCTCATAATTTTGTGGTGTTTACTGGAGGTGTACTTTTAACACTTAAGAATATTGTCAGGAGAGAGAACAACATTTTTGCAGCCTGTGAGAAGAAATGAAACAATCACAGATTGCGATCTGTATACTGAATTACGGATTAACCAATCACAGGCTGATGCCTCTGTGACACCAGGGTGGCAAGAAAGCACCTGTCGAAAGCAGGCATCTGTTTTAATGAAATGATCATTAATACCTGCTGCTAGGCAAGTGCAGTCTCCAAATCTAATGTGGTTTGTTTGCTTTTCTTTGTCAAATGTGTCAGTAGGAGTAAAAGTATACACTGCTACATCCAGGAACCAGTCTTGGTTCAGTTAAAGTCAATTAGATTGTCTACTTTATGTCATTGTATTTTTATGGTTACCAGTATCTGCAGCTTGATCCTGAAAAGCTGCTGGTCTTGTAATTATGAAGGGGGAGGGAGGGGGAGGGGAAGGGGAAGGGAGGGGACAGGGGGAGGTGGAAGGTTAGTCAGTGGTGTATCTACAGAAAATGGGGCCCCGGGCAAGAACTGTTTTTGTGCCCTCCCCCGTGCAAGCATCTGGCTGGTGGCCTTTCTTGCCCAAATCCTGAATGCCAGCGTGCTTGGACCCTGCTTGCTCTTCTGGCCTACGGTAGTGGAGAGGGGGGCAAATGCACTCCTATGTGACCTAGGTGCATGGTGCCTGAGTTGCGAGACCCCCCACCTCCCCAGGATGTATCCCTGAGGTTAGTTGTGGGAGTTTCATTAGAGGGATGCAGGATGGACATAGAGATAGGTAGGGGGAGGGGTTGGAGCAAGGGCCTGAGGCAAGCAGGCCGAAGGCAGTTCTCTGAATAGGGTTGTCAGGTTTGCGTTGGGAAATTCCTGGAATTCTGGGGGTGGATCGTGGGGAAGGTGCAGTTCAGGGAAGGATGAGGGCTCTGTCAAGATATGATATTGTAGATTTCACCCTCCAACTGCCATTTTCTTGAGGGAAACTGATCTCTTTAGTAAGAAGATCAGAAAAGTATTTCTGGAGCTCTCCAAGCTGGAGCTCTCCAAGCCTCACCTCGACATTGACAACCTTGACTTGCTTCATCCATCCATCCATCCATCCATCCATCCATCCATCCATCCATCCATCCATCCATCCATCCATCCATCCATCCATCCATCCATCCATCCATCCATCCATCCATCCATCCATCCATCCATCCATCCATCCATCCATCCATCCATCCATCCATCCATCCATCCATCCATCCATCCATCCATCCATTCATTCATATGCCTCTCTTCCAAATTGGCTCAGAGCAGCTCACAGCATAAAATACAAAAATATACAATTTCATCTAAAATACTCAATAAAATTGCTAACTATTCAAACTAATACATACAATCTAAAAAGCAAGCAACCAAAACAATAACCTCTTGAACTCCCACCCTCCAAGGAGAGTCCAGCATAGTTTCGATATAGATGGAGGACTGGGAGGACATGGGAGAAAGCCGGCCTCAACCAAATGATGACCACACAAGGGCAGATGCCTAGTATACTTCATATTGCTGCCAGCCAAGTGTTCCCTTATTCTGAAACATATATAGTCCCTTGGTGATGTAGATCAGTGGTTCTCAACCTGTGGGTCAGGACCCCTTTGGGGGGTCAAATGACCCTTTCATAGGGGTCGCCTAAGATTCTCTGCACCAGTGTTCTCCATCTGCAAAATTGATAAATGTTAGGGTTGGGGATCACCACAACATGAGGAACTGTATTAAAGGATCGCGGCATTAGGAAGGTTGAGAACCACTGATGTAGATAGTCCTAGGATAGCCTGATCAGAAGCTAAACAGGGTCAGCTCTGGTAATAATTTGTATGGAAAACCTCCAAGGACTACCAGAGGTGCAACATGGAGGCAGGCAATGGCAAACCACCTCTGAACATCTCTTGCCTAGAAAACCCTAAGGGGCCTCATGAGTCAACTGTGACTTGATGGCATCCACACACAATTCAAGACAGCAGGCATTTGCTTAAGGACGCCACTCAGCCAGACAGGCAACCAGTGGGAGTCTGGGAGGATAGAGATATGGGGGAATTGTAGCACAGAGTTTCTGGCAATTCCTAGAGCAGACTAATGTCACTTCTGGGATTTCCCTGGAAATCATATAATGATATTGCGATGATGGCGATTAAGCAATAGGAAATGAAAGCTGTGAGCACAGGATATCCTGAACCCTGCAAACCTGCACTTGACACTTTTTAGACCTCTATTCATGAAGTTACTTGTTCAAGGTCTTAAATAGTGCATAAGAAGAGTTGTTTCTTGCTTTACCTGCATTTCCTTTTCTCAGTTCTTAAGTGGTACCTTTATGCAATTCTTGGACCTCTGTCGTCTGCAAACTAAAAGTAGTTTCCATATTTGTTCATAGAAAAAAATAATGTAATTAATACTGCCTGGAAATAGTACACTATGGCCCTTTCCGCACGGGCCATTTACAGCCCCCTAGGGACGGCAAAAACGCCGTCCCTGGGGAGCTGTTCGCATGGGGGGCACAGCTGCATTACAGCCGAGCCGCCCTCGCTCCCCCCCAGCGGCGCGAAGCCGCTGCCATGCGAACGGCAGCGGCTGGAAGGCGCCATCCCCCCCTTTCCTGATCGATGTACCTTCCCTGCGACCTTCCGGCGCGTCGCCCAGGCCTGGGGACACCCCCCCTACCCTGCGACTCCAGAGCTGTCGCTCAGGGCAGGGGGGCGTGTCCCCTGGCCTGGGCGACGCGCCGGAAGGTCGCAGGGAAGGTATCGGCCGATCGGGCTGCACAGAGCCGCACTCGAACCGTTTTCCCGTGTTTAATACCGGGCCCGCTTCCATGCCTAAACGGTTCAAAGGGGTGCATCGGGCGCTGTATAACGTCCGACGCACCCCCCCTTCAGCGGCCTCAGGCCTTGCGGAAACGGCCTATGAGGAATTGCAGTGGCATTAAAATAGAGATGTCCGAAGTCTGATATGCGTTCCAATTATTAGGTGGAGGATTCTGTTTCTAAAAAGAGAGAGAAACCCTGCATTGTAGGTAGCAATTAAATTATTTTGTAAAGTAGAGATTCAAATTCTCTACTACTTTGCTAGAACTGCTCTTAATCCAGTTGGGGAGGTGATGATTTTTAGTCATAAATGTGGAAAATTGTTGTGCTTGCTGTGACACTGACGAGCATGGCTGGCAGCCAGAATCTAAAGCAAACATCTTCTCCAAAGAGATGAAATTGAAAAGTGAGGAAAGAGAAATATTGGAATGAAAAACAGGCTGTGACCCATCAGAGAGCTGTGAAGATAAGAAATTCATTCCTGCAGTATAATCAGTACACAAGCCCAGGTATTACATCGGATATGCTAAGATTCTTGATGGATGGATATGAAATAAAATCTTGGAAAATGCAAGTGTTGTCCTTCACATTTTGAATGTGAAATGTTGAATCCAGAATTCCAAATATGAATTGTGAATGAAAAACGCACACGCACTTTCCTTCAAAAATCAAAATCTGCTGGTGTTCCTTGAGTCTTCTGGTGATTTGGTCTCAAATACGGCTGCTGTCAACAACTCTCTGCAGTTTAGCTTGGCCAGATCAATGGGAAGAGGAAACAAGGCTGCAAGGGCAACCTAAGATTCCTCTAAAGCAGTGGTGGCGAACCTTTGGCACTCCAGATGTTCTGGACTACAATTCCCATCAGCTGATGGGAATTGTAGTCCAGAACATCTGGAGTGCCAAAGGTTCGCCACCATAGCTCTAAAGTCTCACAAGACTGCTAGCTCTCATGAGGCTTTGCGGGAGGTAACTGTACAAGCAGACTCATCACCGACTTAGAAGCAGGACAGGTAAGAGGTGGCAGGGTTCTCTCTCTGAATATTTATGTACGCGTGGTTTTCTTTGCAGTGAGCGTACATTCCTGCCGCATCAGATTCTGGGCTGGCACACATTTCCCCCCTTCCTGAATTTGCTACCTCACAGATCAGAGAAGCCCTATGGCTACTGAAACTTTTTTCTTCACTGATTTTTGTTGTGTGTTCAGCTCTCCTTAGCTTTGCTTGCCTCTCTGACCTTCCCCCACCTGCCTCTCCGCTGGCCTTGGAGGCGCCCTGCTGGGGGCCGGGTGTGCAGGTGAGAGGGGGAAGTGAAATGTGTAGTTGTGCTTTTTGACAGCAGCAAAAATTTCACTGGGACATCTACTTTGGCCTAGTTTCTTGCCAGCAGGCTGTGAATAAAAGAAAAACCATCATGTTCTCCCTCAGTGTATACATTACCCTCTCTGGGAAAATTATGCAAACAGCCGACACGAGAAGCAGTTAGAGTGAGCTGTCTGTATCAGAGGAATGCTACAAAAGGTGCTGATGTGGCAGTGGTGTTTAGGATGTAGGTTGTAGGTAACTTGAGGACAATAGTAAAGAAATTATATGCTTTAAAATACTTTTGGAATAGGAATCTGCAAACTCTGTTGTTTTGTACTGTCAGAGATTCTGAAGCAGTTTCACTGAAGATTAATTTCTCTGTATTTCTTTGACAAAATCTGTCCATTAATATGTCAGGAAGCTACAAGAATTCTGGCAACTTACTCCACATACCTGAAATGCAGACTAGGATCTTCCCCTATATGTCAAAAGGGAGGAGGGAGCCATACATTTGTTTACAAATTACACTTTTTTCTTTTGAAATAATTTCTGCATAACATATTCTTAGGGGGACTGTCTTCTGTTTAGCACATCTTCTTTCCAGACCAATACAGTATAATTTTAAACAGGATAGGGTGGTTTTGATTTCTAATGTCACAACATTCTTGTCTGAGAGCTGCCATTCTGGATGTCCTGTTACTTTGATATACATTTTTAAAATTCTACTTATAGGTCGCCCTTCTCCTTTTGGGCTCAGGGCAACTTCAAACATGAAGCGATAACAATAAAATCAGTACAATACATCAATATACCTTATAGCACTCTATAAAATTCCCCCAGATGGCACTGAAATAATAACATTGTTAAAACAGATCGATTCCCTCTGTTTTTCATTCATATTGATGGAAGGGAAAGACAAACAAAAATACGGGAAGGTGGAAAGGGGAAGGAGTCTCACTAGATAGAATATCGTTGCTGCCTCAATTATAGGCCTGGTGGGAAAAGCTCTGTCTTTCAGGCCCTGTGAAGTGAAATGAGTAGTTTCATGAATTCCACAGCCAATATTTTGTAGATGATGGCAATACTTTAGAAGAAAAATTATTAACACATGCAAATCCTCCCTTTCATCCACCATGAAACTCAAGGCGGCTTCCCTGGGATTTTCCATCTGGTCAGCGGTCACACCTAGTGCCCCTTCCACACATGCAGAATAATGCACTTTCAATCCACTTTCACAATTGTTTGAAAGTGGATTTTGCTATTCCGCAAAAATCCAGCTGCAAAGTGCATTGAAAGTGGATTGAATGTGCATTATTCTGCATGTGTGGAAGGGGCCCTAGTTTGCATCCCAGAACAAGTTACTATATCATGTACCTTGGGTATAGTTGCTGGTAAGTAGGACTGCTTTTCAAAATGCATGCAGAATGTCAGCTTTGGAGAATAAGTTACAATGGAATCAAATGAATTTACAGTTTACAGATTTGTTGTGAATTTTAAGTTTGATAGCAATGAACTGTAAGGAGAAAACAATAATGGAATTGAGGCCCAAGCAGAAAATTCACAAAAAAACCCTGATATGCAGGGCAAAAGGTTCTGACATTATGGTCAGAAAAAGTCTTTTCGGGTTCTTGGCCCAGGAAGCTGGTGTAGGAGAGGAAAACAGGAAACTGTATTTGTTTAATTGTCTCAGTTTGGCAAGTCCCAGTCTGTCTGTTTATAATCCACACGATGAAAAGATTCTCTGTTCCTCTCAATCTTTGTTTGAAGTAGACCTTTGCGGACTGAGGTGGTATCCTGTTGGCCCAAGCAAACCTTAAAACCTCCCTTTGACCCAATAAACACACAACAACTTATTTTGTGGGCAAATATTTGGCCATAGCCAGATGTATTTATTGCCAAGGAGTTAACAGGAAGCACAATGGCGCAGGATAGTGGAGTGATCCGAGCATCTGGGCAGCATGAGTGCTGTTCCCCAGAGCCCACCAAATTCTTCAGCTCGCCTGCTGGAGGAATTGACCACAATGGGCCAGTTGAGCGATGGACCTCTGCCTGGTGCCTGTTCCAATTTGCCGCAAGGGCATAAGCCTGGTAGCCCCTGCCGGGCATCCCAATTGCTGGCTTGCTCCACCCCTACCTCTTAAGGAGGCGTTCCAAGAGGAGAGCTCCCACAGCTCCCCCTTTCCAACAGATCACCCCCCACGCGCACTCCGCCAGCTTGGCTATGACATAACAAACAGCAACAAACAGAACAAATACATGAAAACAAGGACGGGTGGGCGGGTCCTTCTTCGGTTGTCCGGGCAAGACTGGGCTCGCCCATGTGGACCTGTATATTACATGGCCCCTGGCTCTGTGAGATCGCAGAGCCAATCAGAGCCCGGCTCCCGCACAGGCGTGGGTCGGGCTCTGAATCTGCACTCCTGCCCTCATCTGGGCAGACAAGGCGTGTGCCGGGCCTGCCTGTTCCGCAATGGCGGGTTGCGGTCAAGCCGCGGCCGCGCCTTTTAAAAATATATTGTCTTCATTGGTACTCTTGAATATCAATTCTTCCCCCAAAGCCAATGCCAGTTGCTTCACAGCTTCCTTCTATCCTGAAAGCGGTTGAGAAGACATAGAAGGATGGTAGAGATAAAGTATGTTGGTGTGCTTTCAAAATATGACAGAAGCAGCATAGCATCCTTTGGTCATTAAAGCAGCCTTTTAACACCATAATGGCTTTTAACTTCGCTTTTTAAACTTCAGTTGGCCCCCTGCACATTTTTTTCCACCTGAAAATAGCTTCTTGAGGGTGCTATTTGGGGATACATACATATTGCCTGGGAGAACATGTGTTATTAGTTATTAATACAAGAAACATACTCCCTAATTCAGCTGTGATTTACAAACCCAGTGTTACAATTTATAGTTTACCTTCACAATCAGAAGCAGAGTACCTTGGTTGCTAAGGAGTGGGGGATGAAGAAGGGTGCCTACATGCTGTGCTTGTGGACTTCCTGGACACATCTGAGTAGCCGCTAATAGGATGATAAACTAAATGGGTTTGTAGTTGGATTTTTTGTTTTCATTTTTTGCAGGTATAGCCCACTAGCACATAACTACTCAGTCTGCATCAGGTAATCTATGAACTGTTTCTGAAACCCCTTCAGATGGATGAAACTCATTAAGAACATACTGTAGAAGCAATCAATTTTACAGGTGGAGCACGTAGAGAATTTGAGGCAGCAGGGGGCAGCAAGAGAAAGCGAAGAGTGTCCTATTCTGTTTTGGGATAATAATAAAAAAATCAGTGGCTGTGAGCCACTACAGAGTTAAGCACACACAGACCCACCAAAATGAGTCTTTAAACTCAATTCTGTTTTAGAGGCTGCCCAGCAATTTTAACTGCTGTATTTACCCAAGGAAGGCTATTTTCCCCCCAGGTATGCCATCAAGAAAAAGAGGTGATTGTCTTTCATTCACATGCATGTTACAAGTATGGATAACAATACACTTGTGTGTGCGTAACTTTTTTAAAGGGTTCATCTTATATTAAGGGTCGTTCTCTTTTCTGAAAAATACAGTATAACTGAATAATCCATGGCATGTGTAAAATATTCTTAGTCCTCTCCTTTGAAGAGTCAAACTGAATCCAACAGGACTGAAAAGGAGCAGAGGATTAAATTGCATTGTAGTCGAAAAAGAAGAGACTGTTTTATTATATCTGCTGGTTTTAGAAGGAAATTTGTTATCTTAGAAAGCAAGTTATTTTGAACTGAAAGTCTGTGGCATTTTGTCATCTAGTCTATTATAAATTAACAAAGCAATTTTGATTCATATTCATACAATTTTACCTCATTGTTTCAAAATTTATGAGAAAATTAGGCTCCTATCTTGTGCAACTACAATGATATTATGCAACAATAATCAACTATATTCATATTCTATTAATTCCTCAGAAATAAGTATGGTTTGTGTGTATTTTAAAGTGAACCTTGAATTTCTACGGCTGGAAGTGAGTCTTGCACAGCGATTGATGGGAAATGAGTCATTGATTCATTTTGTCCTTTAGCGAATTATGTTGGATTGCCTAACTACTGATTTATTACGCCGCAATTTATCTGGGCCATTAGAACTTTGAGGCCCATTATTGGAAACTGGGTCAGTACCACCTAGCGGGCAGATCAGCGAGAGACGGATGGCTTTCTCAAGTCAAAGGGCTCTTCCGCATTCACATTTTCATCACTCGTTATCCCTGCTTCTTCTTTTCCCTCCTTTTGCCTGCATGTTTTTCTCCTTCTAGAAGTCGATTCAATATTACATCACTATATGTCTGGCATATTTTTTTTTTGCAGAGTTAAAGTGCAGGGAATTATGCTGGACATACAGCAATGTATTATAGAATCAACCACTAGAGAGAGCAAAACACAAGCACAAAAGAAGCCCTGACCCCCAAAAGCTATTGGGACACACAAGTGACGAAGTTGAAAATGCAGAAGAGTAAACCACACACTTGTACAGCACTCTGTTGTTGGCATAATAGCCCCTCTGCTGGCATATTTGCCCCTTATGTCGGTGGAGTGGGCACTAAGCACCCGCACTGGCAAAAACCCATGTCACTTCCAAGGTTTCATTTGTCCCCTACCTTGAATTGTAATCTTAGTTTGAAAATGCATGTAGCTAGTTTTAATGGAAATGTAACCACTCAGAATCAGTCTGGAGACAGAAAATTATTCTTCCTTTTTTACTCTCAGATGCAAAATATAATTTTTGTCGAGTGCTTCAGATAGTCCTTTGAGGACAGAGATACATATTGGGTTTTTGTAATGAGTCCAGGCCCGATTCGAAAATGGTGCCGATTCGGATGCCATTGCTTCCGGTGAGCCCAATTCGGATGTCATCGATTCGGACCTGGCTTGGTCTGAATCTGTCTGAATCGGGGATGGTTCGGACCGAATAATTGATTCGGCTGACCCGAATCGCCAACCTTAATATTGACAGTAACTTGCTCTGTAACCAGAAGAAACAATGGGTAGACAAAGAATGTGTAATCCTTTAACCAGGATGTGTTTATCAAGCTTCTGTCATGGCCGATCTCCTGACAGACTTGATTGAGTAAATGGAACTCCTAACCAACCTGTACTAAACTATATGGGCCACAAGCCAATGTTCAGTTCCTACTGCTTAAACTATTTGGGTTGTGGTCACTGGTCATAAGGCATCTCCATTCAGTTTCCCTCTTAATATATATCCCAGCTACATATAATTATTTTATATCCTTACTTCTTTATGTTAACTAATTTTTGGGGAAAGGCTTTCACTTTTAAGCAACCCCAACACTGCAGTTCTTTGCTATGTATCTATTGCATGTTACCCAGGCTACTCTAAGGGCATGCTTAGATAAGCCTTGAATTTCAAAATCCATCAATGGGAGCTTTGATACTATAAGCAACTGTGCATTTAGGTTAATTAGCTCTGAGGGCTACATCTCAAGTTACTTGGTGGGTAGCACTGGCAAATGGACAAGGCAAGTTTATTTTTAAATGCAAGAAAGCTCCCTACAAACATAGAATGTTTTGAAGTTTATTGAAGGTAATTGCTGACAAAGCACATGAAAATAAAGCCATGCGGCCCAGCCCAAGGAAGTATGTTCACATGCAGAAACAATCTTTCTTGATTACAGTTGACATAGATGCAGAATGTCATGATGCTCTTATAGACCCCACTGAGCTATCCAAATGAATCTCTTGATGAAAATGGAGATGTTTTCCTGTCTGAGGCCATTAGACATGATGGATGATTGTTATGTATGATTGGAGAGGATGTGTGATAGGTTCCATCTCCCCAGCATGGCACCTGTGGCTGCCATGTGCCTGCTGAGTGTTTATTGTCCAACTACTTGTTTCTTCTCCAAAGCAAAAAGTCAATCTTGTCTTTTCTTTAGCTCTTGGAAACAGGAGTCATCACTGCAGGGTCTGAAAGGAGCACCCATTTAGAAATAGCTACCCCCATCATAGGTCTAACAACTTTCCAACATGTTTAATATGTTTTCTCACTTTAATATGCAACTTATCCCTGAAATCAGGCTCCATCCCTGAAGACTGGAAGATGGCCAATGTCACACCAATCTTTAAGAAAGGATCTAGGGGGGACCCAGGAAATTACAGGCCAGTCAGTTTGACATCTGTTCCTGGTAAATTAGTAGAATCTATCATTAAAGATAAAATTATAAAACATGTAGAAAAGCAAGACCTGCTGAGAAAGAGTCAGCATGGCTTTTGCAGAGGCAAATCCCAATCTTTACAAACTTACTTCATAGAGTTCTTTGAGGGTGTAAACAGGCATGTGGACAGGGGTGGGAACCGGTGGATATTGTCTACTTGGATTTCCAAAAGGCTTTTGACAAAGTTCCTCACCAGAGACTGTTGAGAAAACTCAGCAATGAAGGAATAAGAGGGGAAGTCCTCCTATGGATTAAAACTGGTTGAGAAACAGGGAAACAAAGAGTGGGTGTAAATGGGAAGTTCTCACAATGGAGAGATGTCAGGAGTGGTGTCCCCCAAGGATCCGCTTTCTTTGGGACCAGTGCTCTTTAACCTATTCATAAAATGACCTGGAAGTAGGGTGGGTAGCGCAGGCCAAGTTTTGCAGATGATAAACCAAATTATGTAGGGTGGTGAGAACCACAAAGGATCATGCTAAGAGCTCCAAGCGGATCTTGGATAAATTAGGTGAGTGGGCTCTAGAAATGGCAAATGCAGTTCAATGTAGCAAAATGCAAAGTGCGATGCACATAGGGCAAAAAAAATCCAAACTTCTACATAACATCGCCACAGGGGTCAGTGCTATCAGTCACAGACCAGGAAAAGGGATTTAGGGCGCCTTAGTTGATAGTTCCATGGGAATGTCAACTCAATGCATGGCAGTCTGTGAAAAAGGCAAACCTCTATGCTGGGGATCATTAGGAAAAAGGAATTGATAATAAAACTGCAAAAGATTGTCATGTCCCTTATATAAAGCAGTGGTGCTGACTTCGCACTTGGAGTACCTGTGTGTCCAGTTCTTGGTCACGTGATCTCAAAAAAAGGGGATATTGGAGGAGATAGAAAAAAGTGCAGAGAAGGGCAAACAAGGCATTTTGATTCTGAGGGACTGGAGCACCTTCCCTATGAGGAGAGGCTGCAGCTGCTTTGGGACCTTTTTTTAGTTTGGAGAGGAGGGGCGGCTGAGGGGGGGATAATGATTGAAGCTCTATAAAATTATGCATTGGGGTAGAAAATGTTGACAGAGAGACATTTTTCTCTCTTTCTCACAATACTAGAACCAGGGGGCATTCATTGAAAATGCTGGGGGGAAGAATTAGGACTAATAAAAGGAAACACTTCTTCACGCAACGTGTGATTGGTGTTTGGAATATGCTGCCACAGGAGGTGGTGATGGCCACTAACCTGGATAGCTTTAAAAGGGGCTTGGGCAGATTTATGGAGGAGAAGTCGATTTATGGCTACCAATCTTGATCCTCTTTGATCTGAGATTGCAAATGCCTTAACAGACCAGGTGATCGGGAGCAGCAGCAGCAGAAGGCCATTGCTTTCACCTCCTACATGTGAGCTCCCCAAGGCACCTGGTGGGCCACTGCGAGTAGCAGAGAGCTGGACTAGATGGACTTTGGTCTGATCCAGCTGGCTTGTTCTTATGTTCTTCTTATGTTCTTATGTTGTGCTTGTCCCTTCCGCACTGCAGCCATTTCAGGGTGGCACCCACCCACTTTCCTTTCTCAAAATTCCAAAAACACCCACAAGCTCAACAAGTTTGAGACTCCACTTTCTCAGCTTGATGTTCCTCAGAACACTGTGGTGGGGATACAACTGGAAAGGGGGACTCTGCCTTGAGCTCCTTGGAGCTAAAGCAGGATACAGATGTAATAATAAACAGAATTGAAATTCTATAAAGGAATGTTCAAGAACGTTAATTTGTACAAAAGCTTTCCTTTCTATCCTATCTAATGTATTCTTTCCTTCCTATACTTCTTCCTCCCTTTTTCTAGCTCAGTCTGATTCCGCTGCATAAGAAAGAATAAGTGATTCTTAATAGAACTGAGTGAGTGGAAGGCATGGAGATAGCCCCGAGGCCAGCACATATGTTAGAGAGTGTCCTGTTGGCATAAACAATGTCATGTGTGCCATGTGTCTTCATGGAAGACACATAAAGGATTTGTGGCCCCTACAATGCTGTCTCCTCCTCCACCACCATTTCAGCTAGGCAAGAAGCTCACCTCTTCCAAGCCCAGAAAGGACCTTGAACACAGCTTTTTCCTAGCAATCAAGGCCACAACACTACATCTTGCTCTCTGAAAGGTTCAGAGTGGCTTTCAGCAAGACAATATGTGCTATTAAATAAATACTAAAAGTCCATTCCATCATAAAACAATAAACAGGTGCCTGCAGTCATAATACAATTTATCAGCCAAAGGATTGACCCCATCTCAGAAGGCACTCAGGATTAAGCAGATTTTACTAGCTTTCTAGAAAGCTAGGGGGCTGATATGCAGTTTCAGAGAGCTGTTTCTGGCCCAGGTCTCTTTATCCAATTGGCTATTTCCATTCCATTCCATTCCATTCCATTCCATTCCATTCCTTCCTTCCTTCCTTCCTTCCTTCCTTCCTTCCTTCCTTCCTTCCTTCCTTCCTTTCTTTCTTTTTCTTTCTTTCTTTCTTTCTGTGAGTTAGCTTCTGATTCTTAATGTTTTTGATTCTGAATGGTTTTGATACTCTTTTTCAACTCTGTTAGGGCCTTGAGCAGTTAAACAAGCTGAAAAGTAGGACATATTTTTTTAAAAAAACAGTGGCAGAGCTTTCTTCATTTGCGACCCTTTTTTAAAAAGCTGAGGTCAATTTTGTATTTTAAAATTTTACATTTCCTTCCCTAGGTATTATCCTATTCTTTAAATTAGTTATATCCTATGTCTTTCACTGAGCACCACTGCATTAAGGTTGTTTTGAGTACCTCTTTATTAAGCATGTTATGTAACTAGCTTCGACAATCAAACCAGAGCAGCTCTCTCACAGCTCTGCTTTGTTCACCTTTCCAAGACTAAGCCATTAATATTTTAACAAGCAGCTCTTGAAAACACCTCGATTTTCATGAGTTTGGAGCAGTGCGTCATTAGCAAGACTTGCCTATTGGGCTAGCAGAAAGCCCAAATGAGGTTAATGATTTCATTTGGACTTTTAAAAGCCCCAGGAAAGACAAAATAGTCCTCTGGTGCATGGCCAGTTCATATAGGTGGGATTGATCATGTGGGCCTGGGAACTGAATCCAGGACAATCCAGGCAAAGGACTCACAGGGTAACTTGAGAAGGCTTTCAGCATGCAGCAGGAACCCACACTGTGGGTCTTTTTAACACTAGTGCCAACCTTTAAAAACTAGCCTGATATTGGAATGGGGAGGGGATGCAGAAGTGGACTCCCCCTGGAGTCTGGAGCTCCTCACTTTACTCCAGAAGCTCAGTGGGGATGCTCTGAATGTTTCTGGGGTCCTTGGGCAAAAATTGGGGCAGGTGCCTGCAGTCATCACTACTGATTTGGCTGCCCGAGCCCTAGATGGGATGGATACAAGCAGCCACTGCTGATGACTCATCTGTTCCTCTCTGCCAGGGTTAAGGGTTGGGCCAGTGGGGGCCCCCAGTGTGGAGTCCGAAGCAGCTGTCCCTGTCGTACATTGATTAAGGTCACCCTGCAACACAAGAAGGAATGGGATAGACATTGGTCCATGATGTCAGGATCAAGTGAACTCTCAGGTTCAGGTGTAGGCTGAATTTCCTTGCCCTTGAATCCAGAATTCACTGGATTGGATTTTCATGGACAGGAAGGATTTCTGTCTGGAGTAATACTCTCTTTCGACCCCCTTCTGTAACAGTCAAAATGCACCCCCAAAACACTGCTCCTAGGGGACGAAGGACCACAAAGAACAACCTGGGGGGAGGGGAGCTGCAGGTTTGCAGGAAGGGGAAGTGATTAAAATTTCCCCACTTTCTGCCTAAATCCACTACTGGGACCCAAGCCCTTGCTAACCATTTTTCATAAGTCTAGTTGTGAGAAGATGTTTTGGAGGGTTATTTCCAGCTGGTCTACTTGTACTGCTCCATGCAGATTATTTCCCCCTGCTCTGTTTTTATCCCTAAGTACTCCACAGAAAGATGACAACGCTGAGACAATCTGACACTAACGCCAATTGCTATATTCTGTGTATTTCAATGTCACACAAAGTAAAGTTCCTTACCGGTTTTCCAAATGAAATGGAATTGCATTCTCTGATGTTCAGTAGCCTAGAGAATGACTAGGCTATAAATTAAAATTGCAGAAAAGTTGTAGAAGAACGTCTTCTGTGAAGATTGTGCATGCCAGTATAAACTTCTTTGAAGAAGGAAAGTTTGTTTGGAATTGGAACAGGACCCTCGGCAGATTTGAAGATATTGTCCATGCAGATATAAAACAGATGACGTCCTTGTCTGTTCCATTACCACCTACTTGTAAGCTAACCCATTGTGTCAGGAAGAGGCAACAGGGCCAAATAAAACAAGATCAAAGAGAAGTCAAATGGAAGTTAGTATCAGCACATTTCAACTCAAGGCTGTCCAAATCTGAAGTTGTTTAGGTTATTTTGTAATGAACAGTTGATGGACTTTGACACAAATAAGATTTTTGGTGGTTGAAATAAATGGCTGTAGTTTTATTCTAGCCAATTTATAAGATATATTACACTTTTACCACAGACAAGCAAGGAAGACCCACCTCCCCCCAAGTCCCAATATGGAAGCAGGTTTTCATTACAGATTTCTGGACTAGGATCTTCAGTACAGACTGGGCATCTGCATCATGATTTGCTTTGAGTAGTCTAGTTGAACATCCTGCACAATGTAAAGCTTAGACAGGGATGTATTTTCTGTCTTGCAACACGGAGAAGAATGGGCTCATTTATCTGCTGCCTCAGGAGACAGCCAGCTGTGTGCAACACTTTGACTAAATTCACACATGCCACTTAAAGTTCTCCTTATCTGCCACTATCCCATCATTCATGTGCACATGTGAAACCTGAAAGGCAATTCTAAATGGACTGAGTTTCTGAAATGATTGCTATGCAGGAACACAGATTTACAGTCACATTTCAATTTTTCCATGCTTCACAATGTATCTGTGATTAAGGTGATAAAGTCAGGGGTTGGACTAGATGACCCTTGAGGTATCTTCCAGCATGGTGCAGTGGTTTGGAATGCTGGACTCTAATATAAAGAACTAACGGGGCCCAGCCATGCGTTGCTGTGGCTTATTGTGGTGAAATGGGAAAGGAACAGTAGCAGCAAATCAATTGCAGAGGCCATCAGTACGTGCTCATGCAAACACGCAGCCTGGTATACTGTGCAATGTCAGTGATGTGTGTGCCCCATTCCTTGGGGGGGGGGAATGGAAAGGCACCCCTCCCACACATCTAGGCTGGCTGGTCATGATCCTTTACCTGGGAGTAAGTTTGGTTGGTGGCAATGGGTGTTGCTTCTGAGGAAACCCTCTGAGGGGCGCAACGCAGCCATTCAAAGTATGTCACGGTTGCTGTACCGAGCTTACTCCTGAGTAATGCGTGCCTGGTTTTCTTAACTGTAACGGCAGTATTCAGGGAATCTAGGGTGCCTGGCCCCTCCCTCCCATCCCTTGCATATTGCCACTCACTGTCTTCCCTCCCTCACTTCTCTTCCCTTGCATGCCACCTCTCCCCCTCCCTCCCTTCCCTTTCCCTCTGCTAGGGTGGATGGGTCATATCAAGATGCTGGGCCCCCTGCCTCCCCTCCCTTGCATGCCACCCCTCACTCTCTCCCCTCTCTCATTTCTCTTCCCTTGCATGCCTCCCCCTCCGTCCCTTTCCTCTCCCTCCCTCTCTTCCCTTGCATGCCACCCCTCCCTCTCCCTCCCTTCCCTCTCCCTCGTGTGTATGTGTGTGTATGTGTTTCACTTCCACTCGAGTTACTGCCTATGTGCTGTTTTCACTGCTCATATCTGGCCATCTGAGTGAACATTCTAAGCTGCATGAACATTCTAGGGATGACAGTTACACACAGGCAGCTGCATGTCCTTCACCATGGAGCGCCAGGAAAAAGGTGTTTTACCTGGGCCAGGTGTGAAAGTTCAGGTATGTGAACATCTAAAAACACTCTCACCTGGCTGACTACAGTGGCTTAGAATTTTCAGAGGGATTGGCCCAGCAGTTACTGAGGTATACTATCATTAACAAAAACACTGTTAGCTTTTTATATATATAGATTGGATTTGATCCCCCCCCTCAACATGAGCAGCAAACTCTAATCTGATGACCAGGTTTGTTTCCCCACTCCTACACATGAAGCCTGCTGGGTGACCTTGGGCTAGTCACAATTCTCTCTCTGAACTCTCCCAGCCCAACCTACTTCACAGGGTGTCTATTATAGAAAGAGGATGGGAAGGAGTTTGTAAACTGTTCTGAGACTTCTTATGGTTGAGAAAAGTGGAGTATAAATCCAAACTCCTCCTCCTCCTCCTCCTCCTCCTCCTCCTCCTCTTCTTCTTCTTCTTCTTCTTCTTCTTCTTCTTCTTCTTCTTCTTCTTCTTCTTCTTCTTCTTCTTCTTCTTCTTCTTCTTCTTCTTCTTCTTCTTCTTCTTCTTCTTCTTCTTGATCTATGGCTCATTCCACACATGCAAAATAATGCACTTTCAAACTGCTTTCAGTGCTCTTTGAAGCTGTGCGGAATAGCAAAATTCACTTGCAAACAGTTGTGAAAGTGGTTTGAAAACGCATTATTTTGTGTGTGCGGAAGGAGCCCCTGTTTCTATTGTGTGAATGTCTTTCATTGAGCATACTGTTTGGATCTGGATCATAACCTCTGTTGTCGAGTAATTTTGATTGCTATTGGGGCAAAGTTGATTTCCATAGGATGGGCATTAAGATCAGGAGCTAAGGGTATACTTACATCTCTTACCCTATGATTGTGCCATAGCAGCTGGTTTGTATTGTGGGAAGAGAAAGGGAAACTGAATGCATGTAATAATTTAACAATGGCAGGAGAAGAGGAAGAGAGAAAAGCTGTGGTGGTGAATGTGCTCCAGTGACCAGTCACATCCAATTTAGAGTGATCCTGTATGGTTTTCAAGGCAAGAAATTAATAGAGATGGTTTGCCATTGCTTGCCTCTGCACAGCAACCCTGGACTTCCTTGGGGGTCTCCCATCCAAGTATTAACCAGGGCTGACCCTGCTTAGATTCGACAATCTGACAAGATCCGTGCGTACACCAAATACCCCAAAACATGGAGGCACTCTTTTAGACAGAAGAACAGACTTTTAAGTCAATGGAGTCAAGGCTCTCTGTCAGACATATCAGTGGTTGACACAAATCTTAAAAATATGCAACTTGGGGAAGGGGAAAGAGAGAGAAGTTATATTTCTGTAGGTTGTGGGGGTGGGGGGGAGGATTCCTGGGCTACTGGTGTTTTGGGGACATGGGAAGTTTTAGATCAGGGGTGTCCAACTCTGGCCCTCCAGATATTCATGGACAGTGATTCCCATCAGCCCCTGCCAATTGGCCATGCTGGCAGAGGCTGATGAGAATCATTGACCATGAACATCTGGAAGGTCAGAGTAGACACCCTTGTTCTAGACATTTAGCATCACAGTATACCTTGAGAGCTTGAGGACACTTCAGCTGATCACCCATAGGACTTGCAGAAGATCATTTCAGAAACATTTCACTATTCATATTATAGGTGCTTGATTCAATATCATTTTCAATATCATTTTCAATTTGTTTGATACAAAACTGATGATCAAAAAGCGGAGAATAAATACGAAGTGTTTGGGATGGAAAACATCAGCTAAAATGCATATGTGTTTTTTGGTGTACAAAGTACAAGAAGTCAGCTATGGAGTGGGCAACACATGTCTTCATTGAGCACATATAACATATTGGCAAAAATAGTTTCAGGTTTGTTGGGTTTTAAGTATGACAAAAGTATTTACAATGAAGTCAGGAAAACTGAGTGAAAAACCAGTAGAGGGCACTGCTAGTACAAGTAGTCCTCCCAAAACTCTTGGGAGACACAGAGGGGGAAAAATTCAATATCTTTCTGCATGAAGCTTTTCTAAGGAGGTAAATCCTTACACAAATCCTACAGCTGAATCATTCAAGGTCAAGATCTCTGCCTGAAGTTGCCTCCTAGACTTTGATACCCAGAGTTTCTGGCTTTTGTTATTGTGACTTGTATGGAGCCCTTACACCTGAGGCTTTTTGTGTCTCAGTTTGTGTGTAAATAACTCACTGAGTAAAGCTAATTTTCCTGCCCTGTCCACCTTTGCTTAATTAAAAATATGGAGATTTTTTTGTTTAGTTTGATTTTCTTTTTATATCTCATTTGACATGATTCGTAACTATCCAATCTTGAAAATGGTTTGTTATTGTTACCAGGAAAAAATGAATAGAATAGAATACTTTATTTATGGTCAATGACCAAATATAGGAAAAAATGATAATTATATATGGCTCTGGAAACATAGAGTGATTTCAGTAGCCACTAGAATACACAACTGTTTTCTTGATGAATCACAAAAACGAGAATATGCTGGATATTTTGCATAGCACAAACCCAAAGCATGCTCTTTGAATTTCACTAACGCAGGAGACCTTGATTATAAATGTCTGAGGGCAGATTATGACATGACCTTCTTCTCTACTCAGTACTCCTTCTAAATCTATTTGACTTAGAGGGTGCAACTCTGTTTAGGATCACACTGTTAGCCTTCTAATGGGTCATTTTATAGTTGATGCTAACCATTCTGCGTAGCACTCCCCAAAAGTTGGTTTTTCCTCATTCTCTTCCTGATTGTGCCGCTCTTTCTTATGATCTTCACTGATTCCTAGAGACATGTGATAGACACCCATTCTCTGGGTGCTCCCCCGCTACGCCTGGGGCGAGGCCCAGCCCCGGCCCCACCCCCTCCCGGCTGCTGGCTCAGAGTCGCCAGCCAGCAGTCCCTTCTGCCCTCCCCTCTGGGAGGGACAGAATCAACTGGAAGGCTCCATTCTGGGGCCTTTGCTTTTATAAGCTTGGGGGCGGGGCCAGTTGGTGACAATCACCTTCCATGTCTCCTGCTGGTTGCCTGACTTTGTAGCAATTTTCCCCAAATGACTGTGGCAAAGCAGGTTTCAGAAAACACCACAAAATTTGAACTGGAGGTGTATGAAGGCACCACAATGCTGTACAGAAGTGTGTGTGTGTGTGTGTGTGTGTGTGTGTGTGTGTGTGTGTGTGTGTGTGTGTGTGTGTGTGTGCGCGCGCATGCGGGAGAAGGAAACTGTTCCCAGGAGCATCCAAACCAAGGCAAACAACCGTGTATGAAATCCCTCTGTGTACTTCTATGCCCTCATTTCTGCACCTTCTTCATCCCACTGTTTTAAAACCATGGTTGTTTCCTGTTTTAGATTCTGGTGATCTTTGCAATTAACAATACGCCCACCATCAATTGTTATTTTTCTAACCCTTTTTTCTTTACATATCTAAAAACTAATTGTTTGCAAAATCTGTTTTTTACAATAAGTCATGCATGGGTTCAATATTCTTTATACAGTTTCTCCAGCAAACAGTGGTTTGTTGCAACGCCAACATTCAGTAATCCAATTTAGTTGCTGATTGCTTGCTGATTACTTGCTTTATGTTTTATGAAATAAGTAAATTTAGCTATAATTGTTCTGTCTCTTTTCCTATTGTCTTATTATAGCTGTATTTTCTGGTTTTTGATACTTGATGTAAAGAATTCTTGCTATGTTGATCACTCAGAGGAAAATTCTTTGATGTTAAAGTATGCTATTTTCTGGAAACGTTTATCAAATTGTTTTAGATCCAGAGCTATACAAAATGCAGTTATTTTAAACATTGCATTGGTTGTTTTTGATCACTTCTGCTACAGGGCATGTCCACTGCTAACAACAAAATACTGCCTCCTTTTTACATTTCCAGGAAGGTTAACTTTAAAAATCTGATAAGATGTTATAAACAATCTTGTCATAATTGTAGCACATTTTTTCTCCATGGTTAGTTCAAAGTGAATAATTATTTGCATGTATTAACTATAGATAGAAACTGGATCTGAAGAAGCAGATTCAAATCCCAACTCTGCCATGGAAGCTCATTGGGTGACCTTGAATAAGTTATACTCTTTCTGTCTAAACTGGAACTTTTGTCGGGAGGATGGATTGGAGGCAGGGAGAATGATGTCATGAGTCACTCTGAATCCCACCCCCACTGGGGGCAAGGCAGGAAACAAAATAAATAAATAAATAAATAATATTTGCAAATATTTTCCCAAATCTTCCCAGATATGGCATACTCCATGCCATGAGAGCATTTAATTATACATTCATTCAATTGTTTTTCATACATGAGGTTTATTAGTAAGCAGGCTTGTGATTGAGGCAATGTGGCCATACCAGCTACCTGGTCTCCTCTTTCCCTCTCCCTCTCCCTCTTTCCTTCTTTTTCTTTTTCTTTTTCTTTTCCCTTTCCCATCTCTTCCTTTTGCCTACCCCTAGATGAGGAATGATGGGGTGCCAGTCGCCTGTATATCTGGAAGATAAGGGTATATCGAGATCAGTATTTTAAACTATATTATTATATTAATTTACATTGAAATATTGAATCGTGTTACCGTATGTATGTTGTGAGCTGCCCTGAGCCTGGCCTTTGCCTGGGGTAGGGTTGGATACAAATCAAAATAAAGTAAATATGATAAAATATTTGCATATATTAAGTTCATATACATATGTAAAATAGAAATTAAGGAAATATTATGCCATAATGTAAACTAAAAATGTATGTCTTTTCTGCCCATTTCTTTTGCATGCTTCAACAGACAGTGATACATTTTTGCAACATGTTACATAATTAGTCTCATCTGATTTAAAAACACTTGGGGATAATTGACAAAACTGATCTAATTTACCAATGTTACATTGCTAGTTTGATATGACAAAGAGAAAAAAATTAAAAATTCCTTTTGAAAATGGAGGAGGAGGAGGAGGAGGAGAGGAGGAGGAGGAGGAGGAGGAGGAGGAGGAGGAGGAGGAGGAGGAGGAGGAGAAAATGTCTGAAGGGGAGGTTGGCCAACTACAAGTGGCATCAATAAGAACCAAGTTTTTGGACAAAATGGAAGTAAAAAAAACTTCTGGAGCAGACTTCATTATTTGAAAGAAGTAACACACACACACACCCTGCCAACGAATCACATTTTTTTTTACAAAAATAGAGCTGCAGTAACACATGATAGCTACTGAGGTGGTCCCTTGTTAATTTCTTCCTGCAAAAGCAACTCAACTTGTCAATTTCACTCCTAATTGTGGACACAATGTATCTTGACCTTAGCCTTACATCCCTAATTCAAGATGAAATTGACAAAGCTGATACAATTGATTGTATCTGGCTTGTATCTGTGCCCTAACATTACATCACTAATGTGATATGACAAAGAAGGGAAAAAAATCATTGTAAAAACAGAAGAGGAGGGGGAGGAGAAAATGGCTGAAGGTGAGATTGGACAATTACATGAGAGCATGGACAAGGGCCAGAAGTTTGCACAAAATGAAAGCAAACCCCCTCCCCCCTAGAATGCCAAATTCATGGTCTAGTCTTAGTCTAAGTATTGTCATTTTTTCTGAATCTCATGGAATTATGGTAAAGGCATTAAGTGTTTTGCCTTGTAAATGAGCAGTAGAAAATATGTTTGGCAAGTTCCTGTACTAGTATGAACTGGTAAAAATCCATTTTATACAGTTGTTGTTATTATTATTATTATTATTATTATTGATACAAAACAGTTATACACAGCAAACAAGATCAATATGCTGGATTTTGTATTACATCACACGTCGGACACTTCCCAAGCATCTAGGACTGTGTGATGTATCGACGAATTTAATGGTCACGCGCAGTAGAGCCTGAAAGTAGGTGGTCTCCTTTTGCAGCTGACATATGGTGATTTTGTCAGCGCCAATTGTTTTTAAGTGCCGTTCAAGATCTTTAGGCACTGCACTCCAGTGTGCCGATCACCACTCGGACCACCTGTACTGGTTTGTGCCAGAGTCTTTGTAGTTCAATCCTTAAATCCTCGTATCCTGTAAGTTTTTCCAGTTGCTTCTCATCAATCCTGCTGTCACCAGGAATTGCAACATCAACTATCCACACTTTTTCTTTTTTTTCCAGCCAATAACGTGAGGCTAACAGGAGTATTGTGTTCCAAAAAACTTTGTCAGTCTGAATTCGGAAGTCCCAGAGTAGTTTTACGTGTTCATTTTCAGTGACCCTTTTTTCAGGGTTTGTGATTCCACCCAGTTCTTTGTCACAGGCAGATGGTAGTTGTGGCACAAGTTCCAGTGAATCATCATCTGAGCAACGGTATTATGCCTCTTCCTGCTTGTAGGTCCCGTCTGCATGCTGATCTTCACTTGCAGGCAGCTAAGTATGTGATCTTATTGTTTCGTCTGGGCTTCCCTTGCAGAGTCTGCACTTTGGGATCTGTGGTAGTTGACTTTTCAATTCCTGGCTTTGATGGCGTTTGTTCGAATTGCTTGTTCTTGGGCTGCAAGAATCAAGCTCTCAGTCTCCTTTTTCAAAGTTCCATTTGTGAGCCACAACCAGGTTTTTTCCTTGTCAATTTTGTCCTCAATTTTTTCTAGGAACTTTTACGGTATTCACTCTTTGTCTTTTGCACTTTGAGCAGTTTTCTGCTGTTGACTTCCATCAATGTTGGTTCTTCACTGTTTTTCACATAATCTGCCAGTGCATGTTTCTCTTCTTCCACCGTTTGTTTCACTTGCAGAAGCCCTCTACCTCCTGATTTTCTGGGTAGGTAAAGTCTGTCAACATCACTACGCGGGTGTAATGAGTAGTGGATTGTCATCAGTTTTCTTGTTTTTCTGTCCATTATTATTATTATTATTATTATTATTATTATTATTATTATTATTATTATTATTATTATTATTATTATTATTATTATTATTATTATTATTATTAATTGGGTTTATAGACCGCCCTCCCCCGTATGTGAAAGCTATGCGTTGATTTCAGGAGCAGCAGTTTTCTGGCACCTTCAAATGCTTTGATCCCATTCTTAGACGTTAAGTTTAATAAGGAGAGCAGTGTGATACTGTGATATGACAGGTATCAAAGTATACAACAGGATGCAGAGAATGACCTGTCTCCTGAATGTGCCTGACATTATTGTACTTTTCTTTTAACAAAGTCCAGTTCCTTTGGAAATTGGAAGATGAATGATTCTTTGATGAACTGCATTCATACTCCCTCCCCCCAGCCTTCAAAGGGCAGAATGTACAGAAGAAACCAAAATGTGACAGAACTGTGAAAAACTCCATAGACTCTTATTTTCTTTCTAGTTCTTGTGCTTTCATTACAGGCCTTTTAATACTGGGCATTACTTGAAACTCTCAGGCAAAAGCACTGTTGTATTTTAATGCTCATTGTATTTTTTTTAATAAACCAATTCTTCAAAGCCATAAAGAAACAATTATAATGGATATAATGGATACGAGCGTGCTTTTTGCTAATGCTGATTTTTAAGAAATCTTTTTAAAAGTCTGACTAGAACTATTGTAATTAGAGATGCTGTCCTTTCTTTCATACTGTGGTGAAAACTGCTCTTTGAAGGTGGAAAGAGGCCAAATAACTAACCACTGATCATTATAATATACATTATAATATACAGTTTTACATTGAACCTATGAAAAAAGTGGGTTTTCCTTCATGATTAAGTACCCCCATTATACATAAAAGAATGAAAATTCAATGGACTGCAGCACATACTTCCATCGTTCCCCCAAAATGGCTGCCAATTATGAAAAAAATAAGAGGCCATCTTCTGTTTTTCACTAGTACCCAACGTGGGCAGCCATGATGAAGATATCACGCAAAAATAAAGAACCCTAACCCTAACCCTGCAGACATTCTGATCAGTTCATGGTGGGAAGGAGCAGGCACAATCTTTATTCAATTTCTATTTATGAGCATTTCTACACTCCTTAATAGTACAGTCTGCAGAAGGCCACAGTCTGTTCTAAACCAAAGCTGTTTTTCTGCACACGCCCACACCCATAGAGCTGCCTGACAAACCTATATTATTTTCATTTGCTATTCTAGGTTTGCCAGCCAGTGGCTGGCAACCAGTGAGAGGCTGTGAGAGGTACAGACTTACCTTTTCAGTGTTACACAGATGCCATGACATCAGTTCCTGCGCAATCCAGATCAGATGTGACTGGAAATGATATGATGTCAAGGTGGGGGGGTGCTCTAGGATTTGTGGAACATGCCAAGTTTTAACTGTTGAGTTTGTGAGTGCCAGAACATCCCCTTCCCACATCGGCAAGACACTTCCTGTTTGTGCCAGAAGTGACATCACTGTGCTGACATGATGCCAGGGTACCTGCCCCCTCCCAATACTCTGCTTTCTTCTCAACAGGAGAAAGGTGCAAGGGAGAACAGTACTTCAATTTGATGGGAATGTTTTGAGAGGGGGAATGGATGCCACGGAAAGTGTCTTCCCCCTTGTCTGCTCTTGACTCAATAATTTTTTGGGGGAAAATAAATTGGAGGAAGTTCCACGGGATTTTGCACAACATGAAGCTCGGTCATTCAAGGCTTGGCCCAGAGGTCTGCACAAGAGTCTTCTTGGCGCCTTCCTGTACCAAGCCTGTCTCTTCTTCTTTATGTGAGACCTTTAATTTCATGACCACTTAATGCCTCCTTAAAATATTTGTAAAATTTTATTGGGCTTTTACAAAGTACACATCTCATGCAATTAGTCTTAAAATAAATCTACTACATTTTGTTTATAAGCCTCGACTGTAGTTTCTCTGGAAACTTTAGCATTTCCTATTGAATGATGGGAGTGTACCATGTGGTACAGATACAGAAGAGGGTGGGCCGGGTCAGAAAGAGATCTATTCTTGTCTATGTTACACTAAACACTGGGTGGTATAAGGCAGATGGACTGCTAAAAAAAATGGCTTTGTTATGGCAACAATTGTATTGCTGGTAGAAACACATTAAAAAACATCTCCTGTTCTGAATTTGTTGGGAGTTGATAAATGAATACTAAAATGTTGGCTGGCACCATAGAATGTGTTGTGTTTTAATTCTAGTAACGAAGTCAGGAGATTCAAATGTTTTAGAAAATGGAGATTTAGAGCCCTGTCCAGAGGGGGATGGAATCTGCTGGTGGAAGCAGCACGTGGCTGTGCTGGTGGATTTGCCCTCCCCAGGGGATTTACCCTGGCGGAGGAGTGATTCCGCCGGCGTGCAGCCACCTCTGCCCCCTCCCACAGAGCTGGGACACAGCACCGGATGCAGTTTCATCATCCCAGCCCCCCTGCGCTGCCAGCATAGCGGAGGTGGGCTGGGATTGTGGCCAAGGAGGAGCCGACTTCAGTTGGCTGCCACACGTCCATTTGCGGCATTACACTGGCAGCTGGGACTGTAGACTTACGTGACTCTTTTGAGTGGCACAAGTCTATTGAGCCCCATAGAGGCTTCTGAGCAGCAGGGAGGCATTTTCACTTTTCGGGCCTCCGCATGCTGCCAGAAAGCCTCTTTGAGGGTGGGTAGCCTGCTGGAGCCAGGCACCCCGCTCTTGGATGGGGCTGCTCTATACTTAAATAATCTAACAGCCCAGGTTTGTGACCTCTATATAATAATATATCCCCTGAATACTACAGTTATAGACCAGCAAAGTGAATCCATCACCTCAAATTATGAAAACTTTTGTTTTAGACGTAGTCACACTGAGGGAAAAACAGGGCTTTTGAGAGGAGGAGATGAAGGAGGCAGAACTTCAGGTATATGTCATGTGCTTTGCTTTCATGTGATGTTTGTATTTAGGGCTGCCGATCTCTACAATATATCTATAACAACTAGGACCAGCCTGTGGTCCTAGTTATTATAGATATATAAAACGAAAAGTATCACAACAGTCACAGAGGGCCTGTGTGTTTCATGTATGTACATCCTAAGGGTCCAGGGACCTGTGGCAAGACTCCCTAGAAAAACTTCACCAGACATCATTTCACAGAGGTAATAATAATCCATAATCTGAATGGACAGCTAATAGATCTGAAACTTCCCTTGATTAGATATTTGAGGTGTACACCTAAAATTATAAGGGCTGTTTATGCGTACCGCGGAATATGGTGACCAATCAGGGACGCTTAAAAAAACAGTGTCCCTCTGGGAAGTGGGGTTCGGCGACGTGGGTCACCGGGCCAGCTGCATCGCAGAAACCTCCTGAGGTTAGGGCGGGGTCCGCTGTTTCCGAACCTTGCTCCCTGAGTGAGGTATTTCAGAAACAGCAGTGGCTGGAAGGCGCCATTCCCCCCCTTTCCTGAATGCCTTACAGTCCCTCCAACCGTTTGGTGCATCGCCCCAGCCTAGGGGACACGCCTCCCCTGCCCTGTGACTCCAGAGCTGTCGCGCAGGACAGGGGGCGTGTCCCCTGGCCTGGGCGACGCGCCGGAAGGTCGGAGGGATGGCAAGGTGTTCAGGTGACAGCTTGCGAGCTCCTCCGCGAGACAGGCCGCGCTGCGTCTTCCCTAGGGACCGCTTTGTCTGAACGGTTCTCGGGGTAGTGTTGGCATCATATAACGCCTAACGCGACTTCGAACGTGGGGTCGCGTGGTGGGAAATGGCCTAAATTTTGTGTGAAAACTAGGGTTACCTGCTCTGGGTTGGTAAAGTCCTGGAGATCTGGGGGTAGAACATGAAGAAGGCAGGGATTTCAATGAGGTATAATGCCAATGCAGCCATTTTCTCCAGGGGAGCTAATAAGCATAAGCATTTTTTTATTGTCATTGTGCACGCACAACGAAATTTACAGCAGCATTCCTCGATGCACACAATTCCAGACTCATACATCATACTCATACAATTTCATACAATACATCATACTCATACAATTTCAGACTCATACATCATCCTCACTTCCCCCTTCCTCCACCCATCCCTACACAGCCCCAAACACATCAACACGAAGCCGCGGAGTTTAGCATAGCCACAGCTCTAGAGTAGAAGCTGTCTCTAAGCCTCTTTGTCCTAGATTTGATAGTCCTGTATCGCCTACCAGATGGTAGCAGTTCAAAAAGAGAGTGTGCTGGATGAGATGGGTCTCTCAGAATATTTTGGGCTTTTTTTAGGCTTCGGGAATTATAGAGTTCTTCCAAGGAGGAGAGAGGGCAGCCGATAATCCTTTGTGCAGTAGTGATCACCCTTTGGAGCTCCTTCCTGTCTGCCACTGTGCAACTGGAGAACCATACACAGATGCAGTAGGTTAAGACACTCTCTATAGCACAGCGGTAAAAGGACACCAGGAGTTCTCCATCCAGTTGTTGCTTCCTTAAAAGTCTCAGATAGTACAGTCTTTGCTGGGCCTTCTTAACCACCGCGGCAGTCTGTATGCCCCAGGTTAAGTCCTCTTTAATCAACGCCCAGAAATTTAAAACTAGCCACCCGCTCTACTTGATCTCCATTTATAGTCAAGGGCTGAATTTCTGAACTATTCCTGGTGTCTAGAGATAAATTTTAATTCTGGGAAAACTCCAGGCCTCACCTGAAGGTTGGCAATTCTAGAAACCCATCTTCAAGTAAGTATATCAAAACATAAACCTGTTGGTGAATCCAGATTTTCTGCAGCTCCATGTTGTACCTCCAGAGATGTCACCTAATATGTGAAGTAGTCTATGGAAATCTTCAGGTTGGAGATGAGGTTTCATGTGAACATACCGTCAGAAGAGGCACGTAAACAGATGTGAAAATGAAGGTTTGTTTTTAAAGCTTGGGGATTAGGAAAGAATGTTAGAGATGAACTAGAGAGAATTGTGGGTGGGGGGATATCACTAGACAGAGACAAGATAGAGTTCTTAGGTAGGAATGAAAGATTGTTTTTCTAGAAATATCTCAGTTTAGCTCCAGGTGGCAGTTAGTAATAACATATTATTTCCTGCTGGGAGCAAAGCAGTGAAACCAATAAAATTTGATGCTAATAGAACTCGAAACCCCCCACAGAGATGTCCAAACACTTGCTTTTGAAGAACGAACAGAAATTAAATTCTGGGAAATGCTATAGCAACAATCACTGAGGATACTGTTGGAAACTTTTTTAATCCAGAAGACTCGTGAGCTGTGGAGTAGGTTGTTGACAAATTTGGGAAGTATATTGTAAAAACGCTGGTCTGTGAATCTGACATGTGTCAAAAGAGAAGCCAGTCTCTTTCAGCAAAGATAAAGAGTGTTATTATATTAAAAGTGAAAAAAACATTTTCCTGTGTGGAAAACAGGGGTGTTTACAGTGAGCAGTGCAGAATTCAAAAGGAGCATGAGGATCAAGTGGGAGTTCCACCCACACATTTATTTTATTTTATTAAAATGTTTATGTATTGGAGTTCTCTGAAGAGTTCTCTTCAGGTCATTTCAAAGCAAAGCTTATAATAACACAATAAAAGAATCCAAAAGCAGAGAACACTAAAAGCAACATTTCCAATAAAGGATCTAAAAAGCACAGCAATCTCTGCACGCAAGCAGCATTAAAATAGAACAATAAATAGAAGCAGAATTTAGATAAAATCAAGACCACGGTAGCATTAAAATCTTGATTAAAATTCCTGGGATATTCTTGTGAACCTTCTGGGCTAAGCTTCCTACATAGCCTATCCAGCCTGTCTCAGATAGACTATTTAATCGGGTAGGGAATACCACATGATGGCTTATGGCTGCTAATCCAGTCCCAACAGATCTCAAAAGAAGAGTAGTAGTAGTAGTAGTAGTAGTAGTTTGGATTTATACCCTGCCTTTCTCTCCTGTAAGGAGACTCAGGCGGTTTACAAACTCCTCACAACAGACACTTTGTGAGGTAGGTGGGACTGAGAGAGTTCTGAATGAACTGGGACTAGCTCAAGGTCACCCAGTAGAAATGCAGAAGTGCAGAAGCAAATCTGGTTCACTAGGTAAGAGTCTGCTACTTTTGTGGAGGAGGTGGGAATCAAACCCAGTTCTCCAGATTAGAGTCCACCTGCTCTTAACCATTACCCAACACTGACTAAGCATGGGTAGGGTTGGCTATGGTTAATACTTGGACAGGAAAAGCTCTGTATCTAGCTCTCACATATCTGACAACAAGATGAGGTTTGTTTGTTTGTTTGTTTGTTTATTAAACCAATAATTCATCAGTGGAGCAGAGCAATGCCAGAGGAGCCTATCAGAATAGATAGTCCAATACAAATGCTTTTAAAAAATGGTTTTGGTCTGGTGCTGGCAAGTTGATAAATTTGGTACAGGTGAAGGGTCAGAAGGAGGGGACTTCACATATGAGGCACCACAATCCTTCATGGACTGGTTGCCTAAGGGAAGCCTAGGGATGATGAGATTTGAGGTGAAGAGGGACCTCTTTGGATACACTGCCAAAGCAGCCATTTTATTTAGGGGAATGGACCTATGCATTGGAGATCAAATGTAATTTCAGGAGATCTGGAAGCTGGCAACCCTACTTCATGGCCACCTCACCTTGAAAGGCAGGGGAGACAAAGCAGGGCCTGTGACAGTCATAAAGCCTGGGCTCACATAACTGCCAATGATCCTTAAGGAAACAACAGTTTGAACAGCAGGAACTGAGATTCAGGTTGAATGGAAATAAACATATCTATAAAACAAAATGCTCAAGGACCAGCTCTAAGCCCTGTGGTTAATATCAAAGTTTGCAGTAGCTCACATTATAATTACAACTGGGCAACACGGAAAGGAATAAACATCAACCAAAGGACAGTAGTGTTATGCCTAAAGCAATAAAGGATACCATATAATTGGCTATTCAAAAAATTATTATTGTTCAAAGCATGTACATAACAGGGAGTTAAGATGCCTACATAAAACAATTATAGCAAGCACAATCTCAGTTACAGCCCTGTAACCACTAATAATTGTAATTTCACAGAACATAAATTAGTGACATAATTAGTAACAAATGCACCACAGTTTTGGCAGAAATCAAAATTATTTCCTGTAAAGGAAAAAGAAGTTTTGTATAATCTTTGACTTCTTAAGTGCTTATGTTCTTTTGGTAAGTCTTTTGGATGATATGCAATTTCGTTCGCTTTTAACATTAAGCAACTGTTCCTAAAAGCTTTTTAAATAGATGCACTGAAGAAGACCACATCGAAACAAACAGCTATTCTGACTTCTATTTGTGTTTATGCTGCATCATGTAAACATCATCTCATGATATAATCTTTGTTTGCGGACATTCCACATTTATATTAGGTTCTTTATGCCATGTGAAACTTGTGATTTCGGCCAAAATTGTTGCGCATCTGAACGACGCCTGTGTTACTAATTTATTTATCTTTACTTTCTTTTCGTGCAAAGATTTTGACTCTGTGCTGTCAACAGTAAAGTCAGAACAGTTTCAAATGTTGAAATAGTTTATGTATCAGTCAGCTTGTGAATTATTTTTGTCAGTACTGTTAATATTTTTCCTCAGCTATTCTCTTGTTAAACATCTGCCACCCATCCCTGTAAAACTGTTAAAGGTCTCTGTTGTAGCCTCTGCTTTCCTTCAAATGGTTTAACAAGCAGTTTCTCCCCCACAACACCCCCAATCAAGGCTACATTGATCCAGATTGCAATCTACCACACAAAGCACCAGGAGCTGTTCACAGACACCCACTCAAATGTCTGTGACTGCAGCAATAGAGTGATTCTCTCAAGTTTTCTCTCCTTAGTAATGAATGTTGCTGTCTTATCCACATTGGCAACGATCCAAGGGACAGTACAAGCATTAGATGGCTGCATGAACAATCATGTACACATCCCACCTTTTCTTCAATTGGCTCACACTGACAGATAATATGTTGGATCCGGTACACTGATTTTGCTAGAGGAAGGACTTTCCTCCAACAGGGAAAGGGCTTCTGCTAGATTAATGAATCATAGAATCATAGAGTAGGAAGAGACCCCAGTGCCATCAAGTCCAGCCTCCTGCAATGCAGAAACAGATGGCCTGACAGATGGTCATCCAGCCTCTCTTTAAAAAAAAAAAAAAGGAGGAGACTCTACCACATTCCAAGGTAGTGCATTCCACTGTCAAACAGCCCTTACTGTCAGGAAGTTCTTCCTGATGTTTAGGTAGAATCTCTTTTCCTTCACCTTGAACCCATTACTCCTGGTCCTAGTCTCTGGAGCAGCAGAAAACAAGCTTGCTCCCTCACCAACATGACATCCCTTCAAATATCTAAACGTGGCTACAGCGGCATAGCGCCAAGGGGGTGGGGGTGTGCATGACGCACCAGGTGCATGCCGGTGTGGGGGCATGGCGAGGGCATGGAGGGGGTGTTCCAGGGGCATTCTGGGGCAGGGAGGGGGCAGGTGGGGGCAAGGCAGGGGCACAGGGTGCATGTATGCCCGGGCGCAGTTCTCCCTTGCTTTGGTTCTGCATGGCTATCATGTCACCACTTAACCTTCTCTAACGGATCCACAGGATCCAGCACCATATAATATTATACTTTATCCTCATGTATGTTGCCTTTATAACATTTGACTGTAAAACTAGGAATATGAGCAGAAACCGCTCATAATGCTAATCTGCTGCTGGATTGTGCAGAATGAACTCCCCCCATTGCCACCTGATGTTTCTGGTGCATATTGCTAACTATAGGCTGTGTACAATGTTAAAATGGAGCTGTATTGAAAAGCCTGTTTACTCTTCAGGATTACATCTGTTGTGCTGACTCGATAAGTCTTGAACCTTAGCGAATGTGGCAGAGATGCTCCCTATGTATATATATTTTTTAAAATAATGCAAGACATAGAGTTTTCCTAACTGGCCCAGGTCTCAAGTCAGTGAGAAGTTTTACTTTCTAGAGGCTTGTAGAGAACTACTGCCGGTAGTCATGCCCCTGTGGAAACAAAACCATCTCCCCACACCTTTTAAAAACCTCTTCTGTAAATTAAGAATACTGGAATGGTATGTGTAAGCCATGTTAAGTGCAAAACAATCATCTATGTATCTAATTCTGAAGTGTACCCTCTGCCTGCAGATACTTAAATCCACAGATAGAGGGGAACACTTCCTGCAGTAGATTTTTCTGCAGACTCAGGACCTCCTAGGTCTGCAGAAAAATCCAAAAAGTTAAAAAAAATAGGGAGTTTAAATCCCCCCAAATCAATTAAGCATTCTTTGCACATGCACAGAGAATGCACCTGCTGTTAGCAGCTGCCTCCGATCCTCTTGGCCCAGCTGCTGCCAGCTGATGGGGATGCTGAAAGCTGGAACTATGTGGGTGTTGTGTGTGAGGGGGGGCTGCTTCAACTGGCAAGCCTGGCGTGGAATCTCCTGCCAGGATTGGGAGTGGTGGGGAGGGTGACTGCCTCAGCTATTGAGCCCGAAGTGGACTCTCCCACTGAGATTGGGAGTGGGGGTGATTGCCTCTAGCTGGTGAGCCTGGAGTGGGCTATACCACCAAGGCTGGGACTGGGGCGGGATAGTTGCACCAGCGAGTCTAGCAATGGGGAATGGGATCCCCTGTGATTTTCACAGCCCCCACATGTAATAACACTAAATTCATAACAAGAAAATTGTTTTGCTTTAAATTGAAGCCATTCATTGCAGAATGTACTTCACCCAAAACTTTTGCTCTAGTTAAATTAAAGCCATTCGTTACAAGAACTTACAATGAGCAATGTTTTTAGGTACTACTGAGCAAAAGAAAATGGAGGGATAAATTCTGTTTTCTTAAAGGTAAAGGGCTTCTGCTAGATTAAGATTGTTAATCTAGCAACCACTGGGTCATTCATAACCCATGGGATGACATCACATGCCCCATAAACATGCCCCATCAGGCAGATTATGTTTATGGGGCAGTTTGCCATTGCCTTTCCCAGTCATCTACCCTTTATCCCCAGCAAGCAGGGTACTCATTTTAGGTCTAAAGCTTCCCTGTTTTGTGATACTGAGTTGAGAAGCAGCGAGAATGAGTTTAATGTCACTGTAATTCAGTTTCTATATTTTTCTGCTGCTTCTTTCTCAGTCACGTTCTTACAGCCATTTTTTTTCCTACCGTCTTTCTGCCCCCCCAAAGACACTAAAATGATAGCTGAATCTGGTGCTCAAGATATTGAAAATAGTGAAAATTAATAAAAGGAGGGTGTGTGATTTCAATGCAGAACAAACCAAGTAACCAAAAAGGATGAAAAAAAGAGAAAAACCTTGTACATGGAAATGTCAATGTAAATTTTTTTAAAAGCTAAAATTGGGATGTTGTGGGGTTTCCGGGTTGTATGGATGTGTTCTAGTAGCATTTTCTCTTGATGTTTTGTCTTCATCTGTGGCTGGCGTCTTCAGAGGATCTCATGGTAGATGGTAGAAGCTAAAATTATATCAAATCACAAAAAACAATCAAACTGTAAATATTACAAACTAGAATGTATTTGTTTTCCTGTATGACACAACACACACCATTGGGCAATGCTGTATTCTCTCTCTCTCTCTCTCTCTCTCTCTCTCTCTCTCTCACTCACTCTCTTTACTGGAATACTATTCAGAATGAAGAAACATAGGTATAACAAACACCACAAAGTTTCAGCAAGAATAGAAATTAAATGGGAAACAGTATGGATAGAAAAAGGAGAAAATAACGATACACTAAGAAAACTTAACTTTAGCTTAAAAACCTGTGCTAAAAATTTCACAACCACCACTGAGATTTCAGGGACATGTCATTCAATAAGTTCTGAATTATGAGCTCCCTCTTAACAAATCCTTCAGACTGGAATAAAGGTAACAGAAGTTCTCTGCAAAGTCCCTCATGAAGATAGCAATCTGAGACTATAAACTGGATTGAATTAGATGTGATGGGTTTCCCTGCTAACAAATTTACGGGGAATGGGTTCATTCTAGCCAACAATAAGGCCAATAAACACTTGACCTTTGGAAGTAAAAAAATTATGTGGCCTTTATAGATCTGAAAAGTGAGTTTGATACGATTTCCAGAGATTTATTATGGGATAAATTGATGAGATTGGGAACTGAGCCCTTGCTGCTATTTTTTCTAAGGAAATTCCATATAGCCGGTACATGTCAAGTTAAATATTCAGCACATGGCTACCACCCAGAATTTCAACTATTAAGAGTGTCAAACAGGGATGTGTTCTTGCTCCACATGTTTTTAACCTTTTTTTGAGTGATTTGGCCCAGAAACTATCTCTTGTAAATAGCCATTTCCCTAAATTTGCTTCATTAACAACCTCTGTATTACTTTATGTGGACAATACTGCCATTCTTTCTTGTACTAGAGGGGGCATTCAAAGATATTTAAATTTCTTCTATCAATACTGCCAAAATAATGTGCTCTCTTTCTTTCTGATTAATCATGTGTCCTTCGTGCAATTAAACAGAGATTTTTGATTTATGAGCAGTATAAATTTTCCCTGTCTCAACCATATATTTGTTCTCCTGCCAAGCTAGGCCTACAAAATTAGGGGTGATGGCTCATTATTTTTATATTCTTGATTATCCTCCCCAATGTAAGGCCTTTATATTATTGTATTCTAACCTGGTTTATAGAAGCATTTGGATTATTACCAACTTCTACCTGGAAACAATGGAGATAGGTGAGGCATCTGAATAGAAGTAGTCTGGCCCTGCCACATCTCAAAATGTCGAGAGCGAGAGCTTTAAACTCAGGTGGGAGCAAAACGGTGGGCGGCGGGGGGGGGGGGGAGCCTCTTCCTCCTCTGACCCTTTTTTGTCTGTGCTGTCCAAACAAAAAATGAGGAGGTGGGTTTTTTAAAAGACATTCCCAGGACATCTTACTTGTGCTGTGCATAATCGGCCGATGTATGATTAGCTCGAGGTTACCCAGTTAGCTTCCAAGACAAAGTGAGAATTTGATGTTGGACTGGCTAGTACAATGCTCTAACCAGAACACCGTTCTGCCTCTCATATTTACTCATGTTTGCTCTCAGATGGAAATATCAGACATTTAGTTTTGTTCACTAAAGGTGTTAGTTGGCTTTGGTGTGCCTGTTTTCATTTTGTTCACATTCAAATTCTCATTAAAAGCTATCCCCTCTGGCAAGGTCAGATAATGTGATATCAAAATGTACTGTCACGGAATTTTAAGCGCAGATGACTGAAATGGTTGAAGTGCTGCAAACTTCCCAAAGATGTTTGCTTAGCAGTACGTTAATTCAATATCCCTGTTCACTGGTTCATGCTTTGTGAAAAACTGTCTTGATTATTCAGTTCTATGTTTGTCTTATTTTGAAAATTCCTAATACATTTTTAAAAAGATGTTTACCTGGGAAGATACCGTGTCTCTTCGTGCATACATGTACATGTGTTTGTATGTGCAAATATGTGAAATCAAAGAGCACGATACATGAAAATATCAAAAATACAATAAGCCTTAATTTTCATTAAAAATCCCTAGCATTTACCAAACAGGTTGTAGTGGGCTACCTAGTAAATTAAATGTATTTTCCAGTTATCTACAACTTTGGTATAAAGGTCTATTGGTTATCTCACTGGCACATGTAAACAAAAAATATACTCTGATTTAGTTTTACTGCATTCTCCCAGACCCCCAAGAGTTTCTGAATTCACTTCAGTGAAGTGGATATGTTGTGCATACAAAGATACAAGCACAGGATACTTGATACAGAAATATATGCATGTACGTTCATAATATCTATCTTATCTAGTTTCAGATGTACATGTAGATGCATTCATCCACACATATCGATCTAATGTATCTAGTTTCAAAGACAGATAGTTCTATCCGCCTAACGTGGAAATTTTGCCCACCACTAAAATTGATCAAAACCCCATCCACCTAGAAGCCCCACCTCCATTATCCGACTTTATCAGACTGGAGCATAGATGTTCACCTTACATAGAAAACATGACTGGTTTTTCTTTGCGGCTTACAGATCTCATTGTATCCAGGCTCTCTTGTATGCCAAGCAATGCAAGAAACACAACTCTGATACAACAACACAACCAGCTCCCCCATTAGAGCTGGTTGAACATCCACATCTGGATGAACATCCTGGTCTGACTCACAAAGCTCCAAGCCTCCAAGCCCCAATGATTACATTATATCAGTGATTTTCAACCAGGGTTCCGTGGTACCCTGGGGTACCGTGAGCATGTCCCAGGGGTACCGTGGCAATGCTAACCCCCCCCCCCACTTTTATGGTGTCTCCTGCTGGCGCCAGCAAGGACATGGAACTGGCTCGGGGCAGGGCCTGCCAGAAGGTCAGCAGCCACTTCCTGCCCCCCCCCCCAGTTCTTCCCTTCACCCTGGGAGGGGAAGGTGGGGGGTGGTGCGAGCAGGGGCATTGGGAGGGGAAGGTGGGGGGGATGGCAGAGGTACCGTGAGATATGAAGAGTGAGGTCAAGGGTACCGTGACATCGAAAAGGTTGGTAAACACTGCATTAGAGTGTAATCATGTTGCATCACCATTATTTGTAAACCATACTGACAACAGAGTTTTCTACTTTCTGAGTAGACACATCAGGCTATTTTACTGATTTCTCAGGCTATTTTTAAAGTCAGTGCTGTTGGGAATCCAGTCTAGAACACAAAGAGTTTCTGAGGCTTTTGCAAAGAGGCCGCTGCTTTCCCGGGGAAATTGCTGACTCCTACCACTGCCTTTGATCAGCAAGCCAGCATGACAGGCATATCCAATCCGGATTTTGAAATGGCTTTTGGTTTCAAAAGTAGTTGGCCACTCAGCATGGTGAGCTACTGCTTGGAAAAAGTCCCATCTGGCTTACAGAATGGATTCCAGAGTTCACTGAATATGGATCGAAGTAGATGCAATACTGGGAAGACCATGACTGGATCCTCCCACAGCTTCTAAAACTCTGGTAGGAGCATCATGGGGCCAAATATAGATCAGGATTCTACATAGAGAAAGGGAGGGATCAATTGTTTCCCCCACTGATCAAATCTGCAATATGGGTCAGGTGGAGACACTCGATCATACCCTTTTTCATTGTGTAAGGTTTGCAAAAACCAGAATGTCGCAATCTGCACTTATCCCATTTCTGTATAACAATCTAACCGATGCTCTTAAGATACCTATGCTTTTGAACAACATGGATCCCACAGTGTGCGAGAATGTAGCAAAATTTCTGCTAAAGATAATAGCACAATAGCAGGTAAGTCTAGATGGATACTAATCAATGTCTATGTATTATGACCACATATAGCCAGCAGTAATTTTTCTAGCTTCTGTAAGTATTCGATGACGTTTAAGTGAATCAACTTGGTTGAAGGAATGTTCTATAGTTACAGAAGGACCATGTATATATTTTAGTACCAGTGTATATAACTGTGAGCAATAATGGGCAAATTTTGTATGCTTATTTTGTATGTTTATTTTATGCCAATAAAGGCTTGTTACTGTAACTGCTCTTTGCTTGATTACTGGCCCTCATGGGAAAAAGAAAAGAAGCCAACCTCTTTGCCCTCTATTTATACATTATGTTTACATTTTGATGGAAAGATGAAAGGTGATTTCAGCTTGTATGCTTTTATGAATGAACACATGGAAGTGAGAACTTTACTAGCAAATTTTGTTGTTGTTGTGTTTAGCTGTATTACTATTTTGGAAGTAAATTTCTTTGATTTCATAGGACTGACATTTTTGCTTAAAATGCTTGAATCAGTAATTTAAAAAAACACACAATCCAATTTTATTTTAAAACCCAGAAGGTCAGAACACAGTAGCCGAGCAAACAGTTACATAATGCAGCAATCACAGGCTTATCAACAAATTGAAAAATGCTCCAATTATGTCCAAACACAACACTGGGCAAAAGTTTAAAAGAAAAAGAAGCATAAAGAAAGAAATCCCCTTTAAAACATCTTAATGTGCTAAATATCAAGTGATAGCATTTAAAACCGATTGTCCAAGCAGCTGCAAACGAAAGACAAACATTAAGGGATTAACATTGCAAGATGTTTGGTTGATGAATAATGAACACGCTAGATGTGTCTTAGAACCGACTAGCCGGGATTTACTGCAAATGGGTCCAAATGTTTAATGAACTGTATGCGCTCAAAGATTAAAGCATTCTGTGGCCAAAGACTCAGAATCATTTTAGATCAGCTGTTAACTATCTTTGCAAAATAAAGCACACAGAAAGCAGCTGCTGTTCTTTTCCCCTGGAGCAATTTTAATAGCATCTGCCTAATGAAAAATATTCACCGCACTTCTCGAATTCAAAGATGGAGGAGGACGGTGGGGGAGGGGATTTTCCTAATGTATCTCCATCAGCATTGAAAACAGAACTGAGTCTCTGCACCGTGGAATTCTATAGTTTGGCTGCATGAGGAATACTTTCACACTAAGGCTTGTTACTTGGAAAAGAAACAGGAGTTCTTTATTATAAAAGAACTCCATACTGGACAGGAAAGGCAGAATAAAGGCCTCTAGATATCTAAGGATGGAGAGAGATTGTGGAACACGTGTCCAGTCTTCATGGTGGATAACAGGTTAGAGCAGTGGTGGTGAACCTATGGCATGTGTGCCAGAGGTGGCACTCAGAGCCCTCTTTGTGGGCACGCGTGCCGTTGCCCCAGTTTGGGCACTAGACAGTGGCATAGCGCCAAGGAGGCGAGGGGTGTGCGATGCACTGGGCATGTGCCCCTGCGGGGGTGTGGCAAGGGCGTTCTGGGGGGATGGTGGCATTGTTTCAGGGTGTTCCGGGGGCATTCCAGGGCAGGGCGGGAGTGGACAGGGGCATGGCAGAGGCACGAGGCTCACGCGTGCCCTGGGTGCAGTTTCCCTTTGCTCCGCCCCTGGCACTCGGTCTCTAAAAGGTTTGCCATCACTGGGCTAGAGTGAAAAGAGGATGATTAGAAGGAAAGAATCTCAGAGGAAAGCATTCTGTGTAACAAAGGGGAAGCTGTAGTGATGGACAAAGGAAAAGTGTGGGGAGCATACTTTCTCCCGCTGTTCTAACTTGCTTTTGCCCTCCCCTGTAAATCTAAAGCTTGGCTTAGCATTAAGTGACACTGCGCAGTCCATTCCTTCCAACAAGCTTTTATAGCAAAATTAAATTAAATTAAATTAAAAAAAATGAAAGACCAAGGGCTTTGATTAATCTAGTTTTTCTGCAGGATTGACTTTGCCCGATCTTAAACTTTATTAGCAAGCTGCAGGTCTGACATGGTTTAGAGATTTGATGACATTAATAAATAATTATTAAACTTAGAGGGGTTTGACCTAACGTATGGGTGGCATATGCACATATGGAAAAGAAAACATGCATAACGGTTTGATGGATCATTACGTGAGAAAAACAATTTATAACATTTGAGACAGTTAAAGAAAAAAAAGTAACTATGAAGATCCCACTATGGGGTTCTCCACAGGAGGCTGTAACAATGAAAGCAAGCTTGAAAAGTAATTATCTAAAATATGGTGATATAAGTAGAAAGAGAGAGGGGGAGTACAAATTAAAAGAAAGATATGAGATAATCATTATCAAAGAACAATGTTAATGGTTCCTATATTGTAAATTAAAAGAAAAATGTAGACTAGATTAAAAAATAGGTTTTGAAGAGGGAGAATCAGAATTATGGAGGGCACTATGTAAAAAGGAAAACGTCTTGATAAAGAAAACATATAAGTTGCTGTTACAAGTAGAAACAGAACAAATTATGATCAAATGGTCACAAGACCTAGGTAATATAGGCGGTTTCTGCACAGGCAAAAAACCGCCCTAGGGACAGTAAAAACATTGCCCCTGGGGCGCTATTCACGCTGTGATTGCCCCCCCAAGTGGCACGAAGACACTGCTTTTGAAACTTGCTCCCAAAGCGAGGTTTTTCAAAAGCAGTGTCTTCCCGCCAGCACAGTGCAAAGTGCACCAGTGTGACGGCACCACTTTTGGCCCCTCCAGTTTCCCGATCACCTACCTTTCCTCCCTGCGCAGCTCTGGAAGGCTGGAGGATCACGTCCATGCTGCCCTCCAAACCTGGTGTTTGTCCCCTCCCCTCCCTCCCCTTGCATGCCACCCCACACTCCCTCCCCTTTGCATGCCACCCCTCCTTCCCCTCCCCTCCCTCCACTAGGGTGGGTGGGCCATGTCCAGATGCTGGGTCCTCTCCCCTCCCTCACATGCCACCCTCCCTCCCCTCCCTCCCTCCCCTTCCATATACAACCTGTGTTGCGCCGCCTACATTGGCTCCCAGTTGAATTCCGAATCATCTTCGTGTGGGTTTTAACCTTTAAGGCCTTACGTGGCCTGGAACCCTCGAACCTTTGGGACCACATTACCCCATATGTCCCGGTTCGACCTCTGCGTTTGGCAGAGGCTAACTTACTGGAGATCCCTGGCCCCTCAATGATGCGGCTGGCCTCCACTCGGGCCAGGGCCTTTATGGCTCTGGCCCCTGCCTGGTGGAACACTCTCCCTCCAGCTGTCCGGGCCCTGCAGGATCTTGGTGACTTCCGCAGGGCCTGTAAGACTGAGTTGTTCCACCGGGCCTTTGGAGAGACCAGCCACTGAGTGTGCCCCCCCCCCCATTATTCTCTGTATCCTCAATGTCATCAGGACCCATTACCTCCCCCCCTCCTCCTTTATAGGAGGGTTAAGTTTAAGTTTTAGTTTAAGTAAGGCTTTCGTGTGACGCCTTTTTGGAAACAATTATTGTTTTAAGCATTTTTATGGAAATTGTATACATGCTGACTTTATATATACTATTTTATGTTGTACACCGCCCAGAGCCCTTCGGGGATGGGGCGGTATACTAAATCAAATAAATAAATAAATAATAATAATAATATAGAAACACTGAGCCCCACAAATAGTGTCTCTTGAAAGCTGCTGTATTCTGTGCAGCCTGACTGTGGTCCCACAGAGTACTAAGGTACGAACATCGTGAACAGGCCCTCTTTCACGTCCAAAGAGGCCTGAGCTGCTTTCAGTTTTTGAGGCCTCCTAGTCGTAATGAAAAATGTAAAATGACAATACATGAAAAGGCATCAGAAACAGAGTGACAAAATCTGTATATCCCCCAAAATTTTACCAGCAGGGTTGCCAGCTCTGGTTTGGGAAATTCCTGGAGATTTGGGAGAAGGAGCCTGGGTGGGATAGGGGTGAAGAGGGGAAGGAGCTCAGTAAAGTTTAACCCACCAAAGTAGCCATTTTCTTCATGGGAGCTGATCTCTGTGGTCTGGAAATATGTCGTAACTCCAGAAGATCTCCAGTCCTGATTCGCAACCTCATACCTTCCAACTGGCCCTGCTAGTGACTAATGTGAACCGGCCCATTATTCTGCTGTCTAGAAAAGCTGGGTGGCACAGATTTTTCTGCTCCCATTTCCTGCCCTCCACTAATGTTTATTACTTTGCACCTGGAAGATATGGAGTGTATAAACTATGAACATTTTCATTAACAGCCAACATAAGCTGGTCACACTTGGTTCTTAGCAATCTAACACTTTTCCCCGTCCAGGCATGGAAGAATCTTTGGTCACCTTGGTTTTGTTTACTTTAAAGTCAGCCAATATGCTCAGATATTTAGACTGAGCACAATTATTTTGTTTATTTACATTATATATGGACAACAATGAATCAGTACTATAGACAATAAGTGTTTCTCAGCACTAAAGTAACACTGGTCTTGGCAGTGCAGTCACTATATTTTTCTATGGCATTCACTCTTTTTTTTTCTCAGTCTGGGCAAAATCACCCTTGGTGAGAATGAATCTGTTGCATATACACCTTGATATGGTGAGGGGGTTTGGGTGTGTTGGTGAAGCTGGGGGCAATACCATCAGAAGTTTGGACCTCCCAAGAGACTAAACTCCTAGCAGAGTCACTCCAGGTAGAATAGTCAATACCAGATGTAGTCAGTACCATCCAAAGATACCAGATGTACAGCCCCATGCAAAGGAGGTGGGAATCCGCTCTTGGGAACAGCGTGGGGCAGCAGTGGTGGATTGGCCCTTCCTGGGCCACTTACCCCAGCATAGGGGCGATTTCACTGGTGTGCAGCTGCTCAGCCCCCCCCCCCCCAGCATTGGAATGTGGTGCTGAATGCCACACAATCACCCCAGCCTCCTGCCACCCGCAGCATCCCAGGGCCCCTGCCGCCACCGGCATAGCATGTTGCTTCCAGGTATTCCCCAGAAGTGATATCATTGTGCAGGCAATGCCGATGATTTTTTTTCCATTTCTTTTTATAAAATGTTATTCAATCACCTTGCAACTGCAAAAAGTGGCAGCAATAAGTGACTTATTGACAATTGCACTGCAAAATAAGGATATGCAGGAAAATAAAGAAGACAGCTGGTCTCCGTTGAAAGAATTCTTCGCAAACAGATTTGAAACTATTTGAACTAAAGTATTTACTAAAGTTGTATCTGATAATTTTAGTTCTTTTTTGGTGTAAAGGATAGGAAGATGTTATGTTATGTTGTATAAGATAGATGGCTAGCAAAAATTAATTAATAATTTCTTAAAGAATATTATTACGATTGGTGAAGTCAAACTTAAGTTTAGTTGTAAAAGTTGATCATTATGGATATGACAATCCCAATTAGGGGTGTATGTATTGGGAAGGGAGTCCATCTTACCCTTTTTAAAGTAAATTTCATGTAAAGTTCTAATTGTGAGACAATGTATGTCTTTTCTGTAATGTTGTTAAGTTAAATAAACATTTATTAAAAATTTTAAAAAAATGGCAGCATGGAATAGGAACGGGGGAAATCCCCGATTGAACCAGGGTCTTGGCAGCCCTACATGGCCTTCAGCTTATAAGATCTCAGCAAGGCTGTTAATGATAGGATGTTTTGGAGGTCACTCACTAATATATAGGGTTGCCATTGGAAGTGACTAGACAGCGCAAAGAATTTCCATTGGGGAGGTTCTAAGATTAAAATAGATTTTGAAGCTCTGACAAACACATGAAAAGACATTGCTTTAAGGCCACTGGAAAGATACATATCAATGGCCAATGCAAAATTATGGCATAATTTAATTTGAAATAAAAGCTGCATTTTGTGCTAAAATGGTATGAGAATATATGGCGGAAACGTAATTCAGAATAGTTTTGAATCAAATTATCAAAAGGTTCGAGCGGGTTGTTTAAAAGTATGGAACTGACGATTTTAATAAAACCTGAAACCAAATATTGAATTTGGAGGGGATAGATGTATAAAAGATAAGACTGGAGGCAAGGTATAATGAGTCTTCACTACAGAATCAGTAACAGTTCTATTCCATCTTAATATAGCCTTCCCCATACATTTTAGTACCTGTAACTTTGTGAAGGAGAGAAAAATCCTCTGCTATCGATCCACAGATAATTCCCACAGAGAAACTTTCTTGGGAAGATAAAATTACTATTAATTGCTGGATATTTTGTAGTTATACCCCAGGATGAGAATTTTATAGCATGAAATACAACTGGGGTGCTGTGTGGTTTCCGGGCTGTATGGCCGTGTTCTAGCGGCATTCTCTCCTGACGTTTTGCCTGCATCTGTGGCTGGCATCTTCAGAGGATCATACAAATAGCCTTCGGATCAGAGGATCATAGCCTTCAGAGGATCATACAAAAAGCCTTCAGAGGATCATACAAAAAGCCTTCGACAATACAAATACAACTTGGTTCCTCCAGCATTTTAACATAGGTTTCTGCAAGCAGAATGCAACTTTCCCCCCCCCCCCCCACCCCAAACTACTGGGGTAGCTTGAAATATGCTCCAAATCCTATTGCCCAAGATCCTGTCCCCTATAGACAAGATTCTAAGGGCATTTTAGCTCCAACAGAGAAGAGAAGGTGGGAATGTATTGTCGAAGGCTTTCACGGCCGGAATCACTTGGGTGCTGTGTGGTTTCCGGGCTGTATGGCCATGTTCTAGCAGCATTCTCTCCTGACGTTTCGCCTGCATCTGTGGCTGGCATCTTCAGAGGATCTTATGTTGGAAAAGCAAGTGGAGTATATATCTGTCCAGGGTGTGTGGGGAGTGTCCAGGGTGGGTGGGGAAACCTTGTCTGTGAGTAACAAAGGCGGCAACCAGGTCAATAGTTGAGGGCATCTATGCAAAGGATAAGAGGGATCCTTTAGCTACTGCAGGAGTCTATCGCATACCATGCAGCTGTGGACAAGTCTACATAGGAACCACCAAACGCAGTGCACAGACACGTATCAAAGAACACGAAAGGCACTGCAGACTATTTCAGCCAGAAAAATCAGCAATAGCAGAACACATGATAAACCAACCTGGACATAGAATATTATTTGAAAAAACAGAAATTCTGGACCACTCTGAAAGCCACTACGTCAGACTACACAGAGAAGCAATTGAAATCCATAAGCACATGGACAATTTTAACAGGAAGGAAAGAAACTATGAAAATGAACAGGAGCAACCTGCCAGTGTTGAAAGAGTCAAGACAGTTTCTAACCAGCTCCACACAAACACAGGATGACCATGGACAAAAGAAACAAAGGCCAGGATACTTCTATTCAGATGCTCCCACCAGTGACCTTGCTATCTCCATTGACACTCCCAGGCTATAGTCTTCATTGTTACTCATACTTCTATTCAGATGCCCTCAACTATTGACCTGGTTGCCTTCTTTGTTACTCACAGACAAGGTTTCTCCACCCACCCTGGACACTCCAACAGATATATATACTCCACTTGCTTTCCCAACATCAGATCCTCTGAAGATGCCAGCCACAGATGCAGGCGAAACGTCAGGAGAAAATACACTAGAAACTACTGCAACCATAACCAGCGAAGGCTCCCCAGCTTCAACGAAATTGAGGAATGTTTGCAAATGGAAATCCTTTCACCCTCCTTAAAACTCTGGGGGGATCTAAGTCATTGGACTTTCTTAAAAGGTCAACATATAGAATTTGGCAAACTGGATGTAAGGTTTTTTTTAAAAACCCTCCTAGGAAAATAATCCTGGCCTCGCTGGATAAGAAATGGTCTTGAAAAGTATATCAGAAAATAGGCTTTGGTTACCACAAGGGCCTGTGTAGGGAGGGAAGGAAAGGAAGGGCCGAAAATAGCAATACAAAGAATAATATATTGTCGAAGGCTTTCACGGCCGGAATCACTGGGCTGCTGGGTGGTTTCCGGGCTGTATGGCCGTGTTCTAGCAGCATTCTCTCCTGACGTTTCGCCTCCATCTGTGGCTGGCTTCTTCAGAGGATCTGAACGTCAGGAGAGAATGCTTCTAGAACACAGCCACACAGCCCGGAAACCACACAGCACCCCACTAAAGAATAATAGTTTGATTCTGCATGTATATGAGAACCAATGGCAGTACCATAGACTGGAAAGTTTCCCACTGTGTATATCATTCAGTAGAATTCACCATATTAATTCTATCCGGCACAGGGAATTTATTCACCCACATATCACATGGGGATGGTCAGCCTTCAAGGGATGCAGAAACTTGTTGTGCCATGGACAGGATTCCTGTGGTGAGTTCTACCAAGTGGGACTTCTAATCCCTGTGGTGAGGCTCAGCTGTGAGGCGGATAACTGTATCACACTGAGCGCATTTACAAGGATGTTGGATTTGTTTTGCAAACAGTATCCCCCCACCTCTGAGCACATGGTTAGCTGGCTTTGAAACAATTTCAACAGCAGCTGGCAACAAGGCACAGTGGTTGGTCTGCAGCTCAAAGAAAACAAACAATGGGAATACATAAGTCTGTGAGCTACCTTTAAGTTGCTCTTCACCGTAATCTTTACTCCTTCCTCCAACACAGTAGAGGAGATACCATAGAGTTGAGAAAAACTCATTGATGGGACTTCAGCACTGCAGGTTTGATGAACTCACACATGTATTGAACAACCAGCAGCAGGTAAATGTGGAAAAGTGCCATAGAGATGAATATTTATACCAGCTCCTCTTAACCCCATTGTGATCACACGTTCTAGATTTCTGCTTGAAATCTCAAGTGCAGAGCTATGTGTACCTAGTATTTTCTTGTCTCCATGATATCACACCTACAGATTGGATGTTGATTGATGTAGGGTTGTGCCCATTATAAATGTCCTTGTGAGGATTTGTTTTGGTGACATTGACAACTCGACAGATTACTGCCAAGACACGTAGCAACATATCCTGATGTTTGTTAACGGCAAGAATGTTTTTAAATTCCTTTCATTACAAATTAGTCTCACATTTCAGTACTCTTAACTGGGACCAGTTAAGGAAAGGTTGATGTGCTGAAAAGGACCCAGTCCAGGCATAGCTTGGACAAGATGGCTTGTGGTTCTGTGGTTTAAAGTCTGACCATTCATTCTCCTTTGGTTGAAACCGAAGTTACATTAGTACCCAGCTTTGATAGACAGCCTGTTGTTTCCAGACCTGTAATATTTTCATACAATTCCCAGTTTAGTTTCTCCACACAAACTACATGGATGTTCATAGGTGCTCTACAAACACTATCCTAATGGTATTTACATGCTGTAAACTCAGACTTCATCCAGATGTATAATACACCATGGGTATGATTTATTATAAACATGCATATGCATCCTTCTCAATACATATATACACCTTTTCCTTTAGCTGCAATTCTTCCACAGAAAATAACTTTTCAGGTTAGCACATCCGGCAGGGTGTCAGCTGCAGATTGTGAGGGAGTACAGTACATATTCCCTGTCCACCAAAGGCATATCTCCAAATCTCCAATGTCCACTTCCCTCCCATCCTCCACATGACCTCCCTACTCAGGGACCATCTCAGGTGCATGAATGCTCTTCCTCCATATTCCCCATTCCTCACTTGCTTTAGTTTACATAGGCCAATTTAAATTTTGTTTTCACAGCTTTTGCAAAGGCTCAACATTTAGAAGTTGCATCATTGTTTGTTTAAACGCTGATATATACCATTTCTTTTCAAGTGATTCCCCTTTCATTTTTGCAAACATGGCCTAGAGTGTGTGGAGTAACAGAAAAGCACAATGAAGGTCTAAATCTTATTGATATACAGGTTTACGTGAAGGTCACATCTCTGAGCAGGGTCACATCGTTTACCTCCATGGAAGTACCGTTTTACCTCCTATCTCCATGGTGGCGAACCTTTGGCACTCCAGATGTTATGGACTACAATTCCCATTAGCCCCTGCCAATTGCCCATGCTGGCAGGGGCTGATGGGAATTGTAGTCCATAACATCTGGAGTGCCAAAGGTTCGCCACCACTGTCCTATCTATAGTGCCGAAGAAGACTGCCTATCCTCCTGCAACAGCTATAAAGCCATCAGTGTTTCATAAATGGATAGACAATATTGTGGGATGAGTTTAAACAGTGAGCACAAAAGGCATCCATGTTTATGACCTCTGAATGCAGTACAATTGTGAACCACAAAAATAACGGAAAATAGTGGAAGGTATATAAAGGAAGGTATATAAAGTTCAACGTGCACGTTGCAAATGAATGCAGGGATACATCATACCAGCTATTCACTAAAGAAGAAAGATTTGCCTACCAGAAAATTAAAAGATGGAACAAAAACAGAATTTTGATTAAACTCTCCCAGGCATTACTAATCTGCTCCTTAGTAAAACATAGAAAAGTGGGGAAAATTGTTTTTTTTGCTTCGTCCAGCTGACTCACAACACACCAACACATTCATACCATATAAGAAAAAGCACCTTGAATTTGATAATCATGAACATCATATCACAAATATTGACATGTCTTTGTTATAGAGATATGTTTTCTGATGCCATTTTTCTCTTACTCTGTATAGAAAGATAGCATTAAATTGTAATGACACTAAGGCAATAGATAATAACAGAATTCGTGAAAATGTTAAGACATACAATTTGAGAAAATAATTCAGCAAGACATGAAACAAGAGACATTTCAATGCTGATGAAGGATTTTCATGTAAAACCTGTAGTATATATACTGGTGTTCATCAATATATTGTCATAATAAGTCATAAAGTGTTGAACCACATATGTAATGTTTTATAAACATGATGTGTTTGCGAATTGTGAGTCAGCTGTAATGTTTTACAGCCAGTGCTTATGAATTGTGAGCCAACTTTCTTTTCTTCCTTAATAAAACTAACCTCTGGACATGTACCATTTGGCTTTCTGCAATAAGAGAAACGCTGTTGCTCCAATGTTCAACTCACTGTGGGAGGGGAAAGTGAGGAAGGATGAGGAATAAAAACACACTGACTACACAAAAATGTCGATCTTTGTGTGTCCTCAATTCCCTCAAGCACAGTAACCACTTAATTCTTAGTAAACTGGCAATGTTTTGACTGCAGTAAAATCCGCAGGGGTTGAAGCATTTTGTACCTTATTTGCAGCATAAACTGGTTTCTGCACATATAACCCTAATAGAATGGGAAATCATAGTGTTAAGTGAATGCTGTGTGTGAGATTTCACAGCCTGTTCCACTGATAATTATATAGACTCCAAACTTAGTAGTCTGTTTCACCAAACAGCACATTTAGCAAGCTTATCACATGCCATTGTGTCACCTCCACATAAACACATATCGTGTAAACTCACGTGATGTGCATTTTCCCATTCTGCTCAACTGGACTTGCTAGCTACAGGTCTCTTGGAGATTTCCCCTGCTAAACCAGGACCTCAGACATCTAATCCAAAGGCTGTTCTTGACAGGAGCACTGTCCACAATACATACCTAAAGTACCCAAAAGGTCAAGAAATTGTTTAAGGGGCCTCTAAATGTAAAACTGCTAAATATCAAAACATGTATTTATTAAAATCATCTATACTTAAAATCATCTATACTTGTAAAAGGTCCATAATAGCCTTCCTATACACACATCACAGTTACAGGACACAAAAGAGTCCCATGGGACATTTTTTAACCCTTAAAAGCAGACATGTTTTGGCCAACTCGCCTTCTTCAGTAGTCAAAAATAATATAGTTATACAGTGTTTAGCTGCCAGACTACAAATTGCAATTATAACACCTTTTCTGTGACTGAGAGGAATTATCTATAAACAAAAACAAAGAGGAAAAAGAAAAAAACAATAATTAGCCATTTGATATAATGCTTTAGATATTCATTAAAAAAATCAATACATACAATTTCTGAGAGACTTACTGAAGTTGTTTAAATAGGAATCCAGGTCTTCCACACAAACAGCCCTATCCAAAGAGTGGGACTGAATTTGCTCATGGGAGCAGCATCTTGGCTGTGCACCAGTGGATTTGCCCTCCCAGCCATTTGGTGCACTATGCCGGCGGGCCAGAATTGAGACTTACGCTACCCTTTTGGGTCTATGAAGCCCAATAGGGGCTTCTTATTGGAGGGGTGGCTTTCACACTTGTGCTTGTGCTTTCACACCACCTGGAAGCCCCTTTGGGAGTGGCAGGGTGTTGCGTCCGCCCACCTGGACTTGAGGATGGGGCTGCCAGTCATGTCCAGAATATAACACAATGTGCCATCATGCCCAATTCTTAAAAAGAATTTACAAGTATAGATGAACTTGGATGATAATTTATAATAAATACATATATGTGTTCGAAATTTTATTTAGTGGCCCCTTAAACAATTTCTTGACCTTCAAGGTACTTAATTCAAGTTTTGTAGAGTTAAGTTTGTTCCCCTTTTTTGTTTGTGCACTGGAATATATGTCATCTTGGATAAACGTAATGGAAAAAACCATTCAGTACTTGGGCCAGGGAGCAAGGCGCTAACAACATCCTTTTATGTTTGAATTGGGCTGAACTGTGCTGTTTATATGTGAGGAAATAGAAGGGGGCAGGAAGCCCAGAATAATAATTTTACTGCCCCCCCGCCTGCAAAATTACAATTATCAGCATTTATTATCCAACTCAAAGTAAAGAGATACAGCAAGGGAAAAATGTTGAAGCTTATATTTTAATATTTAAATATTATTTCAATCTTCTGGCTCATTACTCAACACAAAAAGAACATTGGAGTTAAAGTGAAACCCAAATATATCCTAACCTCTAAGTTTTGTGTTCCTTTTTTTAAAAAAATGAACTTTGTAATGCAAACTTTCTGCTCATACAAACATCAGCTCCAAACTTCAAGGTATACAATTAACACTATCCTTTTTTAAAATAAAAAATAAAGTTTAACATCAATCCTAAAAATATTTTGGCAGCAACTTTTGCAACATACAAAACATCTGCATTACACTGATTAATACTGAACTAGAAAGTGCATTTATTGAGCACAACCAGAATAGGCTAGCCTGCCAGAACAGTGATGGGCCATCTCTCAGGAAAATGCTGTGCAAGTTACAAAAGCAAGTCATAGACCTTATCCCCAAAAGACCATCTCCGAACCCCATAGGAGTCAGTTATACAGCGTCTGTAGACTTGAGTGGGCTTCAATGGAAAGGACATGCCACCATTGATTCCAGTTGCCAGTAGAGAAAGCTAGCATCATTCCAGCCCAAACATAAGAAATAGTTTCATGCCTCTGTCCTGAGGTCATCAGTACACTCTTCATGAATTGGTTCACAAAGATCTATATGTTGCCTTGATAACATTAGTAATGATTACTAATAGCATTAGTAATGATTCACATAGGTGAACGAGCCATCTTTGACTCAAGTTCATATGTTCAGTTGCCAGCCATCAGGTCTGGAGTAACCATATAATGCATGTTCAGTGACTTGGACAGTTAAGGATTACAGGGACAAGTTGAGAAGAACCCCTTTGCCAGACCTACTGAAATGAATGAAAGGTATACAAGACTATATATCTGTCTGAAAAAGATTCTCTAGAGAGACTCAATTCCTCACCTTTTGCTTGTCCAAAGCTGCAGACTAATTTTTTTCACCATAGTACTCCAGTTCTGTTTTCTTCACCCACCGACCACCAACGTTTTGCACAGAGGAGACATTGTTATGCATGTGGAACATAGCTCATAGCATTCTTTCACTGAAGTGAGGTGGGTGTTCCTGCAATATTTAACCCAACTCTATGGTATTAATTCCTAAGCCATGGTGGATCCTACCATTTTGTTCTGCTAGTGAAAGAGGCACGAGGAGCTGCTTTCGACCGCCGAGAAAAGCTATACCAAAAAGCATGAGATCCACATGGAAGAAAGTCACATGGAATCGGGACTGCAATTAAAAACAGGATCAGGAAGTTTGACTAGAAAAGGTGGCAGGAACCAATAATGCTCACACTCTGTGCTGTAACAGCAAATTGCGTCCAGTTGCTTCAGAACAGCTGGTTTTCATTGTATATCCAGTGGTAATAAAAGTATACATGAATATTTTCATGGTCACATATTACATTCTCTTCAGTAGATGCCGCTTATGATTAAGTACCGAGGATATCTAATGCCACTGGGAGCAATAGCTCTTCTGCTCATTGCTGAGGACAAATGAGTACATAAACAAAAAGGATTTCTGTCAAATTCATGGAGAACGCACAAAGAGGCAGTCACTCACAGGGTTGTATTGTCGAAGGCTTTCACGGCCGGAATCACTTGGGTGCTGTGTGGTTTCCGGGCTGTATGGCCGTGTTCTAGCAGCATTCTCTCCTGACGTTTCGCCTGCATCTGTGGCTGGCATCTTCAGAGGATCATCTTCAGATGATCCTCTGAAAGAATCTCACCAACACTAAATCTGGCAGCATCCGAAGAAACATCACTAACTAAATACCTTCCAGGCTCGTACCAACAACCCTATCTAAGGTTAATTTTATATAAAACAAGATTTGGTAAATTCACAATCGATTGGTCTATCAGTGTATTAGCCATGATAATACCTTTTTTTTTTTTGTTCAGAAGGCTATTTAAGGCTGAATACCAGCTACTGGGGACAAACGACAGGAAAGGGCTATTTAGGTTTGTGGAATCCCCATTCATTAACATAGTCATTATACACACTCTGAATTAGAAAATTAATAAATCAATAATATTCAAGAATCTTTGGTTATGACCATTTTTCTGGTGCCTTGCTGCCGGCCTTTCCAGATCAAGAAGTTCAGTGGGAGGGAATGACTCAACTGGTATGTATCAGCCAGGGACATTTACCAGTCTGCAGAGCTGCACACAGATTGCACCACCAAAGAAAACTATTTGCATAGTTCTTTTTTTCCCAGTGTTTACACCAAACCTTTGCTGGCTCATGACCTTGAGAAGAATTTTGACCTGACTCTCTATAATCAGGGGCTCCTGTTTGTTTACTGTTCTGTTCTCTTTGCTGTTATGCTTGTTAAGTTCAGATGCAAACATTCTGCTTGCATACACTGGCATACTGGCAAGCAATAAAGCAGACCCATGAAGATACAGCAAACATTATACTCACATCTCCCTGACAAAATACAGTGCTCCTCTGAGGGTGGTCAAATGTTCTGCTTGCACATGCTGGCACTCAGGTGGACAGTGCTATAGACTGGAGGGATAGGGAACAGGGCTAAATGTTACGCTGGATGGCAGGCAACACTTGCTGTTGCATTCTAATATTGAAGTTCACATGTTAGTAATGCAAAAGAGACAACCATAGACATAGGGCCAAACCAGGAGAAATGAATACAGGAACATACATGAACCTACCTTAACTTTTTGTATTTTTATATGTTTCTGGATTCTAAGTATTCTTGTACATCTCTGATCATATTGGATTTGGTATGTTATGGAGAACTAAATTCCTTTAGAATGTTAGCCTTTAATCTTTTTTTAAGGAAGCATGTTCCTCATGCTTTTGAGCAAGGGGCAGTATTTGATTTATCAGGAAAAGGTTCTTTGCCCTCAATAAAATCTGTAGGAAGAGCCCTTTTTCACCCTCCTGTTTTAAGTCCTCCCAATGACTCTTGTAAGCCACATCCTTCTATACATGCTGAACAAATTATTCATATAATTATGGGATTATTATGAACCAAGTCTATGACAGCACATTCACAAGTGTTTGAGAATCTTGTGTCTTTTCAGTTTCTGGCATGGCCACCACCTTCTTCCTACTGTTTCACTGCATCAACAGAACTAAGTCTATATTCTCATAGGCACTGACTTTACGTCCCTGTTACAAGAAAAGAAAAATCCATAACTAAATTCTAAAGTCTACTAAGCTAACCATCTTCTCCTTTGCTCTCACTATGCTCCTCCCTCCAGCTCTGGGCTCAGCAGAAAATCCCCCAAGGGCAGGAATCAACTGAGATGTAGAGGGGAGGGCAGAGAATAGCAGTGATACATTATGGAATTATTCCCTTTTGGAAATCCAGAAATTGCTTTGGCCTGTGGCATCTCTATGCCAGTCTGTCTCTTCTCTGGACTGTGGTGAAATAATTTCAGAGGGCAGCCATGTTGGTCTGCAGTTCATCTGCACTCAACACTCGAAAGCTCATACCCTGAAACTCTTGTCGGTCTCCAAGGGGCTACTGGACTCAAATCTGTGTTAAAATAACATTCACCAAGGCCTCGTCTCGTTTTAGGTTGGAAAACGCTTCCCTCTGAGAAGAGTATTTTCATTGTTCTAATTCCACATTCTGGATCTTCCCAAAGCCAGGAGACCTGCTCAGCCTCAGCGTTTCCTGTGGGTCAGAAGATCTCCCCCTCCTTTCCCCAGCAAGGCCTCCAACTTGCTTGAGTTTGACATACCACAACCCTCTCCTACTCATTCCCCTAGTGGAGTCAAGACTACGCACTGCTCACTTCAGGAATAGGATTCTATGGGATCCACACATGCCAAGAAATTGCCAAAAGAAGCCCACTTTCTGTCTCCTGCAGAATGTAACGGAAGCCAGTGAGAATCAAGTCTACTCCTAGCCGTCCTGGATTCTTATGAAAAAAAATGGAACTTGGTTATTAATTTGCAAAGACGCTGCTGAATAACATGAAAATGTCATGGCATTTAGGTCCCCATGCAGCCAATGCAACATGCCAAAAACCAGTTGTAGCTGCAGGAGCTCCAAGGCGAGCGATCATCAGGCAGCACCACCAGGGGCAAGTGACCCAGCCAAGGCAGGCCTAAGCAGAGGCAGCCTGAAGTTGGATCGGCAACCTCACAGAGACCAGGATGGCCAGGATTAGTGCCATGGGACACTGGACATGGCGGCCGCTGCTAGTAGAAGTTCAGGGCTACACCAGGTGTAGATAGCAGCAGACGGGAGGTGGCTTCCCAGCATAAGAAGACTCTGGAAATTAGGAAGGGCCTGAAAGGAGGCAGCAAACTGATGCTCGGGATATCCAAAAGAACAAGTGAAGGAACACCCCCAGTCTGCTGAACTCGAGGGAAAGAGAAGGAATGTAGTGAAACTCTCTGCCTACCGGGCCAGAGGAAGGCTGCTGATATACAGCCTATATACCTTGCACTAACAAAAAGCTTGAACTCTGCACATGTGGCATCCAGGCAAGTTTATGAGGGACCACTGTCCCAGCAGGAGTTTGCTACGTACCCCCAGTTGCAAGGTCTCCAGGGCCCTGTGAGCTTGCATAAGCCAATCCTTTGCAGAGTCAAGCAAGTGACAGGTATTCGACCAAATCCCGTGACTCTGGTATACATAGGTGAGCTCTTATATGCACGTCACTTTCCCCAACACTGAGGACACCCCTGTTCACACTGAGTTCCGAGTGTGCTAGAGCCCTGTGGAGGCTTGGGTGGAAGCTGTGTACCTGATGTCCAAATATTTGCTGGCAGTCATGATACTGTGTCATGTGCAAAGTCAAGTAAACCTTCGGGTTTAAAAAGACACTATCACTAGTTACACAGTGGAAACAATATGGAAGCACAATTTACTCTGATCTTCACTACAAAATTCCCCTAAAGCTTTTTTTTTTAACAGTGTGGGAATCCAAAGGACCTTTTTAGCTTATGTATGTCCCACTAAAAAGGAAGACTAGATACATGGTGTGATTTGTTCCCAGTGGGACTGAAATCCCTTTGAGAGGATTTACGATCTGAGATTGCCAATTTAATGTTTTAATAACTCAGAGCTTAAAAGGATCAGGAGAAAATAAATAGCCTTCCAGCTGAAGAACGCCGTGTGACATAACTGTGAACTTACTTCAGTGCCAATACTCAGGAAATATATTTCTTTTCACTTACCACAAGAATGAGCTGTGTGTACATAAAACAGTGGTTTTCAAATATTCTGTCTTCTGTGAATCCTTTCCATGTGAGTTCATAGGCTGAGGAGCCCCTATGTGTCTGTCATGGAACCCTCTGCACTTTGCAGAGGATTCTGGGATATGTCCTAGAGTGTATTGTAATTTTGCAGCTTGGCCTTGAGTGTATTTGGGCTCATCTTTGCCCTATATGAATTCACAGTACTTTCAAAGATGGATGTCCATCATTAGCAATTTTCTCATCAGGGGACTCCCAAGAGGTTTCCAGTAATGCCCAGGATTCCCCAGAATACAGTTTGAAAACCACTGGTGCAAAGGAATCGTTCTTCAGAAAGAGTAAACAAATGGTCCTTGGTGGTAGTGTACAGCTATGTAACATTATACCTCAGTTCAGCAGGATTCAGCAGATGAGCATGTCAGTCCATATAAATATGTCCTTGTTAGTGAGTCAGATTAAAGAAAAGATATCTTCCAGTCCAAGTTGGAGTGTTTCAGACAACCATTTGAAGATGAGTTTATCATCGTTGGATCATAGTGGATGGGTCTATGCAGAGGCCAGTGAACAGCACTGGTAAGTTTCTCATCTTGAGAGGGAAAGTATCAGAGCTCGTAGCTACTCTCTTGACTGATAAAATAAAATATATCCAGATTCTGAGTTTTTAGATATATCAGAAGTCAAACCATAGAATTCTTCAATAGCCTGTGCATCAATTTTCTGCAGAAATAAAACAATCATTAATATGTTAATTTTTAGACAGATAAAACAGATGCAGCCACAGGCTTAAATCATCACAAGTCCTCATTTGGTTCTGTTTCCTTTTGTACTTAGAATTACTGGGGAGGAATATTTAGTAATATTTATTTCCAAGAACAAATGTGGGTCCTTATTACCGGTACTTGGGATTTTAGTAGAAATAGTAAACACCCCCCCAAGAAAGAACAGCTTTGAGTTCTGTCTTCCAGAGATCCACATGTTAGAGAAAATAGTGTAATGGATGAAGGCAGCAGGATAATAATTGTTTGAGGACAGATCTGCCTGCCAGCCAGACCAAATGTGGCTCACCAGCCATGTACAGCAGCTCAGTAGGAGCCTGGGAAACCTCTTTGGGAGACTGCCAAACAGCTGCACGGCCAATGTGCATCACACAAATTAGCGGGTCAGAAGCTGAACAGACCTGTTTTAGAGCAGTTCTGCTCTTCCTCCCCAAGGACTTGGCTTCCTCACCCACCAACAGTTTGGTAAACTGGCATAATCTGTGCTAATTCCCTGGTCATGCTACCAGTCATAGAATTAATGAGTCTTAATTGAAGTAAGAAAGCAGGAAGATGCTTAAACTCTTGTCTAAAATGGGACTCCTTTTTCTCCTAGGATTGTTTTGTACTTCCATCTGTGTGCTGAGACAGTGAAGTATTTGCTAGGTGGGAGGGCATCTTCAGGACCAGGAAGCTGCGGGTACCAAGGCACCACTGCTCCACTGGCCAGGGGCGGCCTGTTGGGATAGGGGGGAGGCAGGAGAACTTTTGTGGGCCTGCAGAGCAGCAGATGCTAAGGTGCTGCTGCTCCGCCGGCTGATATGGAGTGCTGGGCATGCTCCTGGGTCAGGGGAAGGCAGGCAGGGGACGAGAAGAAATATCACCCATCAATGGGTGAGCAGAACTCTGTGCTTAGTTTCTGAGATCTGATGAGCTCAGCATTATGCTCCCAAGAAATTAGGCTGTTGGTAATGGCTAGTAGGTAAAGATTGGTAATGGCTGGTAGGACAATTTTAATTTGAAACTGTCTAAAAGAATGGAGACTCTCTAGTCATTGGTATATCTATGGTTTTCTTTTAAAAGCAATGACTGAAGGGTTCCGAATGGAGGGAGGAGGGGAAACGCATTGCAATGAGAACAAAATTCTTTTTTTAAATCCTTTATACCGTGCAATGCATATTAGTGTTGGCAACGATCAATACTTGCAGCAAATACTCTTGCCAGACATTGCATCACCACCTGGAATGAAGTCAGTTGTATCATGAAAATACAACATAATGATGGATTGTATTACTGTGGGCAGTGGTTACCCTTTCAGATAATCCCCTCCCCCCGCCCTTTTTAAATGTGCATACAGAAAACTAACACATCAAGAAGAAAGTCTTTGGCTAACTGCTTTGTTAACAAAATTTAAAGGAGATTTTAAAATAAGGAAGCATTAAATATGTGACCCCTGTTAGTAGCGGCACAGTCTGTTCTACTGCTTCATCAATGCAATATGTATCTATATTGTTTAAAAGATTTAGGCACAGATTATGCTCCAACAACCATTTATTGAAGATGTTTGAAGTTTAGCCCCCATTTGCTTCGCTTCTTATAAATGTTTCAGATTTACTGATTTTCTAAGGAAATAACTTGCAAGCGGCCAGCCTTATCGTATCAAGAAGCCAATCTGACACCCTAAAACCCTTCTCAGATGTGATCTCCACACTGACCTCCACAATATCATCGTCAAACAAAAGCCAGAATCCATGACTTTTCACAATGGTAATATAATGTCCACGATTGGGCCCACTAGGGTAAGAGAAAAAGAACAGAAAGATTAAAGAACTGGGTATGCCCTGATTCACACATTATAAAAACCAAGGTTATAGTCTGAGTTACCGAACAACCACAAATCTATGTACATAATTCCACAAGTAAACTTGTAGGACACTCTGGAATATCAGAAAAGATAGATATTTGCGTTCTTTGCAACTCATATGACAGCCTAATGGTGCAATCCTATACGAAGTTACTCTGGTCTCAGTCCCTCTAAGCTGGGGAGTGGCAGGATTCGCTTTGAATGCGGAAGACAGCAAGGTCAGTCCCTGGTATTTCCAGGGGACAAATAGTGAGGCATCAGGTTTTGGACTGATGTAAAATAATTTTTAGGACCCTGGAAAACTGCTACCGGTCACAGCATATAATAATGACGTTGGTAGTCTGATGCAGGACAAGGAAGTTTCATGTGTTTCCGTTAATTTCATTGATTAAATTAATGGGCTGAAATCACAGCGCTGCAAATTGCTGCTGTCCCTCATGTCCTGCCTCAGATACACTGCAGCAGGTTCTGGTGCACACATAATTTTTTTATTTTCTTATTAATTTTATTAAATGCATACCCCACCCAATTCCTGCAGTTTCCTCCGGATGGGACAAGCAATGCCCAACTGGGGACATTTCAAGTTGGAAAAAGGGTGGATGGGGAAGGTGTAAGCCCCCTCCCCCCACGCACTGTGGTCCCAATCTGAATCAGGCTTCTACACACCTGGGAATTCAAAAGGGAGCTGGCAGCACTGTTTGCTAGAAAGAGCTTGTGATGAACACAGAAACGACACAAGGACTGTGTAACATGTAGTTCATCCCTAAGGTCCATCTAGTCCAGCATTGTGGGTTGAATCCTGGGAATTGGTTGCAGGGGAAGGTTCTTTGCACTGAAGTAGTCACCATTAGTCAAATAGGTCTGTTGGATTTGACCCAACGCTTCAAATAGTAGTCTGCTAAATGGCTCTGGAATCCTAAGTAAGACACAAAGATGGTGGCTTTCTCCTGTTGTCCACTCCCCCCTCCCAGCTTCTAGTATCCTCCCTCAAGCCTCCGCTCAGAAATGATTTTACCAAATGCACCAGAATGTGGCTTACCTGCCACAGTGGACAACAACAGCCACCAAATCGTACATGCGGTCCAAATTTATGGTGTCTCCCGATGTGTTGAATAAGCGTAGCTCCAGAGGGAATACCACACGGTAAGAGAGTTTAGTATAGCGATGCAATTGCTCCATGTATTTAAACCTCTTTAGGTGTAACGCAAGGATCATGGGCAGTTTTTTTACCCTCATCCTGTAGTAAAATCAAAATAATGCAAAATAAGAATCACACGTTCCATTTTTAATTGGGGGGGTGGGTGGGGGGGGCATCTTTTTTGCCCTAACTTTTTAAAGCTATTTTAAGTAATGCAGGCCTCTTCTTCTATCAGATGAACTGTCTATACTAGAGTCAAACCAATCAAGTAAAAGAACAGCTCATGTATTCTTACAGCCTAAGAATCCAGTGAACAATGCTATAGCACAGAATTAAAAGACAATGTGAACAACAAACTGCCTAATACTTTGAACAATATCGTACATGAAATTACGACGACAAAGAATAATGCAGTAAAAGCAGAGTGATATATTTAGAATAATCATTGCAATAGTGAGTGAATGAATTTGTTTGTAAGTAGCCATGGGCCATTACAAACACATCAACAGTTATGCCAGAAACATTAGGTATATACATGATAAATTAAAATATACAACATTGGCTAAAATATACAGTGATATTAAGTAAAATATACAGCAATAAACCTATAAACCAGGGGTCTGCAACCTGCGGCTCTCCAGATGTTCACAGACTACAATTCCCATCAGCCCCTGCCAGCGTGGCAAGGGGCTGATGGGATTTGTAGTCCGTGAACATCTGGAGAGCCGCAGGTTGCAGACCCCTGCTATAAACCAATCAAAAATCATTTCTAGATGTCTGTTCCCTAAGCAACCACATTAAATCTTTTTTTTCGCTGCCATAGCATATAAAGACATTCTATGAGAAACATACTAATCAAAGTCTGATAAGCTGAGGAATTATTGGGGGGGGGGCTTTCTGGCCTCCCCAGGCAGGCTGTTCCGCAAGGTGGGGCCCAGCATTGAGAAAGCACAAAAATGGACAGCAGCTAATCTTACCCATTTGTAGGGTGGCACATTCAGAAGGCTTAGATGCATGAAAGAGTGTAGCAGGACACCATAGCAAGAGAGGGAGCCCTGCAGGTATGTGGGCAGAGCTGGGCCAAGGGCCTTCCATGTCCCAGTTGGGTCAGGCCAAGGACACATACCCAGGTCAACCTGGGCCAGACCAACACACCTCCCCCACTCACCCACCTACCAAGCCCAACCACCAACCAGCCACGCAGCTTTGGACTCACTTGCATGCCAAGGCAGTGGGAGACAAGAATTGTGTTAGAACTCAGGAAGTGATGCCACTTCTGAACTGGACAGCACTGCAGGAATCCCCAAAATCTCTATGGTAAAGTACTGAGGCCCAGAGCACCTTTGGAAGCCACCGCCCTCTGGTGCCCTAGGTAGACAGACAGCCTGCATGTGGTTCTAAAGTAAGGTGACAAGATTTTTCATATTAGAAAGTGGGGCGCGCACGCACCCACAGCAGCACACTGCCTTTTCTTGCGGGCTCCCCGCCTCCCCGTCAGGGAAGCAGGAAGCGGCCCAGAAGGCACTGCTGACTGCCAAGCAGTAGGCCTTCTGGAAACTTCCCTCCTGATTCAAGGCGCCAGCGCAAAAGTACTGCTGCCCTAGCATTAGTGGCTCCCTGGTCAGGAGAACAGGGAAGCGCCTCCAGAAGGCAGCAGTGCCTTCTGGGGAGTGCTTCCCCTGTTTCCCTGACTTCAGGGAAGCCGCCGCCAAGCGAAAGGCAGTGTGCTGCTGCAGTTCCCGGTAATAAAATGTCCGTGAATCGGGGACAATGGCATGTAAGCTCCAGTGGGACACGGAGACACTCACGCCAAAAGTGTGAGTGTCCTAGCGAAATCAGACGCGCTGGTCAACGTATTCTAAAGCCATTACGGGATAAAGGTAAAGCTCCCGTTCCTTTCTACAGGAGTGAAATCAGACAGGATTCCTTTGTTTTAACCTCACCCCCACTTAAATTTTTGGCAAAGGAAATGTGGAGCAGACTGGAGTACTCTTTACTTACCGCTTTTGTGCCTCTTGTTTGCTGCAGCACATCTCACAGTAGTATTTCTGTTCACTGCACAAGGTTTCTGTGTTGCTGAAGTCTCTGAAAAATCAACAGAGTTCCCAATTCTCAAAGCCTCCAAACACCCACTGAATTAACTGTCATTTACAGTACAAGCAAGTGTAGCGTATCATCAACTCAAGTCATTAGGAAAGTTGGGAGGGGGATATTCAAAATGTCTGGCTAGAATCCTGCTCCCCTGGCATATGCACACAGGCAATGAAAGCTCTTGTGGTATAGCAGTTAGGATTTCAGACCAGGGAGACCCAGGTTTAAATCTCTGCTCAGCCACAAACCTGGCCGGTGACATGCTTTTTCAGTCTGACCTACCTCAAAGGGCTGTTTGTGAGGAAAAACTGGAAAACAGGGGAATGATTCGTGCAATTTTGAACTCTTTGCAGGAAGGACAGGTTAAAAATGTTATTTACTTATTTGTTTACAAAAGTTACATCTTGCCTTTCTGCTCTCATGAGAGCCACCAAGAGCGCCTATTTCAAAGATGCGTGATAAAATCACATTTTAAAATCGTTAAAATCAACCCCCCCCGACACACATCATTACAACAAATTAAAAAGAGTTAAATACACTCAAAGACTTAAAACTTCAATTGAAACACTGATCAGAAAGGGAGATCCCTGAGGGAATACCAAATCAAACAAAAGAGTCTTCATTCACCAGAGGAGGTGGGAATAAAAGGGGACAGAAGATTCTCCCTGGGAAGAGAGTTCCAGCGTTTTAGTGCCACAATGATAGTGGACATCTCCTGAATTGTCACCTGCCTAAACTCAGAAGGTGGGACACTCAAAGCAGGGCGTTCAAAAATGACCATAGTAGTCAGGTGTGTTCAAATGGGAGTAGGGAGACTTTCAAGTATGCTGGTCCCACACCATATAAGGTGCTGAACATTAAGACCAGCACCTTGACTTGTGCCTGGAAACAATCTGGGAGTCAGTGTAGATGAGCCAAGACTGGAGTCAGTGTAGATGAGCCAAGACTGGAGTGATAAGGTTCCTATGCGTAGCGCCGAGGGAACGGGGGGCACGATGCACCGGGCACGCGCCCCTGTGGAGGTGTTCAGGGGTGGGGCATTCCGGGGGCGGACGGAGGCTTGGAGGGGCGCAGGGCGCGTGCTCTGGGCGCACTTCCCCCTTGCTCCATCCCTGTTCCTATGGCCGACTGAATCAACATCTTGGCTACAGCATTCTGTATTAACTGCAGTTTCCAAACACCTCTCAACGGCAGCCTTGAGGTACAGTACACTGCAGTAATCTAATTTACATGTAAGCAGGACATACACCAAAATGGCCACACCTTTTCTGCCTAGGAAAGGCTGCAGCTGGCTAACCAGTCAAGGTGCTCCTGATACAGCTTATCTAACAGTAGGGCTAGATCCAAGAGCATTCCCCCTTCAAGGGGAATGTAGACCCAAACAGTATGAGTGACTCCTTAAATCCCAGGTCAGACCTTCCGCCCACCCTGGTACCATCTGACTGACTCTGTCACTGGCTAGTCAGAATGGAAGTGAGAGATTTTATCTGCAAATTGGATAGACAGATGGTATGTTGACGTGCCACATAACGCTTCATAAAGATCGTAGCTTTGAACTTCCCGTTTCCAGTCGCACAGCTAGACAATCTTTACTTAAAACCTTTAGTCTTCGTTATATCCATAGCCTTGCTGCTACTTACTGCTGAGACAAGACTTCCCCAAGTATAACTTTAGCTGGAAGGACTCTAAAAAATATCCTATTCTGCTGCTTTAATTATTTATATTGAGGGTGTTTTTTTTTACTATTGAATGCTGCAAGAGGCACTTTTACTAGAGAGGCAGCTAATAAATATTTCAAAGAAACATTCAAATTTGGCCTGTCAATAGCTGACCCCCCTACCTTAACCCTGGTGCACTTCTCCGTATTTCATTTAAGTGCAGATTTCACCGAATGTCAATATATTCCTGGCAAAACCTTCCATACGCAATGAAATGCTACCTTTTTAAACCAAAATCAAAATAGCTATTCTCACACTTCTGTCTACCAACTCAAATCAAACCTCTTCACTCTGACAGTACATATGCTGGAGGTGTTATTTATTCGCAAGAAAAGGTTTGGGGTTTTTTTTATACTTCGTGGCTTACATCTACGTAGCCACACAAGTGCAGATGATTGTACTGTTAGACGTCAGCATGGCTGTGGGGGTTCATTTTGTGCATTTCTGTGTAGCTACGCATCAGTGGGAAGTAAATAAAAAAAAAAGAGACGCGTCTCCGTGCAAAGGAGTGACAGCAACCTGGATTGTTTCCGTGGGCTCCAATTGCAGCCTGCACGGATGCATGTGAACACGAAAACTGAGTTACTTTATCCTGACTACAACCCACTATACATTTGCTGTGCGGAAAGAGCCTAAGAGTAAAATTGACAGAATCAGCTGTAATTCCTCATGGAAATAAAAAATAATTAATATATAATTTATTGTGTTATTCCATCACTTTTTTTATTTTTAATGCCAGCACTGATACTCAAGAGGAAAACAACTATGTTGGAGGTTGAAATAGAGAAGGCCTTTCCATCCAAAGACAACTAGCAAGAAAGAAGTTTGGATGTCATGTGAACTGAGTTCCTGTTTATACATTGCTCTTTCTGGTTACTTACACGATTAAGATCAAACGAGCACATTTCTGTTCTTGAACACGGCAATTATAATCTCCAAAGTACATTTTGGAAACCTGTCAGCAAACTGTGTATTTTTATGTTACTTATTAATTCATATAAAAGAACAACCAAGAGAATGGCATTCTGCCTTCACTGAGATTATTCTGAAATAATTTCCCCCTTTCTTTTAGATGAGGAGTGGGAGGGGAATAGAATTTTCTGTCTGTAGGTTTTGCTGCTGTGGTAACTGATGAATAAGAATAATTAAGGGCCTTCAAGTCATAACTGACCTATGGAGTTTTCAAGACAAAAGATGCAACCCAGGTCTTGGTGGTCTTCAAGTGCTAACCATGCCCAACCCTGTTTAGCTTCCAAACTGTAACAAGCTCAGGTTAGGTTGGACTATCCAGGCTGCTGGTGGTAATTGATCAACAGATGAGAATCCATCGTTACAGTGTCCATAGGATCAGCATCTTCTTCACAAAGTATCTCAGAATACTTTCCTATGGTCTGTGACTGCTACAGGATGACTTCTGAGATCTTACAGATCCTCCATGTCTCAAGACTAGTGCCAGTGTAACCCCCATCCTCAGAATGGGTTGACCCAGTAAGGGGTGGAGACTCAAAGCAGCAAGAGGCTGCAGCAGACCTCATGTAGTTGGAGGAGACAAGGCGACCAGACTCGGACCTTGGTTGTATAAGCCCTTAACACCTTGTTAAGGTAAACTGCAATATTGTTGGGAACTACTGGGAAGGTAGTTGTTTATTTTTGCTATGTTGTAAATGTTGGAGTTTATTGTTTCAGGGTTTCTTTTTGTGGTTGTAATGGGTGAGAGTTCTCCTGGAAACCTTCTATCAAGTAAGTTGTATCCTGGTTCATCAAATACGCCCTTTGAGTTCCTTCAGGGAGCCAAACGTCCACTTGCAAAAGAAAGAATTGGACTTTGAAAGCAGTGATTTGAAGTGGACTGTAAATATAAGGACTTGAAAATGCAACCTGAACAGGACCTTGAAATGTGATGTTAAATGTTGATGTTATATATTATATGTTAAGAAAGTAAACCATTTTGTTTTTTTTAAATTTGTTGTTGCAAACTCATTCCATGTTCTGCCCCACAGAACCCACAAGCTGAGGTTACACCAGGACAGGGATGTTCATCTCCAGGGGGGACTGGGGATCTTCCAGAATTACAGCTCATCTCCAGATTACAGAGATGAGTATCCCTGGAGAAAATGGATACTTTGGAGGGTGGACTCTATGCTTGTATAGGGGTACCAGTTCATACGATTTCACCCCTGATCACATACTATTTTTGAGTTCACCACTAACAGCATCGTTGACTGTCATGCATTTCCTGGGGGTCTCCTGCTGATCACTAGCAGCATTTTGAAAGGCGTTTTGGGGCTGCAGAAGGAAGGGGGAATTGAAGAAATTCCACTCTGATGATGGAAATCCCTCTTATCATTGGAGATTTACTGTGGGATCCAAGCCAATAACTATATGTTCCAATTTCTATTATTATTATTATTATTATTATTATTATTATTATTATTATTATTATTATTATTATTATTATTATTATTATTATTAATTGGGTTTATAGACCGGCCTCCCCGGAGGGCTCAGGTGTCACCGTTGAAAGCCAGTGCGTACAATAAACGAACCAGTGTTATAGAATTTACAGTCTTAAAAGTTTTTTTTTTAACTTAAAGCTGATCCAAAGGCTGGATTTGCACAATCATTTCCCCCTGTAATTTTCCCTTTAATGTGTGTGAATGCAGGTGTGTATGTGTGTAAAGGAGCCCCGATGTTTGCCATGCTCTGAAGCACCTTGAGAACCCATGCACTTGCCTCCCATCCATAAAAAGCTCCATTTATAGTCCTTGATTTGATTTATTCCACATCCTACTGGAAACCGCATATTGTTTTCATTTCTAATTCTACTAATCTCAAGTGATCAAAGAGCAAGTCCTGTTCTTGATTTCCTCCACACGCGTTTCTGCAGCAGGGAGACATTTACCTTAAGCAGTGAGTAATGGATGTGTTCTGTTCCACATCAACAGAGAGATCAAGAAAATCTTCATCTTTGCTACTAACCTGCAAACAACAAAAGGTTTTTTTTTTTAAAAAAAATACAATGCTCTCTGCACCAGCAAACATTGAAGATGAGGAAAATTCGCTGCTGAGCTGATGCCACATAAAGTCTATAAGACTCTGCCAAATGCCACAGACACATTAAACCAACATTGTGAGCAAAGGCAAGTTACTCAAAATCAGAATGCCAGTGGATACTGTCTTACAGGTTGACTTTAAAAAACAACAATGCAGTAGGCCCGTGGTGGCAAACCTTTGGCACTCCAGATGTTATGGACTACAATTCCCATCAGCCCCGGTCAGCATGACCAATTGGCCATGCTGGCAGGGGCTGATGGGAATTGTAGTCCATAACATCTGGAGTGCCAAAGGTTCGCCACCACTGCGAGTAGGCTTTTGGAGTCTGCCAACACTATGTCCTCAATGAGATGTAACACTTAACCAAAGCATATGTTCCATAACCATGATGAAACATTACATCTGAACAACTCGATCATGATTAACGACTGCCCACAAAACAGGAAGTAAAACCTTGGCTTGAAATGGGTTTGCAAACTATAGGGATGTCAGCTCTGAGTTGGGAAATACCTAGAGATTTTAGGGGTGGAGCCAAAGGAATACAGAGCTTGGGGAGGGGCTTCAATGAGCTACAAATGCCATGGAGTCCATCTTCTCAAGTGACCATTTTCTTCAGGTGAATTGATCTCTGTCATGTGGAGACCAGTTGTAATAGCAGGAGATCTCCAGCTCCCACCTGGAGGTTAACAAACTATGGTTTGCACTAACCATGGTTAAGCACTATATCCACATGCAAACTGTAGTTTCCCCTCCAGTCTTTCCAGTTGAAAAGCGATAAGCAGGATACACTGGTGACCCCAGGATATACCTTCTAGTTGCATGGAACAAGTGTCTGGGAATGGAAATGCCATTTCCATTCATAGATGCAGCCATGAAGATCAATGTGGCTAGGCTTGCCATTTGCCCACCCATGGCCTTAGACTCAATCCCCTACCCTCGAGAAATTGAGGGATGGGAGAGAAAATGGCCACCCAGAAGTGACATCACATCCTCCCCATACTCCATCCTTCCTAGGCACAATACTCAACGTCTCCTGACGTGCTGAGGCGTGCTGGAACCATGCAAGTAGCCCAATTGAGCAGTACATTAGCCACATGCGGTGATTGGCTCAGACTTTTCTTTGATTCTTGATCAGAATATGGTTATTTTTATGAATGAATTCATTATTACTCAGAACATGGATGTGTGCTGCTTTTTCACATTTTCAAGGCAGCTCAGAAAAGCAACACAAAATCAGCAACAGACATAGAAGTGAAAACAGTGAAGGAGCAAAAAAGCAAGAACATATCAATAGGACTGTCAATTTCGGGTTTGGAAATACTATATGTTTCAGGGTGGGCTTCAGAGAGGGGAGAGATCTCAGTAGGGTTCAGTGCCATACAGTCCACCTTTCAAAGCAGCCATTTTCTCCAGGAGAAGTGGAATAAATAGTTTAAACAACAATATAAATAAGCTATTGATGCAGTCTGCAGATCAGCTGTAAGTCTGCGAGAACTCCAGCTCCCACCTGGAAATTGGCAACCCTACACATCAGTGAAACAGTCTTCTGTGAAATCAGTACACAGCTTCCAGCAGGCAGTGAGGGGAGGACAGCCCATAAATCCCTCAACGACCTCATTCCATAGCTTTGGGACAATCACAGTAGAGGCCCTGATACTTGGCTACAATCCAGTTATGCAGAGGAAAAAGGAGAACACCTGAGATGTAACAGTGAGTAGGTTACACAGTGTTGCAACACAAGGAATGCCTTAAGACTGTCTAACAGTGAGTAACAGAGTGCTGTAACAGGGAATACCTTAAGACTGCAAAAAACTTTGCCTTGTAATATTGAGTCATAAATTATCACTATATGCCCTCTTTAAAATGATAAAAGGCCAAGATGACAGAACTACTAACTATCTCTGGGAAGTACATTATCTACATAATTAAAGGAGTTTGAGTCCAAAGTGTTCTCCCAAAATACCCACTCACTGTGGCTTTGTATGAGTCACTGCTGTGGGCCAGATTCCATCCAGTCAGCCTTCACCACAGCGGATAATTCTGCTCTGCATCCAAGAGGCAACAGAGGAGGCTGCCCATTGTGTCTCTATATTAATCACTGGCCACACAGTTATTTATAGATCAAAGGCCACACATTGGCCTTCAAATCAGGGAACAAATCTGGCACAGAGACCCACAGAGAGGTAGCTTTTTCAGAGGCTTAGTCTTCTCATACATATGATATGATATGATATTTGTATACTGCCCTCCCCCGGAGGGCTCAGGGCGGTGAACAACATTGTAAGAAAACAATGACATAGGAATACAAAACCAGCAATTCAGTATAAACAATATGCTAAAAGTAAACCTTCCTAGGTATAGAACTGAAGCGTGCCCCCAGTTTTAACTCAGAATAGAATTAAACTCTGTTGTCAAAAGACCTGGAAAGGATTTTTCTGCAAGCAATTTAAGTTGTTATTTCAGAATTAACAGAATTACTTAGTAAACACATGCACACTTCCATACTATCCTATTACACTGTCATTTATACACATTTTCCGAAGCATAATATTAGTTTATTTTCCCAGGTATGTCATTTAAAAAAGAGAGGATCTTCGTCCACTTGAGTACAAGTTACAGCTACGTCCAGTAATTTTCTTTAATGTATAACATTTTCAGGAGAGTCACCTTGCCGTCAGAGTTGCCTTCCTTTCGAGTAAATATGGGCAAAAGACTGCATCTTGGACATCCTCTCTATTTTTCTAAGATAGCTATAGGAGAAAGTGATCTTGCCATTCTGCTCAACCAAATCTGAAGCCTTCCTCCTACCTAAGGAGACTTCTTCTAAACAGCCACTTGAGGAAGGAGCCAGGGCCATCTTAACAGTATTATAAGTCCCCGGACAAAGCAGCGTGTGAGACACATACGTGCACCTGTGGTTGCAGAGGTGACTGTGATACTACATCAGAGGCACATGTCAATGTCCACTTATCATAAAAATTAACATCAATATTGTTCATCATCTTTAGTAAAACACATGCTAAACAGGCATTTTTCAACCACAAATATTTGTAGTTTTGTACAGTATTTATTTATTTATTTATTTATTGACAGCAAGTCACAACATACCATGTTTCCCCGAAAATAAGACAGTGTCTTATATTAATTTTTGCTCCCAAAGATGTGCTATGTCTTATTTTCAGGGGATGTCTTATTTTTCTGTGTTCTGTTCGTCAGGCATGCTTCCAAACAAAAACTTTGCTACGTCTTACTTTCGGGGAATGCCTTATATTTCACACTTCAGCAAAACCTCTACTACGTCTTATTTTTTGGGGATGTCTTATATTCGGGGAAACAGGGGTACATAGATTAACATGGGGCCCCCATGCTCATGGGGCCTCCTGGCCTCCTCCTAAGGGGACTCATTCCAAGATAGCCCTGGAAGGAGCTCTGGGCTGAAGGAGGACTTGAGCAGAGCAGTAAGATACAGAAAATACTTCTATTTTCCTGATGGAATTTTCAGCTGGGGCCTTTTAAAATTTTATTTTAGCCATCAAGTCAGACTTATGGCAACCCATAAGTGGTGGGCCACTGCGAGTAGAAGAACAGGGAGAGGGGAGTAAGGGGAGTGAGTGAGTGAGTGAGTGAGTGAGGGGTGGCATGCAAGGGGAGGGAGGGAGGGAGGGAGGGAGGGGCCCGGCATCTGGACATGGCTCACCCACCTTAGTGGAGGGAGGGAAGGGAGGGTGAGGGGTGGCATGCAAGGGAAGGGGAGTGAGGGAGTGAGGGATGGCATGCAATACGCTTACCAAACTAATGAAAGAAAAAACTATCCTCCCTTAGTACACAACAGTGTTCATTTTGTTACACAGAATCATCTACATTTCTCTTGTGGCTCTGGAAATTCTCACTCACAGCTCAACTTATACACGTGCAAAATGAACAAACACGTAACATGTAGCGCAACCAGCCCTAAACCTACCGTTTCACAGTTCAAACACCTCGTTTCATTCGTCAGCGTTCCCTGAAAAATCTCATGCACCCAGGTGACGTCTTGCTTGTTGTTCTGTTCCATTTCATTCATGTTGCCATTTTTCAACTTCCCATTTTGCTTCTCCTGCTTCTTCTCCTCCTGTAAAATGTCGGCTACAGTGTTCAGTAAGTAGTTCAAAAATTCATGGGCATCTTGCTGCATGTAGTTGTCGAAGAGATCTGTGCAAAGAAGAACACCACATGTTTCATTGGATCTAAGGAGAGCTTTTACTCTTGCAAGAAGTGCACATTTACCTTCTGCTGTCTTAGAAGGGAAATATCAAAAGATACCTTACGCTGCAAGGTTATGTTCTTGCTCTCTGAATTCTGTAGAAACTATAGAGCATATGTTATTAAAGTGTTCCCTTTATGAGGAGGCAAGGAAAAATGCCTGTCACATCTACTACACAAAATGACATATTGTTCTGATAAAGTTTGTTGTGAAAAACTATTACAAGATAAGAAGGAGAATATTACTAAATGGGTAGCAAAATTCTGTCTATTCATTATGAAAAAGAAAAAATGATCTGAATATGGTATCCCCTTTAGAGATTTTTGTTTAGTTTAGTATTTTTATGCTGTTGGGTGTGTTTACAAAGTATAATGATATATAGATGGATAGTGCTGGAATACGGGAGAGAGATCTGCATTCTTGTTTTGTTGTAGATATTTTGGAGATTTGTAATATATCTGGTCATTGACTGTAAATAAAGTCTTCTTCTTCTTCATGTTTCATTGGTTCTTAACAGGAAGCTGTTTCATTTCGCTAAAATCCCTGTGGAGAAAACAGTCTACTCCCAGTCCTAACTTTCTGCACAAGAACAGCTTCAGGGAAGTCAAGGGGAGACTTGTTAGGTTCTCCTTTTTAAAAACCTGACCCTCCTGATAGTGGGAACGCAATCAGAATGTATAAGCACCCATGTCTAATTAGATCTGTGGTCCAATAGTGGCCAGCCAGATGCCACGGGGAACCCCACAAATGGGATCCACTGGCAATAGCCCCCAGAAAAATATTTGTGGAGGAACAGGGTGTTTGCATCTGAGCTACAGAATATTGTACTGTTTATTACAATTTCAAATACAAGGGCAAATATTTCTACTGTTTTGAAACGTATATTCCACTTGTATCTTTGCTCAAAGCAGCATACAATATTTTTAAAAAGTAATAATACCACAGCTGACTAAAATGCCAAACAAACTCATGAGCTCGAGCAGCTCTAATACTCCTAATAAAACATCAACTGCTTGGTACAGAAATGAGCAAAAACCAAAAGAATTCAGCAGAGGCGTAGCTGCAATGGGAACATCTGGGGAAACTCACCCTGCCACCATCACAGTCACATGGGGGCAGAGGCGTATCAGGGGTGGGGACGGTGCACACGGGCAGTTCATGCCCCGGGCGCAGTTCCCCCTCCCTTCGTCATTGGAATTCAGAGACTCTCCCAGAAACTCATGAAGCCTCAGGTTTGCCTAGAGGATGCCTGAGTCCCCCCTTACCGTTCTCCTTCCGCAATCTTGAGATGAACTTTTTGGGTGGAATCACGCCAACTTTCTTCTTCTGAGTCGCAATGCTGTGGAAAAGATCTGCCAGACAGGTCAGGAGGTTTTCCTTCTTTTTCTGCTGGGCCTTGTATGCCAACACATTCTCCCGAAATGGCCGGCAGAAGTACAGAGCCTGCAAGACGGAGTTACAGTAGCAAGTGTTCCCGAACTGCAGAAACAAAGAGGGGAAAAAAACCAATTAGTTTCTGCGTTGTGCAACAACCAAGCAAGCCCTGAATCGCCTCGCCTCTGGATCATCTCTTCCTTGTGAAGTTAACAGCACAAGGCCCAACTGGATGTGCAGTCTTGACATCGGACTCTTTAGCTAAAAATAACAATTACATAATGTTCAACAGGCTTCTCCAGTTCCGCTTTGTTGTTCAGCATCACATGTCTTCATAAAGAGGGCTTTTGTTCCAGTGCTTCCTGAGGTTTGTACTAAGGGGACTCATTCACATGCACATCCCTCACCTTAGGTTTAAAAAGCTCCCTATAATAAGCATAAGTATGCTTCACAGACAGCTCATCTCCTTTGCTTAGAAACAGGGTCCTTCTCAGATGCAATGTAATAATCAACACAGTATGACTGAATATTTCCCAGAACTCTTTATCAGGCAAGGAGGAAAGGGTGAAAACAGACATAGTCTCTGTTTAAAATCTGCAGACCTGCAGGGCATTTCACACGGAGCACCTTCAAAGGCAAGGCCTTAGGATCATCCCCCCCCCCGGTTCCCCCCCAGCCAAAAAAACCCAAAACACATTTGGCTTGATAAAAACTCCTGCAAAACTGAAAGCTTCCACATTGTTTCCTGTCATTCTGCCGAGCCCTAAATACAAGGTATTGTGTGGCTTTTGTTTATGGACTTTGCTATGGATCAATGTTAGAAGAAGAAGAGTTTGGATGCTTACTCTGCTTTTCTCAACCGTAAGGAGTCTCAAAGCAGTATACAGACTCCTTCCCTTTCTCTCCCCTCAGCAGAAACCTTGTGAGGAAGGTGGGGCTGAGAGAGAGGAGCAGCAGTGGCGTAGGAGGTTAAGAGCTCATGCATCTAATCTGGAGGAACCGGGTTTGATTCCCAGCTCTGCCGCCTGAGCTGTGGAGGCTTATCTGGGGAATTCAGATTAGCCTGTACACTCCCACACACGCCAGCTGGGTGACCTTGGGCTAGTCACAGCTTCTCGGAGCTCTCTCAGCCCCACCTACCTCACAGGGTGTTTGTTGTGAGTGGGGAAGGGCAAGGAGATTGTAAGCCCCTTTGAGTCTCCTACAGGAGAGAAAGGGGGGATATAAATCCAAACTCTTCTTCTTCTTCTTCTGAGAGAACTGTGACTAGTCCATGGTCACCAGCAGAAGGAGTGGGAAAATCAAACCCAGTTCTCCAAAGTAGAGTTCATTGCTCTTAACCACTACACCATGCTGGCTTTCTGCAATCTCTTTCCTTAACAAACAACAGCTCAGCTTACTCAGTTAATGTATAATGTCTATACCGGCTCTGAACCTGCCTCCGCTCAATTGCCAGTTTGCAAGAACGGCTCCCAATTGTGGAGGAAGTACCCACATGTATGTCCCTTCCACATGATCAGAAACGTTTGCAAAGCAGTGGCCCCTGTCATCGGAAGGGACTCTATGCACGGGCATCTTCTCTAGGTGCCAGAGCCATGCTCAAGAGCGACAGATCTCATGGAGGCAGAGGCCAGGTCAGCACACAATCACTACAAATTTCCCAGCCCAGACTTGGCAACCCTAAGTGGAAACCCTAAAACGCGCTTGCATATTTTGACAAAATATGCTCTGCAGTGCAGCAAGAATACTTACATTGACCAGTCCGAAGTAGTGCTCATTGATCGGAAATTGCTCTGGCCCAATGTCTTTTTCCAGAGCAGAGGCATTGGTGCCCTAAAGAAAGAGGAAGAGCCAGTTATTCTCCTTCATATTAAAATATTATATAGAAAAATATAAGAGTCACAAAACTTCTTGCCACCTGCCATGGCCTTCCCACAAATGCGGGGCCAACCGGGTTGCTTGCAGCTCTTGAGATCTCTCTGAACCACCTCACACAAGGCACCAAGTATTTTTAACCCCTCACTCAATGGAAATTTTGAATGTGCAGTTAGAAGCAGAAAGTCAGCTTCAAATGCACTTTGGTCAAGTTTTGGTATGGCTCAATCAGGAACACTTTATAGGGATTACATTTTAGCTTACTTGAACTTTATTATTTTGGCCTTACACCCCCTACCCCACTAGGGACACCAGGACATGAGAGACACTGGTCGATTCCCCACTTCAAAAATGAAGGTCGATACGCACTGGTTTGGTTTGCTTCGGGACCCTTTGAGCGCGGTTTCATGGTCCCCACCGCAGCTTCTGCCCATTTAGTCCAATAAATGCGGCAGCCACGCAGGACTCCCCACTGATCCACTCAGGGGCTGTCCTGATTGGCTGCTGCGTTGTGCTGGGGCGGGGTTTTTTTAATTTTCAAAAGGACTAATCAATGTCTCCACAAGCATGCACAGATCTGCCATTATAATATATAGCTTTGCCGATGAATCCACGTCTATTTGAGCAGACGTCGATTTTTGTTAAAAATGAAAAAAAAACAGGCTGCACGGGCATCGGGCACACCCCGCCGTGGCCTGATTGGATGGAAGGCTCCACGTCACTATCAGCAGCGAGAAACCAAACCTAGAGTCACCCCCTGGACTTCCCCAGAGCCCCGCACTCGGCGCGTGGTTTTGAAAAAGTGCACTTCCAACCAGGATCCGAAATGACGCACGCTGAGTGGTGGGAGGAGTGGCAGAATTGGGGTGGCTGCGTTGTCGCCGCTGGTGTAGTGGGGAGTGCTGCAGGGCCCTGGGATATTTTCTGAGAGGAGCGCGCATCTAATGGTGAGTGGGAATCGATCACTGTAGGTGAACCTTGGTTATTCGACCCAGAGCAAGGTTGCCATCCAACTGGCACTAGAACACACATGAATCCTGCTGATACTAAATTGAAAAGCAGAGAGAGCTACCTGGTTTTTTCTGACATGTGAAACTAGAAAGGGGTGCTAAAGTTCTCTGTCTCTCTCATTCCACATCTATTACTCTGTCATAATCTGTTTCCCAGTGAGAGTCAACAGAACCCTCAACCCTACCGATGCTATCCTGTGTTATTTATTTGAGAACATGTTCATCCCACTCTTCCTCACGGCGGCATGTGCCAGTCTCCCCTCCTCTGTTATATCTTCACAACAGTCCTGTGAGGTAGGCTAGGATAAGAGTGAATAACTGGCCCACTGTCATCCAATGAGCTCCTTTAGCAGAGTAGGTTGCAAACCGGGTTGTCAGCTCCTAGTGCAGGGGTCGGCAACCTTTACCACCCAAAGAGCCATTTGGACCCGTTTCCCATGGCCCCGAAGATCTACCGAGCCAGAGAGCCGCCTCTGGTTCAGCCCCTCCACTCACCTTTCCTTCCAGTGCTGCTCTGGAGGGCTGGAGGGACACACCCACACTACCCTCCGACCTCCAGGCCACGCGGAGCCGCGGTATAAGGCTGAAAGAGCCACATGCGGCTCCAGAGCCGCAGGTGGCAGACCCCTGTCCTAGTCCGTCTCTCTAGCCACTACACCACGCTGGCAATTTCAAAAACCTAATGTAACATTTTCATCTTATTTATTCCCCTTATTTATCTTCATTGCACCAGATAGGCACATATTTCTCCAGCCTAGATTAGTACAAGAATACCTGACTTCTCTCAGTAGATAAAAGGTTTCAGAGATCAGTAACAGCTGAATGCAGGCTGGGGAAGATAGTTGTAGAGAGCTTGCAGGATTAAAAAGCACAGGCTATGCTTAAAGTTGGCAGCTACTCATAGTGACAGAACTCCTCTGTACCAGTTTGCTGTCAGAACAAATTCGCTGTTACTGAAAAGCTACATTAAGTGCTACGGCTGCCTCCCATCCCAGTGGCCTCCACATTCGCTCCTTCAAGACAAAGGCATGTATTGAATGTCCAGAAGAAAACACAAGTATCCCTGCTGCCCGGTCCACCCGAGCCCTATCAGAGCACAGAGGGCAATGGGGAAGAATGTGTGGTAACAATAGTCCTTTGTGGCTGGCTCTTGTTTGCACAAGCTCCATTCCAGGGAATCTCTAATCCAAATTATATCATTTACTTCCCTGGGAGAACCAGATGTGGAGAAGGTTTTTTTCTTCCCAATACGCATCCAGGCCCTTGTTGAAACTGGCAGATGTGAGACTGGAAGGGCCACGTATGGAGCTCCCAGTACTCCTCCAAAAAATTCAGTCATTAGGCACTTGGAGACCTGGTTTCTGACTAAAACTATGGCATGAGGGAAGGGGGGTGGGTTATGCCTCCTCTGCATCATTTCCAGTGGTGGGATCCAAAAAGTTTAGTAACAGGTTCCCATGGTGGTGGGATTCAAACTGTGGCATAGCGCCAATGGGGCTGGGCGTGGCACGACAAGGGTGTGGCCGGGCATTCCGAGGGTGGGGCATTCCTGGGCAGGGCTGTGGCAAGGATGCAGCTGCTGCACTGGTCCTTGGGCGGGAAACGAACGCACGCAGGCGCAGGCTGCCACACACGCTGGTGCACCTCCTGCTAGACTGCTTCAAGTTCTGCATGCTACTGCTGAGAGGAGGGGCATAACTAAGGCAAAAATCACATGGCAAAATCACCCATTAGTAACCCCTTCTCGGCACACACAAATAATTAGTAACCTACACTCGGGAACCTGTGAGAACCTGCTGGATCCCACCTCTGATCCAGGCCCTTGTTGATTCTGGAAGGGCCATGTATGGAGCTCCCAGTACTTCTCCAAAAAATTCAGTCATTAGGCACTGGTTTCTGGCTAAAACTATGGCATGAGGGAAGGGTGTGTGTGTTACACCTCCTCTGCATCATTTCTCAAACGGGGACTAGCTATTTACCGACTGGATAGGGCCGTGGTGGCGAACCTTTGGCACTCCAGATGTTATGGACTACAATTCCCACCAGCCCCCACCAGCATGGCCAATCGGCCATGCTGGCAGGGGCTGATGGGAATTGTAGTCCATAACATCTGGAGTGCCAAAGGTTTGCCACCACTGGGATAGGGTTTCCAGGTCCTCCTCAGGCCTCCTGGAGAGGATATGGGAGTAGGGTTGGCAGATCTAGGTTGGGAACCTCCTGGAGATTTGGCAGTGGAGTCCTGGGATGGGAGGTACCTCAGTGGGGTACCATACCATAGAGTCCACCCTCCAAAGCATCAGTTTTCTCCAGGGAAACTTGATCTCTGCAGTCAGGAGATGAGATGTAATTCAGGGGGAATCCCCAGGTCCCATCTGGAGGATGGCATCCCTACTGCTGCTACCTGCATCAATAAGTGTATGTTTCCCCAATGGGACAAACAGGCCATTGGCTTCCCTCCCTTTCCTAGCATCCTCGTACAGAGGCGGAGCGAGGGGGAACTCCTCCCAGGGCGTGCGTGTGCCCTGCATCCCTGCTGCAGCGCCACCCACCCTGCCCCGGAACACCCCCTTCCATGCCCCTTCCGCGGCCTGGCCACGTCTCTACCACGTCTCCGACTGGGGCGTTGTGCCCCACCCCACCTCGTTGGCGCTATGCCTCGGTCCGTGTATCAGATGGAACTGGGCACTCTCACACGCAAAAGCTGAAAATTTGGTTCAGAGTTTAAAATGATTATAAGAGTGGAGAAAAGAAAATCTTGTACCCATCATAGTTTGTGGAGCTTTCCCCCATTGTTACAGATGTTCCTATTTGTTTTACTGGTCTTATTGATTTATGCAATAATATAAATCACATTAATTATTCAACTACATCTCAGCGCTAACATTTATTGGATGATTATATTCTCAGCAATTTAATAACAATAATGACCATTTATCAAGTATTTCTACCCCAAAATGCTGTACAGAAAGCAGCAGACAAATTGTTCCACAAGGAGGTTTTAATCTAGTTCGGCATCCAAACTGGAATGGGAGTTTTTGGAACAGCTGCACAATGTTTTCCCTGAATTGTTAGCTTTCCAGGTTTTCCTCTGCTTTGATTCAATTTTTCCTCAAACCTGGTTTGATATTGTCGAAAGCTTTCACGGGGAATCGCTAGGATGTTGCGGGTTTTCCGGGTTGTACGGCTGTGTTCAAGTAGTATTTTCTCCTGACGTTTTGCCTGTATCTGTGGCTGAAAAGCCAGGAGAAAGTACTACTGGAACACGACCATACAACCTGCAAAAACCACAACATCCTGGTTTTATATTTTTGGAAATATCTCAAAGTGTGCCGGCACAGTGTGCAGATAAGAAGGGGTCCCAATGGGGGCAGGACCTCCAAAAACGCACACCTTCCCTTCCACCTAATATCCAAATGCGCTTTGACCGTGTTCTTTCAATAAAGACTGTACCAAAGCAGGCTTGGAAATACTTGCAGTCAAACACAGAAGCAGGAAGATGAAATTTAGATGCTCCCAAAAATAGCACAGCAGTAAGAAGGCCAAAACATCCACGTGGGGAAAACCCAGATTGCCAATCCTTATACATAATTGGCTAAGGGATGGGATGATCGACAACAAACCCCCCATCCGATGGCTGCGCAGGACTCACTTAATGAGTCCTGCATGCCTACTGGTGGGTGACAATCCATCCTGCCCTTGCCCAATTACCCCCAATCCAGGAACCTCTCCCTGCCCCAAACAACACCCTCCCCCTGCCCCCCAAAACAACCCAGGTTACTGTAGCAGTACATTTACCACCACCCGCCCTGCCCCAAACAAACAGCAGTACCTCCCTGACAAGGACTACAAGAACCGGCCTTGACTAAGCCCACCTGGGGCTAGGGCAGAGGCTGCATTGGGGCTGTTCTCCTAGGGAAAAGAGAAAGAAGGATGGGATCCCCCTTCTTGAGGACATTTTATTTTATTTTAAAATGGGCTTTAGTGCTAGTTCAGATATAATAAGCAGAAATCATTCAGTAGCTGGTCATGTGAGGGAGAGGATGGGGGGTAAGAATGGTCTAGGTTCATTAATGTAGTGGAAAACCTTGTTTTGTTACTATATCTGAAACTGAGTCTTGTCTTAGCTCTGAGGTTCTGAGGTTCTGTGTTGTGATGCAGCCCTTCCTCATGAGGAGTTTCGTGCAGCTGGTATCAGAGAGAAATGTTTTCCAGCCACAGGCTGTAGAGGCCCACAATGTCAGACTTACAGAACACCAATCTGTATCAAAACCGATGCAGCCCTAGTGTATGAACTGACCTAGCAATTAAAGCGTCCACCTATCAATTTCGGGTACCTGGAGGCGTTTTCTGTTAATTGAGGGTCAAAAGTGGCTGTTGTTTGTTGCCCTGATTATCAAAAACACACACCTCCCAGTTTTGCTTACCGACGGAATTTCCTAATAGGCCCTTTCCCTGTTTTTCCACTTGACATACTGCAAAACAAAATCCTCCCATTTATTCATTGATTGATTCATTTTTATCCCATTTCACCTTCGCAGCTCAGAGCACCGTACTTTGGGAGGGGCTGTGGCGTAGAATCTCCTTTGTATGTAGAAGGCTCCGTTCAATCCCCAGCTTCCTCAGTTAAAAGGATCAGGTAGTAGATGCCGTGGAAAACCCAAGACCCTGCTGCCAGTCAGAGCAGACAGTGCTGATGGTCTGGGGACAGAGCGGGCAGATGATTCAGGTGCCATTTGCCTGGGTCACATGGAGGTGCATTTTGCCCCCCTCATATCCTCCCTCCCCCCGCACCCAGCCCAGGGCTAAACTCCCCCTACCACCAACACCCCCCGCCACTGCCACACCTCTGCCCCTGCAGACCCCCCCCCCCAAAACCTTTTCTTGCTCTGAGCAGCGCTGGCCAGAGCGGGGGCGGGGGGTGGGGGGCAGAAGCTTCCCTGGTCTTAACCTTGTCTGCCCCCTGTGAGTTACGGGCCAGCGCTACTCCGAGCAGGAAAACGTTTGTTGGGGTGTGGGTGGGGGGTTGCAACAGCAGCAACGCGGGGACTTTGGTAGTAGTGCTGTAGTTTGTTTGGGGGAGTATCGGTGGTGGGATTCAAATAATTTAACAACAGGTTCTGCCAAAGTGGTCTGAACCTGCTGAATCCCACCACTGGGAAGTAGGCCATTGAGTGTAAGGCAGTTTCATGTGTAGGGTTGCCAGGTCGGGGTTGGGAAATACCTAGAGAGGTTGGGGGTGGAACTGGAGGACGTTGGGTTGGGTAAGGGGAAGGACTTCAATGCAATATGATGCCATAGAGTCCATCTTCCAAATTGGCCTTTTTCTCCAGGCAAACTGATTTCAGTTGTAATAGTGTACCTATGACTCTCCCCTCCATGATGACGAAGAAGAAGAAGAAGAAGAAGAAGAAGAAGAGGAGGAGGAGGAGGAGGAGGAGTTTGGATTTATATCCCCCCTTTCTCTCCTGTAGGAGACTCAAAGGGGCTTACAATCTCCTTGCCCTTCCCCCCTCACAACAAACACCCTGTGAGGTAGGTGGGGCTGAGAGAGCTCCGAGAAGCTGTGACTAGCCCAAGGTCACCCAGCTGGCGTGTGTGGGAGTACACAGCCTAATCTGAATTCCCCAGATAAGCCTCCACAACTCAAGTGGCAGAGCTGGGAATCAAACCTGGTTCCTCCAGATCAGAGTACGCCTGCTCTTAGCCACTGCTCTTAGCCACTACGCCACTGCATGAGGATGATAGATTTCACCACTGAATAGTCAGGCTGTCTGTCTAACATTCTCTGACAGGAGCCACTGACCGAGGAATGCCTCATTTATGTTGCACCGCAGCATTGTGGAGCAAGTGGGCCCACTGACCTGAGAGCTAAGTCTTGAGCTTGCAATTCACCCCTCCCTGCTGCTGCCTTTCATTTCTGTCATGCTGGCATGAACTGACTTGCTTAAAGATGTAGGTCAGTCTCCTTCCAACCTGCTACTGCTCTTGAAACTGTAAGCAGCTGCCTGCCGGTCTCGCTCATCCTGCAGTTATCTCTACAGTCACTCAGCTTCTGTTCGGCCAACGTGTCCTAAGTTTTTCTTTTCTTTTAGGAGAGAACCTCTCTCTCTTTCTTCTCTGGAATGAACAGGGCTGCCAACATTCAGGTGGAGCCAGGAGTTCTCTTGGAATTACAACTGACCTCCATATGACACACATCCGTTCCCGTGGAGAAAATGGAAGCTAGGGCATTAAATCCCACTGATGTCCATCTCTCCAAATCCTGCCCTCTAAGGCCCCACCCACACTGGTTGAACTCTGAAAGGATCTGAAAGTGTTCCACAAGATGACGCCAATAGTGCAGCCTTTAGCATAGATCAGTTTAAAAAATTACAGCAAGCAGCTTTAAGGCAGGGGTGTCCAACTCTGGTGTCTCAGATGTTTATGGAATACAATTCCCATCAATCCCTGCCAGCATGGCCAATTGGCCATACTGACAGGGGCTGATGGGAATCGTAGTCCATGAACATCTGAGGCACCAGAGTTGGACACCCCTGGTGTAAGGCAAGGAGTAAAATTCATGGTGGCATTTACTCACATTTTCTAGAGATTCTCACTGCACGGAATGACAAGTGCCGTAATAAGTCAGCCGTCCGTATAACGACATAATATGTATGACGCAAGCAGTTCTTAGTAGAATGACATGGCAAAATGTGGAATTGACTTCAGATTATTTGAATATTCAGAGCTCCAGTGAGGAGGAGGGAGGGCGCATAAACCAGATTTCAACAAGATGAGGAGATTATCAAGGGCAGTAATATGATCCTCCATCCACAGCTGAATTGCAGCAAATACTTAATTCAAAGACTCTAGAGCTGAGCTGGAAGATTATGAAAAAGAGAATTGCACTGCAAAGGATTTCAGTAGCAATCAGGTAATGGCAGTTCATCTGTCGGTCGATGTTGTACACACTTTGTCTTTCTGTCAGACATATTTTGAAAACAGAGTGAATGTAAAAAGCCCTGGGAGTTTTGGGGAACCAAGTGTAGGGAGGAAAGGACACCCCCCCCCCCGCACCCACACACACATTGTGACGCTCTAAGAATTCAATAAATCTCTATGGTAAAGACAGTAGAGTCTAAGGATATTCTTAGAATGTTGCAGATTCAGCACCAGAAAGCAGGGTTGCCAACGATGGCTGGAAAATTCCTGAAGTGTTTGGGGGTACAGTCTGGAAAGGGCAAGGTTTCAGGAAGGGAGGGAGCTCAATAAGTATATTTGCCATAAACTTGTAAATAAATAGTAAATGAGAGATTGTGGAACTTGAGAATGAGGGTTTTAACTCCATTTAAAAATGTGTGTGTGTATGTGTGTATATATGTATGTGTGTATATATACCTAATATTTCAAATATGTATATCTATACACATGAGTTTACATCATTGTTCATATTTTTTATATATTTCATTGGTTGTAAATACAATCATTTCTTGTCGACTACATCCAACCGGTAAGTTCAACTTATTTTTTAACAATTATAACAAATAAACCGTATTAATTCAGGTAAGTATTTAGTTCATACTCTCCCATCAATTCAGTGCTGAATTCAATGCTGAATTGACCTCCTTGGGTTTAAAAGTGTTTAAAAGAATTTGGACTTCTGTCTGTGCACAATTTTGGACTTATCATTGAATACATACAGACTTACCTTAAGGATGCTGAATTGATGGGAGAGTATGAACTAAATACTTACCTGAATTAATACGGTTTATTTGTTATAATTGTTAAAAATAAGTTGAACTTACCGGTTGGATGTAGTCGACAAGAAATGATTATATTTACAACCAATGAAATATATAAAAAATATGAACAATGATGTAAACTCATGTATATAGATATACATATTTGAAATATTAGTTATAGCCAGAGTGCAACAGTAGTGGTAGTTCTATTATTATTAATATTGACTGTTGCACCCCCTTTTCTTATGTGTGTATATATATAAATGGAGTTAAAACCTTCATTCTCAAGTTCCTCAATCTCTTATTTATTATTTATTTACAACTTTTTTTTAATGTCACCCCTCCAGGAACCTGCCAGAAATGCCTCACAAAATAAAAATAATAAAAACAAAACATCAAACATCTTCACAATAAATTCTGTCACACTAAGAATGTTCCAAATCCCCACCATAGTCAGGAATCATGACTCGAAAAAAACTATAGCCTCAGGCAGCTGATTACATCAAAACAAACAGCCTCCCTATTTCTCTGACTAACCAGATTAGATCCAGCTAATTTCACACTGTTCAGTCTCACTTTACAGCGCTTGGTTCAACCAGACATGACAACGCAGAAGTTTCCAAACAAAGCAAAATAAAAATCAATGGAAGTCCATGAAAATTCCACGATGTCTAGTAACTACACCGATAGAGAAACGTAATGATGTCCATTTTTTAAAAAATCAAAGACCTATTTTCCCCCAAATGTAAAATTACAATAGCTAACAAAAATAACTTTATGAGAAAGTTCTCCCAACAGGAAAAACAAACAAAACCAGACCTATTTCATTTACTTAGAGACTACTGGGTCAACATATATCACTCGCTGCCTCTTACTCCTGCAAGGTAATGGGAACATTTCACATTTATGGCAGAGATTCCTTGCAGTCATGCTCCATGCGTTAATAACAGTTGCTAGGATCCCTGAAAAGCTCTTGGTGAAAGTTAGTGAGTGCAGGAAAATCTCAATGTTTTCCTTCAGTTTGAGGTTTCTTCTCCTTCCCGTCACCCCCCTCCCTCACAAGCACTTCGGGGGGGGGGGGGGGAAATCTATGGCCAGCTTTTGCAAAAAGCACAAAAAGATCGATATAACACAGAAATATTGATATGAAACTTTAAAGGGTTTTAAAAACAACGCCGGCTATTTGCAATGACTTGGCATGACCTGGAGATGGGGGCAGGCAAGCTGTGCAGTAGACAGTAGGGAATCCCTTCGTGTGTAAACAGAGAAATGTTAGGAGACCCCACCACAACCGCACAGTGGAGCAAATAGCACCGAGGAAAGAGCTCCATGCATAATGGGGCTAACTATGCCAGAGTTTGGAAAAGACAAAACAAAATCTTTCAACTACTGGATTAAATAGTCTGCTAACAAGATATTCAAAGCCGTATTGCCAGATTTTTTGAGCTTCCTTCACTCTTAAAGAGCCATTAAAAATAATACCTCTCCTTCATATCCAGCCAACTGTTGGATAATTGTTTGCCAACTGTTGGAGAATCACACTTTTGGGAAACGTTGTGCTTATATAAGACTGCTTCTATGATTGTCTGAATAACAGTACTAGTGTACTTAAAGCAATATCGGTGCAGCTTCCTTTCTGTATAGCATTTCTGGTGCACCCACCACAACTCATCAACATGGTTGAACCTCCCGGTGGTGGCTGGTGATCTGCCGCTATTACGACTGATCTCCAGGCAACAGAAATCAGTTCACCTGGAGAAAATGGCTGCTCTGGAAGGAGGCATTATATCTTCCCCTAGCCAAAGCCCACCCTTCTCAGGTTCTAGCCCCAAAATCTCCAGGTATTTCCCAACCTGGAGCAGGCAATCCTAAATCCTAAGAACACTTTCCTAGAAGTAAGTGCCAATGAATAAAGTGGGACTTATTTTCAAGTGGACTTGGTAGGACTTGCTCTCTAGCAGTGGCGTATCTGCCTAGGGACAAGGGGTACCCCTTGTCCCCGGGCGCCACTCTTCTGGTCACGTAGGGGGCGCAAAATCAGCCCCCCCACGGGACCAGGAAGTCCTGCTGTTTTGCGTGCCTCGACCCCATCCGAGGCACGCAAAAATGATGAGACAGCAAGTGGGGTCGATGGCAGTGGGGGCGGAGCCTGGGGGTGGGGCGGGGGGGCATCCTGGAGACAATTTGTCTCCGGGTGCCACTTACCCCAGGTACGCCTCTGCTCTCTAGCAATGCCATCCTAAGCGTAATTGTGCTTATGAGAACGACCCTTCTTATTTATACAGAATGTGGCTTAGTTGTTCAAAGCACTTTCTCTCAGTTACCTATATAAGACGGGCCAGTACTATCCTTACTATATTCCAGACTGTGCAGAGGAGAAAGTCGCAGAAAAGCGAAGGGTGGCTGCTAGCTTAAGGCCAGCTGGCAAGTTCATCTGTGAAGTCAGATCTGACCTGAAGCCTTTCAAGTTCCCAGCCTCCTTCTAGCCTGTCTTTCTAATCAAGATCGAAAGCCCACATACACATCAACTGAGTTGCACATACGTGCTGGGCATTTGATTAGCCACATCTTCCTACTAGTACAGTGGTGGCGAACCTTTGGCACTCCAGATGTTATGGACTACAATTCCCACCAGCCCCTGCCAGCATGCCCAATTGGCCATGCTGGCAGGGGCTGGTGGGAATTGTAGTCCATAACATCTGGAGTGCCAAAGGTTCGCCACCACGGTACTAGTACCTTTTTTTGCAGTCAAGTCAAAGCTGACTTATGGTGACCCTGTAGACAGCCTTGCTCAACCTTTTGACCCTGAAGGAAGCCTTGCAATATTTTTTTCAGACCTTGGGGAACCCCTGCACATTTAGGCTCAAATGTAGGCCAACAGTTACAAAATTATTATATCTGTTAATGTGTAGGCTTGTATATATGCATATAGGCACTGATGTGCTAGTGCAAGGAAATGTCTGAGAAGATTTCAATTCTTCATTATCATCATCATCATCAAACTTATCTATATAGTCTGTTCTAGAATCCTTTTCTTCTCTCTAGCCCCTCCTCTTCAAAACTCATCACACTGGACTGTAAGACATGACGTAATAATCATGTACAAAACGTGTTTAAAATAACAGGATAAAATAATTACAGAAAAACTGCTGCAAGAGACTGATAGGAGGGAGAGACTGATACCGTGTTTCCCCGAAAATAAGACAGTGTCTTATATTAATTTTTGCTCCCAAAGATGCGCTGTGTCTTATTTTCAGGGGATGTCTTATTTTTCTGTGTTCTGTTCGTCGGACATGCTTCCAAACAAAAACTTTGCTTCGTCTTACTTTTGGGGGATGCCTTACATTTCACACTTTAGCAAAACCTCTACTACGTCTAATTTTCCGGGGATGTCTTATATTCGGGGAAACAGGGTATCACAGACCTAGTTAAATAACTCCACTTGATTTCTTTAAAAAATGAACTTCATCCTTCCCTTCCTGCAATATTGCATTTACACCAATGGTCTCCAATTTCTTGCTTCAAAAATTAATGGATTCAACCAAATAAACAGCACATTATAGCACATTGCCAAAGAGCTCAGACAGAGTTGTAACTAGATTTGCCCTAACCTGAAATGTTTTTTTTAAGAAAATCATGATCTACAAGGGAACCCCAATGACCTCTTGTGGAACCCTAGGGCTGCAAGGACCCCGGTTGAGAAATCCTGCTGTAGGGTTTTCTAGGCAACCAATGTTTTGAGGTGGTTTGCCATTGTCTGCATCTGTGCCATGCCCCTGGTATTATCCCTTGGAGGTCTGCCTTCCAAATATTAGCCAGGGCCAAGGCTGGAAGGATGTGACTGGCCCAAGGTCACCTAGCAACTTTCCATGCCAAAGTGGAGATTTGAACCTGGGTTTCCCAGATGCTAGTCTGACACCTTAACCACTACACCACGCTGGCTCTGTGTACATGTGCATGATCAACTTGCTGGTGGCAGGTTATTATGTATGGAAGAGTTGTTCGTGTGGGTTTTTGATTCCTTAGTGCCTAACGAGAAAGATAGCAGGTTCTGCACTTGCGGCATGAACCTGGCTTCCTTCCAGCTTCCCAGTGGCACAGTACACAGGCATTTTGTCAAATCAAACGATGGCTTAGCCCTCAGTCTTCTCTTCCCCTCCCCACTGGCAGTGCTTCAGCACACAGCTGGGATTTCTTTCCGTCCTTTTCAGAAACATCCCCTGCATGCTTCACTTTCCATTTACGCGTCCAGCCTTCCCTGTGCTTTCTCAAACATCTTTTAAAAGGTTCTCAGGATTGCTCCCACAGTGGGGCAGGGAAGGGCAGGCTGGTTCTCAGCAGGCTTCTGCAATAACCTCACTGAACCGGTTCTTTCAGCATTTGGCCCTGAAGCAGAAGAAGAAACATTTGTACAGGCCACAGTAAGGGCTCTTCCCCACCAGATCTCTTCAGTCATATTCCTCTGCAAGGTAACAAGTACCAGTCAAGCTAAACAAACACACTGTTATGTGTGGATGCAACAGACAGTTGGTATACCATGGGTGTATGCAGAGGTGGGATCCAGCAGGTTCTCACCAGTTCCCGAGAGGGGGTTACTAATTGGGTCCGCTTTTCCATCTCCACACCCTCCCCTCCCCGAGAGGCAGACTGCCTTTGAATGTGAAGGTTCCATATAGCAATTGCGACTAATAATGTAACTCCCTGAACTGGGTTAATCCCTTTCAGGTACTGCAATTCATTGATTCTCAGCCTTTCATACCTTTTATCTCACCAGTCTCTATCAAAGAACCTTGTGTGTTTCACCATTGCTGTGTTCAGATTTGTGAGCTGGGGAATTTTCTATAATGTGATGATGATTTAGAAATGACCTGGTGCAAAAAAATTTTTTGGGGTCGTGGTGGGGTGGCTGCCCATGGGAGGGGGGCATCCAACTCAGGTTTTGCCCAGGGCTCAGGTTTGCCTAGGTACGCCTCTGCCCCCTTTGCTGAGGGGGGGCTGAGTGAGGGAACCTGTTACTAAAATTTTTGGATCCCACCACTAGGTGTGTGTGTGTGTGTGTGTACAATGAGATATATCTATTTCAGTAGGAATACAAGTTTCTCTGCAGTTCCTTTTCTCTGCTCCTGTTTGATGAAGCAAGATGCGTAGGCATGGACATACAAGTGCCACCAAAGAAAGATGGAGCGATATGAGAGGAACTCCTGTTATAAGCTGTCATCATCCTGTTTTTAACACTTTTAACCATCTCTAGCTTGTCTCCATGACTGAACATACATTCTGCAGGAGATCACAGCCACCGTTTACCAGGATATCAGCCTGTAAAATGTTCAGCCCGGTTTTCATCCCAGATATAGTACAGTTTCTTTAAGATCAAAGGGAAATTGTCTTTCTTCCTAATCCAGAAACATTAAACGAGAAGTATGCACAAAAGCCCTTACAGTACACTCCTACACAGTCGAAGCTAACAGGCTTAAACGGGTATAATTCTGCTTAGGAAGGCTCTGTCTGAGGGGTCACTGAGGATCTTTCCATACATTTTGGTAGGGCGATGGAAACCCAATCCAGTGTAACAATGGAGGAGACTCATTTCCTTCAGGCATCAGTGTAATAATGAAAGACACTCGGTTCCCTCATAACTCCAGATGCCCTCTGGAAGAAGTGCTGGTAATTCAGTGGGGTCATGAGAACACTGCCTTACCCTACAGGAAGGCATCATTCTCCAGTGCTGGTGAATGGTAGATATGACTTCACTAGCAAAGGGCATGCTGGGTCATTTCCCGAAGGGAAGATGACAACTTCATGTAACTGCTCTTGCAGAACCTGAAAACTGGAGGTGCTAGAAGGGGAATATAAACAAAAACAACAGAAGAAGAAGCCAAGGAAGTATTAAACTATTTCCTCATTTTCGTGAAATATCTTTCTATCTCTACATGGTAATCCTTTTGAGTCCTCCAGCTTAAGAAATACTTCTGGAGAATAAACAGGCCTGCCCAATTTTTTTGGTGTCATTTCGGTTGGTGCTGGTAAAAGGTGGCTTAGGTGGCTTTTGTATTTTACTTTGGACCAGTGCAGCTGCCAACAATTTCCTTCTATATGAAACTAAAGGGAGCAGCTTGTTTTAAGCTGTTATGTTCAGGAAGAAAGCCACATAATTTTTAATTCGAAAAAACTGGATTTTTTTCCCTGTTGTTCCCAGAACTGACGGTGCATGCGGGGAACCCAAAGCCACCCATGTCATGCTCATTGCAACTGGAGTGTGAGGAGGAACAAGAATAAGCAAGAATCTCCTTCCCTGACATATGAACACAATAAGCCTTCACGTAGGGCAAGTGTTCAAAAACGTAGTCCCTTTCGTGCCTTTTGAAGAGGGATAGTTGCAAGTGTACAATACCATGCTCTTTTTCAAAGGGAGAAAGGCGGTTCTACTCATCCTCCAGAGAACCACAATTCCACTCCCTGGAACAGGGCTTTCATTCTCTTCAAGTCCCAATTAAGTTCTGAAGTTATCTTCCCTTTCACCTTTGATAGATCAGTTCTAAAACATGCAGTACGTTTAAGATGGGGAGTAAGGAATGAACCAAAAGCTTTTACTGCCTGCAGTGAGTTTCTTACATTTCAGTAAAGAGGCCGGAGAAGTCTGAGCAAGCTGAGAAGTCTGGCAAGCGGGTCCAATACTAAGCTGTGCCTCACTCTGTGAGCACCAAGAATTTAAGCGTTCACTTATTGAAGGAAGGGTTCTGCGAGTTAGCAGACACCTCACTTAAAGGGGCAACAGATGGAGCACCTTTGCAGGAAGGACTTTTGAACTGTGTCTTGCACTGACAACCTTCACACACTGCACAGAAGCATGAGAGAGGCTTAGAAGCACTTTTCAGTATCACACGTGACTTTTAAAAACCAGGGGTGGCGATTTATGGGAATCCAGATGGTTGCTGTCCATACAGATTCCTGGAAGTAAAACACATGGATCTCTTCTGGGGAAACCACTAAAATCTGGGGCTCTAGAAATTAATCCCAGTGATTAGGGATTAGCCCAGTGAAAATTATGCACACCGCTGGTTTAGCACAGTGGTTAAGAGAATGCACTAGACATCCAGTGCATCTCTGCTTCACAAAAAACTCCTGTGGCTGCTTTAGGTTTTTTCACTCATGGCCAAACATGACAAGACAGTAGAAATTTTACGGATGGAGTTCTCAGCATTTTAAAGTTCACTGATCAAGCATGTGTGGATCCAGTTTCAGTCAGGACTGTTAAGCAACCATCCCCCCCCCTCCACATTGCTTCCACAACCTAACGCAATCTCAGCACCCAGATGATTGCCTCAGTAGGGCAAATAGTGGACCCATGAGTCTATTTCAGGTTACAAAAATGGCACAGGGGAACCCATCCCTGTCCTTCCACTCCAGGCCCATTCATGGAACTCATCCTCCATTCTTCACACAAGTATAATTATACTAGCCTAGCTTACATGGTTGCAAGGAGCATTGAGATGGTGCACATAAAGAGCATCAAACACTTAGGGCAAATGCTGCATGAGTAATACCAATGATATACTCGCCACACTGCATTTTTCCTCTGTACGCATATGGAAGTGCAATACTCACAATAGCCAAGGGGATCAAGTTAATGGATCTAGTGCAGGTGCATTTTGTGATGTCAATTCAGACGTGGAACCCACAGAATCTACCCTACTACCACACCTTGTCTGCTTTTCAAAGTACAGGGGGAAAGTACGGTTGTCAGTGCTAGAGTGCCACAGTGCACAATTTCAGCTTCAAAAGCTAAGATTCCAGACCAGGTAGGAACGAAACACCATTTCAAAGGCCATATTTTCAGAAGCGGAGGCATTATTGTTAAGCACTTGAAGACATGGCCAGTTCTGTCTACACAGCTTGGGTCTACCAGTGATTTACACAACTGCTCTATTTTACACTATGGTACCAGTGGGCCAACAGTGGAGGAAACAGTTTCACAGTTCGGAGTTTCACACTCTGTGATTGGGAATTGTATCAAAATATCTGGGACACCACCTACAAGACTGTTAAAGCACCAAATTCTGTGACATTGTGTTTGTGTAACCATTACCTGGGATTAACAAATTACAATGCATATTGACAAAAGGGGTTATTTAAACCACAGGCCCAAGGAGTGGCCAAATCTGCAGTTTATCTCATGCCCTGCTCCTGTTCATTTCCCCACTGCAGGATTTTCTTTTTCCCATGCAAAAGTTTGAACTTCATTATAACTTTTCCCATAGTTGATTTCACACACTCCAAGGCTCTGTTGAGATCCCTTAACCATTTTTTAATCACACAGGAGTTTACTATTTAAGCAAAAAAATAAAAAAGAGCATGGGAAATCTTGGCTTGCAACCAAATACATCCTTATTACAATTTCTCAGGCGACCATAGTTGAAAAAAGGACAGCTTTCCACAAAACCCAGTTTTGCGCTCCAAGTAACCCCTTGAAAAACAGTGAAGATGGGCTGAAGGGGGAATCGTCCCTATCTCACTCACACAATGTCTCAATCACAACTGTAATTTGCACTAACTAATCTTTGCAACATCTGCGGCTTCCTCCAGGAATCGAACTTCACGCGTTTATCCATTTGGACACTAACCAACATTTCCTCCACCCCAGCATACTATTCCAGTGTAATTCAACACTGTGTAAACTTGCGATGACCCTTCAGGTTCTCAGCGCCCCCTCCTCCTGGAGAAATAGAGACCTAGATCCCCAGACCTGGACTGCTTTCCTTCCCCAAATCTACGCCCTGACCGGTCCCCGCTTACTCGGAAGTAAGAGCTTCCAAGCAAGCGCGCACTTATGTTGCAGACACAACTCTGGCAGCTGAGGGCTGCATCCTCTCCATCTGATTCCGGGAAGGTGCCTTGCGAGCCCCCCAACACCCTCTGATCCCTCTATTTTGACCCCCACCCCCTGCACAGGCACTGGGGGCGGGAGAAATCCTGCTCTCCACACACCCCGCTTGCAAGCCCCCAGGCAGGCCAAGTACTCACCATATTACAAATGGAGGCGATGTTTCTGACAGTCATGAGTCTAAAGGTTGCAGTGATCCCACACCGCCATCTTTATAAAGTGAAATCCGGAACGGTCATGGCTGGAGGAGCTGGGGAGGGCCAGGCGGCTGGAGGGGGGTGGGGGAGAGAGAGAGGGAAGGAGGGAGGCGCTCGGGACCCGGAGAAGGAATAGGCGAGAAAAGCCGGCTCCTCGGTCCCACAGCTGTGCAAGATCAAAAGGAGATCGGGAGGGATCTAGTCTCCCCAGCCCGGGGGTGGGGTGGGGGCTGGCGATCCACTCAGCAGCGCAGCAGCATTGCAACTGGGATGGCTGCAAACGAGATGAGCGAACAGATCGGGATGGATCTGTCTGTTCCCAGAGGCCGGACCGGGACTTATCGGGCTCTCCTCAATCTGCCCCTTCTCCTCCTTCTTCTTCCTCTTCCCCCTCCTCCTCCTCCTTCCCCCGCGGCGGGTGCTGCTCCTGCTGCTCTTCCCTGCTTTCCATTGCAGTGCAGCGCCCGGGGATCAACTTTGACAGCGACAGGGAAAGGGGAGGTCAGCGGCGATGAGCGGCACAGCCAACCAACCGCCGGAGCGCATCTCGGGGCGGGACTCGAGGCGTAGCCAATACGGACACGCGGAAGAAGAGAGGCAGGCCCGCCCCCTTCAGGGTCAAGCGGCACCCTAGTCGGCGACAGAGTCGCTCTTGCAAGTAGTGCTAGGTGCACCTGAAGATACCAGCGACAGCCATTCTGCATCAATAGGTGCACCTGAAGAGACCATCGATGGCCATTCTGCACGAATATCTTTACGTCCCAAATGAACCAAATACTCTTAACCATATCTTGTGCTATGTAATTCAAGAATCGTTCAAATGAATCGATTTCTAAAACTTATTTTCCTTTCTATTTGTTTTGCGTGTCAACGGAAAGTGACAACAATGGTCTTCTACTTCATATTCATCAAAATGCAAATAAAGTACAATTTAAATTTTTTACTGGTCCTTCTTTTTACAATGGTATCGAGCCGATACTGCACAAATATATAATAGTGCAAACAAAATTCCTTTATGGGCGATTGATCTCTGGTTAGGTTTCTGATTTGTGGGTACTTCATCAAGCCCACCTATAAATCATAAAATGTCATAAATCATAAATTTTATTTATTTATTTATTGTTTAATCTTATATACTGCCCTATCCCCGAAGGGCTCTGTTTCTACATAGCTACAACCCCACATATCCACCATCCCGGGGTGTCCATTAATTGCTCTTGCCAGTGGCAGGCGGGTAGCACCCTAGTGGGTGACAAACTTGCTCTTGTGAGTGGCAAGTGGGTGCCCCTTCATTGCACAAGGCAGGGGCAGATGTCAGCTGCATGTTGGCCTACCTGAATTTTTGACCACCACGAGGCATAGCAGTCCAGAATGCAACCTTCCACATCTCATGTGATTCCTGTCACATCTGCATGTATGAATGAACCATGAGGGATGAAGCAGCACAGACTGGGAATGGAGTTGTTATGCTTTGCATTCAGTTGATCTGTCTGTGCTGATGCCAGTCAAATGAACAGTAACCAAGTGATGTGTGTGCATGGGTAAGCCGACCTTTGTTAACTAAGACCTTGCCCACTGTGAAGGCATCTAAACTGCACCTTGAAGCCAAGATCAAATTTGAGATTATACTTTTAGATCAGTTATGCTTACCACAGTCAACTGCTGTTACACTGCCTACCAATCTGCTCCCAAGTCCAATTCAAGGCTTCAAAGCTTTACATGACTTGGGACAGGGGTATCTGAAAGACCATCTTCTTCCATACGTTCCTACCTAGGAATTGAAAACACAGAGAAAGAGCTTCCTGACTGTCCCGCCATTCAAAGAAGCTTATCTGGTGGGCCCACAAGAAGACTTTTTCCGTGGCAGCCCCATGATAATGGAACAGTCTCCTCATGAAAGCAGGCCTGGCCCACTCACATCCAATCCTTAGTTGAAAACAGTTTTATTCAGGACTGCATGCACAGGTGTCAAACTCGTGGCCCTCCATATGTTATGGACTACAGTTCCCATCATCCTCTGCCAGCATGATGCTGGTAGGGGATGATGGGAACTGGAGTCCATAACATCTGGAGGGCCGCGAGTTTGACACCTATCATTAAAGCAATCAATTGTGATTTTAAATTTTGGGGTTTTTGTCGAAAGAGGCAGTTAATAAATGTTTTGAACAAATAAATATAAATCACGTCAGTTTTGCCACATCTGAAGCAGTGAAGACCAGCCTCTATGTTTGAAATCAAGAGCCTGATCTCATCAGGTTTGGGTCTATGGGTTGTGAGGCAGACCCCATAAAGAAACCGCCCAGAGGGCCATAGTGGTGCTCTGCTTGTGTTGCCAATTTCCAAGTGGGACTTGAAGACCCCAGAATTACAACTTATCTCCAAGTCAGGAAGTGAGGAACAGTCATGTGTGATCTGCACATTTATTTAGAAATAAACCCCATCAATTTCACTTTGTATGTATTCTGTTTTTGTTTTAATTCTACTTTTCCCCTACCTTGGAGAAAGGTAGATTTACAGATACTTTAAATATAATCAGTTTAGATGCATAAATAAAGATCAGAATGACTGTCTGGATATAAGTTGCATATGTCACAGAGGGCAGCCAGGCATGCTGATTTATGAATTCACTACGCTGGCCACTGCTCTGCAGGGGGTCTGGGTCTTAAAACCCTGTGTTCCCTCATCATCAAAGTCCACATTGCTGAAGTAGAAAGAAGGAGAAATAAAAAGGCCCCACCAGTCACAAGAGATAAAAAAAATAAAGCCAAGGCTGTTGGTACAATATAGTTAAAATATATTTATTATTCATACAAAAATTCCCTATGTGTTTTTCCCAAGAGTCTTCTTCAGGCAAATCTGTAATATATAATACGTTATTACATTACTGAGTTTATTAAAATAGTTATTTATTTAAAATTGTACAAGCAAATAAAACATATTAAAAGTCAGAATACGGGCTGTACCGTATACAGAACTGGTAGAGTTCATTCGTCCTTGAGATTGCGCTGAAGAGAAAGAAAAAAGTCCTTGTAAGTGAAAGGTAGATTCTGCACAGGGCAAATATAATGGCACAATCCAAACTGGTTGTGTTTTTTTTGGCGGGGGGGGGGGGGGGGGCTTCGCACAGGTCCCATCCCCAAAACAAGTTTGGTCCTTTTATTTCCTCCAACCTGGAATTTTCAAAAATTGCTAAATCAGCAATCCTTTCGCAAAATCTCAGGTTGGAGCCGCTTATCTTTATTTCCCTCCCTTCCACCCATTCACTGTAGGTTCCACACCATCCACCATCAGGGAGAATCTGCCTGCTTGCCATTTTGTGCAGGTCACTCAGCAGGTTGTGAGCAGATTCTCTGAGGGTCCCACAGGGTACAAAGTTCCCCAAGCATGTATTGTCGAAGGCTTTCACGGCCAGATTTAACTGGTTCTGGTGGTTTTCCGGGTTGCATGGCCGTGGTCTGGTGGATCTTGTTCCTAACGTTTCGCCTGCATCTGTGGCTGGCATCTTCAGAGGTGTATCACAGAGGGAAGTCTGTTACCCACTGTGATACACCTCTGAAGATGCCAACCACAGATGCAGGTGAAACGTTAGGAACAAGATCCACCAGACCACAGCCACACAGCCCAGAATTTTCCAAGCATGTTTTCTCCCCATAGCAATGAGCATGACCAATCTACAGCAACATGTTTGTTATTCCCCTGCCGTTGCAGGGAGGTCCCTTTTTCTTTTTTAAAATTTTTGCAAGTTGGACATGCGCAGCTACACAGTTTCAGCCAATCGGATTGTGGGACGATCGACATAGCTGTGGGGGTTCATTTTTGTTAGCCTGTGCAGCTGTGTTGCGGGAAATCTTTTTTAAAAAGAGAAGTGTCTCTGTGTGAAGGTGCGAAAGCAACCCAGATTTTTTCTATGGCCTCAATCACTGCCAGAACGATATGGATGTGAATGTGAAAAAGAAAAATAGGTTCCTTTTTAACTACTGCCACCCATTATACATTTGTTGTGCGGAATCCCCCCCCCCATTATAACATCCGTGGATCCTGCCGTCCCCCCCTCTCTCTTAGGGGATTCGTTAGTAGGACGCCATCGGTTGCAATTGTTATTAGGACACTGCATTTTAAATGGGGTTTGGTTTTAATGTATAGAGCCATTTATTTAATGACTTATTTAATTAACTTTAATATATTGATTTTATTTGTGCTCTATCTATATGTTCTGCTGTTCACTGCCCTGAGCCCTTCAGGGGAGGGCGGCATATAAATAAAAAAATAAAAAAATAAAAAAATAAAAAAACTGTATAGAATCTTATTTGTGCCTTAATGAATGCTACTATGAATGCTGAGCCCTTCGGGGATAGGGCGGTATATTAAGTTTAATTAATAATAATAATAATATAATAATAATAATAATAATAATAATAATAATAATAATAATAATAATAATAATAATAATAACAACAACTGTTAGTCTTGCAGTGGTTTTTAAAAAGAAAAGTATAAGTTCAGTAGCAAGTTGCTAATGGAAAGACCCTTCTATATACCGGTGTCCAGTTCTGACTGAATGTATCCAGTTTTCTCTTCTATCATACTTAGTACTGAAATGTGGAAAAAGTCAGAGATAGGCAGAGGTGGGGTTGATTTGTGAGGTTTGGCAAGTGACCTCATTTTGTCAGTACAATCTAAAACCATATCATGATGTCTTTCATTGAAAGCCATCTCCTTAGGCAGTAAAGTGTCAAAAATATCTAAGCAGTGATATACGTAGTAAAAACAAAGAGTATGCAGGAACTTTTGATCTTGACCTGGTGGTCCAGTTTTTCTGACGACAGCCATGCCCGTTTAGCAATACCTCTTGTTTAAACAAAATAAAAATAATAAAAGAAATATATGAAGTACTGACCTGTATCCAGCTGTGCATGGAAAGAGTTTCCCCACTTTTCTGTCTGTCTGTCTTGTTGACCACTGGAAAGATTAATTCTGGAGTACCAGGACTGGCTTGGGAGTAGTGTGAAAGGGGTGAAATGGCTACTTCTCTCTCCACTGACACTCTCTGTCTATAATATGGCCTGCCCCTACTGCTATATCTACGCCGCCCTTGAGTCCTTGCGGTTATTTGTGGTACATTTTGAGATATTAATGTATATTTTTACTGAGATTTAATTTATAGTTTTCTATTGATAAGAGTTAAGCACAGGGTAATAAAAATTCTGTTTAATATATTTTAACAGACATCTATTAGCCTTCTCAACCTTTTGGGTTCCTAGCTAGTCACAGTTCTCTCAGAACTCTCTCAGCCCTACCTGCCTCACAAAGTTTTGGTTGTGGGAAGGGAAAGGGAAGGTGATTGTAAGCTGCTTTCTGACTCCTCCTTAAAAAGTTGAGAAAAGTGGGGTATAAAAACCAACTCTTCTTCTCTTCCTCAGTCATTAATTAAAAAATCAGGAAATCAGCTGGGCCATAGTGTACAGCAGGGGTCTGCAACCTGCAGCTCTCCAGATGTTCATGGACTACAAATCCCATAAGCCCCTGCCAGCATGGTTAATTGGCTTATGGGAATTGTAGTCCATGTAGTCCATGAACATCTGAAGAGCCGCAGGTTGCAGGCCCCTGGTGTAGAGTCTAAGTGGGCAAAGCAGTGGGAAGTCAGTGTGTGCAAACATCAGTATCTATGCTGGTTGCCAATGGAGCAAGTAATGACCCATCTTCTGCCCCCAACCCACGGATGATTCAGCCATCAAAAACAGCACAGGGTGGTGGTGGAGGCGGAATCCCTCCTCCCATGAAGCAGTCCCACTCCAAATCAGACCCTGTCGCATATTTACTCAAAGTTGTGTTGGTGTAAAAATATAAAATAGCAGAATAAATAGTCACAGATGCTGCTGGTTATCTTAAATAATGTTTACCAAGAGAACAGAAGGGAAGGGAACATGGTAGAAAACAACAAAATACTCCTCTCCAGGGCCCCTTCCGCACATGCAGAAATATGCACTTTCAATCCATTCTCACAGTGGCATACAAATGTGTGGAAATCCAACAAAAGGCAGTAGTCCTGCACCCAGACTCAGCCCCAGGAAGAAGAATGGCTCCCACAGGATCTCCCCCTCCATGTTTTCATGTGCTTTGCTGTTCTTCTGAGCATGGTGTGACTCATCCCAATCCATAGCCAGACAAGCAAGGCCTTCCTGTATCTTACATATTAGCGATAAACAGGCAGGCACACATAGAACCAACCTCTTGCATCTACATCCAATCTTTCCTAGACTTTTCCCATTACTGTTTAGAATTTATTATAAATGTTATTGTTTTTATTTTGTGGGGCGGTGGGGGGGGAGAAGAAGAAGAAGAAGAGTTTGGATTTATATCCCCCCTTTCTCTCCTGCAGGAGGCTCAAAGGGGCTTACAATCTCCTTGCCCTTCCCCCCTCACAACAAACACCCTGTGAGGTGGGTGGGGCTGAGAGAGCTCAGAAGAGCTGTGACTAGCCCAAGGTCACCCAGCTGGCGTGTGTGGGAGTGTACAGGCTAATCTGAATTCCCCAGATAAGCCTCCGCAGCTCAGGCGGCAGAGCTGGGCATCAAACCCGGTTACTCCAGATTAGATACATGAGCTCTTAGCTTCTTTCCTGCCAGGCAAAATAAACTGTAAGGTTGCCATTGATTTTACCAATGCCAAGCTACATATTAAAAAAAAGTTTTTTGAAACAGCAATGGACACAAGCCCACAAAACTTACTCCATAATAAATCTTTAGTCCTTTAAGGTGCCATAAGACTCTTTGTTTTTCTTGGGACACCCCACAAACTAGTTTTATCACCCCGCTGAAAATAGTAGGAGCAAAATCAAGACTGGCGGGGTGTATGTAATTTCGACATACCCTGTTTTTTAACAGTTAAAAAAAGCAGGAAAAGCAAAACACAAAATGTTAGTTTTCAAAACAGTATCTGAAGGATCTGTACCCATGAACAATTGTTGCCATTGTATCTCTTCATAATAAACAAGACGTCCTGTGTTTTCTTTCTGTGGTGAGACAAGGGGTGGGGGTGGGGTGAGAGAACTATTTATAACACAACTGTGCTTATATAATTTTGTTCAAAGGTCACAAGAAACTCCCAGCATTTCTTTTTAGAAGCCTGCTGGGTGTTTAACTGGAATTATTACCAACACATGTTACCAGGAAAGTTCCACTTGGCTGTGTGGATGCACGTACTAAAAACCACTTTGAATGTATGTATTTTCTAGGCAGAACTTGTCCCCACACATTGAGAATTAAGATTTCCTGCTAGGCAGAATCACCTATTTTTGGTTACAAAAATAGTGATAAGAGTCAGATGTTAGGTCTCGAAGCTTGAAGCAATAAACAAACTCTGTATTGTTGATCAGCAGCATTTACTGATCGGCATCAAAGCACCCAGCTTGACAAAGCCAATTCTGGCAAACTTGGCTTTTGCTTTCCCCTTTATTCAGAAGTTGAACCCCTCCCCCCTCCCATTTCCCCAAAGAATGTGAAAAAGAGTTATTTCGGAGCTGGGGTGCCCCAAGGTTGGCAATAGACAGATATAAAGCCACCTGACCTCCTGGAACCACAGGACAATGGAAACATCCCATTTCCTGTGAGACCAAAAGTGTCAGGGGTAAGCCAAGTTATCTACTCGACATGTGAAGCCATAAAGCAAAGATCAAGGAAAGAATAGTACAGAAGTCGTAACATATAGCAGGCTGGTTACATATATCTTGTAGCAACTACATTGAATTAGGAATGCATTTCAATCAATACAGTCCCTGACATCAGGGTAGGGTTCACGAATCAAATTATTCTTGAGAATAAAAATTCTCGAGAAGAATAAAGAAGGAAGTAGTTTGGGAGCTGAACCTTATTGGTTGGGCTGAAGGATGCTGCATTATGGGTGGAGACTGACAAGTTGGTGGTCAACACTTGGCAGAGTATGCATTTGATTGGATTTCAAATGGGCAGCCCAATCCAGATCCCCAGGCAGCTAGGGATGGCGTTGCTGTGGTGCTACCCCACCGCCTCCAGGTGTGGAAGCTGTGTAATATTGGCTCCACCCACAAGAACTCCCTGGCCTGCCCCTCTGCCCATGACAGCATCCAATCAAGACACCAGCACAGCTGTGTGGTGGCCCAGATCTCCGGCTTTCACTATTGCAGAGCTGAGGGAGACCTGGCCACCAGTATCTTTGCTCCCTCTGCCACTCCTTAAGGACATTTGTGCCCCCCCCCCCTCGGCCTGGATTGGGCTGTCAGCTGTTGACTGGCAGCCCCTTGGAGCTTTCAGGGGTGGGGCAGGCTTACGTCACTTGCGGTTGTGTGCCCAAAAGTGATGGCACAGTAATGTTCTAAATTCCTAACGTGTTGCTGTAACTCCACTTCTGGGTACACAACCACAAGTGCCATTGCTGCAATGTTGCTTTCTTTCTTTATTCTGTCTCTGCTGTTCCACTGCGCAGAAATGGAAACCAGAAGCCCAGAGGCAGAAAGTTTCTCACTGGAGCAGAGGCCCCGGCCAGCCTCTTTCAAACCTTTTTGTGGTCACCTGATTTAAAAAATGGTTTTAGAAAATGGTTTTCCTGATCAGACAGTACTAGCTATGCAGGCAGTATACTTGCACAGCCCCAATATTTATTTATTTAAAATATTTCTACATCAGCTTTCTCCTGGACATTCCAGGACCCAAGGCAGGTAACAACAATGTAAAAACCATATAAAACAAGCCTGAAAGAACACATTAATAACAAAACTAAAAATTAGGTATGCCTCAACCTGCTGGATATTCTCTCTTTGCCCCCAGAGCTCTTCAGAACAGCTCTGGGAAATCCCCCCCCCCTCTGAAATACAGCATTATCTTCCTCTTTTTTGACATCAAAGAGAAGATTTACATCCATCACTTCTGATAGTATGTCTGTGCACATCCATTCACTTTCTCCTAGGGGTGATCAGGAAGATCCACAGTACTGTTCTCAGTCATAAGGAAACCATGAAGGATTAAAACGAGTGGTTTCTTACAGGGAGCAAGCAATTGCTGGGGGATTTCTGTCCAGGAATTTGCAGTCCAGATTCATCAAATAGAACTGCCACATTAAATATATGAAGTGGTTAACTTTTTGTTTGTTTGGCGGCAGTGAATTACGGGCTTCCATCCATATCATATCATATCTAGAATATTTATAGCGTCCTATTCTCCATAAATACCCCTGAGTGTGATTATCTAATGATACAGTCATTCCCTCTCTTACCATACTGCTTAATTACTTTTCATAAAGCTGTATCCCCTGGGGAAATCTGTGCCTTTATAGAGGCAGCAGGGAGATAGCTTTTTCATATGCAGCTCAGCTTTGTGTACATAATGTTTATCTTTATTATAGGTGTCAGTTTAAAATCTTCCCTGCCCTCTTTGGGATAAAAGGTTGAGTAAGGTTGCAGCTGTGGCCTTATCATTTGGGTTTCTCATCCAGTGAAGAAGCTGTGAATTACACTTGTCAAAATGTTACATACAGAGCAATTCTAAACAGGTCTATTCAGAATGTGACTCAGGTCTATTCAATAGGGCTGACCCCAGGACAGCATTCTTAGGATTGCACTCAGAGGTGGGATCCAGCAGGTTCTCACAGGTTCCCGAGAGTAGGTTACTAATTATTTGTGTGTGCCGAGAGGGGGTTACTAATTGGTGATTTTGACACGTGATTTTTGCCTTAGTTACGCCCCTTCTTTCAGCAGTAGTGCGCAGAACTTGAAGCAGTCTAGCAGGAGGTGCACCGGCGTGCGTGGCAGCCTGCGCCTGTGTGCATTCATTTCCACACCCCAAACAAATGTTGCTAAAATACAAATTAACCAAAAAGAATGTTGTACCCAAATGCTGTGTTCCAAACATAAAGTTATCCATAGGGGGGGAAAGGTGTATAGGCAAATTCACAGGGGATACTTTTATAAGCTCTTAAATGGATCCCTTGTGTTCCTAAGCCATGTACCTCTGGAGTCAGATGCTGGAGACCAACATGTTCATTCTTCTTCCTTCATGTTCCACTTTTGAGAACTGCCCAGGAGCTTCTGGCTTACTACTTTTTGGGATGGGATTTGTGAGCTCATTTTATGGTCACGTTCATAATCCAATTAGCATCAATGGAGCTGCTCTGCCGAAGACAGCCTGAAACAAAAATAACATATTGTGGAAGCTTTGAATGGTGCTTCTGTCTTTGTAAAATACACACTGCATCTGTGTGCTCTTTTCTCCTCCAGGTTTTGTATATGGTAGCCTTGAAGCATTAATTGCAGGGCACATGCACTGTAAAAGCCAAACAGTGGGTTTCTACGACAGCATGTAGGCTTCTAGCAGAACAAGAGTTATTTTCAGCATAATTTTGTAAAGGCCATATTTATACAGTTAATAATAAACCCATGCATTAGCAACAACCAAATCTAAATCGTGATTCTCTTGGTTGTTGTTGTTATTGAGTTATATTACTAATACTAACAGCATATTTTTATTTTATTTTTATTTTATTTTTCAATTTGTATCCCACCATCCCCCATAGGGCTCAGGGCAGCAAACAACAGTGGCACAAAAACAACATAAAAACATCAGTAATCAATCATAAAACATAGGCAGACAACAGAATGGTGACAAACTCACTTTCCTTGCCCACGGGAAACCAACAATGCTATTCTAAGTCAACCCAGCTGGCTAGATGCAAAAGCCTAGTGCAGGGGTAGGGAACCTGCGGCTCTCCAGATGTTCAGGAACTACAATTCCCATCAGCCTCTGTCAGCATGGCCAATTGGCCATGCTGGTAGGGGTTGATAGTGTCATTTACAGGCCAGAACGTCTCTTACAGGCCCTGCAAAAACTATATATACTATGGAATCTACTGGAGGACATTTGCAGTGCTATCCTATGAAGAGTTTCAGCCCATTGAAATCAATAGCCTTAGACTGGAGTAACCCTTCATAAATTCCATTGTTAGCCATTGCATGAAGCAGAATGGTGACCAGTCCTTCTGGAAGGACCTATTTTTTTTTTTAAAATCAGTAGCTGTTCCTTCTTCCAAAGATCTCAAAATAGCATGTATGGGCCGTATCCTTGTCCCAGTGTGTGTGTGTGTGTGTGTGAGAGAGAGAGAGAGAGAGAGAGGGAGAGAGAGAGAGGGAGAGAGAGAGAGGGAGAGAGAGATCTCCTTGCTCTTCCCCCGTATTGATTGATTGATTGATTGATTGATTGATTGATTGATTGATTGATGGAGAGATTTGGCCAGGGTCACCCATCATGCCTCATGTCTAAATGCAAATTTGCACACCAGTATTCCTTATCCAGCCCTCTGCCTACACATCACTCTGGCTCTGATTGGTTTCAAGCAAGTTGTGCCAGTGTAGGTGGCTAGAAAACCATTTCTCGACTGTTTTAAATGATCTGGAGGTATCTCATGTGATTTTTGAACTAAACAGACCTTGAGCAAGACAGCACCTGGATGCAAACCACTTTACCAGTACCAGTCAAAGCAGACCAATACTCTTCTATGCCCATTTAATTTCAAAGCTGTAATTCTAGGCAGCCTTACCTGGGAAAACGACCCACTGAATTCAGTGGCACATGCTTCTGATTAAATATGCCTATGATCATGCTACAAGCTTCTTTGAGGAAGACAGTCTTTTTCATATTGCTACAGCATATCCCCTGCCAGGTCGGATTGAGGAAGATTTTTACACTTTCACCACCAGCAAGTATAAAACTGTTCTCTCAGCATTTGCATTCTAGTTGCATTCATGACTTTGGAAAAAGAAAGCGGGCTTTATTCGTCAACAGTCTCATCTTTTTGAATATACGATTGAATAAGTCTACAGACCACTTTACTTGTAAATCTCAAACAATCTTTTACAAAAGCATAGATCACAGTGGCAAGACCAATATGTCACTTTTCTGTAACATCCTCTCCTTTATCACACTATTATATGCTTTAATCAACATCAAAAATGTCAATTTAGATATTGTTTAAACCAGGGGTCTCCAACCTATGGTCCTCCAGATGTTTATGGACTACAATTCCCATCAGCTCTGCCAGCTGGTCATGCTGGCAAGATTGATGGGAATCATAACTACTAAGTGCATAGGGGACCTGGACAATAATATAAGCTGACTGACCCTTGCGGTTGATTAAATTTAAGCTGAATATTGGGCAAATTCTAAAGAATCGAACTTGTTTGTTATTTGTTGCTTCCCGCTCCCTGGTCACCTTGTTAGGGTAGGCTACCAGGGGTGCAACTTGAGTTTCACAAAGATCGCACATCCGTATAGATTGGGCATCTTTTACTTTTAGCACCATCCTTCTAAGTCTATTGCAGCTTATGATGGCACTGTTAGTTCCTTATTACAAAAGAAAAAAATAACCTTCGAACAAATATGTATCTATTTACAGTAACTGTACCATCAGAAACAATGCTAGCAATGTTTAACCTTTTACAATGAAGCATTCTCTCTCTCTCATCGTGCCAGTGTGATGTTCATTTAGACTTCAACTCTTTTGTGGGTGAAGTTTATGGAAATTAAAGGTTTGGACTAATGCAGGGATATTATTGGCAGGACACCCGAATAAAGAATTAACACGCCACAAGGACAACTGCTAGAGATGAAAGAAAAGCCTTCTTGTAAGGAATAGTGGTAGTAATGGGATATCCTATACGTTTATTGAAAGGATAATACAATGCAGTGAATAAATGGTTACTTCATTTGCACTCCCCTTTTCTCCACAATGGAGATTCAAAGCAGCTTACATAATTCTTCTCTGCATTTTTTCTCTCTCACAGCATCCCTGTGGGGTAGGTTAAGGCTGAGAGTATGTGACTGACCCAAATTCTCCCAGGAAGTTTCCATGGCAGGGTGGGAATCTGAATTTAGATGTCCCAGTTCCTATCCAGCACCCTAACCATTACATCACACTGGCATGTGTCAAAATGAACCCAAAATCAGCTTCATTTCACGCAAGCCTTAAAGAAGACAGTCTTGTACTTGGCCGACAGATGTCAGGCTGTTCTAGTGCCCCAAATGGCTGAATAGCGGACACATTCTGTACCCAGATAATCAAAGTACAAAATATGATAGCCTTTATCATCTAAAAGGTACACGCTCTTACAAAATACTCAGAAAAGCAATCAGGGATTGGCCTCTTCCAAGCATTTTAATAATCTCTATTTAGTCAAACGTATCAAGCCTTTCTTTAGTGCATGGTATGTGGCAATATTACCCCGTTTCTCCAAAAATAAGACATTCCCTGAGAATAAGACATAGTAGAGGTTTTGCTGAAGTGCTAAATATAAAACATCCCCTGAAAGTAAGACGTAGCAAAGTTTTTGTTTGGAAGCATGCCCGATGAACAGAACACCAGAGCATGCAGCTGTGGAGCGGAAAAATAAGACATCCCCTGAAAATAAGACATAGCACATCTTTGGGAGCAAAAATTAATATAAGACACTGTCTTATTTTCGGAGAAACACGGTAGGTCTTTTTCCTGCATGACAGGAGCTCTGTCTTTAACAGGATGGCTCAACAGGCAAAATTCACAGCAGCAACTTTCCAATCTTTACATCCCCATTCAAGGGAAAAAAAGAACAGAGCCCTTGATTGGAGGCTACTGGGGATAATAAATTATGATAAACTCAGTATTATCCTATAATAAACTGAAAGGGAACTTTGTAATGAAGCTTTGAATTCGCTGCACTCCTGCTTTGAACACACCTGATCAGCAACCAACAACTCTGGACCTAATTTCTTATCACGGTGACAGAAACTGAGTTTCTATTACCGCACTCTCTGGTTTTAATTTTAAACATTCCACTGGTCAGTGATAAGAATGACAAGAGAGGCACGCAGCTGGCTGGAGCACAACATGTCGGCATGCAAGTGAGCAATAGTTTTGGGTTGATTCCTCTACTTTCCATGTGAAATGGGGAAATCGTAATAAGCCATAACACAATACAAATCATAACCCCTCCCAGTGTACTCAAGGCATAGTAAGCAGTGGCGTAGTGATTAAGAGCAGGCATACTCTACATTTGGAGGAACCGGGTTTGATTCTCCGCTCTGCTGCCTGAGCTGTGGAGGCTTATCTGGGGAATTCAGATTAGCCTGTACACTCAACACATGCCAGCTGAGCTATCCAGGTCAGAGCAATACATATTATACACACTAGTATTAAGAAATCTTTCTGAGCCATTATATCATTGTTCTCTCCTCCTCCATTTTGACTGAGTTGACAACCTCACTCAGTAAATTAGGTTATCAGCGGGCCCTTCCACACACGCAGAATAATGCACTTTCAATCCACTTTCACAATTATTTTAAAATTAGTTTTTCTATTCTACTGGTAGATAAACAGCATTAAAAGTGGTTTGAAAGTGCATTGTTCTGCATGTGCAGAAGGGTAATATATCACTGGCCCACCATCATACAGCAAGTTTCCATGGCAAAGTGGGGATTCGAACCTGGCTGTCCCAGTTTCTAGTCCAATGCTCCAAAAGTTTAAAGTCTAAACACTACACAAGGATGATTTATTGGAAGTCAAAATTGATCACAACCCCCCCCCCCTCTAATTATATCTGGTATTACATTATAGGGTTGTCCAGTTTTCAACTCTCCCCTACACATTTTGGTAATCTACCGCCATCCCTAACGTGGCATACAGACCCTGAAGTTCAGGGCAGGGTTCCTACAAAGCACATCCTTGCAAACACATCCCCTTCCATAGGCAACGCAGGGACAAGAACACGAACCAATGTACTTCTGTCTCCTTGCAGGAAACGTTGGCAGGACGAACTTTCCATTGTTTAAAACGCGCATGTCCAGACACCAAAAGATTCCAGTTTGAAAGCGCAAGAGTTTCTTCGGGCCCGGGGCGGGAGCATCACTAACTGACCAATCACACGTTCCCCCTCCGTCCACCCACCCACCCCAGCACCGTCACCCCGCCTCCCATCTCTGCGCGATGTGCCATTCAGAAGATTTTGACGCAGGCGCCAGGCTGCCTAGTCTCGCGGGATCCCGGCCCACCCACCCCCCTCCCCTATATAAATGCACGGCCAGCCCTGTTTCTTCCTTTCCAGATCGCTAGGGGGTGAGTGTGGGAGTTGCGTGAGCTGTAACTGTGGGGCGCTGGACTGGATCACCACGCGGTTGATGAAGCTTGGGGGTGGGGGGTAGTAGTGGGGCCGCCCTGTTCGTTCCCATGGGGTTTCCTAGCGCTCCCTTTCAACTGTGCCCATCTAAAGCGACCCCGTGCTTTAGGGTGGCAACACAGGAGGGAAGAGCATTCCTCTCACTAAAACCCGGCGCAGGGCCGTCGCTCTCTGCTTTCGGATCCTGTCGTGGGAGACATGGCTGTTGCTGTTCCGTGCAGCCCGATGCGGCGTTCAAGCTCGTACCCTACGGGGACGCTCAGTTGC